>NC_089497.1:83170891-83786248 GCF_036850765.1 Saccopteryx bilineata | reverse complement strand
ATGCTGCAATAAACATGGGGCTGCATGTGTCTTTACGTATCAATGTTTCTGAGTTTTGGGGGTATATACCCAGTAGAGGGATTGCTGGGTCATAAGGTAGTTCTATTTTCAGTTTTTTGAGGAACCACCATACTTTCTTCCATAATGGTTGTACTACTTTACATTCCCACCAACAGTGTATGAGGGTTCCTTTTTCTCCACAGCCTCTCCAACATTTGCTATTACCTGACTTGCTAATAACAGCTAATCAAACAGGTGTGAGGTGGTATCTCATTGCCGTTTTGATTTGCATTTCTCTAATAGCTAAAGAAGATGAGCATCTTTTCATATATATGTTGGCCATTTGTATTTCTTCCTGGGAGAAGTGTCTATTCATATCCTCTTCCCATTTTTTTATTGGATTGTTTGTTTGTTTGTTGTTGAGTTTTATGAGTTCTTTGTATATTTTGGATATTAGGCCCTTATCTGAGCTGTTGTTTGAAAAAATCATTTCCCATTTAGTTGGCTTTCTGTTTATTTTGTTATCAGTTTCTCTTGCTGAGCAAAAACTTCTTAGTCTGATGTAGTCCCATTCATTAATTTTTGCCTTCACTTCTCTTGCCATTGGAGTCAAATTCATAAAATGCTCTTTAAAACCCAGGTCCATGAGTTGAGCACCTATGTCTTCTTCTATGTACTTAATTGTTTCAGGTCTTATGTTTAGATCTTTGATCCATTTTGAGTTAATTTTTGTACAGGGGGAGAGACTGTAGTCCAGTTTCATTCTTTTGCATGTGGCTTTCCAGTTTTCCCAGCACCATTTATTGAAGAGGCTTTCTTTTCTCCATTGTGTGTTGTTGGCCCCTTTATCAAAAATTATTTGACTATATATATGTGGTTTTATTTCTGGACTTTCTATTCTGTTCCATTGGTCTGAGTGTCTATTTTTCTGCCAATACCATGCTGTTTTGATTGTCGTGGCCCTATAATAGAGTTTGAAGTCAGGTATTGTAATGTCCCCAGCTTCATTCTTTTTCTTTAGGATTGCTTTGGCTATTCGGGGTTTTTTATAGTTTCATATAAATCTGATGATTTTTGCTCTATTTCTTTAAAAAATGTCATTGGAAGTTTGATGGGAATTGCATTAAATTTGTATATTGCTTTGGGTAATATAGCCATCTTGATTATATTTATTCTTCCTAGCCAAGAACAAGGTATATTCTTCCATCTCATTATATCTTTTTCGATTTCCCTTAACAATGGTTTATAGTTTTCATTATATAAGTCCTTTACATTCTTTGTTATGTTTATTCCTAAGTATTTTATTTTTTTTGTTGCAATCGTGAAGGGGATTATTCTTTTGAGTTCCTTCTCAGTTGTTTCATTGTTGGCATATAGAAAGGCTATTGACTTCTGTATGTTAATTTTGTATCCTGCGACCTTACTGTATTGGCTTATTGTTTCTAGTAGTCTTTTTGTGGATTCTTTGGGGTTTTCGATGTATAGGATCATATCATCTGCAAAAAGTGATACCTTTACTTCTTCTTTTCCGATATGGATGCCTTTTATTTCTTTGTCTTGTCTGATTGCTCTGGCTAGAACCTCTAGTACCACATTAAATAAGAGTGGAGAGAGTGGACAACCCTGTCTTGTTCCTGATTTAAGGGGGAAAGCCTTCAGTTTAGTGCCATTTAATATGATGTTAGCTGATGGTTTATCATATATGGCCTTTATCATGTTGAGATATTTTCCTTCTATACCCATTTTGTTGAGAGTCTTAAACATAAAATTGTGTTGTATTTTATCGAAAGCCTTTTCTGCGTCTATTGATAAGATCATGTGGTTTTTGTTCTTTGTTTTGTTGATATGGTGTATTACATTAACCATTTTACGTATGTTGAACCATCCTTGAGATTTTGGAATGAATCCCACTTGATCATGATGTATTATTTTTTTAATATGTTGTTGTATTCGATTTGCTAGTATTTTGTTTAGTATTTTAGCATCTGTATTCATTAGAGATATTGGTCTGTAGTTTTCTTTTTTTGTGCCATCCTTGCCCGGTTTTGGTATGAGGGTTATGTTGGCCTCATAAAATTTGTTTGGAAGTATTGCTTCTTCTTCAATTTTTTGGAAGACTTTGAGTAGAACAGGAACCAAGTCTTCTTTGAATGTTTGATAAAATTCGCTGGTATAGCCGTCAGGGCCTGGACTTTTATTTTTGGGGAGGTTTTTAATGGTTTTTTCTATTTCTTCTCTACTGATAGGTCTGTTTAGGCTTTCTGCTTCTTCTTGACTCAGTCTAGGAAGGTTGTATTTTTCTAGAAATTTATCCATTTCTTCTAGGTTGTTGAATTTAGTGGTATAAAGTTTTTCATAGTATTCTACAATAATTCTTTGTATATCTACGGTGTCCGTGGTGATTTCTCCTCTTTCATTTTGGATTTTGTTTATATGAGTTCTTTCTCTTTTTTCCTTGGTAAGTCTTGCCAAGGGTTTGTCAATTTTGTTGATCTTTTCAAAGAACCAGCTCCTTGTTCTATTAATTTTTTCTATAGTTTTTCTGTTCTCTAATTCATTTATTTCTGCTCTGATTTTTATTATCTCCTTTCTTTGGCTGGTTTTGGGTTGTCTTTGTTCTTCTTTTTCTAGTTCCTTAAGGTGGGAAGTTAAGTGGTTCACTTGGGCTCTCTCTTGTTTGTTCATATATGCCTGAAGTGATATGAACTTCCCTCTTATCACTGCTTTTGCTGCATCCCATAGATTCTGATATGTTGTATTGTCATTTTCATTAGTCTGTATATATCTTTTGATCTCTGCATTTATTTCTTCTATGACCCATTCATTTTTTAAAAGTATGTTGTTTAGTTTCCACATTTTTGTGGGATTTTTTTCCTCTTTTTTGCAGTTGAATTCTAGTTTCAAGGCTTTATGATCAGAAAATATGCTTGGTACAACTTCAATTTTTCTGAATTTGCTGATGTTGTTTTTGTGGCCCGACATATGGTCAATTCTTGAGAATGATCCATGTACACTGGAGAAAAATGTATACTCAGTCACTTTGGGATGAAATGTCCTGTAGATGTCTATCATATCCAGGTGCTCTAGTGTTTTGTTTAAGGCCACTATGTCTTTGTTGATTCTCTGTTTGGATGACCGATCTAGAGCCGTCAGAGGTGTATTGAGGTCTCCAAGTATGATTGTATTTTTGTCAGTTTTTGTTTTAAGGTCAATAAGTAGCTGTCTTATATATTTTGGTGCTCCTTGGTTTGGTGCATATATATTAAGAATTGTTATGTCTTCTTGATTCAGTGTCCCCTTAGCCATTATGAAATGGCCATTTTTGTCTCTGAGTACTTTTCCTGTCTTGTAGTCAGCATTATCCGATATGAGTATTGCTACACCTGCTTTTTTTTTTGGATGTTATTTGCTTGGAGTATTGTTTTCCAGCCTTTCACTTTGAATTTGTTTTTATCCTTGTTACTTAGATGAGTTTCCTGTAGGCAGCATACAGTTGGATTTTCTTTTTTAATCCATTCTGCTACTCTGTGCCTTTTTATTGGTGAGTTTAATCCGTTTACATTTAGTGTAATTATTGATACTTGTGAGTTCCCGATTGCCATTTTATATCTTGCTTTCTGTTAGTTTTGTGTCTTGTTTGATCCTTCTCTTTCGTTTTTCTATCTTTTGTTTTTATTTGGTTGTATTCCATACATCTTTCCTCTATTGCTATCTTTTTTATTTCATGTGCTTCTGTGGTGGTTTTTTCAATGGTGGTTACCTTTGAGTAATGAAAAGGGTCCCTACCCTGTTCATTGTAGCGAACTATTCTGTGAGTACTTTTGCACTCCATTGTTCTTTGCTACTGTTAATCTCCATCTTCTCCCCCTCTTTCTTTTTGTTGTTGTTACAGTTTAAATTTGGTTTTATTATGTTCTTCTTGGAGCTTTTACTTGTGGCTCTGTTTTTTTTTTGTTCTTTGTATCTGATTGGAGAACCTCCTTTAGTAATTCCTGGAGTGGGGGTTTCTGATGATAAATTCCCTCATCTTTTCTGTATCTGTGAATGTTTTTATTTCTCCTTCATATTTGAAGGATAGCTTTGATGGGTGTACTATTCATGGCTGAAAGTTCCTCTCTTTCAGGACTTTAAATATTGGGGTCCACTCTCTTCTACCTTGTAGAGTTTCTGCTGAGAAATCTGATGATAATCTAATGGGCCTTCCTTTATATGTTGTATTCTTCTTTTCCCTGGCTGCCTTGAGAATTTTTTCTTTGCTGTTGGTTTGTGCCAATTTCATTATGATATGCCTTGGAGTAGGTTTGTTGGGGTTAAGAAAACTTGGAGTTCTGTTTGCTTCTTGAACTTGAGGCTTTAGTTCTTTCCACAGGCTTGGGAAGTTCTCATCTATTATTTGTTTGAGTATGTTCTCCATTCCATTTTCTCTCTCTTCTCCCTCTGATATACCTATTATTCTTATGTTATTCTTTTTGATGGAGTCAGATAATTCTTGTAGGGCTATCTCATTTTTTTTAATTTTTGAGTCTCTTTCTTCTTCTCTCTGTTGTGCCTCAAGTTGCTTGTGTTCTATTTCACTAATCCTCTCTTCTATCTGACCTGTTCTATTAGCTAAGCTTGTTACTTCGTTTTTCAGCTCGTGAATTGAGTTTTTCATCTCTGTTTGATATGTTTTTATAGTTTCAATTTCCTTGGACATATATTCTTTGTGTTCATTGAGTTGTTTTCTGAGCTCCCTAAATTGCCTTTCTGTGTTTTCTTGTATATCTCGGAGGATTTTTAGGATTTCTATCTTGAATTCTCTGTCATTTAGCTCCAAGGTTTCCAATATATTAAATTTTTTCTCCATAGATTTTTCCTCATCTAGCTGTGTTACCTCTCTTTTTTTTGTATCCATGATATTCGATTTTCTCTTCCTTAATGGCATCTGAGGGTGGTTTTGTTGATAGTATTAATGAGATTTAATAAAGAATAAAAAGTTAAAAAAATAATAAAAAATAAATAAAAAATCGAAAAGAGTTGTTTTTTTTAAAAAAATTAATAATGAAATAAAGAAAAATAAAATAAAATAAAAAATTTAAAAAAAAAGGAAATTATTCCCCCCCTCCTTATTTCCTCTCCTCTCCTCTCCCCTCTTTCTTGAGAAAATCTTGTGATGGACTGTGAATTATAACAAACAATGCCTGTGATGGAGGGCCTGAATTGGGGAAAAGTAATAAAGGGGCAAAAAAAAAAAAAAAAGAAAAAAAAGAAAAAAAAAGAGCGTATGGACCCACAAAAAGCAAATAAGGAAAAAATTTGGGTCAAGAATAAAATGATTAGCTTTTTGGTGTTGGTTGTCTAAGAGTTATGATGAGAGGAATAAGAGGAAAACGGAAAAATGGGGGGACAAATTAAAAAATTACTATTGTATTTAGTGGAAAAAGAACTAGATAATATGGAGAGCCAAGGATGGGAGCACTGCTAGTGAGTTAAAAAGGTGAAGTAAAAACCCCCCAAAATCCCACAAACAGAAGTTTGAGTCCCAGATAAGATAATTTCTTTGTTATTGACGTTTGAATGAGAGGAGATGTAAAGGAGAAAGGAAGAAACTAATATAGAGGGAGAAAAGAAAGAGAGAGAGAGAAAAAAAGAGGGAACCACTAAAAGAAGAAAAAAGAAAGGAGAGAGAGAGAGTTAAGGGTTTTGGAGTGCAACCCTCATAGAAAGAAAGGAAGAGAAGAGAAAAGATAATGGGAGATGTAACATTTATGGGTAGTGTAGTTCAAGGAGAGGAGAGAGTAAGACCGGTAGAGAGTTAATCAGCCAAATTGGAGGAGGAAAAAAAAGTATCAAGAATGAAGATAAGAGAAACAAACGAACAAATATAATAAAATGGGATAGGTTATAAAGTCTGCAGATTATTCTTGATTTTGAGAGGTTATCTTCTTGCTTTTTCTTTTCTCTCCCTCTTCCTGGTCGGTGACTCTGTACCCCGGGTTCTGCCCCTTTGGCACGCTCAGGTAGAGGTTTGCAGTTGATAAGTCTCTATGGCAATGTCATGTATTGTGCTTTAGTCTCATTGGCAGTAGAAGCTCATTAGCATTTATAGGCTCCGACAGTGAGAGAGTCCGTGTTCCTGGAGCCTTTCTCCTAGTCTTTCCTTCCTCAATTAGTAGCCTGATAATCCAGCTATGGGGTTGCTGCTGCCTCTGCCTGGATAGTAAGAGGCTCAAAGAGCTGGCAACTCCCCACTCTATTTCCACTCAGCACAGGGCTCTGGGTAAGGCTCAGTCAGTCAGAGCTGCTAGCATAATCAGGCGGGCTTTCCGCCCATTCAAAGACCTCTGGCTCTGCCACTCTGTCCGGTAACACAAGCGGGCGCCCACTTTCGGGGCGCTTGGAGGAAACTCTCACTCACTGTCTGCGACCAGGATATCCAGCCAGCAGTCTCACGCTCTGAGTGAAACCCCCAGCCGCAGGGAAAAGTTGCAGCGTTGGAATTGAGTTTCGCTCCGTCCCCGTGCGCGGCTTTTGCAAGGCGCTGGGGCGGCCCGAGATTCCGCTTTGGCCCACACAAAGGCCCCTGACTCTG
Organism: Saccopteryx bilineata; assembly: GCF_036850765.1. Taxonomy (NCBI): domain Eukaryota; kingdom Metazoa; phylum Chordata; class Mammalia; order Chiroptera; family Emballonuridae; genus Saccopteryx; species Saccopteryx bilineata. The sequence continues at coordinate 83,779,677 of NC_089497.1, read as the reverse complement.
CCCCTCTGTGCGATAACACGGGCGCGCACTGCCGAGGCACTCGGAGGAATCGCTCACTCCTTATCTGCGCGCGCAAACCAGGATATGAGGCCGGCCGCGGTTCCCTCTGAGTGAAACCCCCAACCGCACGGAAAATCTCCACCGTTGGAATTAGTTCTCACTCCCTCCTGTGCGTGGCTTTCTCAGGGTGCTGGGGCTGCCCAGAGACTCTGCCCTCGGCCCACAGAAAGGCCTCTGACCCTGCCTCTCCGTGGGGCAACACGGACACCCACTCTCGGGGCCTAGGAAGAAATTCTCGCCCACTAACTGTGCACCGACCAGGAGACCGGGTAAAATGGCCGCTCCGCTTGTCTTTCTTTGTTTGGGTTTGGTGCGAGTGTTAGCTTGTATTGCCCGGGTTGCCACAGGATCAGATTTTCCTCGGCTTGGATCTCCGTGCCACAGCCTGGTTCGACCGTTTGTGTCGCAGCCTGGATCTATTCACCCCCTTTGCCCGCCTCAGTTTCTATATTCACAGTTACCAGAGAAAGCCGCCCTGTTTAGGTTAGTGAGGAAGGCGGAGCATTTCTTACTCCCTATTTCCTTCAGGATTTGGTTATATATTTAGCCAATTTTTCACTCAATCATACCTTTGGGTGTATTGCGAAGCATCTGGAAGCTCCAAGTATAGGTTTTTCTGTTTCTGGTTGAAGATCTTGTTGAGTTTTGGGGGAGATTTATCAGTATCGCTTCCTACCCTGCCATTACTCTGACATCATCTCAGCTTGAACTTCTGATTCTCACTCAAGGCCAAGAGGCCAACCTGACTGTGGGAATGTGTGGAAACCTGTTACATAACACAAAAACCTAGTTTATGAGCCGCTTAACTAGCTTTAGTTCCTGTAACAACCAAAGAAGCAGACTGTAACCTTCAGATGTGCCAGCTCTGGGAGGTCTGCTGACCTTCAGCCCGTTATCTGAACAAGGTGTGCTGAGTCCCTCGGCAAAGAACTCTCAGCTTCTTCCTTTTGATTGCTTTATTTTTTATTTATTTTTCCTCTTTCTTCCTCCTTATAAAAACCCCTGCCTGCACCAAAAGTGTAAGTTGAGTTTCAAAAACAGGGGTTCTCCATCTTCGCATGTGGCTGGCACTTAAATCTCTCTTTTCTTCTCAACACTTGTCTTACAAGTTTGGCTTTTTGTTGTGACAGGCAGCTGGATCTGTGGGTCATTTTTCCAGTTACTGTAAGAACAGATTTTTCCTCACAGCCCTCAGAAGAAGCCAATCCTGCTGACACCTTCATCTCAGACTTCCAGCCCTTAGAACTGTGAGACAATACAGTTTTATAATTTTAGCTGCCCAGTTTGTGGTTCTCCGTAAAGCCTGCCCTGGCAAACAAATACAGATGTTGAGGGATTTTAGATTCCTGTGCCTAATTATAATCCCCCCTCTTGCTGCTGATTTTTAGAGATGAGAGACAATGGGAAGTTAGGTTAAAAAACAAGAGCATAGCTGTTGTTGTGATTGTCCTCCCACAATAAAAACTATTACACAAAAATCAACAATTCTGAAACAGTTGACTATAAAAACATGGTAGCTTTATACATAACTAGTCCAACCTATCATTTTCTGATGCAAAAACCAGAGTTATAGTGGACTCCTAGCCTGACTAGGTGTCGTACAGTGGATAGATCATCAACCTGGGATGCTGAGGTCCTAAATTCAAAATCTGGGGGTCGCTAACTTGAGTGCAGGCTCACCAGCTTGAGCCCGCAGTTGCCAGTTTGAGCGTGGCATTATCAACATGATCCAGTGGATGCTGGCTTGAGCAAGGTGTCATTGGCTTGGTTGGAGCCCCCTAGTCAAGGCACATATGAGAAGCAACCAACGAACAACTGAAGTGTCACAACCACAAGTTAATACTTTTCATCTCTCTCCCTTCCTGTCTGTGTCTGTCTTTCTCTCTCTTAAAAGAAGAAGAAGAAAAAAAAAGGAGTCCTGTGTTGGTTCACTAGGGCCACCATAACAAAATACCATAGACTGATGACTTAAACAACAAAAATTTATTTTGTCACAATTCTGGAGCATAGAACTTAAATATCAAGATGTTGGCCTATTTGATGTCTTCTGAGGCCTCCCTGCTTGTCTACCTCTTGGTCGTGTTCTCACATGGTCTTTCTTTTGTGTGCAAGCATCCTGCTGTTTCTCTATGTGTCCAACTTTCCACTTCTTATAATAACATCAGTCAGATTGAATCAGGGCAGAGTCTGATGGTCTCATTTTAACTTAATCACTTCTTTAAAGGCCCTATATCACATACAGTTATATTTTAAGGTATGGGAGTTAGGGCTTCAACATACAGATTTGGGGAACCCACAATCCAGCCTGTAGCATTCTGGCTCCCAACAATTCATCATGTCCTTCTCACATGAAAAATACATTAACCTTGATTGCAAGAGCCCTAAGGTCTTGAGGCCAAGCATCAGTAAATCCCAAATCTCATCTAAATATCTAAATCCAATGTGGCTAAAACTCAAGGTATGACACATTTTGAAGCAAAATTCCTATTCAGCTGTGAACCTGTGAAACCACACGTTATCTGCTTCTAAAATACAACGGTGGGACAAGCATAAGGCACACATTCTCATTCTGAAAGTGGGAAATCAGAAAAAAGAAAATGGTTGCAGTTCCCACCCAAGCAAATCCAAAACCTACCAGGGAAATACTAATTTGATTTTAATAATACTTAATTTGATTTCAAAAATCTCTGGCTGGATGCGCTGTCTTCCAGGCTCACCGATGTCAGCTCTGTCTTCTGGACCCACTGAAGCAGCAACATTGTCCCCAAAGCCCTGGGTGGCACCCATACCCCTGAGGCGCTGGAGAGCAGCAGCATGGCCACTGAAACGGAGGAGTTTGACCTGCTTTCTGCAACTGAAGAGGAGACAATCCTACCTTACAGATTATTCTTCCCATTCTTGAAGGATAATGCATGTTCACAGCCAGATAGCTTTACTGTCCTGTTCTGTAGAATTTCAGAAGTTTGGCAACCATACTCATCTCACCTCTTCTCTGTCCCTTTCAGTCAGAGCTGGTAGCATTTCTACTGGTTGGTTGATTGGATCCATGCATCACACTCATACTCTTTATCTTATGATTGTCCAGCTATATGCTTGTACTCTCAGAAAAGCTTTATTTTTTGTAATATGGATAGGCTGAGAATTTTCTGAATCCTCAAGTTTTGTTTCTTTTTTGATTAACAATTCTTTTTTTAATTTACCTCTATCCTTTCACGTTTTACTATGAGCAATAGGAGAAACCAGACTGCTTAGACTCTTCAACTCTGTTTAGAAACCTCTTTTGTTAAAAATCCACATTTATCACTTACAAATTCTACTTTCCACAATACACTTGAACGCAATTCAGCCAAGTTATTTGCCACTTTATAACGAAGATCTTTCTTCCATTGCCCAATAACATGTTCCTCGATTCTATCTGAGCTCTCACCAGAAGCAACTTTAACGTTCATATTTCTACCAACAATCTCTTCAAGGCAATTTAGGCTTCTTCTAACATGTACCTCCCTCAGAACTCTTTTAGCCAGTGCCCATTACCTAAGTCCAAAGCCACTTCCATATTTTTAGTTGTGTGTTACAGAAGCATTCTACTTCTAGTACCACAATCTGTATTAGTTTTCTAGGGCTGCCATAATAAAGTACCACAAATTGGGTGGTTCAACCAACAGATATTTATTTTCTCATAGCCTGGAACCTAGAATTCCAAGATGAAGGTGTTGGCAGGTTTGTTATTTTCAAATGCTTCTCTCTCTGGCTTATTAGAGTATAGAAATGCAAGTGATTATTTATATTTATTTTATATCCTGCAATTTTACTGAACTTGTTTATTATTTCTAACAGTTTTTGTGGAATCTTTAGAATTTTCTATATATAAGATCATGTCATCTGCAAACAGGTAATTTTACTTTTTTCTTGTCCATTTTATTTTATTTTTTCCTGGTTTAATTGTGCTACAAGTAGTAAGACTGGGAATCCTTACCTTGTTCCTGATTTTGGAGAAAAGATTTTAGTCTTTCATCATTGAATGTAATGTTAGTTGTGAGTTTTTCTGTATATGATCTTTATTATTATTATATTTATTTATTTATTTATTATTTATTTATTTTTTTACAAAAACAGAGAGTCAGAGAGAGGGACAGATAGACAGAAATGGAGAGAGATGAGAAGCATTAATCATCAATTTTTTGTTGTGACACCTTAGTTGTTCATTAATTGCTTTCTCATATGTGCCTTGACCACGGGTCTTCAGCAGACCGAGTAACCCCTTGCTCGAGCCAGTGACCTTGGGTCCAAGCTGGTGAGCTTTGCTCAAACCAGATGAGCCCGCGCTCAAGCTGGCGACCTCGGGGTCTCAAACCTGGGTCCTCTGCATCTCAGTCCGACGCTCTATCCACTTTGTCACCGCCTGGTCAGGCGACCTTTATTATATTAAAGTCATTATTTCTATATCATTGAGAGAGTTTGTTATGAAAGAGTACTGAATGTTGTCAAATGCTTTTTCTACATATATTGAGATAATCCTGTGATTTCCCCCCTGTTCATCTTGTTTCCTTTATTCTTTATGATACATCATATTAATTGGTTTGTGTAATGTTGAACCATTTTCACATCCTGGAGAGAAATCTCACTTCATCATTACGTATGATTCTTTTAATGTGCTGCTGAATTACACTTGCTAGTACATTTGCATCTACATTCGTCAGGGATATTAACCTATAGTTTGCATTTCTTGGGTGTCTTTGCCTAGCTCTGGTTTGGGTAATGCTGATCTCATGAAATGCATTTGGAAATGTACCCTCTCTTCTACTTTTTGGAAGAGTTTGAGATGTTTTGGCCTTAATTCTTTAAATGTTTGGTAGAGTTCACCAAACATTTGATCCTCAGCTTTTTTTTTATGTGTTTATTATTATTATTATTACTGATTCAATTTCTTTACTAGCTATAGGCCTGGCTCATATTTTCTATTTCTTCATTATTCAGTCTTGGTAATTTGTATGTTTCTAGGACTTTATTTATTTCTTATAAGTTATCTACTTAGTATATATTTATTTATAATAATCTCTTATGATTCCTTTTATTTCTGTGGGACCAGTTGTAATGTTTCCTCTTTCACTTCTGATTTTATTTGTTTCAATTCTCTCTCTTTATCTTAGTTTAAATAAAAGCTTATCAATTTTGCTTATTTTTTAAAAACCACTCAGTTTTGTTGGTGTTTCTATTCTCTGTTTTACTTATTTCTGCTCCAATATTTATCATTTACTTCCTCCTGCTAACTTTAGGTTTAGTTTTTTTTCTAATTTTTTGAAGTGTAAAGTTAGGTTATTTATGTGAGATCTTTTTTTTAATACAGGTTTTTATCACTATATACTCTAAATACTGCTTTTTCTGCATCCCATTAAGTTTTAGATATAGTATTCTTTATATATTGTTTGTTTAAAGATATTTTCTTAGTTTTTTTTCCTTTAATTTGTTGGTTGACCAAAAGCGTATTGTTTAATTTTCATGCATTTGTGAATTTCCTACTTTCCTTCTGCTCTTGATTTTTAGTTTCATTCTATTTTTGTCAGAAAAGACACTTGATATGATTCCAAACTTAAATTGGTTGACTTGGTTTGTGACATCACATGTACTCTGTCCTGGAAAACATTCTAAGCACACTTGAGAAGAATGTATATGCTGCTGCTGCTGCTGAGTGAAATGTTCTGTATGCCTGTTGTCACTTTGGTCAATAGTGCTGTTCAAGTTTACCATCTTTGTTCATTTTCTGTCTGGCTGTTGTGTTCATTATTCAAAGAGAGGCATTGAACTCTCTTATTATTATTGTAGTGCTATTTCTCCTGTCAGTTCTGTCAATATTTGTTTTATATATTTAGGTGCTCTGATATTGGATGCATATATATTTATCATTGTCATATCTTCCTGTTTAATTTTTTTATCATTATATAACATTGTTCTTTGTCTTTTGTGACAGTTTTTCAGAGTATTTTTTAAGACTTTATTTATTCATTTTAGAGAGGAGAGAAGGAAGGGAGAGAGAGAGAGAAAGAGAGAGAGAGAGAAAGAGAAGAGGGGAGGAGCAGGAAGCATCAACTCCCATATGTACCTTGACCAGGTAATCCCAGGGTTTTGAACCGGCAACCTCAGCATTCCAGGTCGACGCTTTATCCACTGCGACACCACAGGTCAGGCTTGTGACAGTTTTTGACTTAAAGTTTGTTTTACCAGATACAAGTATACAGCTGCTGCTATTTTCTGGTTACAATTTGTATAAAATATCTTTTTCCTTTCCTTATTTTCAATCTATGCATGTCTTGAAGTCAAAGGTGAATTTATTGTAGATTATAGTTAGAACTTGTATTTTTAATTCATTCAGCCACTCTATTTCTTTTGGTTAGGGAATTTAATCCATTTACATTTAATGCAATTATTGATAGAAAAAGATTTACTATTGCCATTTTGTTGTTTTGTTTGTGTTATAGTTTCTTTGTTCCTCTTTTTTCCCTTACTATCTTTCTTTGTATTTTATTTGCTTTTTTATTTTATTGATATGATTTTATTTTTTTCTCTTTTTCTTTTTTGTAACTTCCTAAGGTTTATTTTATTTTATTTTTGTTGTTAGCATAAGGCCAATATTTTAAAGTCTATTTTAAACTGATAGAGCTTCAATTGCATACAAAATTCAATACTTCTCTTCTTCCCACACTTTTTTTTATTGATGTCACAATTTACATCTGTTTGTACTGTGTACTGTTATCATATATTAGTTATGGTTGTTTTCATACATTTGTCTTTTTATACAATTAAAAGTGATTTACCCATCACAATTACAATGATACAGTATTCTACATTTGTTTACATATTTATCTTTATCAACAAAATCTATACTTTCCTATGCCATCATGTTGTCCTTTAATATCCTTTTTTTTCAACTTGAAGAACTGCCTTTAACATTTTTTGTTAGACAGGTCTAGGGGTGATAAACTCCTTCAGCTTTTGTTTGTCTGAGAAAGTCTTTATCCCTTCCTCATTTTTGAAGAACAGTTTTTCAGAGTATTCCATTGTTAGTTGGCAGGTGTCTTCTCCCCAGCAGTCTGAATATACTGTGCCATTCCCTTCCGGCCTGCAAAGTTTCTGCTGAAAAATCTGCTAGTAGTTTATGGGGCTTTCTTTGTACATAATAAGTTGAGGTTTTTTTTCTTGCTGCTTTTAACATTCTCTCTTTGTCTTTAACTTTTGACAATTTAATTATTGTCCTAAAGTGGGTCTCTTTGGTTTCATCTTATTGATCTTATTTAGAACTTTCTTAGTTTCCTAGATCTGGAGCTATCTTGTCAGTACTTTTTTTTATAAAGACTTTATTTATTTATTCATTTTAGGAGAAGAGAGAGAAATAAAGAAGGGGAGGGTCAGAGCAAGAAACATCAACTCCCACATGTGCCTTGACCAGGAAAGTGAAAGTTTTGAACCAGCAACCTCAGTGTTCCAGGTTGACACTTTACCCACTGAGCCACCACAAGTCAGGCATCAGTACTTTCAACATTGATAAAAATCTACACAACCTGGAAACCTCAAATCATTAGAATTGAATGGATAACATTTTTGAGAGGAAGAAAAATGAAACAAAACTTTACTCATATCATAATTTGGCCACAGGCTAGCCTTGGTGATGAAAACCAGAATAGTATGAGTTTTAGAATTCTATTAATAGCAGTTATGTTTTACATAAAAAAGTACAGTATTATCTTCATTTACATATAAAAAGAACATTTTCTCCCAAAAATTATTTAAAAATTTTCCAGCATCCAGCCTTTACTTAAAAAAAATTGTTAAAATTTTTCCATAAAAAAGAATAAGTTGGAGGGGGGGAGAGAAAAGGAGAGAGAGACAGAAAGAGAATATATACAATTTGGAGGGAAGAGTTATGCTTGGTGGATTTGCTACCTTGTTTCTGGGTTTCGTAAAGTGGGAAAAGTTCAAAGAATAGACACTGTGTTGGGAACCTTCTACTAGCATTCTTTCCTAATAATTATGCCTTTTCCAAATTATTAGGCCATTTAAGTTGTTTAAATTTAAGTTAGTAATGCTTTTATTCCCTTTGATTTATGGATTATATAATAGCGAAACAAAGAAAATGGCCAACTAAGGAAATTAATACATTTTCTTCACATTTTGGCAGGTGTATTCATAAGTGAAATATTTAGAACTGAGAACCTATTTGCTAAAAGTGAAATTGTAATTAGAAAACTGAATGTCCCAGAAACAGACTTATTAATTTCTCTAAGGTATTTTTTTGTTGTTGTTTGTTTTGGTGTTTTTTAAGTGAGAGGAGGGGAGATAGAGAGAGGGACTCCCGCATGCCCCTCCACCAGGATCCACCCAGCAACCCCATCTGAGGCCAATGCTCTGCCCATTTGGGGCTCTTGCTCGCAACCAAGCTATTTTTAGAGCCTGAGGCAGAAGCTTGAGGGAACCATCCTCAGTGTCTGGGCCGATGCACTGAAAACAGTGGAGCCATTTGCTGAAGAAGGGAAAGAAAGAGTGAAGGGGGAGGGGAAGAGAAGTAGATGGTCACTTCTCTCATGTGCCCTGACCAGGAATTGAACCTGGGATGTCCATATGCTGGGTAGATGATCTACCACCGAGCCAACCGGCCAGGACCAGGGTTTTCCAAAGTAATATATTTCAACAAAATGAATCATACATGTTCTTATGGTCACTGGTAAAAAGGGAGGTTGCTGTGGGTAAAAGAAATGTTGCCGTGCATTCTTCCAGCATGAATAGCAAGAATGCCCCTAAATTCAGACTAGAGAAATGTTTATTGCTGGTGCCTGTAACATTGATATATGACTTTGTTTTGTAGTCACACTCAGGTCACCTTTCATGCTATTGGGAATTTTGTTTTCAACACAAAGGATAAGAGAACAATATTACTTAACTGATATTAAGTACAGGCTATTCTCTTTTGTACAATCACTTTTGATCTGAGTAAAATCTATGAAAAATGTGAGCAAAAATATATATACATATAAATGTAAAATGAGTCCTTTAAGCAGAAAACAAAGTTATGGTCATGATGTAGAAGACAGAGCCATAAAATAGTAACCTAGTAGCAGGCATCAATCTCACATTTGACTTGATTTACGTGGTCTTGAAGACAGTTACCAAATCTAAAATGGAGACAGTAACAAATACTTATCCTATCTACTTCATGGGGACCCACAGGGAGTATTGATGGAGCCTACTTTCACAATAATTTGTCTTTTTTACATTGACTTTTACCAACCATTAAACATTATGCTAAATGTGTTAAATTTTATATCTGTTCTTCTCAACTATTCTGGAACCCAAGTGTTTCTCTCTCTCTCTCTCTCTCTCTCTCTCGCTCTCTCACTCTCATAGAAGAAGAAATTAAAACTCAGAGACTGTAAGTAATTTATCCAACTGGTAAGTGAATGAGTTGAAATCAAAAGACTTTAAGAAAACAGAAGTTTCTCTTCATCAGTTCTAGCATTTGACTTTGGATTGATGCTACTTTCATGTAATTGTTTTATCTGACAAAATGCAGTGACAAAGCTGAGAGGCTCATTTAAAAAAATATTAAATTATTTTTCCTGGGAAATGTTAAAGATAGAGTCATTGCTAAAGTTTATAGTAATCCTTTATATTTATTTAGGTACTTTTCCAGTTCACATAATACTTTCTTATATATAATCTCTGCTGAAATGTTTTCTCATTTTTTATTTTTTAATTTTAGTTTCTAACAAATATCAATTAGTTGTCTCCTTGGCAAGCCCCAACAAAACAAAATTTAAATTTAAAGAAGAACTACACAGAAATGAACTCCTCACCACACTATTTTTGCCTGCTCCCCAAAGTTAACATCATTGGGAAATAGACAAGTCAGAATCTTGTGTCTTATGCACTGAGAAGAACACAGCAATACTTTAGTGGTTTTCCTGACAAAGATGAGTAATCTGAATCTAACAGTGAGATAACATCAGACAAACTCAAATTGAAGGACATTTTGTTATAAAAAAGAAAGAGTTCACCTACCCAGGGCTAAGAGAACCAAACACTAAATTCAAGAATTGCAGTGGAGAAATATTGGCTATTTTATTAATAAATGGCACCTTCCAATTGAATAAGAAGCTAATGCTCAAAAGCCCAAACTTCCAATGGTGTGAAAATTATATAGATTATATCAGATGAAATCACAAGACACTATTCTTTAGGGGATTGGGCTTGTGCTGGAAGCTGATTGGTTGGAGGTGAAGAAAGGGTCATGAATCATTTCTTCAGGTCTTGAGGATAGCTTTGAGGTCTGCTCTGGTGTCCCTATGTCTGGTTTTATGGGAAAAATAGTCTGGAGGTCATTCTACCTTAGGGCTTAGGAACTCAAACTTAGGCCAAGACGTTATCTTTAGCCTCCCAGAAGCCTGCGCCTTGTGACCATTAGTCAGGTCCAGGATACTATCTCTGCTGCCTTGGGAGTTTGCTGATTATTCAGAGGAAAGGCTCTGTCTCTGAGGATAAGAGAGAGAGAGAGAGAAAGAGAGAGAGAGAGAAATGATTGCTAGAACTAGGATTTAAAGCTAAATTTAATCAGAATCTTAAGGACCCTCAGTTTCAATTCTACCAAGTAACTGGTCTGTATTCTTCAAACTGTTGATGTCATAAAACACAGAAAATATGAAGAACTGTTCCAGATTAGGAAAGACTTAAAAAATATGATAATGGGCCTGACCAGGCAGTGACACAGTGGATAGAGCATCAAACTAGGATGTGGACAACCCAGTTTTGAAACCCCAAGGCCACTGGCTCATCCTGCTTGAGCACGAGCTCACCAGCTTGTGTGCGGGGTCACTGGCTTGAGCATGAGTCACAGACATGACCCCATGATCACTGGCCTGAGCCCAAAGGTTGCTGGCTTAAGCAAGGGGTCACTCGTTCTGCTGTAGCCCCCAGTCAAGGCACATATGAGAAAGCAGTCAATGAACAATTAAGGAGACTAAGGAGCCTCAACAAAGAATTGATGCTTCTCATCTCTCTCCCTTCCTGTCTGTCTGTCCTTATCTTCCCCCCTCCTCTTTCTGTCTGTGTCACACACACACAAAAAAAATGGAATTCAATGCATGATCCAAGATTTATATTTGTCACAAAAGGCATTCTTGGAATAATTTGTTGAATAAGATCTGTGTATTTGATAATAGAATTATATCAATGTTAATTTCCTAATTTCAATTATTGTTATGTGATTAAATAATACTAAAGTATTTAGCAGTAAAAGGTATTATTTTTAAATATTTCATAGTATATAATGAAAGAGAAAAAATAAAGCAAATGCACTATAATTTTAACATTTGGGAAATCTAGATAAAGAGCACTTGGGAATCCTTTGTAATAATCTTGAAACTTCTCTGTAAGACTAAAATTCTGTCAAAATGAAAAAAATATTTGAAGTATCTATGCAGATTAATTTAAAAATTTTCTGTCTTCTGCCTCTTGTACTTTTCTAGACCTGTATATGAAATTGGCTGATTTTCCAAGGAGTCCTGGTTTGTTTTTGTGGAAAGATGATATTATAAACCATAATATGTGTACTAAAGCAAATATAGTAAGTGTGTCTCTTCTAGGATGCCATTGTTAGTACACAATTTTAGTGGATAGTCCCCAAAAGGATACATTTTCTCCTTAAAACATTAATTTTTATTATTTCTAGTTAAATTCTAAAACTATTGTGTCTTTATGTAAATTATTTTCTATAATTGTTCCTCCATTTCTCTTATGTTGAAAAATCTTGATTTTTAACAAAATAAATATTATTGCTTATTTTTTTTCAAGCAATAGAAGGAAAATAATTCCAAAACAATAACATCATTAATAGAAACAATAAGATGATTGGATGAAGTTCAAGGTTTCTTCCAGTTCTTTTTATCCTTGTAATACATCTCACTGTGGACGGATGCCACCTTATTTTGGTCTAAATTTTCTCATTTCTATAGAAGCACTTATCTTATGTATCATTGTTCCTGTTCCTTTTCGATTTGAAGTTATTAATATTCTTACAGGTCACCAATTTCAGGTTTTAGAAGATTTTAGTTTTTCTTCAGAGGAGAGTAAGCCCCTCAGGAAGTAAGAGGGGGAAGTTAGCTATTGTATGTCCAAAGTTCTGGCGTGAGTTTTATTTAAGCCACCATTTGAGTTGTCGTCAGTAATTAAATGAATGGTCTGTGTAAGATGCCAGTGCATAAGTTACAGCTGGGCTAACCAATTCTGCCTTTACATGTGAAGTAATCTTTGTTTTACTAAGATCCTGTGGAAATAGTTTTTCACATCTGTAAAAAAAAATCTATATCACATGTAAAGGCAAAGTTGCTTTCAGTATACTTATTCAAATTTCAATATCACTTCTTACTAGATTCAGATTCCTTGATACAAGCAATTGCTCTATCCTCTGCCTTTTGCAAACCAAGCTTACTATAAGGAGAGAGATATTTAATTTTTACTATTTCCTACTTCCAGCTATGGAGATCAAATATCTAGATATTGAGGCTATTATTTCTGGAATGAGTTCTCCTAAGGGTTTGGGATTTCAGAGACAATCCCAATCTTTAAAAATAATGATACAACAAGATAGATGGGAAAAATCACAAGGGGAGAAAAAGGAGATCAGTGTTGTGGCTGGATTTGAGAGTGGGGTGGGAATTGAAGACCTTCTTACACTTTTTGGTTGCAGCTCCCAAATCAGCTCCCAGTGAAGGACGATGAATAACATTGTTGTGTATGCCGTCTTTTGACTCCTACTTGGCCATATAAGAATGGTCTTTGGGTATGGAGCACTTCCTTAACACAAGGGAGGGAGCCCACACACCTTCTGCTTAGCTTCATGGCTGTATGGGAGTAAGTTTCCCTGTTTTGGACTCAGTGTGTACTCGTTTGTTCTAAGTTTATGCTTCAGTGCTCTTGGGCATACCCAGATGTCTGTAGTCAGACACCACAGGGTTGGCCTTGGAGTATAAAATAGGGTGTGTGCAGCTTTGCTACCCAAATTGGCTGCAGTGCACAGTGGGTCAGTTGGCTCTGGGGGACCAATACATTGAAGGAGCTGCGTTTTGTGCATCCTTTCTCTCTCTTCTTGCTATATATTATACACATGCTTTACCATTTGACGTGTATGTCATCTGTTCCTTGTAACCTTGAACCATGCACTGTTTCTTCCCTAGGTAGAACTTACCTGCATTTTAGTCTTGGCTGCAGTCAAGTTATATTCTAGCCTGTGGCATAGCCTGCCTACCCAGTGAATGGTGAAGCAGAAAGAGAAGATGTGGTAGGCTGAATGAATGGCTCCTGAAAGACGTTGTATCCTAATCACCAGAAACTATGAATACATTATTTTACATGGCAATAGGGACTAAGCAGATGGGATTTAATTAAGGGTCTTGAATTAAAGAGACTATTCTAAAGTATCCAGGTGGGCCCAGGGCAATCACAGCATTTTACAAGAGAGAAAGAGTGAGAGTCACAAAGATATGAAGACAGAGCAGAGGAATAAAGAAGATGTAATGTGGGGCTACAAACCAAGGCATGCAGGCAGCCTCTAGAAATGGAGAAGGCGACGGGTTCTTTTCTACGATCTCAAGAAGAAACCATCTCTGCCACCACCTTAATTTTAACCAGTGAGATTGAGTATTTCTCCTTTTACCTCCAGAAATGTAAGATAATAAATTAGTGTTGTTTTAAGCCATTAATTTTGTAGCGGCATTAGGAAACTAATACCAATGACTAACCATCAGACCTAACAATAAAGCAAGGCCAGAACTTCCAACAAGAGAGTCACAGGCAGGCCCTGGCCAGTTGGCTCAGTGGCAGAGTGTCGGCCTGGCGTGCAGAATTCCCGGGTTTGATTCCCAGCCAGGGCACACAGGAGAAGCGCCCATCTGCTTCTCCACCCCTCCCCCTTTCCTTCCTCTCTGTCTCTCTCTTCCCCTCCTGCAGCCAAGGCTCCATTGGAGCAAAGATGGCCCGGGCGCTGGGGATGGCTCCTTGGCCTCTGCCCCAGGCGCTAGAGTGGCTCTGGTGGCAACAGAGCAACACCCCGGAAAGGCAGAGCATTGCCCCCTAGTGGGCAGAGCATTGCCCCCTGGTGAGAGTGCCGGGTGGATCCAGTCAGGCTCATGCGGGAGTCTGTCTGACTGTCTCTCCCCGTTTCCGGCTTCAGAAAAATACAGGAAAAAAAAAAAAGAAAAAAAAAGTCACAGGCAGAAAGAAGGGAACTAAAATTTATTAAGTGCCTTATTATGTACTCAGTTAAAGGCTACACATACAACATGTGTATCCTGCTTGGTATAATTGTGTAAAGATCAGGGACTTGGGAGTCAAAGAGCCTAGGACCTGGCTAGGATACTAGCTCAGCCATAATTCTTATGGGTTGCTTTGCACTTCTTGACTTTACTGGACCTCACAATAAAATGTTGAAACTAATAATCTTGCAGTGTTGTCTTAAGACTAAGAAATAATATATCTAGCCCTGCCCAGTGATGCAGTGGATAGAGTGTCGACCTGGAGTGCTGAGTTCATGCATTCAAGCCTGGGGTCACAGGCTTTCTCCCAAGGATCCCAGCTGGACCCCGAGGTAGCCACTTTCAGCCCTTGTCAGTACACTTATGGGAAACTATCAATGGGTGCACAACTACACGGAACAATGAGTTGATGCTTTTCTTTCTCTTTCTTTTTTTTCCTCAGAAACAAACAATAAAAAAGCATTTGTAATAAAGAATTATTAATATTACCTGTCATTGTTATTACTATTGTAATAGCAAAATATGGTGGATCCATATGACTCTGGTGACCGGTGATCAGGCCACACATAAATTTTACACAGTTCTTTGTTTCTTGGTCTACTGGTTGTACCTTGTTACTATTGTTTCAGGCCTAGTTCTATTACAGCTTTTCAACTGGTAGTTGCTCTTTTATTATTTTTTTTTAGTTTACAGTTTCTCTATTTTTATTGTTTTAATTTATTGGATTGATATGATTTACCACACTATGCAGTTTTCAAGTGTACAACTCAATATAACATCATCTACACACATCATGCTCCCTCCCAAACAAAGTCTCTTTCTGCCACCTTTACCCCTACCCCACCATAGTAGCTCTTTACCCTTTACTTGAAAACAGAAGGCATCAAGGCATCAAAATGTCCCATCCCCTCCCCCCAGTTCACAACACATGGATTTCATAACCTGTTGCTCAGAAGGTGCTTAGGCAAGACTAATTATGAGCCCTGGTTGGTTGGCTCAGTGGTAGAGTGTCGGCCTGGCATGCAGGAGTCCTGGGTTCAATTCCCAGCCAGGGCACACAGGAGAAGCGCTCATCTGCTTCTCCACCCCCCCCCCTCCTTCCTCTCTGTCTCTCTCTTCCCCTTCCACAACCAAGGCTCCATTAAAGCTAAGTTGGCCCCGGGCACTGAGGATGGCTCCATGGCCTCCACTTCAGGCGCTAGAATGGCCCTGGTTGCAACAGAACAACGCCCCAGTTGGGCAAAGCATCGCCCCCTGGTGGGCATGCCGGATGGATCCTGGTCGGGCACATGCAGGAGTCTGTCTGACTGCCTCCGCGTTTCCAACTTCAGAAAAAATAAAAGAATAATTATGAATGGATAATGATACTCATATGTCCTTTACAGTCTTGTGAGCTTCTTTCCACTGTCCTGTGAGTTATTCTTAAGGGTCCCAAGGTTTCTGCCTCTTCTGTTATTAAGCAAGACCTTTCACTATTCCTGCTCTCATTGAACAGATTAGCCAGATACTGATTTTTCTGGCCCCAAGTTTATTTTACTAGAAAAATCACCTTTAAATGTAGTAGAATAGACTAGAAGGCACACATGATATTCAAAGAGTTGTAAATAAGGTATACTAATTTTGTCTGCAAGAGTGTTTCTCCTGAGTCTGAAAGGTGAAATGGCTCCTTTAGAGTAAAGCAAAATACCTCTTATTGGCTAGATGAACTTGTGAAAGTTATTTAATTTTGATTAAATTACACATATGAATATACAAATAATACCATTCCGTATGTGATTACAGTGTAATTACTATATAAGTACATGTGTAAGAAAGTGCTCAGTACATGTCTATTTTTCCCTTAGTTTACATGCAGTCATTTTTAGTTTTCATGTTTTCCTTGTTTCTGTTTTGAGCATTGTTTAGATGTAGTCTGTTTTGCTTTGCCTTGATTGTTGTTACAGATTCAACAATGTCTTTCATGTTGTATATTTCAATAAATATAAAAAGAAACAATAAACAAATATGTGACAAAATGAATTTTGAAAATGAACAGAAAGGGACATAAATAATTGAGGTTGTGTATATTGGTCTCATATAGAATAATCATTCACATAGAGCGATGAAAATTTATTTTGTATTTTCATGGTGGACTGATCCTCATAAATTTTTATTGTTGCAAATAAATAGAAATTACATAAAACTATGTGCTCTATTTATCTGAAGGACTTTGTAAGAACTCATTTAGGAATAGAAGTGCAAGCATATTATAACAGCTTCTTCCTCCTTGGGTTACTTCTCATAGTGAAACCACAAAGAAACAAAAGTGATACCTTAAAATAAAAAAAAGAAAAAAGAAAAAAAAAAGCTTCTGCTATTTTTCCTGGAATAGAATTTGAATTAAACTTAGGAAGGAAGCTTGTTTCTTATAAATCAAACTGCATAAAAATAAATTTAATTAAAGGAGATAAAAGATACCAAAACAAATAAGAAGGAAAAAAAATCAGTAACATAATTTTGGTGGACAAGAAACTTAATTTGGGAAGGGCCAGTCATGTAATTAATTTTTCTTCATACCAAAGTGACACTGTTTCATCTCAGTGGGATAAAGATTTTCAAAGTTACACTTAATTAATTCAAACTCCTCTAGGTGCTACAAGATTAATAGTATGAGTGGGTTTCACATTCCACAGGAGTAAATCTGTCATTTATCAACTGCGATATAGAATGTGAAACTGGAATACTATTTGTGGCATATTGACCCATTTAGAAGCTGCCTTATGAGTAATCATATGAATTGAACGTTTCCAGAATCTTTGAGGGACTTACAGTATCCCAATTCAGATTACCAAAGGTTTGGAACATTGAAATGTTGTCAAATATTCCTGAACATCATAACCTGAAACTCATTCTAGCCATGTAAAAAAGGATTAGTACCTTTCTTTCTATTTCAGCTTTATCCAAAGTAGAAAAGAAATTTTGATGCCCTAGTTATTTTTAATATATATAAATATTAGCACAATTATTACAATTAAAATAAATGTTTACTTATTACCTAAAACTATCACATGGAACATCAGTGACATGAATATAAACTTTTAGAAACAGTGGACTAAAGTTGTTATAGCTATGGGCAAGTGCCTACAGTCTATCCGGTGAGACAGCAGCTTGAATTTTGCATCCTTTCTTCTAGTATGGCTTAACCAGCATACTCTGAGGCTACAGATGATAGATAGGTAGGCAGGTAGGTAGGTAGGTAGATATAGATGATAGATATCAAGATCTGACTGCATCTTTTTTTTTTCTTAAATAAGAAGTGTGGAGGCAGAGTGACAGACTCTCGCATGCACCCTGACCTGAATTCACCTGGAAAGCCCACTAGGCGGTGATGCTCTGCACATCTGGGGTGACTTCACTGCTCAGCAACTGAGCCTGAAGTGAGGCCATGGAACTATCCTCAGCACCAGCGACCAACTTGCTCCAACCAAGCCATGGCTGCAGGAGAGGAAGAGAGATAGATAGGTAGATAGATAGATAGATAGATAGATAGATAGATAGATAGATAGATAGATAGAAGAAAGGGGGGAGGGGGAAGAAGCAGATGGTCACTTTTTCTGTGTGCCCTGACCAGGAATCAAACCTGGGAAGTCCATATGCTAGGTCAACAATGCTCTACCACTGAACCAACCGGCCAGGGCCTGACTGCATCTTTTAAGCACTTGGATTTAGTTATATGTCTGAATCCAGTTTTATCCCTACACTTTCCAGTTAACATTGTCATTTTCTATTAAGCCAGTTTAAAATGGGTTTTCTAAATAGTTCAAAAGGTCTTAACTACTCTAGAGATTAGTCTGTGGAAATGAAGTTTCACATAAAACAGACCTTAAATTATGGACTGGTGCAAGACAGCATGTATCACAAGGCAGTGAGACTCTTCTACCCTGGCTGAGAAGTATTGATTCTTGATAGATGGAGCTAGTACAACAGCTGACAACTGTTGCCTTTTTTTAAAGCAGCTTTAGATTTATAACAAAATTGAGCAGCAAGTGGAGAAAGTTCCAATATGCCCCCCCCTATATGCACAAGTTCCCCCACTACCAGTATCCCCTACTATAGTGGTACATTTGTTACAACTGTTGCTGCATTGACACACCCTCATCACCCAAAGGCTGTAGTTTACCTTAGGATTCACTCCTGGTTTTGTCCATTCTATGGGTCTTGACAAAATGTATCATGCAGAAGAGTTTCACTGCCCTAAAAATCCTCAGCTCTGCCTATTTGTTCTTCTGTCTTCTCTAATCCCTGGGAGTTACTGGTTTCTTTCTTTTCTCCATAGTTTATCTTTTTATATATAGAATGTCATATAGTTGAAATCATATAGTAAGTGTTTTTTTCAGATTGAATTCTTTCACTTGAAATATGCATTTCAGTTTTCTCTGTGTCTTTTTATGGCTGGATAGCCCATTTCCTTTTAGAGCTGAATTATATTCCCTTATATGTACGTACTACAGTTTATTTATCCATTCATCTACTGAAGGGCATCTTTTTTTTTTTTTGTATTTTTCTGAAGTTAGAAACGGGGAGGCAGTCAGACAGACTCCCGCATGCACCCGACCGGGATCCACCCAGCATGCCCACCAGTGGGTGATGCTCTGCCCATCCGGGGCATTGCTCTGTTGCAACCAGAGCCATTCCAGTACCTGAGGCAGAGGCCATAGAGCCATCCTCAGTGCCCGGGCCATCTTTGTTCCAATAGAGCCTTGGCTGCGGGAGGGGAAGAGAGAGACAGAGAGGAAGGAGAGGGGGAGGGGTGGAGAAACAGATGGGCGCTTCTCCTGTGTGCCCTGGTCGGGAATTGAACCCGGGACTCCTGCACGCCAGGAGGATGCTCTACCACTGAGCCAACCGGCCAGGGCCCTGAAGGGCATCTTGATTGCTTCCAGATTTTGGCAATTATAAATAAGGCTGCTATAAACATTGATATGAAGGATTTTTTTTAAATAAACTTTTTTAAAGTTTATTTAATTTTTTTAATTTATTTATTTTTTACAGAGACAGAGTGAGTCAGAGAGAGGGATAGACAGGGACAGACAGACAGGAATGGAGAGAGATGAGAAGCATCAATCATTAGTTTTTCATTGCGCGTTACAACACTTTAGTTGTTCATTGTTTGCTTTCTCATATGTGCCTTGACCGCGGGCCTTCAGCAGACCGAGTAAAACTTTGCTGGAGCCAGTGACCTTGAGTTCAAGCTGGTGGGCTTTTCCTCAAACCAGATGAGCCCACACTCAAGCTGGTGACCTCGGGGTCTCGAACCCGGGTCCTCTGCATCCCAGTTCAATGCTCTATCCACTGTGCCACCGCCTGGTCAGGCAGAAGGATTTTATGTGGATAAAGTTTTTAATTCATTTGGGTAAATACCAAGGAACGTGACTGCTGGATGGATCATATGGGAAGTTTAGTTTTGTAAGAAACAGTGACGCTGGCTACAAGAGATGCTGCACCTTTGTGCATTCCCACCAGCAGTGAATGAGAGTTCTTGCTGCTCCTTATCACTCAAAGTCCATAACCTCCCCAATATTTGGTGTGTTCAGCATTTTGGATTTTGGTCATTCTAATAAGTGTGTAGTGGTACCTCATTGTTATTACAAATTTTAATTTGTAATTCCCTAAAGACATGTAATGTTCAACATTTTTTCACATGTTTATTTGTTATCTGTGTATCTTCTTTGATGAGTTGTCTATTCAGGTCTTTTGTGCGTTTTTCACAGTTTGCTTGTTTTCTTACATTAAGCTTTAAAAATTCTTGGTAATCTTTGTATAATAATCCTTTGTCAGATATGCCTTATGAAAATATTTTTGCCCTACCTGTTTTTAAAAGTAAAATGACTGCCCAGCCTGGTAGCAAGCCTTGATTTGGGGTGGCTTAGTGGAAAAATATAAGAAAAAGGCTATGTTGTCTACCTATTGCAAACTTCAGTAAAGCCACAGAAGTGACAGGCTTCTATCAAATATGGCCTTCCTGAAAGGTAAGGAGGGAGGAAAATACAGCTTTTCTAAGAAAGATACATTTTTTCTATAGCCATAAATCCAATCTGGTTGCCTTGCTGATGGGCTTGAGCTTTGCAGAGTGAAAAAGTTGGATTCTCTGCACCAAGCTCAAGTTGGAGGAGGGAAAGAAGGTAAAATATGGTTGAATATAAGATTAAGGAATTCTAACACATCCTTTTGAGCTCTTTTATTGGCAAAGATGACAAAGATGTTATCCTTATTGTAACAACCATCCCATGAAATGTAACATAGGGCAAAGAGAAGGTGAACGGTCTTCTCTAACCCCAGGTATAGTTTTCCATAGCCAAGAGGCCAATGGTCAAGTTGAATGCTGAAGACTTACAAATGGATGAAACACTAGAACATGATGTTCTATGACAGAATCTTTAGATTTAGCTCTTGATTCAAGAATTATAAACAGTCAAGATCTGTGGAGTTGAACAAATTTGGACCAACAAAGGCTTTAAAGGAGATATGTTGCCAGCAAAACCCCAAGCCTATCACCCAAGAAATTAAAAGCCTGCAATCGCCAGATCTCTGAATCTATACCAACCAGAAGTAGACTAATGTAATATATACCCAGAAAGTGAATTCTTCCTGATGCTCATCTGAGTCATGGCCAGGTGTCTGAAGCTAGTGTCCACATCAATGGGTCAATGTAAGTGCTCTGCCAGTTACTAAAGTTTTTGAACATCATATCTAATTGGAAGGGAGACACTGATCTAAATTGTTCTTTGAATATGTTTTTGGTTGTGGACAATCATCTTGCTCATAATTGATTCCTCAATGGCTTCAAGTACAGTTATAGATCTAAACTTTTATCAAATAATGGAAGAGTGTGTTTTTTACCCAAAGGACAAAACTAGAATAAAGTCATAAAAAAAACTGGTACTGTATGGAGCTCAGGAGAGCTGGAGCTAGCCACTGGTCCTAATTTTCTGTATACATAAAGTGAGAAGGTTACAATCCTTCCATCTCTAAAGTTCTAGGGTGCCATTTGGACTAACTAAAAGTGTAATATTAAAACGAAACTTAATAGTAACTGCTTTCCTTTAAACGTGACTAATTCTAGGAAGTCTACTCAAAATTTGGCAAGGAAGTATGGAGTGAATACAAGCATACAAACTCGCACACCAGTTCCTTTCTTCACACACATACCCAGTTACATGCAATGAAGAAAGCATTTCACGAATGCATGTTGTTTTATTTAAATCCAAGGAAGGCATGAGTGAGTTAAGCATGAGATAAGTGTTATAAACATTTGTTTTTCCTTTTGAGATCTGGAACTTTTGTTCACTGATCCTTCTCAGATTAAATAGACAATATTTAAGGCAAATTTTTCCAGTTAAATAGGCATACTTGGGCTTATAGCTTTCTGTATTTGTTTAATTCAATATAAATATGTTTGGGAAGTCTTACAGGTATGGTCAGTACACACCTAGTGTTTTGGGGTTTTTTTTTTTCTTTCTTCCTTTTCTGATTCTATCTTTAGAATCAGAAGGAAATAAAGAGTACAGATACAAAAGGGAGAGTAAAGAAAGGGAAAGAAAAGAACAGAAAAAACACAAGAAAGGATTTAGTTCTGAGCATGAGCATAAGAAAAATCTCGCTTCAATGTGTTTATTATAAGAGTAAAAACATTATAGAGTCATTTTCTAAAGAAAAAAACAGGAAAAGATTTTTATACATTTGTTCTTTACAAATCAAATATGCAAATATACATATGTTTATTTTACCTAATCACTTTTTTTTCTTTGAAATAGTGATAATTTTTAAAATAACTCCTGTGGGTTAAGAATATCATCAGCTTTTACACAGAGCCAAATCCTTATTGTTGTCACTGTTTTTTCTACTCACAAAGTAGGATAAGCAAAATCCTGACAAGACATGCAAAGCATTAAATTAAAAGAAGACAACTGTCTCCCTTTCCTGCTTCGGAAAGATGAGGGCAGAGTTAGTCATGATTTGTGCAGGCTCCAGCTGCCAGTCCGTCTCACTCTGGTTAAGGAGGGGGCAGGGCTCTCTGTGACTCATGGACATCTTGCTATAAGAAATCAGCAGATTGGCTTTAAACTGAGTGGCAGAAACCATCATCGTTTTCATGTACGTGAACTTTTTATGTTTTTCTACAAACATCAAAGTCTAACAGAGGCAGATGTTTCTATTCAAGCTTGGCCAAATTCATCAGTGACTTCTGAGCAAAATTCAGTTTCAACTCCCCCACTTTCAAAGACAATGTGAACAAGAAAGTAATAGCTGAAATGACACTTTTGAGTTGTCCAAAGGTAAGGAATTATTAACAATTAGTTACTAAGATGACCATTTCTATACAAATATATATATGTTATGCATATTATATACATTCACACATAAAAAATGAATTTTATACTAGTTTGAATATCTGTGTTCTTAACTATAGACAGGAAGGCATTTGAATTTAGTTATGCAAGTTTAGGCAACTAGAAACTGTTCCCTCTGATGGTTACAGTAGCTAATTATTTATCTAGATCTGGTGAGATATTAATCTGGAATTTCCCAAGGACGCAGTGGAATTTTTGTAGGTGTTTTGAATTGATTCTCAAATAATGAGAGTTCATGTTTATATTTAACATAGAGACTGTAAGCTTTATTAATCTTAAAAATAAAAAAAGCTTTCCTTGAATGGAGAGAAAATCCTAATAAATGTGATAAAGAAAGGAAAAGAATAATAAAAATGAGTTTTGAAAACTAGCTTTGGGTGTAGGTGAGCTCAGAATTTGTAATTAGGGAGTCAAGATAGTTTTTTATTTCACTGTGTTACTTCCTCTCATAGATTGTACAGCTTCAAAGGTTTTATGCTTTTCTCCCCTGCCCTGCAATTATTGGATTCAAAATTTAGTGATCCTGTTGCTTTTTGTGTTGTTACCAGTCATATCAGGAAGAGGGGGGAATGTGCATTGATAAACCCAGTAAACCTCAGGGCTTATTAGAAAAAATCTTACAGGTGTGAAGAGCCTAGACTCTGGGTCAGATAAACGTGGACACAAACGCCATCAAGTGGTCTTGACAGATCCCTTGCTTGCTCTCTTCTTCAATTATTTATTGGCAAAGTGAGGACAATGTGGATGCAATAAGTCAATTACATTTCCAAATTTCTTCGCAGAGACCAGAATTATAGGATGCACTTGTCATCCAAGAATAAATGATACCAGCAAAAGGTCCCAAAATTCATTAATCTTCCTATAAAAAGGGGCAAATTTCAGGGTAAATAATGAAAATGACTAAGTCTATAAGATTAACAGAATTTAATGATTAATTGCAATAATTCCCTAATTCTAGATCCAAAGAATGTTGCAGAGTTTCTTTGGTGTAGAAAGGACACATATTTTAGACAAAATCATAGGATGGCACAATGAAATATGTTTTAGTTTATGCTACCATGTGAAACACCATTAAAAGAAGGCCATTTTTTCAAAAAATTAAAAAAATTTAAAAATATAATAAATAAATTAAGATTTTTAAAAAATCAGTATTTCAAAGGGCTTTTAAAAGTCTTTTTATATAACCCAGTACCTTCTGGAAGCATTTATTTGGTCATTAATCTTATGTAGGTAGAGCACAGAGCATTTACCTGGCAGCTGTGGCTGATGCTATGCTGTGAGAACACTCCAGCAAAAATAAACCCTCCCAGCACACCCTGGAGGGAGCTCGCCCACTATACGGAAATGACTCAGCGCTAGCTAGGCAGCCTCCTGACCTTTTTTGGCCATTTGTCCTAGTGTAACATCCTATTGGCTGAACTCCTGTATATAAGCTAGTTTACTTCCTGAATAAAGTGGATCTGCGTCACTGAACCTGGTCCCAGAGTCGGGTCTTTGTGTCTCCTTCGTCCTCACCCCCTGCAGGACTTGTCCACAACTGCCGCCTCGAACAGGGACCTAACCGGCATCCAAGGGACGGATGAGTGACCCTCTGCAATGGGAAACCTTCTCCCCCACTCTCAAGCCCCGCAGGCTCGAGCCCTGCACGCCCTATTGCAGAGTAGGCGAGTTGAAGTTAGTGAAAAGGATCCCTGTACTTACTGGGAGATTCTCTCTGGTCTCAATCCCTGGATTGAGGATGCGCCCCTCTGGGACCCGGATACTTGGTCCCGAGCTCTCCGACGTGTTGGTTCGTTTAGCCAAGGTGCATGAGGGGCAAACCTTCCCTCTCAGCCTCAGCCCTGCCTTATTGGCAATACACACCTGCTTGACCAGGGCTCCTGCTGGGGACCCTCAGCGGGTCCCTAAGGTCCTACAGGCTACTCCTCTTTCAGAGGAACCCCTACCTCCATATTCGCCCCCCTGTAGAGGAAGAAAAGGGTTGGGCCACCGAGTTTGATGGACTTGCAGCTGAGCGTGCAGAAATTAAACTAGATACAGGAGAAACTGCGCTATCAGCTCGGCCACCTGAAGAAGTGGAAGTCGCTACTTACGCATTCCCTGCCAGGGCTCAATGCCCCAACCCAGCCTCTCAGACGCCTTTTCTACCCCAGCTTTAACTCCAACACGTGTTCCTGCTGCAGACCCATGGGCCAGCCTGCACGCCCCTATGTGTCAGCAAAGAGACATTTCCCATGCAGCATGGGGACTAGAGCCCCCTCACCTCTTTCCGTCAATATTAACCCTACCGCTGCATCACCGCAAGCTTGGTATCCACATGACCAAAAAACAGCCGTTACTCTCAGAAATACTATCCAGGAAGATGGCCTTCATTCCCCCTATGTTCAGCAATTACTTGAAAATATCAGTGTTGATTTAAATTGTCCCCATGATTGGAAAATGTTAGCCCGAGCAGTCCTTACCATGGGACACTTAATTCAATGGAAAGCTTTATACAATGAGCAAAGTGAAGTAATAGGTGAAAGAAATCAAAGGGCTGGTATTAACCTCCCCCGGAAGCCCTCAAAGGAGAAGGGCACTTTGTCTCCCCCGCCATACAGGCTACAGGACCCCTCAGTATTTTGATCAAGTTCGCCTATGTGCCACTAGAGCCTTTACCCAAACTAATGCTCATGGAAGGTCCTTAAAGCTTTCCAAATTGCTTCAGGGTCCCAATGAGCCATTTTTAGATTTTCTAGGAAAGGTCCAAGAAGCTGTAAAGTGTAAAGTTACGCACACTGATGCCGCCGATGCTCTAACTAAAGAATTGGTGTGGGAAGGCGCCGATGGAGAGTGTAGACAGGCAATAGGGCCAATTAGAGCTGCGCCCCTAGATAATTGAGTTCTTCCCTGCCAAGATGCGGGCAGCAGCTCCTCAGTGGCCCTCGCTACCGCTCTTGCAGCCCAGTTGAGTGTCTCCCACCAGGGAAGCCAACTGACACAAGGAGCCTGCTTTGAATGCAAGGGCACAGGACATTTTGCATGGCAGTTTCCTAACAGGAAAGGAAAGAATGATAGAAGGCCACCTTCTGTGTGCCCCCGTTGTAAAAAGAGATTTCACTGGAAGTGAGATTGTCGCTCAACCACCACGGAGGATGGAAAGCCTTAGAGCCTTTAAATCAGCTCTCAGCCCCGCCCATGAGAGAGCAACTCCACACAGGAGTCTATTGGACCTTAGGAGTCTATTGGACCTTACCCTTAACCCAGAATAAGGCCTTTCTAACCCTGCAAGTAGAGGGCCATCCCATCCTTGGGCTCATAGATTCTGGTGCTGATATTCTGTAATCAGAGAGGAAGATAAAAAGGAACGCTGGGCCACGCAGCCGGGACCCTTAGTACAAGGAGTTGGTGGAGTACGACCAGCCCAACAAGCCATCCAGCCACTCCATTGGACAGATCCTGACGGGGTGACTGGAGTTTTCTGTCCTTTATTTATGACTGAATTGCCACATACACTTTGGGGATGGGATGTGCTGTCTTTACTCCATGTCTCTATTACCAGCCAGCACCCCCCCAATTCTAAAGGCCACTGCTCAATTAAAAACTCCGGAACCCACCAAACTTACATGGGATACCGACCAACCAATTTGGGTTGAGCAGGGGCCATTAACAGCCTCTAAATTAAAAGAGTTACACAAACTAGTTCAGCAACAATTAGAAGCCAAACATATTGAGCCTTCCACTAGTCCTCATAATTCACCTGTTTTTGTAATTCAGAAGAAGGCATCCAGAAAATGGAGATTCCTTCATGATTTAAGGGCTATTAACAAGCACATGGCAAAGATGGGCACTTTACAACCAGGCTTGCCACATCCCTCTGCGGTGCCACGGGCTGCCCATATCATCAATGGGCAGTCTTACCGCAAGGCATGAACTATGTGAGCACGGCAACGCAACCATTAGAGGAACAGTGCCTCATCTACCATTATATGGACGACATATTAATAGCTCATGTCGATCCTATGATCTTAGAAGAATGTTACCAGCAGCTCTTAACTAATCTGAATGCCATTGGGCTTTCTGTAGCACCAGAGAAAGTACGGACCTTGCCGCCCTTTTCTTTCTTACGGTACCGCATAGGGGAAGAAATAACACCTATTTCCCCTATGCTTATAGTCCCTCAACAATGCTCTTTACATGAATTACAAGAGCTAAGTGGCCAAATAAACTGGATACATGGATACCTATCTATTTCTACTGCTGAATTAGACCCCCTATTCTCCCTCCTTGAGCGCGACGTAGAGCCTACTAGCATCCGCCGTCTAACTACAGCAGCAAAACAGGTTATAGTGAATATCAACACTGCTATTGGCTCTGTGTCGACAGCTAGATTAGAACCTGATTAACCAATCTCAGCTATTGTCCCAGCCACAAAAGGCACTCCTACTGGTATCCTGTTTCAAAACAAACCCCTTTATTGGGTACATTTAGCATATAGTCAGCTATCTAAAATCACCCCCGGCAAGACTGCAATCTGCATTCTTGACCGGAAGCTGCAGCAAGCTTGTGTCACCTTGTATGGCCAAGAGCCTGATGTACTTATTCTGACAATTCCTCTTGACCATATTCAATTCTCTTAGCCAATGATTTAGAAATGTAGACATTCTTAGCTAACTATGCTGGACAAGTAGACAATCACCTCCCCAACAATCGACTCTTACAGACCCTACAAAGGATCCCCCTACAAACCACCCCTCATTCATATCCAGCATCTACCCCTCTTCTGCACAGCATGCTTGTGTTTACAGATGCCAGCTGGAACTATTGTGGAATAGTGTTCAAAGCACAAATGGAAGGCACTAAATTCCACAAATTAAGCTATGAGGGAGTTCACAAGTAGGTGAACTACTAGCCATTTACTATGCGCTACACCTTTGGAACATGGCCCCCTTAACATTTTTTCAGATAGTGCTTATGCAGTACAAACAGTCAAAGGCCTTGCTCATTCCACCTTCCGGCCCAAGCAGGCATTGCTAGATAGGGCTCTCAGCCAGCTTAAAGAACTGTTAGAGGAGCATCAACACCCTTGGTATATTCAGCATCTCTGCTCCCATTCTGGCTTGCCTGGCCCCCTAGCAGCAGGCAACACACAAGTTGATCATCTAGTTTTAACAGTCTCCCCTACTGAGCAAGCCAGACAACTTCATGCCCGGTTTCATATGTCTGCCCATTCTCTCAAATCTCTCTTCTCACTCACACAACCTGCAAACACCTTGTTTGCGTATGTAAACAGTGTGGGCCCTTGTTACCATTAGACCCTCTACAACCACAGGGTGTCAACCCTTGAGGCTTACAGCCTAATGCTGTTTGGCAAATAGACATCACTCATGCCCCCCAATTTGGCAAACTCCGCTACGTACACATAGCAGTAGATACCTTCTCTGGAGCAGTCTTGGCCACGGCCCTAGCAGGAGAAAAAACTACACATGCAATTCGTGCCCTTCGACAGGCCATGTTTTGCCTTGGTGTACCTTGGGAAATTAAAACTGACAATGGGCCCTGTTATACAGCAGCCAATATAAAGCCTTTTATTCCCAAATGGCAAATCACACACCACCTTGGCATTCCTTATAATCCCCAAGGACAAGCTGTTGTAGAATGGTGACACAGAGACATAAGCTTCAAATTAAAAAAGAAAGGGGGGATATGCCCCAGGCCTCACCCAGAGAAATGCTCCTCAGTGCTGTATTCACTCTCAATTATTTAACTTTTGATTCTGAAGGAGTAACTCCTGCTTATGAACATTGGGGAGGCCTTTGTAGCCACCCAACCCTTTACCGATGGTATGGTGGAAGGACCCAGCCACAGCTCAGTGGCAGGGACCGTACCCCCTTCTAACGCAAGGAAGAGGTTATGCTTGTGTTTTTCCAGAAAATAGCCCACATCCAATTTGGATCCCAGGAAGGAACATACGGCTACAACTAGTGTCCCAAGATGACCCCACCAACAACACCTCCAACACCTGCGAACCCTCCGGTTCAGGAGATGGCCAGCCTCAGCCTTAATGAATGGCTGCCTGGAGGAGGTCCTCACTCTTTTCCTCCTCATGTGTGCTATTGTCACAGTGAACTCCCAGGCACGAGGAGATCCTCACGTCTGGGTGGCTGTTCCCCACCCTGGCATAATTTTGCCTGTTGAAGTTAATAGCCCATAGTTTCCAGCAGTATATTCCAGTAACTGCTCCCTTAGTCTCCCTTGTGACAATAGTGGCCGGGAATCCCAACAGTGGAACGGCACTATATGGGGTAACCTCAGTGACCCAATGCTACTTAACTTTACTCTGAATAATAACACCGTCCCCTCAGAGGGATGAGTCCTCCTTCGAAATAATACTTCAGGGGACTTTGCTGAAAATGGTACTACCAACCAAGGCTCAGGACTTGGCCTACAAGCCCTCCTCCCCCTAGCTACCAACAGCTGGGCCCACCCCACTAACCTTGCCTTCCCAGGGTCGCCTCTTTGCCTGTTCCTGTATAATGAACATCTAAGAACACTTCTGAGAGAAGGAATTCCCTAGAGAGACTGCCACATTGCCTCTGGCCCAGATGCACAGACCATCAATCTCGGAATTTGGCATAGGAAGCTGAGAGACGGGACACAACCATATACAATACGCAGCCCGCGGCAAGCCATCTGTTCCGTGTTTGGATGCTGGGACCTTTGTGGGAAGGGGGCGTGCATAAACCTATGTCCATTTTTTACAATCAAAATGGAACTGTGTTTAACGGCACCTAGAAGGTCTCTGTAACATAATGGGAGAGAAACGATATCCCAACCCCTAGGAAGAATCCCCTGTTTAAGACCCCTGTTCTATTTCCTAACTAGTCAAACATTACGGAAGCTTGCCTCATTGTTTAATCCAGCTAATCTATTAGCATATAGTATAATAGGTATTATAGTTGTTTTAGTTCTACTAGGGTTCTGTTGCATAATGCGTAGCATTCAGAAGCTACAACAGCAACAAGCAGTCATCAAGCAAGTTCAACTGGCCTTAATTAAAAGAGAAGGGGGAGATGTAGGTAGAACACAGAGCATTTACTTGGCAGCTGTGGCTGATGCTAAGCTGTGAGAACACTCCAGCAAAAATAAACCCTCCCCAGCACACCCTGGAGGGAGCTCGCCTGCTATATGGAAATGACAGCGCTAGCCAGGCAGCCTCCTGACCTTTTTTGGCCATTTGTCCTAGTGTAACATCCTATTGGCTGAATCCATGTATATAAGCTAGCTTACTTCCTGAATAAAGTGGATCTGCGTCACTGAACCTGGTCCCTGGAGTCGGGTCTTTGCATCTCCATCGTCCACACCTCCAACAGGACTTGTCCACATTCTTACTCATTTTATTTCTTTGATGTTAATTTATTTGATTTCTTGTCTATTTTTCTTCTTCAATTTTTACCTGGTCTCTTGACACAAAACAATATGTGAGATTAGAGCAGGTCTCCAACATCATTTTTATCAATTTCATGAAATTCTGCATCTTCTGCAAAAATTGCAAATTTCACTTTGCCATATAATTGCTTTGTATTGTCAGAAGTCTACAACATCCTACAATCATTAAAAGACAGACTTGAAAAAATTTTGATTGGTTGATCAGGGTTAGTCACTCGAGCCAATCTGGAAGGTTGTTTGAGACAGGAACAATTTTTTTTTTGTGTGTGTGTATTTTTCTGAAGCTGGAAATGGGGAGAGACAGTCAGACAGACTCCCGCATGCGCCCGACTGGGATCCACCCGGCACGCCCACCAGGGGCGATGCTCTGCCCCTCTGGGGCGTCGCTCTGCCGAGACCAGAGCCACTCTAGCGCCTGGGGCAGAGGCCAAGGAGCCATCCCCAGTGCCCGGGCCATCTTTGCTCCAATGGAGCCTTGGCTGTGGGAGAGGAAGAGAGAGACAGAGAGGAAGGGGGGGTGGTGGAGAAGCAAATGGGCGCTTCTCCTATGTGCCCTGGCCAGGAATCGAACCCGGGTCCCCCGCACGCCAGGCCGACGCTCTACCGCTGAGCCAACTGGCCAGGGCCGAGACAGGAACAATTTTTGACAATGCCTCTTTTTATAACCAAGAATTTCTTTCTCCATTTATTGGTTCAATCATAATGGATTTAGGCCAAATCACATTTACCATATAAAGGACTAACTAGTATGTGCTTGTCATTTCCCAATTTGGGTTTAGAAATGCTAGTTTTGCCTAATATGATCAGTTTTATTAACTTGATGCTCTAAATCAGTGGAGCTGTCAACTCCACTCAGATTGTTCTCCTTATAGATATGCCACAAATATATGGAAAATAATTTTATATTTTATTAGGAACTACCAGTAATTTCATGTTAAACAAAACTAACAAGTGATGACTTGTTGAACTTTTTGTTCCTACCAGTAAAATAGTTGTTTTGTTTTGTTGTCACATAAAAAGCCAGTAGTTTAATCAAAAGGTGAGACTAAGAACATGAAAGATTGGGAGAAGATATGTATGACACATATCCAACGATAGACTTGTATTCACACTTAAAGCCTAATTTTTAGAGGAGTGAGACTTAAACGGGTATTTCACTAAAGGGTATCCAGATGACCAGTACAAATATGAAAAGGTACTTATCACCATTAGTCAATAAAATGCAAATTAAAGCCTCAGTGAAATACTACTATATCTCTGACAGATGCAAAAATTATAAAGACTGACACTACATGTGTTAGTGAAGATATGGAGCAGCTGGAACTCTCACAAATAGCTGATAAAAGTATACATTGTAAAGCCATGGTATATTGCTAAAGCTTAACATATATATACTCTATGACCTAGCAATTTTATTTCTGAGTGTACATCCAACATAAAGAAGTGTCATGTCCACCAAGTTGGCAAAACATGTTCATAACTTCTTTATTAATAATAGTGCCATACTATAAATAACTCCACACAGAAGAACAAATGAATAAATTATATGTATTATACTCATGCAATAAAATATGACATAGAAATTAAAATGAACAAACTACTGAGATATATATCAATATGGTAAAAAATGACACTAAAAATATCTAGTGTATGATTTATACAAAGTTTCAAAACAGACAAAACTAATCAATGGTGATAGAAATGAGAACAATAGTAATTCTGGATGGGGGACAGTATTGATTAGATGGTGACATGTAAACCTTCTGGGATATTAAAAATGTTTTATATTTTGACATGGTATTGATTACACAGACGCATGTAAAGATTAATTAAGGTATACTTTTCAGATTTATACACTTTGCCTGGCCAGGTGGTGACACAGTGGATAGAACATTAACCTGGGATATTGAAGACCCAAGTTTGAAACCTGAGGTCGCTGGCTTGAGTGCAGGGTCACTGACTTGAGTATGAGATCATAGACATGACCCCATTGTTGCTGGCTTGAGCCCAAAGGTCACTGGCTCAACTGGAACCCTCTGTTCAAAGGCACATTTGAGAAAGCAATCAATAAACAACTAAAGTGGCGCAACTATGAGTTGTTGCTTCTCATCTTTCTCTTTTTCTGTCTGTCTCTCTCTCACTAATAAATAAATAAATAAATAAATAAATAAATAAAAGAGATTTATAGAATTTGTGTATAAATTACGTATCCTTAAGTGATATAGTATACATGTTATATTTTATACATATATTTAACTATATATAAGAAAGGAATAAAGCTATCAGTGTATGAAAATTCTGTTTCCAAAGAACCTATACCACAAATGCAAATGTTTTCAATTCTTAACAATGTAGCCATATGTCACTAGCAACAAAAAAGTCTAAAAAATATTATCTTTAAATAAAAAAAAAACTGAAAAGACATTTAACAAAATGTTAATAATGAAATTGTGGGCTGTTTTTATTGTCTTATTTATACTCTTTAAATATTTTTTTAATTTTCTATGATGAGCAGGCAAATAACTTTAAAGTAGCTCCCAAAATGTTAACTAAAAGTACTATCATTTAATTTCAATTCATTGAGTTATAACATTAACATTAAATATTATTTCTTTTGTGGGCTTTTCTAATAAAATAAATAATTGAAAATTATGACTCTTTGATCTAATACCCTTTTAGGTAATAAATATTGAAAGTTTATATTTTTCTTTTATTAAACTATATACAAAGTGTTTCTTTCTTGCATTATTTGAAAGCAGGGTAGCCTGGTGGGCTCATATCTGACTCACTGAGTTTAGAGACTCAGCTCCACTGTATTTGAGTCCATGACTGTAGGAAACTGACTTACCCACTTAACCATTTTTAGTTTCTTCTGAATTAGGGGTAATAATAGTATACAGTACTACACATAGCAAAAGGGTTGTAAAATAAAATACTGTATTTCCCATGTATAAGATGCACCTTAGTTTTGGGGCCCGAAATTTGAAAATAAATGTACTACATAAAGTTATTGAACTCAAGTTTTATTCATCATAAAATTCATACAACTCCTCATCATTGTCAAAATTCCCATCCATTAGCTTGTCCTCATCTGTGTCTGATGACGAATCACTGTCTTAATATACTGCCTCATCCTCAGTTCCATTTATGGCATTTGAAATGACACACTTCTTAAATGACTTGACAACAATCTCAATCTTGATATTATCCCAGGATCTTTTTACTCAAGTACAAACAATCCTTATAGTTGGTTTCTTCACTCTTCCTGCTGGTGTCAAATTGTCCCCAGAAGACTTCATCCATTGGTTCCATTCATTTCTCATGGCAGCTTTGAAGGGTTTGTTAATGCTGACATCAAGTGGTTGGAGCTGGGATGTCAAGCCTCCAGGTATGATGGCAAGTTTTGTTTTTGCTATGCAGCAATCTTTTTTGTATTTTTTGTTCTGTGTGCCCTGAACTGATCAATCACCAATAGGGCAGGTTTGCATAAGAGCCTACCTGGTCTCCTTCTCCAAACTTTCTCAAACCAGATCTTCAACCCATCCTGACCCATCCAACCTTTGTCATGAACAGCAACAATCATACCTCAAGAAATGTCATCTTTGGCATTGTTTTGCGTTTGAAAATCAGTATAGAAGGCAGTTTGATTCTGGCTGCACAACAAGCTAGAACAACTGTATAATGGCTCTTTTCATGTCCACTTGTCTTCACAGTTACAATTTTAATCCCCTTCTTATCAACAGTTCTATTACCTGGGACATCAAATTAAATGGGGGGTTTCATCCATATTTGCAATCTGTCCCAACTCAAACTGATGTGTCTTTGACATTGAATGACAAAACTATGAAATTCCAGGACGTTCTGCTCATAGCTTTCAGGCATCTTTTGGGCAAGTCTGGTGCATGTACGCACGCTTAGTTCATTTTGTTTCTTGAACCTGAAGCACCAATTGTGTCCTCTTTTGAAATCAGTAACTTCTTTTTCATCAGCAATTCTTCTTGCCTCATGCTGAACCATCTTTGTGGACACAGGAATTCCAATTGCCCTTTGCTCTTCAATCTATATCTTTAATTCCCTCTCTAAATCAGGTCATTTTTCTGACTTGCCTCTCATGACCTTCTTCTGCCATAGTGTTTACAGTAGGGTTTCTTTTTCCCATAGCCAGTCTCAGATTGATTTCTTAGTTGAAGGAGGATGAAACTTACGTTCAGTAGCATGATTTCCATTCACTTTTGCAAACTGGATCACTTTTACCTTGAATTCAGCACTGTATGAAAATCTTTTCTGAGCCATTTCTGGGCAGAACATGGCAAAATGTAACCTACTGTAATATACCAGTAACAAGTGCAAAACAATGAGTGCAAAGACAGTAAGTGCAAAAAAGTGGGAAATGCAAGTAAAAAAAAATCTACAACCAGTGCATAAGAATCACCCAGTTTTTAGACTCCAAATTTTTCAAAAAAAAGGTGTGTCTTATAATGGAAATATGGAGAAATAATGTTTGTTATCGTCAGTATTATAATATATAATTAAATTATTTCTGCTCTATGTGTCTGTGTGTCTCATAGTATTATTTAAGGAGAATTTTGAAGGTTATTTCACATTAAAAATTACTCAATGTTCTAAGCTCTCAAAAATTAAATATCTCTAACCAACTCATCTACCTATTTACAGTAGAAATCAGTAGTCATTTGCATTGTCTAATTCTCATAATGTAGGCAGAACAGAGCTCCCATTTTATTTCTTTGGATACTGAGGTCTGAGGAGGTGAAATGAGGCCCCTGAAGTTAAGGAAGAGCCCAGAGTAGTGCAGGGGTCTTCTGACTTGCAGAGCAGGCAGTGCCTGCTCCAAGTATCACCCCCACTACAGTAGGCACACGACAATCCTTTCTGGCTGAGTTTAACCTTTAGTTCCCATCTGCTTCTCTGGTTTCGCCTTTGAGCTGGGTCCATCATCCTACTCCACTGTTTCACACTTGTGTCATCAACCACACTGTGATCAGTGGGTTTTCCTATCCGCAACATGAGCTCATATTGGCCCTTTGCCACAATGCCCGCTATCCTTCAAAGCTAAACATGTTCTTCATCCTTCATCCTTTCTAATTTCTTTCATGCAGTACTCTTAAAATATTAACCTTTTGTGAATCCAGATTAATATTTTGTTTTTCTTCTTACACAGTACTTATAAAACTCTGTTTTGCATTTCACTTACTTGAGTATTTTTCTTCCTGCTATACTTTTTTTAAATTTTCAAACCTTTTATAATGCCCAGGATAATGGCTCAAAAACAAAAGATGCCTAGTAGATATGCACTAAGTGGATAAATGAATTAATGATATGGCAGGAAAATAGGTACACATTTTAAATATATATTTATGAAATAAGTTCAAGGGCATATGTTATGATATTAGAAAAATGTCAGGATATTAGAATGTAGCAGGTTACTTGCAGATTCTACTTGCATTTTATTCATGAAAACTTTTTTGAGGTTTTAAAAATAGGAATCTTGCTCAGTTGTCCTTGATCTAATAAATACACTGGAAATGAATTTCCTCTTCTTTGCAGGCACATTAACTCCTACTGGTCAGAGAGATAGGGCACTCACAGAAAATTTCTTGAATGTCAAATGTCGTGAAGCCGAGGCTAGAGCCAGCTGGTAAAGGACGCACAGCCCACCTTTCCCCGGGCGGGGCCGGGTGCTCCGGCCCAAACAGCATCGTATTCCACTGCTTTGTTTCATTTGCCTCCCCAATGCCATTAGAGAGACTGGTGGAAAACCCTTTTATGTATGACATGGTTGATCATATTATGTAACACAAAATGTGGTCTTACAAGTTGGATAAATTATGCATTTCAACCTTAATGTCTTCCTTTCTGATCATGAGTTTCATATGTCTTGAGGTACACTTGAAGTAGTTAATGCAGTATATTTTATCTGTTGTGAAGTATTGAACTGAATATATAAACTAAAAATATAAAAAATAAATTTGCATTTTGAACTGAAGTACTTATATTATTCAAAATAAATTTTAATTTTAAAAAATAGAAGGCTTATGCTTTTTTGCATGACAAGTTACTTTTACTATCCTAAAATTCTCAGAAATATTAAGGGTCAGTGTATGTAAATTTTCCTGACAAGTGGGTGTAGTGGGAATTTCCAGAAAATCATCACAGATGAGTGTGTCAGAAGCTTGGACATGGACCAGATGAAACTTAAGTCATTTCACTGATTACTAATCTCAGAATATTTGATGAGAAGAGTTGTATATAGTCTAAGTTTTCAGGAGAAACAAACCAAAAGTATATATATGATTTATTGTAAGGAAGTGGCTCAGGTGGTTGTGGAGGCTGAGAATTCCCAAGGTCTGCAGTCAGCAAGCTGGAGACCCAGGAGAGCTGGTAGTGTGGTTCCAGTCCGAGTCTGAAGGCCTGAGAACCAGGAGAGCCAATGGAGTAAGTTCTAGTCCAAGTCCAAGTTCAAAAGCAAAGAAGACCAATGTCCCAGCTAGAAGACAGGCAGAGGGGAATTTCTTCTTATTCATGGGAAGCTTAGCCGTTCTGTTTTATTCATGTCTTAAGCTGATTGGAGAAAGCAATCTGCTTTTCTCAGTCTACCAACTCAAATGTTAATCTGATCCAGAAACACGCTCACAGAGCAGTATGCTAAGTGAAATAAGTCAGCCAGAGAAAGACAAATGCTGTATGATTTCACTTCTAGATGGAGTCTAATGAACAAAATAAATGAACAAACAAAATCGAAATAGACTCATAGATGCAGAGAACAGACTGGTGGTTGCCAGAGGGAGGGAGGTTGAGGGTGAAGAGATTAAAAAGTACAACTTGATAGCTACAAATAGGCCCAAGATGTAAAGTACAGCGCAGGGAATAGAGTCAGTAATAGTGTAATAACTATGTGAGTGCTGGAAATACTGGGGGGTATCACTTTGTAAAGTATATAGCTATCTAACCACTATGCTGTACACCTGAAACTAATACAAAATAATATTAAATGTAAACTGTAATTGAAAAATAAAATTAAAAAGAATAAAACATCCTCACAGACATACTCAGAATAATGTCTGACCAATTATCTGGGCACCCCTGTGGCTAGGTCATGTTGACACATAAAATTAACCATCACAAGCTATTTTAACAGTATCTCCCCCACTGTCCAAAATGATGAATGTTGCTCTTTTGGAGCCTAGAGAAAACTCACCTTCTTTGGGGAATGTTGACATGATAAAGGAGCACAGATTTGGGTGTTAAATGACCTGGGTTAAAATGCTCTGTCTCAGCCACCTTCTGGCTATGCAGACTTGGATAAGCTAGTTAACTTCTCAGTTTCCTTACCCACAAAGCATGATTTGTCACAGATTGTCAGGGAAAAATATTTTTAATGTACTTGTCACATACATAAGCATTCACTGCATCATATCTATTATCATTAGGAATTTTCTCAGATTTAGACAGCATTGTTCAAAAAAGTAATTATTTTGCACATGATGCTTTAGTTAAATGTGTGTAGATATAAGATGAAGCAGAGTTGCTGGAATGTAATATTTTTAAAGGTATGTTCAGTGTTCTTTTAAAATGACCAAAGTATATCTGCAATTTTAAGTAAAGTCTTGATGATCAAACCGGACCATGATATTAATACTTTCTATGCTCCTTGTTCCTTTGTTAAGTAATTTGATTTTGAGAAATCCTGAGTGTACACTGGTTGTCTGGGTGTCAAGCTTGGCCAGGCAAGACGAGGAGGAAAGGGCACATCTTCACTGCTGGACAACAAAGTGTTCCCTCTTGTTTACCAAGTGTTCTGTATTAGGTCACGCCAATTTGAAGACTGGGAAAAACATGGTGTTGGAACTACTTGCAGGGGATTTTAATTTGGCTACACAGAACTTCATGTGCTGTTTGCGGCACACATTCATTATGGTCCACGTTAAGAGAACAAATGCTAACCACAAAGGCAGCTAGAACATTGTTTATCACATCATCCTGGTACCCCACTCCCTCTTAGCAAAGCCAGAATGAATGATCCAGGCTTAATTATAATGGCCATGACTATGAACTCAACCCCAGCAATGCATCATGAGGACAACAGTCCCAGAATCTGTGACAGCAGGGCCAGGCCTAAGTAAAGGTATGACGCAGTGCTTGTTGCCTGCAGGTGTCTTCCTCTTTTCTTATACTATTTTCCTCTTTTCAGACCAACTTCCATTAAAAGCTTTCTCCTTTTCTGTGTTCTCTATGTAAAATCAGGGAAATAAATATTAATTCCCAAATTGCGTAGAGATTAAATAAGGTAACATCTTTGGTGAACCATGGATAATTAGAAACACTTTTCGTTGTTTCACAATTAGATCGATACTATTAGCTTTTCCATTTCTCTCATAGAATTGTGAGCATCTGAGGGCCTGGAGGGGGTCGTGTGACTGGCACTGTGCCAGGCATTTAAAAGGAATGCAACATTTATTAAATGAATAAATAAGGAAGGATGGCTGAATAAATGGCTGGCTGGATGTATGATGTATGATGTATGGATGAATGGATGGATAACAGACCATGAGGGAAGTGAATAAGTGGATATTTTAAGATCCAATATTTTGCTGAATGTATCAACCTTGTGTCCCTTCTCTTCCTGGACAGTCACATTGACCATAAAAGTGAAGCACAGTTCTTGATTGACATATAAACTGACAGTTGATGTGAAGTCTTCATTCCTATAATTTTGGAATGATACTTTGTAAGGTCCTTTTCTTTTTGCTTACCGAAAACCAAAGTTAGTGTTCCGAAGTACACAGGAAAAAAATAATTCATTGGATCCTAAAATTCATATTTAAAAGGAAAGACTAGTAGCGTATTTTTAGTCAATCATTTTGCTTACAAATTTTGAGTCAGGATAATCACTAGGGCTAGTTGTTGGGATTGAGTCACACCTATTATTTCTGCTAAGTGCTATTCTAAATACAACATCACTTTTATTATTTTTTTAAAGTATAATTACTTCAGAGAGCAGAAAGAGCTAATATTTGCCTGTGTGGACATGAAAAACATCTACCTTCCCTTATTCACTCTACTGCTAAAACCCAGGCTACAAAAGCACTAGATGTTGGAGGTAGGCTTCAGACCTCATGAATGTCTTCTGTTTCCAGATCCACTCACCACCTCCTCTGTCCTGCTGTGGGCCCACAGGGTCTGGCCAATATGGACTGCAGGAATGGGTTCGCTCACTTCTGGTTCAGAACATGGAAGGCACAGGCAGGAAAAGAGATGGCAGAAGGTGAGTGAAGTTTTGGGACTTTATTTCTCTATTTCCTTCTCTGGTGGCCACCAAAAGACAGTGGGTACCAAGCTTTCTTTACACAGTTACCTTCTCTTAGAACTGGGTGGGGGGAGGGGTCACTTCCTCCCTTTCTGTTACCAGGTCTAGATGAGGAAAGAGCTGTCTAGTGTTACCAGCTTGGGTCTGGCACTGTCTCTTGATGGTTTCTTTAAACCCTATCCACAGTTAGAGTCTCTTTGTTAAGTGTTTCTCAGACAAACCAGTTTAAGTGTGCTACCTCTTTCCTGCAGGGACCCTCACTGATACACTCTGTGTGTGTGGCCTGCATAGAAACCATTTTCCATTCATTTCTCTGAGTAATTCACTGACTACCATGGGACACAGTTTTAGTTCTGAGTTATTTCACACATATTTACATGTATTCTTCCTACCAGTCATGTTTCTGAGGTAAGTGAGCATCAGAAGTGGTGTCACAGAACACAGGGACTCCACAATGTGTTCATCTTCAGCAGTAACAGCATCATCTGTGACCTTGTGAAAATATAAATTTTGGGGCCCAGTTCCAGACTGACTGAATCAAAAGATCTTGGGAGTGGAGCCAACAATCTGTATGGCCATCTGTGCTTTATCAAGCCCTCCAGAGAATTCTAGTACATGCTAAAGTTTGAAAACCATGTGTGTAACATACTATGGTTACATACATGTTTTAATGGGAGAAACCATATTCTCTATCCCCCCAACCCCCACTCCACAGCCAAGGAATTTTTTTCCAGTCTAGTAGTTCTCAGACAGAAGAGCATTTGCATCAGAATGACTCATCAAGCTTGTTCAAAACCCCAATGCTAGACCTGGCCTGTGGTGATACAGTGGATAAAGAGTCGACCTAGAACACTGAAATTGCTGGTTCGAAACCCTGGGCTTGCCTGGTCAAGGCACATATGGGAGCTGATGTTTCCTGCTCTCCCCACTTCTCTCTTTCTCTCTCTCTCTCTCCTCTCTCTAAAATGAATAAATAAAATCTTTAAAGAAAAAATTAAAACCCCCAATATTCAGACCCCATGCTGGATTCACTGAACCCAAATCTCAAGTTTGCAAACCACTGATTACTCCATCACCTTCACATGGTGGAAAATCACACCTGGCATCGACAGCAAGAAACCCGAAGAAAGAACATATGTCCTCAGGAGGCTGTGAGCTCTGCGGAGGCCAGAGTTACCTTTGGACCGACTTGAGGTCATTGAATACTGAGAACAGGGAGAGAGGGTTGTCTGTTTTATATAACTGGATCACGTTTGTGGTAACTTTGGGGGGTAACTTTGGACAAGAGTAAAATGTCTGATCTATGTTTTGAGGTGCCTGCTCACCCATTTCTCTCTTTCTCAGAGACTCTACTCCCACCCATGAATCCTCCTTCTGGGCATGTCACCAGTTATTCCAGGCCACAGATGATGGCATCCAACCCAAATCATTGGCTGACTAGCCACCAATCAGATTCCTTCTCTCAAAAATGTCCCTAATGAATGCAGCACAGGGAATAATATTGTAATAATTTTGTATGGTGACTGATAGTTCTAGACATATTGTGGTGATCACATTGTAAAGTGTATAAACTTAGAATCACTATGTTGTATACCTGAAATATATTATTGTATGGCCACCACACTTCAGATTTTTGTTTTTGTTTTAAAAGGAAACCACCATTACCATGAACAGAAAAAAAAACCATTTTTACTGTTAAGGGTAAATAACTGGAAAATACAGTATCAAAAAAAAAAAAAAAGATCACGTGACTTTGCTACTCAAAATGTATTCTGCCAACTGGCAGCACCTAGGATTCTCCAAACACACTGAAACCTACGGAATTGGAATTGGTGTTCTACCAAAACCCCCAGGTGACTCACATACAGATGAACAGTTGAGAAGCACCAGCTTAAGAGACAGTGACATCATTGAAAGTCAGGAGGGGGGCTTTAAACCTACCCAGAATTGGTGGCCATTTTTGGTCATACAAAGCAAGCCAAGAAAGCCTATACTGTATGATTCCATACATAGGTGGGATACAAAATTGAGATTCATAGACATAGATAACAATGCAATGATTCCTAGGGGGAGAGGGATAAGGGGAGAGAATAGAGGCTTGGGGAAAGGGTATAAAGAGGAACAAATATAAGGTGATGGAGGATGATTTGACTTTGAGTGATGGGTATACAACATAATCAACTGTCCAAATGATCTGGAGATGTTTGACCAAAATCTATATACTCTTGTTGACCAATGTCACCCTGTTAAATTTACTTTTCTAAATTAAAATTTTAAAAAAAGCCTATTTGCTGAGAAAAATTGGGTATTTGGGAAGATAAGAAAGGAGCAGAAATTATATACACAGAGGAATCAGCCCGAGTTCTTGAGTTTTCTGTACCAAGTTCCGTGAGAGAAGATTTTTCTTCATTTTTTGTTATTAGATGTGCAAATTTCTGGTTATAACCTTACAGTAGCGAGCCTCCCTCTTTATGTTAGCTAACTTGAATGTATGTCTGGTTATTTTTTCTGTTAATAACTTGCAAAGATGTGAACTAAAACATGACTAAAAAAATTTTTTTAATGGGCCCTAGCCAGTTGGCTCAGTGGTAAAATGTCAACCCAGCGTGTGAATGCCTGCATTCGATTCCCAGTCAGAGCACACGGGAGAAGCGGCTATCTTTTCTCCATCTCTGCCCATTCTCCCTCCCTCTCGTCTCTTCCCACAGCCATGGCTCAGTTGGTTCAAGCATATCACCCCAGGTGCTGAGGATGGCTCCATGGAGCCTCCACCTCAAGCACTAAAAATAGCTCTGTAACAAACCTGGTTCCAGATGGGCAGAGCATCAGCCCCACATGGGGGTTGCTGGTTAATCCCGGTCCAGGCACATGCAGGAGTCTGTCTCTCTATCTCCCCTACTCTCACTTGGAAAATAAAAATTAAAAAAACTTTTAGGATGTTTGGAGTTATTTTGCAGACCCTGTATAGGTACTAGTTATGAGCAAATTGCCTTTAAATATATATATATTAAATAATACATAGTCATTATTTTTAAAAAATGATTTCTTTCCAAAGGGAGCCAAAATAGAATGAACTTAACTTTCTCCCCCTAAAGGCCTTATTCCCATTCCCCAGAGGAAACCAGTTAACAGTGCCTTGTATAAATAACCTTTAATTAATGTTCTATGCACCTGTAATGCCCCTGCTTTTTTCCCTCTTGGCAGCAATATAGGAGAAAGCTGATCATATTATTATCAATATACCTAGAGGAATACATTTAATAACATCTAACATTTGTTTGATTCAGTGTTTGAAAGTGTAATTCTGTAGATTTATCTCTGAAATAGCTTTTGGAGGCACACAATAGGGCAAGCATCACCATTTTCATTGATTTGACATATGGATACACTGAGGTTTGACATCATGTCCTCGGTTTTCATTGAGGGTCACTGAATAAGTAGTTATGTGAAAGGTCCTGCTGTATTTCCTTTTAAATAATTGAGAACATTAGATATTAAGTCTCATGTAGGTATTTTCTTTGAGAATTCAGTGTTGGAGACAGACCACCACCCCTTAGAAGCTCAAATGCCTCATAAAGGCTAAATCATTGATCACATTATCAGCTTTTTTTCTCAAGTGCCAGGGCACTTTGAATTAGAAAGAGGTACTGCAATAAACTTGACAGCTATCAGAGTGCCACATGGTGACTCAGAGTAACCACTCAAGAAGGTCTCATAGCAGATTCCTAATGAGGCAAGTCATAGGAGGTAGTTACATCCCAGGCCTATAGCTTCCTAAGCAAAGGTTAGTCTTTACCACACGTTGAGTCCTGTACATGCTTCCTACGCTCCTAAAATAACCCTCTGCAACATCAAAGTAATTTCCTTTTCCTGCCCCTTGAAGGCACAACCGCAGCCACCCAAACACAAACCCACCAGAAAACGAGATCACAGAACCTCTCTGTTATCTTATTCCTCAAATACCAGCTCTATGTGCTGTAAATGTTAATAACTATCCTGTACCCACCAATGTAAAAGAAGTATGTGTTTCTCCATTTTGTTTTTTATCTAATTCCACAGATCTCCCTGCATTGCTCTCTCTCTCTCATCCCCTTAATCTCCCACTGGTAGATTTCATGTAACCCCTCTTATGTCTTCTCC
The DNA here is from genome assembly GCF_036850765.1 of Saccopteryx bilineata. Lineage (NCBI taxonomy): Eukaryota > Metazoa > Chordata > Mammalia > Chiroptera > Emballonuridae > Saccopteryx > Saccopteryx bilineata. The sequence goes on along the minus strand of NC_089497.1, from coordinate 83,736,037 downwards.
TTTGATTCTAATGCATAAAATAAGCTGCAAAACTGACATCCTCTAGATCCATCCTCACTCCATTGAAGTTTGGTTCTGGGCACGTTCTCAAAGTTTTGGCTCAAATAAATTTTCATAAAACATTTATATAGGCTAGACATTCTTTTGTGGGCAGTGCTTAGCACCAGAACAGAAGTCAACCACAACTGAATTTTCTAGTCGGCACATTTTTGTTCTTTTCCTTGGCTATGAGCTCATATTTCTATGTCACTTTTTCACTGTATTTTGCTGTTGTTGTTGTTTAATTATAATATACTTCAAGTATTTTTGTGGAATAAAGATGGGGTTTTAAAAAATGTCCCTTTTAAATTGAGGAAACTGAGGCACCAATGAGAACTTACACAAAGTTACTGAGATATCTGTTGGCAGAACTAGAACTGGGATTGCAGCTTCCTAAACTCTAGTTCATGCAATTTCCTATTTTCCACATGAGCTGAGCATCAAGCTTTTCCCCCTTAATGATGGAAAATATTGTATTTGTTTTAAAAAGTATGGTGATTCTGCAAATGTCACTGCTGAATGTAGTTAGAATTGAAAATGTGCTTTAGCTTTTGAAGGCCATCTAGCTCTGGCTTACTTGCTGTTTTCAAAGACAGTTTTTTTCACATAAGACTCCTCCCACCTGGTCTGTGGTGGCGCAGTGGATAAAGCATCCACTTGGAATGCTGAGGTTGCCAGTCCAAAACCCCAGGCTTTCCAGGCACATATGGGAGTTGATACTTCCTGCTCCCCCTTTTCTCTCTCTCTCTCTCTCTCTCTCTCTATGTTTCTCTCTCTTCTCTCTAAAATGAATAAAGTCTTAAAAAATAAAAATAATCCATCTAGTGCTGGGTACCTAGAGTTTGCCAGCAAACACAACAAAAGATGAAGGTTCTATAGTTCTTGCTGCACTAAATGATCCTTTAAAAACGCAGAACATAGGCAGCAACATGGTGATGGTGTAGTTGGATGTACCAACTTTCACCTCCCAGAACCAAAGTGAATTACAACTTAATTTTAAGAACCATCATTTGGAAAAATCAACTTTGGACTAAACTAAGAGGACTTTTTAACCAAGGAACACCAAAGAAGCCACACTGAGACTGGTAGGAAAAGCAGAAATGCAGAGAGGGCTGCCCAGCTCCTGGGAGAGAACAGCAGCCTGGAGAGAATTGCATGGCAGGAAGTGACTTTAGCAGACAGGGGAGGGTTCTGATCCCCAGGAACAAAGCCCAGGCCTTCAGCTCCAGAGCCTAGAAGAAGAGTATGGATAGTGTTTACCTGCAAAACATGTCAGGATACTGATTGTGAGAAAGATTTCTGAGACCCAGGACTCTTCTTAAAGGGACCAAGCAGAAAACCTCTTTCACAACCACTCACTCAGGACTCTGGGGGATGGAGAGAGACGAGAGGACCAGAGTAGCAGGAAGAGAGTGTAATCTAGGAGGCACAAGGAGAAACACTTTGAGGGACAGCCACCCTAACCTCTGGGCTGAGTCACTCCCAAATCTGAAGTGAATATTTCCCCTGGAACCAGCAATACCAGCAAAGGGAAACAAGACACCAGCCAAACAAGCTCTTCTGTGGCACTCAGAGCAGAGTCACTTAGGAGGGAGCCTTAAGAAATACAATATTGAATGCTAGGGTCTGAGTTGCTGTGCCCCCACCCATACTGCTGAGGGCTCACCAGAGGGTGGGCAATGGCAGGATGCAGAAGCCCGGTCCTGTTGGCAGGGGTGGAAGCCGGGCCGGCCAAGACTGAGGCCAGGCATGAGCTCAGTCTTGCCTGGTGGGGGCAGTAGGGGTGCACAAAAGTGGTCCAGCTGGCAACGGGCCCACCTGCAATCTCACCCACAGGAGAAATGCAAAAGCCTGGGAACTGCAGAGACCCGTGTCTGAGCAGGCACGCAGAGATGACCAAATTTGCAAGCACAGCTCTGCCTGTGGGGGCGGGGTGAAAGCCTGGAAATAGGTGGAGACCTGCATCTGTGCAAAGGTGCTCACCCCAGTCTGCAGTGCTGAGGCTGAGGCAGCATGAAGCCTCACCTGTGAGGGTGGGATGAAGGCCGAGACTTGTAGACTCAGGCACTTGAAAATAGCTGCTCCCATGGAGGAGAGGTGGAAACCACAGTGACAGCTGCAGCCAGCCAGCGCAAGCAACACCAATACCGATTGTCTGAGGCAGCAGCAGAGAGGATGGCGAACCTGCAGACAGACCACACCTAGAGAACACAGAGGCCACACCCATTGGGCTCCAGTGGCCACACCCTTCTTATACACAGACAAAATGGGAAGGCAGAGAAATGCAACCCAATTGAATCAAGAGAAATCCCCAGAAAAAGACTTGAATGAGTCAGATATAATCAAACTACTGGATACAGAGTTTAAAATAATGATAGTTAAGATGCTCAAAGATCTTAGAACAACAATAGATGGTCATAATGAACAACTAAATAAAAAGATAGCAAATATAAAAAAGGACATTGAAATAATAAAAAAAATCAGTCAGAAATGACAAATACAATATCAGAAATGAAGACCACAATGGAAGAAATTAAAAGCAGAATGGATGAAGCTGAAGATTGAATTAGTGAGTTAGAGGACAAGATAAACAAAGGCAGAGCAGCAAGAAGAAAAGAAACTCAAAGTGTGTGAGGAAACTCTAAGAGAGCTCTATGACAACATGAAGAGAAATAACATCCACATCATAGGGGTTTCTGAGGAAGAAGAGAAATAATAAGGGATAGAGATTTTATTCAATCAAATCATAGCTGAAAACTTCTCTAAATTGATGCAGGAAAAGTCACACAAGTTCAAGAAGCACAGAGAATTCCATTAAAGAAAAACCCAAAGAAATCTACACCAAGACACATCATAATTAAAATACCAAAGCTACGTGATAAAGAGAAAATATTAAAACCTGCTAGAGAAAAAAAGGCTATCACCTACAAGGGAGCCTCCATAAGGATGAGATCAGAATTGGAAAAGAAGAAGTAAAACTATCATTATTTGCAGATGATATGATATTGTATATAGAAAACCCTAAAGTCTCAATCAAAAAACTACTAGACCTGATAAATGAATTCGGCAAGGTGGCAGGATATAAAATTAATACTCAGAAATCAGAGGCATTTTTATACACTAATAATGAACTGTCAGAAAGAGAAATCAAGGAATCAATCCCCTTTACCATTGCAACCAAAAAAATAAAGTACCTAGGAATAAATCTAACCAAGGAAATTAAAGACCTGTACTCAGAAAATTATAAAACATTGATAAAAGAAATCAGGGAAGATACGAATAAGTGGAGGCATATACCGTGCTATTGGTTAGGAAGAATAAACATCATTAAAATGTCTATATTACCCAAAGCAATTTATAAATTCAATGCAATACCAATTAAAATACCAATGACTTACTTCAAAGATATAGAACATATATTCCAAAATTTATATGGAACCAAAAGAGAACACGAATAGCCTCAGCAATCTTGAAAAGGAAGAATAAAGCGGGAGGTATCACAGTTCCGGCTATCAAGTTATATTAAAAGGCCATTGTACTCAAAACAGCATGGTACTGGCATAAGAACAGGCACATAGATCAATGGAACAGAACAGAAAACCCAGAAATAAACCCACAGCTCTATGGACAACTGATATTTGACAAAGGAGGTAAGGAAATACAATGGAATAAAGACAGCCTCTTCAACAAATGGTGTTGGGAAAATTGGACAGCTACCTGCAAAAAAATGAAACTAGACCACCAACTTACACCACTCACAAAAATAAACTCAAAATGGATAAAAGACTTAAAATGTAAGCCGTGAAACCATAAGCATCTTAGAAGAAAACATAGGCAGTAAGCTCTCTGACATCTCTTGCAGCAATATATTTGCTGATTTGTCTCCACAGGCAAGTGAAATAAAAGACAGGATAAACAAATGGGACTTTATCAAACTAAAAAGCTTTTGCACAGCTAAAGACAATAAGAACAGAATAAAAAGACAAATTACACAATGGGAGAATATATTTGACATTGCATCTGATAAGGGGTTAATAACCAAAATTTATAAAAAACTTGTAAAACTTAATACCAGGAAGACAAACAATCCAATCCAAAAATGGGCAAAAGAAATGAATAGACACTTCTCCAAAGAGGACACACAGATGGCCAATAGGCATATGAAAAAATGTTCAACATCACTAATGATTAGAGAAATGCAAATTAAAACCACAATGAGATATCACCTCACACCAGTCAGAATGGCGCGCATCAATAAAACAACACAGAATAAGTGGAGAGGATGTGGAGAAAAGGGAACCCTCCTGCACTGCTGGTGGGAATGCAGACTGGTGCAACCACTGTGGAAAACAGTATGGAGATTCCTCAAGAAATTAAAAATCAAACTGCCTTTTGACCCAGCTATACCACTGTTAGGAATATACCCTAAGAACACCATAGCACTGTTTGAAAAGAAGAAATGCATCTCCATGTTTACATCAGCATTGTTCACAATAGCAAAGATCTGGAAACGGCCTAAGTGTCCATCAGAGGACGAGTGGATTAAAAAGCTTTGGTATATATATACTATGGAATACTACTCAGCCATAGGAAATGAGGACATAGGATCTTTTACAACAACATGGATGGGCCTTGATAACATTATACTGAGCGAAAGAAGTAAATCAGAAAAAGCTAAGAACTATATGATTCCATACATAGTTGGGACATAAAGATGAGACTCAGAGACATGGACAACAGTGTTGGGGTTACAAGGTGGAGGAGAGGGAGGGGGTTGGGGGAGGGGTGGAGCACAAAGATCATGGCTTTTCAGCATTTGCCATATTCCCCCTTTAATGTATAGACAGACAGCAAATATTTACTTATGGCGTTTCCACTATAAAGACTGCTGTCTTAGGGGCAAATGCTGATGAACTATTTCAGCAGTTCCTCCTTCTTCAAAGACTTATATGTCAACATAGAGCTCCATGTTTCATAGGACATACTCGAGCTCACTCCATGCTCCCTGGAGCTTTACCACAAGGGATTGCCCTTTTTTTTTCTTTTCTTTTATTTCTTTTTTTTTTTTGTCGTATTTTTTCTTTTATTTATTTATTTTTTGTATTTTTCTGAAGATGGAAATGGGGAGGCAGTCAGACAGACTCCCTCATGCGCCTGACCGGGATCCACCTGGCATGCCTACCAGGGGAGAATGCTCTGCCCATCTGGGGTGTTGCTCTGTTGCAACCAGAGCCATTCTAGCGACTGAGGCAGAGGCCATGGGGCCATCCTTAGTGCCCGGGGTGGTTTTGCTCCGGTGGAGCCTTGGTTGGGGGAGGGGAAGAGAGAGACAGAGAGGAAGCTGAGGGGGAGGGGTGGAGAGGTAGATGGGCGCTTCTTCTGTGTGCTCTGGCTGGGAGTCGAACCTGGGAATCCTGCACACCAGGCCAATGCTCTACCACTGAGCCAACCGGCCAGGGCCTAGGAATGCCCTTGTTGATCAAGTTACCCAAAAGAAAATTATATGGAACAACCATGACAGATCGAGCAAGTCAGTCTCATACTATTCATCACCAGAACGCTGCAGCCCGGTGTCAACAGTTTCAACTTTCTCGGGAAGCAGCACGGCAGATTGGGAAATCCTGTCCAAGGGGTCCTATATTGATCCTTCATTTGGAGTTAACCCTCAAGGACCCCTACCAGGACAACTTTGGCAGATGGATGTTACTCATATACCTTCATTTGGCAAACAGTCGTATGTCCACATTAGAGTGGATACATATTCCGGATCTATAGTAACCTCTGTCAGAACAGGAGAGGCTGCTAAGCATGTTATAGCTCATTGTCTGTATGCATTGTTCTATTATTGGATTTCCTAAACTGGCTAAACTGAAAATGCTCCTGCATATGGAGCAAAAGCATTTACTGTATCTTGTCATGCTTACAATCTTTAGAGTTAAGGTATTATTAAAGTGTACTCAGCAAACATTTTAAGGTCAATTTAAAAAAAATTTTTTTTTAAAGGGGGTAGTCATATCCTGGAACTCCTACAGGTCTACCATATCATTCTTTTTACTTAAAAAAATTTTTACATCTCTTTTGAATGCTGATGAACAAGAGACACCAAATCTTTTTTTGTCTGCAAACTACTATCTTCTTTATTAGATCCAGCTAATAACACTGCTTTGTCTTTTTCCAAATAGCTCCAGATATATGGAAAAGATTTATATAGGCGGATGAGGATCCTCAAACCCCTCAGCGAGATCTCTGAGCATGGCTTTTAAGATACCAAGAGGCAGAAAAAGCCCAATAGAGATCAGGGGAAGTACCAGCTTTTAGGATACACCCTTAAAGGCTCCAACGCCCTAAAGGGGTCTCATAGGATGCCATCTGGGTCCTGGGTCCTTCCTTCCAATAGTGGAAAGGAAGGTCATTGAGCTAAAGCCTGCCAGACTTACATGCCTCTGCTGTGAGGAAACAGGGACACTGGAAGGTAGGCTTCCCCCTCGCTCCTCTAAGGGAGGGTTCAGTCTCTTCCAGCCCTGCTCCAGCCACTTATGACCTAACCTTGCCCAGAAAGCTGGGGTTTGCCACTGAAGGCTGAAGGTGCCCAGAGCTGTCGGCCCCATCTGTGACACTGAGGACAAGCCTAGGGTATTTCTTCCAAGAAGCAGGTAAACTGATCTCATTTGCACAAGGGCCACTTAACTATGTCTTGCCTGAATAATCAGGTTTTTTATTCTTCCCTCGAAGATCTCTGTTGTGGGTGTTGATAGTCCTATTTTCTGCTGCTTTGCTTAATATATAGTGTTTCCTTTATCCCTCCTACCTCAATGCCCCACTCATATTTCAGGCTGGGACCTACTCCTAATTTAGAGCTCTCTTTCCCCCTTTTTCCAACTTCTATTATGAATCTACCTTTGCCACCCAGCTTAGGGTATCCCAAGGTTCTCTTTACCATGCCACAGTCGCAGAGCTCCAGGGAAAAGCACCCTGCTCTCATCTCTCCAGGCAGAAGAGAACAGAAGCTCCATATCCACGCATGCTGCAAATGGCTTCTCCAGTCTACCTGAATCATTACCAGCTAGAAGCAGCGGTCATTGGGACTTGGACATGAGCTGCAAAGTATAGAATGGTAACAACAATTCCAGTGCCATGCGGACTTTTCCTGGATGTGGACTTTTCCTGGACTCCTGCTCCCTGTGACAGCTCCTAACAGACTGAACTGTGGTTGGGTTGGATTTTTCAGGGATTTGGCATGGTGATGGTGCCAACTTGAACTTGATGAACATGTTAAGGACACTACTCTTTTATGGATTCTTGCTGTATTGGCCAAGAGTTTGCTTAAAGGCTTTTAATCACTGTAAAAAAAAATAGAAGACTGGGCCCTGGCTGGTTGGTTCAGCGGTGGAGTGTCGGCCTGGCATGTGGGGGTCCGGGGTTCGGTTCCCGGCCAGGGCACGTGGGAGAGGCGCCAATTTGCTTCTCCAACCCCCCTCCTTCCTCTCTGTCTCTCTCTTCCCCTCCCGCAGCCAAGGCTTCATTGGAGCAGGGATGGCCCGGGCGCTGGGGATGGCTCCTTGGCCTCTGCCCCAGGCACTGGAGTGGCTCTGGTAGCGGTGGTGCGATGCCCCGGAGGGACGGAGCATCGCCCCCTGGTGGGCGGAGCGTCGCCTCTGGTGGGCGTGCCAGGTGGATCCCGGTCGGGCGCATGCGGGAGTCTGTCTGACTCTCTCTCCCCGTTTCCAGCTTCAGAGAAAGTACAAAAAAAAAAAAACTAAAAAAAAAAAATAAAAGACTGGATAAAGAAGATGGGGCACATATACACCGTGATATACTATTCAGCTAGAAGAAATGATGACATCGGATCACTTACAGCAGAATGGTGGAATCTTGATAACATTATGTGGAGTGAAATAAGTGAATCAGAAAAAAACAAGAACTGCAGGATTCCATACATTGGTGGGACAGAAAAGTGAGACTAAGAGACATGGACAGGAGTGTGGTGGTTATGGGAGGTGGGAGGAGGGAAGGAGGGAGAGGGGGAGGGAGAGGGGGAGGGGTACAAAGAAAACTGGATAGAGGGTGACGGAGGACGATCTCTCTTTGGGTGATGGGTATGCAACAGAACTAAATGACAAGATAATCTGGAAATGTTTTCTTTGAATATATGTACCCTGATTTATTGATGTCACCCCATTAAAATAAAAATTTATTTATATAAAAAAAGCTACTAGAGAAGAAAAGGCTATCACCTACAAAGAAGCCCCCATAAAGATGACATTCCATTTCTCAACAGAAACACTTGAGGCCAGAAGGGAATGGCAAGAAATATTCAAAGTAATGCAGAACAAGAGCCTACAACAAGACTACTTTATCTAGCAAGGCTATTGTTTAAAATTGAATAAGAAATAAAAAGCTCCCCAGATAAAAAAAATTTCAAGGAATTCATTACCAATGCTGCAAGAAATGTTAAGGGACCCTATTATAAACAGATCAAAGGGGGAAAAGAATATAGTAAAAGAGTTTTAAAGAATAAAATGGCAATAAACAACTATATATCAATAATAACCTTAGCCTGACCAGGTGGTGGCGCAGTGGATAAAACGTCAGACTGGGATGCAGAGGACCCAGGTTCAAGACCCCGAGGTCGCCAGCTTGAGTGTGGGCTCATCTGGTTTAAGCAAAAGCCCACCAGCTTGAACCCAAGGTCACTGGCTCCAGCAAGGGGTTACTTGGTCTGCTGAAGGCCCGCGGTCAAGGCACATATGAGAAAGCAATCAATGAACGACTAAGGTGTTGCAATGCACAATGAAAAACTAATGATTGATGCTTCTCATCTCTCTCCGTTCCTGTCTGTCTGTCCCTGTTTATCCCTCTCTCTGACTCACTCTCTTTCTGTAAAAAATAAATAAATAAAAATTAAAAAAAAAATAATAACCTTAAATGTAAATGGATTAAATGATCCGATCAAAAGACATAGGGTAGCTGCATGAATAAGAAAACAGGACCCATACATATGCTATCTACAAGAGACACACCTTAAAACAAAGGATGCACATAGACTGAAGGTAAAAGGATGGAAAAAAAATATTACAGGCAAATGAAAATGAAAAAAAAAAGCTGGGGTAGTAATACTTAAATCAGACAAAATGGACTTTAAAACAAAGGCTATGTGTTAAGAGATAAAGTAGGTCACTATATAATGATAAAGGGAGCAATCCAACAGAAAGATATAATCATTATAAATATCTATACCCCTAATATAGGAGCATCTAAATATATAAAGCAGACTTTCATGGATATAAAGAGCGAGGTCAACAGCAATACTATAATAGTACAAGATTTCAATACCCCACTAACATCACTAGATAGATCCTCAAGAAAGAAAATTAACAAAGAAACAGCAGACTTAAAGGACACACTAGATCAAATCGATTTAATAGATATCTTCAGAACCTTTCACTCTAAAACAGAAGAATATACATTCTTTTCAAGTGCTCATGGTACATTCTCTAGGATAGACCACATTAGGGCACAAAAGCAGTCTCAACAAATTTAAGAAGATTGAAATCATATCATGCATTTTTTCTGATCACAATGGCATGAAACTAGAAATCAACCACAACAGAAAAACTGAAAAATACTCAAACACTTAAAAACTAAATAGCATGATATTAAATAATGAATGGGTTAACAATGAGATCAAAGAAGAAATAAAAAAATTCCTAGAAACGAATGATAATGAGCATACAACAACTCAAAATTTATGGGACACAGCAAAAGCAGTCCTGAGAGGGAAGTTTATAGCATTACAAGCATACCTCAAGAAGCTAGAAACTACTTAACCCTGCATCTACAAGCACTAGAAAAAAACAGAGGTAGGAGAAGGAAGGAAATAATAAAGATCAGAGCAGAAGTAAATAACATAGAGGCTAAAGAAACAATACAGAGGTTCAATGAAACAAGTAGCTGGTTCTTTGAAAAGGTAATCAAGATCGATGAACCTTTAACCCGACTTACTAAGAAAAAAAGAGAGAGGACTCAAATAAATAAAATTAGAAATGAGAGTGGAGAAATAACAACTGACACACCAGAAATACAAAATATTATAAGAAAATACTATGAAGAACTGTATGCCATTAAATTAGACAACCTAGATGAAATGAACAAATTCCTTGAAACATATAATATTCTAAAAATCAATCTGAAAGAATTAGAAAATGTAAACAGATTGATTACAACAAATGAGATAGAAACAGTTATCAAAAAACTCCCAACAAAGAAAAGCCCGGTGCCCAATGGCTTCACAAGTGAGTTCTACCAAATATTCAAAGAAGAACTAACTCCTATCCTTCTCAAGCTATTTCAAAAAATTCAAGAGGAAGGAAGATTTCCAAGCTCCTTTTATGAGGCGAGCATAATTCTGATTCCTAAACCAGGCAAAGACAACACACAAAAAAGAAAATTATAGGCTAATATCCCTGATGAATCTAGATGCCAAAATTCCTCAACAAAATATTAGCCAACTGGATCTAGCAATATATGAAGAAAATCATACAGTATGATCATGTGGGATTTATTCTAGGAAGGCAAGGCTAGTACAGTATTCACAAATCAATCAATGTGATTCATCACATAAACAAAAGGAAGGAGAAAAACCACATGATAATTTCAATAGATGCAGTAAAAGCATTTGACAAAATCCAGTACTCATTTATGATCAAAACTCTCAGCAAAGTGGGAATACAGGGAACATACCTCAACATGATAAAGGTCATCTATGACAAACCCACAGCACACATCATACTTAATGGGCAAAAATTAAAAGCAATCCCCTTAAGATCAGGAACAAGGTAGGGATGCCCCCTTTCATCACTCTTATTCAACATAGTCCAGGAAGTCCTAGCCATAGCAATCAGACAAGAAGAAAAAATAAAAGGCATCCAAATTGGAAAAGAAGAAGTAAAACTATCATTATTTGCCGATGGTATGATATTGTATATAGAAAACTCTAAAGTCTCAGTCAAAAAACTACTGTACCTGATAAATGAATCCAGCAAGGTGGCAGGATATAAAATTAATACTCAAAAATTAGAGGCATTTTTATACACCAATTTTGAACTGTGAGAAAGAGAAATTAAGGACACAATCTCCTTCACTATTGCAGCCAAAAAAATAAAGTACCTAGGAGTAAATTTAACCAAGAAGATTAAAGACTTGTACTCGGAAAATTATAAAACATTGATAAAAGAAATCAGGGAAGATACAAACAAGTGGAAGCATATACCATGCTCATGGTTAGGAAGAATAAACATCATTAAAATGTCTATATTACCCAAAGCAATTTATAAATTCAATGCAATACCAATTAAAATACCAATGACTTACTTCAAAGATATAGACCACATATTCCAAAACTTATATGGAACCAGAAGAGAACATGAATAGCCTCAGCAATCTTGAAAAGGAAGAATAAAGTGGGAGATATCACACTTCCTGATATCAAGTTATACTACAAGGCCCTTGTACTCAAAACAGATTGGTACTGGCTTAAGAACAGGCATATAGATCAATGGAACAAAATAGAGAACCCAGAAATAAACCCACACCTTTATGGACAATTGATATTTGACAAAGGAGGGAAGAGCATACAATGGAGTAAAGACAGCCTCTTCAACAAATGGTGTTGGAAAAATTGAACAGCTACCTGCAAAGAAAATGAAACCAGACCACCAACTTACACCATTCACAAAAATAAACTGAAAAGGGATAAAATACTTAAATGTAAGCCGTGAAACCATAAGCATCTTAGAAGAAACATAGACAGTAAGCTCTCCGACATCTCTCGTAGCAATATATTTGCTGATTTATCTCCACGGGCAAGTGAAATAAAAGACAGGATAAACAAATAGAACTATATCAAACTAAAAAGCTTTTGCACAGCTAAAGACAACAAAACCAGAATAAAAAGACAAACTACACAATGGGAGAACATATTTGACAATACGTCTGGTAAAGGGTTAATAACCAACATTTATAAAGAACTTGTAAAACTCAACTCTAGGAAGATAAACAATCCAATCAAAAAATGGGCAAAAGAAATGAATAGACACTTCTCCAAAGAGAACATACAGTTGGCCAATAGGCGTATGAAAAAATGCTCAACATCACTAATCATTAGAGAAATGCAAATTAAAACCACAATGAGATATCACCTCACACCAGTCAGAATGGCACTCATCAACAAAACAACACAGAGTAAGTGCTGGTGAGGATGTGGAGAAAAGGGAACCCTCTTGCACTGCTGGTGGGAATGCAGACTGGTGCAGCCACTGTGGAAAACAGTATGGAGATTCCTCAAAAAATTAAAAATCAAACTGCTTTTTGACCCAGCTATTTCACTTTTAGGAATATATCCCAAGAACAGCACAGCACTATTTCAAAAGCAGAAATGAACCCCTATGTTTATGGCAGCATTTTTCACAATAGCAAAGATCTGGAAACAGCCCAAGTGTCCATCAGTAGATGAGTGGATTAAAAAGCAGTGGTACATATGTACAATGGAATACTATGAGGCCATGAAAAAGAGGAAATCTTACCTTTTGTGACAACATGGATGGACATGAAAATTATTATGTTAAGTGAAATAAGCTAGGCAGAAAAAGGAAAATATCATATGACTTCACTCATTTGAGGAATCCAATGAACAATGCGAACTGAGGAACAGATTTGATACAGAGGAGAGATCAAAGGGACCAGAGGAAAAGAGGACAGAGGGAAAGGGGATGATAGGATGGGATAAACCTGAAGGGAAGGGGGGAGGGCGCTACGGGGAAGGAGGTAAAGGAGATGCTGAAGGGAATACGGGGGAGGGGGAATGCATTCGGGGCAACACTAGAAGCTATGTAACCTCAATAAATTAAAATCAATAAAAAATAAACAACAACAACAAAAAAACGTAGAACATCATTTTTCTTTTCTGTTAGCCTTTTCCCAAATTGATAGCAAATATCTACCGTGAATAAAAACAGGTAAAAGGAAAAAAAAAAACAAAAAACAACAGAAAAACAATAAAAGACAAAGCACTTTGGTGGGCAGAGAATTGAGTCATGCTTTAAAAATAATCAATGTGAGTCCTTTTGTGTTTTGTTTTGCTTTTTTTGTGAACGCAGACATTTCTCTCAGGCATTTATACCGGGATTTTAAAGTCTCTCTATTAAAAAAGAAATACCCAATTTAATTTGCTCTGTGATGGAAAGGCTTTTTATTTACCTCTAATAGAAAGTAGTAGGAAGGTAGTGGGAAACCTGTTTATTCCAGGCAAAACATAAGCAACAGTTTTGTAGGGTGACTAAATTCTATTTACTGTCAAGAGTGCCCTCTGCTGGCTATCGCTTTGAATTAAAAAAATACCCAGGCTTCAGGATTTCATTTGTTGATCAAATGAGGTTTTTAATACATTGGTTTAAAAACATATATATATACCTGAACGGGGGAAAAACTTTAGCGATTTTATTTTAAGTATACAAATAAGCAAATATAACAACAAGCAGGCAAAATGTTACATGTCATGAAAAGAGCACTGTTTTCATTATGACAACAGAGGAACAGTTAGTTGTTCAGGAAGGATTGAGTGCTTATTCTGTGAAAGGCACTGTGTCAGGCGTTGGGGGCCACAAACGTGATGCCAATATGACCCCACATCAAGATCTCAGAGTCTTGTGGGGGAGTCAGACCCACGAACAGTTACTTGGCCATGTGTAGAGTGCGATGGGAGACTGGAGGGATTCCCACATCGTACTGGGGAGGGAGGAGTTAGGAAGGGCTTCCTAGCGGATGCCGGCCCAGGAAAACAAAGCGGGGCAGGGAAAGGCATTCTGAGTAGAGGGAAGAGTATTAAGACATGTGCCAAACGTGTGCAGAACCTTGGCGACAAGCCCCGCGTTAGATGGCTTAGTGGGACTTGCAGGGCTCGTGATGCTGCACAACAGCAGTTCTCAGGTGTTTTGGCCTCAGGATTTTATCTTAAAATTTATTGAGGACCCTCTAAGATATTTAGTTCATATGGACTGTATTGCTTGATGATTACCACATTAGAAATTAAACAGAAATTTTGAACATAGTTGTTGATGTATTTACATGTTGCCTTAAGCCATACTTAAAAAAAAAACCCTGAAATTTTCTAAACACAAATGCATAAGAAGAGTGGTGTACACATTTGCAAAACTGCTAATGTCTGGTTTAATAGGAGCCAGCTGCCTCTCGTACCTCCTCTGCATCCCGTCTGTTGCAATACCACGTGTCCAGAAGCAGCTGAAAAACTCCACTGTAAACTCATGAAGCAAAACAGGAACAAAGGCAAACAACATCATAGTATTTTTATGAAAATAGTTTTATTTTGGGGGGCCCCAGGGGTGCACTTGGAGAACTGTGGTGGCAGACATAGAGAGAGACAAGCCCACGGAGAGCTGTGCACACAGTGCTGAGTACACGGAACCCTACCAGTGCACGTGTATAGTCAGGCGGGAGTCTTTTGTTGTTGTTTTAATGAGAGAGAGACAGACAGACAAACAAGGACAGACAGAGAAATAAGCATCAACTCATAGTTGCAGCACCTTAGTTGTTCATTGATTGATTTCTCCAGCCAAGCCAGTGACCCCTTGCTCAAGCCAGTGACCTTGGGCTCAAGCCAGCGACTATGGGATCATGTCTATGATTCCACACTTAAGCCGGCAACCTCAGGGTTTCAAACCTGGGTCCTTAGCATCCCGGGTCAACACTCTATCCACAGCGCACCTCCTGGTCAGGCAGACAGGCTTGAGTTTTAAATCATCCTATTTGCCTCTGTGTTGTGTTATATTTGAGGGGCATAAGACTTGAGTGAAGAAAACTAGTTATAAAGTTATTACAATTGTTTGGGCAGGAATTGATGAGAGACTCAGTGAAAGTAGTGTGTCCAGAGATGAAAAGAAGTTAATGGATTTTGAGAAATATTTAAGAAGTAGAATTGAGTAGACTTGGGGACTGATTAAGAGTTGGAGGACTGAGTTAGGGGGTAGAGAAAATGTCATAATTTTAGCTTGGGTAACTGGGATATATTCATGTGATTTTCAACTGCTTCAATCAAGGTATTGCTGACTCACCCAAGCAGAGGAATGACTTCCAGTAATACCCTTTCCCACACTTTGCTGAAGTGCGGGGCCAGATGTATTGAAATAAGAACTAATTGTATTGCACCTAGTACCAGAAGTTTGAAGGGAGGGGGAGGAAAACAAGATTAAAAATTAATGGGGGCCCTGGTCGGTTGGCTCAGCGGTAGAGCATTGGCCTGGTGTGTGGAAGTCCTGGGTTCGATTCATGGTCAGGGCACACAGGAGAAGTGCCCATCTGCTTCTCCACCCCTCCCCCTCTCTTCCTCTCTATCACTCTCTTCCCCTCCTGCAGTCAAGGCTCCATTGGAGCAAAGTTGGCCTGGGCACTGAGGACGGCTCCATGGCCTCTGCCTCAGGTGCTAGAATGGCTCCGGCCACAACGGAGCAATGCCCCAGATGGGCAGAGCATCGCCCCCTGGTGGGCGTGCCAGGTGGATCCTGGTCAGGCACATGCCCGAGTCTGACTGCCTCTCCACTTCTAACTTTGGAAAAATACAAAAAAATAAAATAAAAAATGAATGGGGCCAAAAGTTATCTGTGGAAGAATCTCCAAATCATCAGATATAGTTTTAAAATGTAATTAGAGGATTTTTTTCTTAGCAATGACTAGTCAAGACGGAAGTTCTCTCCTGGCAGGAACTGTCACTCCTTCCAAGAAGCTGTGGTGTCTCTTTTCCCTCTCCTTGATTCTGGGCTGGTCCTGTGATTTGCTTTGACCAACAGAATCTGATGATTTGATGCTGAGTAATTTCAAAACTTGTATCTTAGAAGATACAAAGCTTCCTGCTTTTGCATACTGACTGAGAATGATCCTTCCAACCTGGAATTCAGAATTTCATTTCGAGAGGGAAGCATATGGAGGCGAACCAAGTCACTTAGCTAACAGCCAGCCACAGCTGCCAGCCATGTAGTGTGCCACAGGGATGTCCAAGCCCAGCAGAACGCTGATGGCTGGGCTCCAGGTCAACACTATGTTCAGCAGATGACCCACAAGCTAAGCTCAGTCAACCCAGAATCATGCAGTAACAAATGGCTATTATTTTAACATAGCAGTTTCAGAGTAATAGGTCACTCAGCAAGAGATAACCAAAACAATTGTGTTTGGACCAAAAGTAGAATAAAATGGAGATAAAGGGACCAAAAGGGAGTTCCTTCTGGACAGGACAGTGCTTCTCACAGAAGGAATGAGTAGAGTGAGAGTTAAAGATGAAAGAGGGAGGAGATGTTATTTCAGCAAGTCCTTGACTGGAACAGGAATGAATTGGATTGCGGACAGAAATTGAGGTACTGGCTTTGTATAAAAGGCAGTAACCTCATTCTAGGAGAGTGGTGGAAATGAAGTCAGGAGGGGTGTATTACTTAGCTTAGTGAGCCATTTATCTTAAAGTAAAATGCTTAAAATACCTTTTATCTGCAGCCAAGCAAATAAGTGTTTATTATTTATTTGATGAATTTAACCCAAATAAAGTAGAATTTGATTTCTTGTTTAAAATAATAATGAAAACAGAAAGAAGGAAAGACTACATCCTAAAAGTGGTAAACTTGTTTTCATTAGTTAAAATTTCTCAAACTTTGACTTTGCCTTCAGTGGAACACTTGTGGTCTGTGTTATATAGATCATTTTGTAGGGCAGTTTGCAACAGTTTACTCAACAAAGCAGAACATCAGTCTCCATGAAGGCAAATGCAGGAAGGGCTTGAGTTGTGGAAGGATGAAAAGAAAGTCTTCACTTGACCCATTTTCTTAGAAACACTTTTTGCTTTAAAATTTGGCTGAGATTACTTTGAATTATTTAATTTTGCTTAGAAATATTAAAAAAAAATTTTTTACTTTCTGAAAACAATAGCTGTGTATTTTGTTGTCTGACCATTTAAACAATGTGTACATTACATAAATTGTTAACATTTAAAAATACAAAATATACAGTTGTTACTTGCCCCATAAAATTCAGTGTACTACAAGAGATGGAAAGAACAGTTTGACATTTGAAAAATACTTCACAGCATTTTTTTTTAGTGAGAGAGACAGACAGACAGACAGATAGACAGGAAGGGAGAGAGATGAGAAGCATTAACTCACAGTTGCGGCGACTTAGTTGTTCATTGATTGCTTTCTCATATGTGCCTTGACTGGGGGGCTGAAGCTGAGCCAATGACGCCTTACTTAAGCCAGCGACCTTTGGGCTCAAGCCAGTGACCACAGAGTCATGTCTATGACCCCACACTCAAGCCACTGGTCCCGCACTCAAGCTGGTGACCCTGGGGTTTTGAACCAGGTTCCTCAGCGTCCCAAGTCAATGCTCTACCCACTGCACCACCACCTGGTCAAGCCATACTTCACAATATTTAAATCCAGTGTGGCATACAAGTAATATAAATACTTTATTCTTTCTGTAGTTTCCAAATTATGGGGAACCATGTATGGAGCAAAGATCCATTCAACAAGCAATCAACCATAAACGTATTTTGATAATATATAGATAGCAATTTATTTTTGATAATCTGTTATGCAGCATATTTTCCAGCTGCTAATTGTAAAGCATACTTCTTAAAAATTTGGGGAAGTCTCATCATGGCTTTTTTGTGCACAATTTACCGATTGTCTAAAGTTGTCTCTCTCACAAAATTAAGATCTCTCACAAGCTCATTGGCCAGAACATGCTTTTGAGCAGCTGTACTAGAGACAGAGTAACATCTTGTCTAATAGCTTCCCCAGGGTCAGGTGACTTCACTTTAAGATAATCTATTAAATCCTTTACTAAATTGGTATGGTTCATGAAAGAGTTGCAAGCAAATTTCACACATTTCAGACGTCCTGGTGCATAAATGTCATTAACCTTCCCAAGTAAGGCTGCCAAAGTGGTTTGTTTTGAGATGCCCATTCTGAATTCTTTGTCCCAAACATTTTTGCCAGTGGTTTAACAACCTGCAGGCATTCCTCATTATCATTGCTCTTCAGTTTAAATTCAAGCTGGGATAAAACTGAGAGCAGCAAGTGACTATCAATATTATGGAGCTCCAAAATTAAGTAAAAAAAATGCTCTGACAAATCGCCGATAGGTATTTTCCCAAGCATTAGAACCTGATTTTGAAAATTTTAATGTGGTTCAATAGCTTGAGCTGAGCTGTCCCTCTTCAGTAAGGTCTTTCCTAAATCATATACTTGCTTGTTTCAACTCTTATAGGCAGGTTCCAGATTTACTGAAACTGCATCCAAAAGCTCCTAAGATACTATATCACCTTTACATATAATAGAACTCATGAGGTCTACCATGTGCATATGAACTTTTTGATGGTGGCCATTGTTTACAACTAAAAATAATGTCCTGTATAATTGCATAAAATTTTCATTGCTGTCTTCCAACACAAAGCATACATTATATGACTTGACCCAAGCAACATTCTCAAGTCAATAAAAATACCTATTGAATTGTGGGCTCTTTGTATACTCTAACTCCTCCAACTGCCTTGTTACAAACATCAACATAGCCTTTGGTTTATCAGAGGGTCTGTAAGGAGCATCAGGAGCACAAACTCTGAAAACATCCTCAAGGCAGCAGGCCACCAGTAGGCGAACATCTTTCTCAGGATGCTTGAGGAAAAAGTCTGAATCAAGATGTAAAGCCAGGTTTAAATAAAAGTCCTTTCTTCTTCAGGGTCTGGGTCCATGTTCATGAACATTTTCCCAACCATCTTGCCATCCTCTCTTTAGATATTTTATCTGAGATTTCCTGGACACTAGGAGGGTAAGTCGTTTTTCCATCATTGATCCTCATCTTTGAATGAGCCATGTTGCAAGTATTTTTACCCCACCCTAGGTTGCGCTGTTGCCTTCTATAACACCTCAAGTCTGGGTTTGGTGTCCCTTGTCTAGGTTTCCAGGACATCCCTGGGCTCCAGTGAAGGGAGGGCAGAACAGATTAGAGTCATGTGAGGAGAGACTGGGGTTTGTGGCTCCGAGGAGAATGCTGAAGGGTCAGCTACCAGGATCCCTGTGCAGGGTCCCTCTCCTACACTGCAGTTGCCATCTTTGTTAGGTGGAGCACTTTCCTCTTTGTGGCATCGGCCTGGGGGAATGCAATAGCCCCACCCTATGGGCTCTATATAATTTCTTTAAAAACTATATATTTGAGAAGTTTCCCCAATATGAGTAGTATATCCAGATATGAAACTAATGTCATCAAGGAGGCCCCTGAGCCACCTCTCTTGAAAGGCAGCTGGAGGATTCCAGTGGGCAGAAGATTTCGGCAGAACAGTGGAGAAGAATCTGAGAACAGCGAGAAAGAGAGAGGCAGGCGGGAACCAGAAAATAAGACCAGGAGCACATTGCCAGTTGGAGCCATTTTATTTCCAAACATGAATTAAAATAGACATATATTTTCTTACCTCCACGCTTATAAAATAGATTTGCTGCTAAAATCCTTCATAAAATCTGCCTTTCCCTTTGCAGTGTGATATATGCAAAAAGTCAAAGGTTAAAAGGTCATGCATAAAATTTCTGTCCACCAAGATATAATTATACAATAGTCTTAAATTCTTCATAAATTAATGATAAAACATTAAGACTAATTTATACTTCACTATATTTTGCTGCACTTCAAGATTTTTTTCTTCATATATTTATGTTCATATTTCACAAACAACGATATTACAAAAAACATTATCAACTTTTTCATAGAATAGGAAAACAAAACAAAGCCACAACACTAAAATATATGTCAATCTGCAGAGTACAAACTGAAAAAAAACAAACACAAAAACTAAAAGAAAATGAACTCACCCCAAACCTAAATACCTTCAACATAAACTCCATAGGCTTCCCAAAGGAGTTCTCAGCACTCAGATTTTTGGTTGGCTTATAGCCTTTCTTATACATAGTGGTTTTGCATCTCATGATTTGCAACTGTCATTATTACTAGGAGAATTTCAAGGTCTGAGGTGGGACACAGTGCAAGTCATTAGACAAATCATTCACATACATAAAAGCTGTCATAAAACTCAAGTATTTCATCAGAAAAAGTGCTTGACCCCCTTTTCTTTCACTCCCTTTCATCTGAGAGATCCCTTTAAGAATCTGGAATCTATTGTCTATAATTATTACAAGATTTGGTTTATAATTCCAGGGGCAGGGGATGTCATTTTAAGGAAGTCCATGCTTGTGTTATATTTTCTTTGCTTTATTAAGGTAGATAACCTCAAAATAAGGCCCGAACATTGGTTCCTTCAAAGGGTATAAAAAAACATAATGGTAAATGAGGAAAGTAGCTACCAGAAAGTTAGAACTAAAATCCTAATTTTTAAGAATAAAATTGCTTTGATGATGCATGTGTCTGTGTATGTGGAATAAATGACCTACAAAAAACAAAACAAAACGAAACACACCGTAGAAGAAAAGTTCAATGCAATTTGTCAGTCTGACAAAAGGGTTGGAATTTATAGTTGGAAGAAACTTCATAAATCAAGTAATCAATTCTCTTATGTTAGAGGAAAGAAAAGAGAGATGGTGGGTGACTCGCCTGGGTACATGAGCACGCTTCCTGCATGATTATTTTTATACATACACCGGCACACAGACATATGCACACACTGTTGCATTTACTTCTGTATTGTACATACAATGCTACTGGCTTATACAATAAATAAAAAATAACTGTGCATATTTTCATTTGCTATTTCATTGCCAGAAGTGGAAAACAGACATCTTTCAAATGAGCAAAAGGTTCAGTTCTCCCCAGTGGTAAATGTATTACCTTGTATCATTCCTTGGCTGGCCCGCTGCTCTCTGCAGTCCCTGGGAGAAGCACAGATCCCGGGAGGCTAAGAGTGGCAGGAAGGAGTACAGACGTACACAACTCACGTCAGAATTGGAGCTTCTTGTTATGCCGAAAGTATTTCCACTGGCAGTGAAGGCTCTACACCAAGTTAAACTTGGGTGACTAGAACTTCTGGCCTTGATGGAAGGAGATAATGGGGTTGTAAGCACCAGATGCCAAGGTTTGCCTTTCACCCCGAAGAATATGAGCGAGTGTTCCTCTGACCACAGAGAGCAAAAATGAGCATGTGTATCTTGTCTAAGCTCTAACCTATAGACTTAGATGTCTTAGTTTCTCCTTCTTTAATTTGTATATTCATGTGGACACCAAAATACTTAGGCCTAATATATAGTGGTATTAATAGCTATTTTACCATAAAATTACATGTGGATATAATTCTAAGGTAGTTTTTAAAAAATGTTATCATTTTTATTATTCATTATAGACTTCATTCTGAAAAATCTTGAGTCTAGCTATCTATATTAATGTTAAATAACTTAAAAGTAAACAATGCATTATATAGATACCAAAATAGCCCTATTTTAAAGCCATATAAGTGGAAAAGTTGAGTTTTAAGAATAAGCTAGACCTTCTACAGGTATTTTTCATAATTTTAAACTAATATTAAACATCTCTCTTTTTTTCTGGATATCCCAAATATATACACACTGCTCTTGGTAATTTCTGTCAGACGTATTCATTATGAAAACAATAGGTTGGTTCCTTTGTCTGTTTTTACTTGTTCTATAATGAAAAATTTATTCTAAATTTAAATAAATTTGGTCCCAAAAGTTGTCTTCCAAGGGGATGGCATAACCAAAAAACTTAATGTACAGACATCCAGTGCATGCAACCTTATATTTTCTAATAGTAGTGGTAGAAAGTAACCTTCAAGTATATTCATAATCCAACTGGATTTATAGATAGCTCTCTCATAAAATTAACACTTTAAAGGAAGAAAGTCATGGGAGAAACTTGTCCTTGCTCGAACACCTTTGCCAGAATTCCCATAGGAAACAAAACCATGCATCCACAAACGACAGAGGGCACTTGGTACCCAGCACTGAACTTAAAGTGCACACACTTGGCCCTGGCTGGTTGGCTCAGTGGTAGAGCATCGGCCTGGCGTGCAAGGGGTCCCAGGTTCGATTCCCGGCCAGGGCACACAGGAGAAGCGCCCATCTGCTTCTCCACCCCTCCCCCTCTCCTTCCTCTTTGTCTCTCTCTTCCCCTCCCTCATCGAGGCTCCATTGGAGCAAAGATGGCCCGGGCGCTGGGGATGGCTCCTTGGCCTCTGCCCCAGGCGCTCGAGTGGCTCTGGTCGCAACAGAGCGATGCCCCGGAGGGGCAGAGCGTCGCCCCCTGGTGGGCGTGCCGGGTGGATCCCGGTCGGGCACATGCGGGAGTCTGTCTGACTGTCTCTCCCCGTTTCCAGCTTCGGAAAAATACAAAAAAAAAAAAAAAAAAAAAAAAAAGTGCACACACTTAACAGTGCTCTGAACTCAAAGTAAACTCTAGAGAGTTGAAGAAGAGCCCACATCTTCTTAACTAATTAAAGGCTACTGTATCATCCAGAGCTGGAAGTATTTCTTCTAAAAAGAACTTCTTGAGGACAGCAGGACACACAGCTATTTCCGGCTCCTAGTCCTGCTTTCTGTAGCAGTAGGTATTCATAGTAGTTTGGCTAAAACAAGAACAGAGAGACTGGCCCACTTGGAGAACCCGAGTGAGATGTTTTTGTATTTATGTTAGTCAAATGCATTTAAAAAAATTAACATAAAGCAGGGCATGAAGATTCCATAGCTCATGAGTAACAAGGGGAAATTAGTGGTCTAAAAAGTGCATGTCTTTTCAAAGCAGGTACAGAAGGTCAAGAGGGGCACACACATTCTAGAAACTTTACTCCTTCACAGGTTTTGATCCAGCCACTTGATGTAACTATTCCTAGTTCGCATTCCCACTGAGAAGTTGGTGGGCCAGCTGGTGAAAATCATACAGCCGTGGAAGCCATCCTCAAAGTGATCGAGGGTCACCTCCACACCAGCACCCTCCAACCGCTTTGCATACATGATCCCATCATCTCTGAGCACATCGTGCTCACATGTAAGAATATAGGTCTTTGGGAGGTGCTGCAGGACTTCCTGGTCTGCGATGAGTGGGGCAGAACGGGCGTCCAGCAGCTGCGGGAGCTCCTGGACAATCCTGGCATTGCCGGTGGTCTGCACGACAGGTTTGAAATTCTTTGTGATGGATGCGGGCAAGAGGGACATCCAGTTCAGACGGGCCCGGAGCACAGCAGCCGCTTCCACGTCAAGTGAGGTGTGGTTGTTAACTATCATCGCCTGGACAAAGTCATAGTTGCCTTTGAAATAGTCCAGCCAGTACTTGACCATGATGTAGCGGGGCAGGATGGGGGCGTTCACATTTTGCTGATAGGAGGGTGTGTTAAAATCTAAAGCTTGGAGCACTGGGTAAATTAGAGCTTGCACTTTGAGCTTGTTTTTCAGGTTGGCATCTTGATTAAACTGGAGAAGAAGAAACAAACATAATTTTATTTTGCTTGGTTCCTTTTATAGAAACCGCACCTTAAAAAGTAGCTTAATGTGCTACAGTGGTACCTTGAGATACGAACAGACCAACATACGGATTTTTTAAGATATGACCTGTGATTCGGCCCGTATTTTTTTTTTTTAATAAATTTTTATTAATGGTAATGGGATGACATTAATAAATCAGGGTACATATATTCAAAGAAAACATGTCTAGGTTATTTTGTCATCAAATTATGTTGCAAACCCCTCGCCCAAAGTCAGATTGTCCTCCGTCACCCTCTATCTAGTTCTCTGGGCCCCTCCCCCTCCCCCTAACTCTCTCCCTCCCTCCCTCCCATGTCCTCCCTCCCCCCCCACCCTTGGTAACCACCACACTCTTGTCCATGTCTCTTAGTCTCATTTTTATGTTCCACCAATGTATGGAATCATGTAGTTCTTGTTTTTTTCTGATTTGCTTATTTCACTCCTTATAATGTTATCAAGATCCCACCATTTTGCTGTAAATGATCTGATGTCATCATTTCTTATGGCTGAGTAGTATTCCATAGTGTATATGTGCCACATCTTCTTTATCCAGTCTTCTATTGAAGGGCTTTTTGGTTGTTTCCATGTCTTGGCCACTGTGAACAGTGCTGCAGTGAACATGGGGCTACATGTGTCTTCACGTATCAATGTTTCTGAGGTTTTGGGGTATATACCCAGTAGAGGGATTGCTGGGTCATAAGGTAGTTCTATTTGCAGTTTTTTGAGGAACCACCATACTTTCCTCCATAATGGTTGTACTACTTTACAGTCCCACCAACAGTGAATGAGGGTTCCTTTTTCTCCACAGCCTCTCCAACATTTGCTATTACCCGTCTTGTTGATAATAGCTAATCTAACAGGAGTGAGGTGGTATCTCATTGTAGTTTTGATTTGCATTTCTCTAATAACTAATGAAGCTGAGCATCTTTTCATATATCTGTTGGCCATTTGTATCTCTTCCTGGGAGAAGTGTCTGTTCATGTCCTCTTCCCATTTTTTTATTGGATTGTTTGTTTGTTTGTTGTTGAGTTTTATGAGTTCTTTGTAAATTTTGGATATTAGGCCCTTATCTGAGCTGTCGTTTGAAAATATCAGTTCCCATATAGTTGGCTGTCTGTTTATTTTGATATCAGTTTCTCTTGCTGAGCAAAAACTTTTAATTCTGATGTAGTCCCATTCATTTATCTTTGCCTTCACTTCTCTTGCCATTGGAGTCAAGTTCATAAAATGTTCTTTAAAACCCAGGTCCATGATTTTAGTACCTATGTCTTCTTCTATGTACTTTATTGTTTCAGGTCTTATATTTAGGTCTTTGATCCATTTTGAATTAATTTTAGTACACGGGGACAGGCTGTAGTCGAGTTTCATTCTTTTGCATGTGGCTTTCCAGTTTTCCCAACACCATTTGTTGAAGAGGCTTTCTTTTCTCCATTGTGTGTTGTTGGCCCCTTTATCAAAGATTATTTGACCATATATATGTGGTTTTATTTCTGGGCTTTCTATTCTGTTCCATTGGTCTGAGTGTCTATTTTTCTGCCAATACCATGCTGTTTTGATTATCGTGGCCCTATAATATAGTTTAAAGTCAGGTATTGTAATGCCCCCAGCTTCATTCTTTTTCCTTAGGATTGTTTTGGCTATTCGGGGTTTTTTATAGTTCCATATAAATCTGATGATTTTTTGTTCCATTTCTTTAAAAAATCTCATAGGGATTTTGATGGGAATTGCATTAAATTTGTATATTGCTTTGGGTAATATGGCCATTTTGATTATATTTATTCTTCCTATCCAAGAACAAGGAATATTTTTCCATCTCATTGTATCTTTTTCGATTTCCCTTAACAATGCTTTGTAATTTTCATTATATAGGTCCTTTACGTTCTTTGTTATGTTTATTCCTAGGTATTTTATTTTTTTTGTTGCAATCGTGAAGGGGATTATTTTTTTGAGTTCGTTTTCTAATATTTCATTGTTGGCATATAGAAAGGCTATGGACTTTTGTATGTTAATTTTGTATCCTGCGACCTTACTGTATTGGTTTATTGTTTCTAATAATCTTTTTGTGGAGTCCTTCGGGTTTTCGATGTATAGGATCATATCATCAGCAAAAAGTGATAGCTTTACTTCTTCTTTTCCGATATGGATGCCTTTTATTTCTTTGTCTTGTCTGATTGCTCTGGCCAGAACTTCTAGTACCACGTTAAATAAGAGTGGAGAGAGTGGACAACCCTGTCTTGTTCCTGATTTAATGTAGAAAGTCCTCAGTTTTATGCCGTTTAATAGGATGTTGGCTGATGGTTTATCATATATGGCCTTTATCATGTTGAGATATTTTCCTTCTATACCCATTTTGTTGAGAGTCTTAAACATAAAATTGTGTTGTATTTTATCAAAATCGGCCCGTATTTTTGTTCAAGATCCAAGTGAAATTCCAAGATATGAGTCATGATTCAGGAAGCTGAAACTATTTGGCGTGTTGGCACACGGGTCCGGTATGGGCAGTTTGATATACGGGTTGACTGACTTATGAGCTCGGTTACAGTACAAATTAAATTTGTATCTCAAGGTACCACTGTACTTTGAATCACTCAAGGGGGTACGGTTGCTATATTTCTAGCAAGTGTGGGATTAATATAGTTTTTAAAAAAATTCTCATACCCACCACCACCCTACCAAGCCACTGGATACTATTCGAGAAATGTATGATGTTTGCAACTCATAATTTTGAGTGAACACTTCAAAGGTACATGATCTCTTAGACCTTTAAACCTTCACTAACATGTTACTTTTATCTATCCTCTGATACTTAGCCACTTACTGGGCATTATGGATGGATAATGTGGGAACTTCATTTGGTTCTGTATTCCCTGCAAGGCCCAAGTAGACAATGGCTTCCTAGCGAGAAGAACTAGTCTGACTCTTCCAAAGAAGAAGGGTCGGCATGTGAACAAATGGCAGGACTCCAAAGCATTGTTTAGAAGTCCAGGGCAGGTGGTGCGACGCGCACAGTCCTCACGCTTGGGGAGAGAGGGAGAATTCCTCAGGGCTGGCGCGTGTCTCGCTCTGCTCAGTGAGCACGTGCCCCGAGTGCGGCCGAAGGGGGAGGGTGCCGCATCTCAGCAGCTCTCAGCCCCCCATGCTTTTCCCCAAAGTGAATGAACTGCCTCATTTTGTCATTCTAGTGTTTCAAATGATTTATTTTTCATGTAACATGTAAAAGACAGCTATCTAGCTCACTGTAGGCAACTAAACAATCTTCAAGGTAACTCTAGCCGTACAAGTTTGTTTCACACCAGCCTTGGAAGCCCATCCCCAGAGAAGCTGTAACTTCTCTGTAAAAGCAAGAGGAAGTGATCAGTAAATAGTCTATTCATATGTGCCAGGAATTGTATACACATCCTCTCACTAACCTCATTTTTCTGAGGCTCAGAGAGGTTGAGGGTCTTGCTCATAGCCCCGTAGCTCCCAAAGGGAACCTAGATTCCACCCCAGTTCTGTCTGGTTTTAAATCCTCCCCAGTGTACCAGGACTCACTGCTTACTGCACCTGGACACATGGATAGCAAGCCTGCCAACACCAAGCGCACAATCAAGTTCCTTAATTACAGCAAAGGGGAAGAAACCAAGGTACACCACATATAAAAAGGCAGGTGCTACTTGAAAATACAAAAAAAAAAAATTGGAGGAGAGAAAACAAATGCTATTTGTAAGATATTTATATATTAAACAAAAAACTTTGCAGCCAAAGCTTTTCTAGAGGAAACCGTTTAGTCAACCATATGCGAGCCAGAAAAATGACCAGGTCCCAGGGCATGCAGTTGAGCCACCAGCAGCAGGGCTAGAAGCAGAAGACAGTCACACCCACTGTCCCGGAGCTGACAGGGAGGGAGGGCCCTTTTATACATGGGTTTGAGGAAGATGTAGTTGTTTGAAAGAAATTACACTGGCTCTATATGGGAGGGAGCGTGACTCAGGGAGTTCTAGGATAGATGCGTAAGGCTGAAATATGTCCTCCTTCTGGACTGGATGTGGACAATACTCTGGAGAGTTCACGCATAAGCAGGATGCACAGTATCTGGTCATCAGCTATTTTTTTTAGATAGTCACTTAGAAGTTTTACCATATGTTGGGCAGATAGAGTATATTATGCTCACTTTGTTAAATATGATGCTGCCCATGAAGAGGCTTGCCCAGGTGATATTAATGTGTGTTGAGAATCCTTGTAGCCTGGGGCTTGGTTTTGGGATTAAGCCTTTCCCACCCTTTTTTGATGTGGGGTGGTACAATCCAATCATGCCTCAGAGAAGTGACTTTGTATTAGAAACTTCCCTACTTTGTATATTGGATTAGAGGTTGTGAAGCTACAGTATAAAGTGGGGGCGGAACGGGAGTTTGCGCTCTTGGTTCCTGAGATTATCATTAGAAGAGAGAGCAGAGGAGAGCAGAGAAAGGCCACGTGGAGGAGGCCAGGAGAAGCAGCCAAGATGGTGGAGTGCTGAGTGAGATGCCAGTTAGTGCAGTTTGTATTTGGGATAAGGAAGGAGATGGGGAACTGAGGAGAATAAGGCTGGTGAGCTAGAAACCTTTGATTCTAGGAAACTCGGATAAGTCAGTGGCTTTGTGAGCACTGAATGTGATTGGGTTTTGGAGCCTAGTGTGTATGTTTTTACTTGCCCGCCGGGTGCAAGCTAGAATTAAAGACTATGGCCCATCAGTTTGTGACTCCATTGTTTTTTTGCCGACTGTCCAAATCCAATACGAACCTGCATGGGCCAGGCGGCTGCTGTGATAGTGGCCCTGCCCGTGCCTTCTGGCTTTACAACATATGTTCAGGAATGTGAGCAGTCTTTTGCTGGATAGAGCTGGAGGCTCCTTAACTGGTTACCTCTTACCTCTTCTTCCATCCTCCATCCTGCTGTGACTTAATTTAGGCCAGCTCAGAGATTTTCTTTTGTCAAATCCATAACACACAAAAAAAGTACTTATGTTGGAGTTTAGACAGCTGCCCCAAATTTTGTTTTCAAAAAATTTTACCAAGTAAAGCTCAGACTTATTACATTTAAAGCAACAGAACCATTTAATATGTTCTTTGATATTAAAAAAAAAAACATTGGGAGATACTTTTTAATTTTTTAATTTGGCTCAAAATTCTAAGGAAACAATCTCAGCGATCATTTAAGCAAAAATACCCTGTTTTAGGAAGTCCAACATGGAACAGGAGCAGGAGACACTTAATTTCCATGAATCCCCTGAGGAACAAGGGAGGCCTCTAGAATGTTAGACCTCTTGTCACATTGATTGTACTCAAGGCCTTTACCAGGACTCAGAGATGACATGTCTTTCAGTGACCCTACTCCAGAAGGATCTCAGAGCTCTTCAAGTTCAGTTACCAGAATAACTTGGCCACATAGTGACCAGCCCACCTGGCTAAGTCTTTGCTATTTGTGCTGGAATGCATACTGGTTTCCGGGACACTACCATGAACTCTCTCCTACTGCTGCACCTCACAGCAGTCTGTTACCTGTTGGCTTAAAGCAGCAGCCAAATTCCCACCAGCACTGTCACCAGAAATGCCAATTCTGCCTGGGTCAACTGAATACTTCTGTAAGACTTCTGGCCGCAGGAAATACTTCGTAGCACGTAGAACATCGTGAATTTGCTCAGGAAAATAAACCTTTGGAACTAGTCTGTATCTGTGAAGACAAAAGTTGCATTCATTTAAGGACTTCACCAAGTCTTAACAGTCCATTTGTAGTTTAAGGAGACACTGGTTCATTTGATGCCAGAAAAAAACAGGTAAGGAGTGGAAATAAATATAAAAATAAACCATTTGTTTTCTTGAAAATCAAATACTTAGTTTTAGAATGCAATGATTTTGTATTATCAATAATTCTTCTTTTTTCTTGACTATCAGCCACCAAACCAAACAAAAACAAACACCTACCACCACTACCAATGCAAAAATGAAACTTTAAAGTAAAAGGCAGATGTCAATTACTAGGTAACAGATAGACCACAATAGATTTGGAGTTTTATTTCTGGAAGTCAATGTTCCATTCATACCAACTCTGGGCTAGAAGGTGCCTCAGCAGCATTAATTACCTCGCTGGTTTCATGTTAAATGAGTCCATATGGCATTCT
The DNA here is from genome assembly GCF_036850765.1 of Saccopteryx bilineata. Taxonomy (NCBI): domain Eukaryota; kingdom Metazoa; phylum Chordata; class Mammalia; order Chiroptera; family Emballonuridae; genus Saccopteryx; species Saccopteryx bilineata. The sequence goes on along the minus strand of NC_089497.1, from coordinate 83,706,336 downwards.
TCATGATTTATGTGTTAAATGTAGTAAAACTGTACTCCACTAAACAGGCCATGCCAGTCGGACATTAAACCCAAGCGATACATTCACTCTTTGGAAGGCTGAAACTAAAATGCCAGTTGTCAACAGCAAAAAGGAAGTCAGATATGCCAGACAGCCCAGCGCAGGCCCTCTGGAACCCCTCTGGGGCTTTTCCTACTGCCCCTTTGCAAGATCAAAGTCCCTTTGGGATCCTGCTCTGTTCATTTAGTAGGATTCATATTCCCTTAAGAGTCCCCAATACCCTGGCTTTGTCAAATGCTCATGTCATCTTACTAATCCATACTTGGTAGTCTTGTCTTGGAGGGTCCTCTCAGTCTCCACCTCCTTCCTTGCTTATTAATTCTCACTTATCCTTTAATCTTTTAGGGCAGTGGTCCCCAACCCCCAGGCCACAAACCATACCGGTCTGTGGGCCATTTGGTACCGGTCCGCAGAGAAAAAATAAATAATTTACGTTATTTCCGTTTTATTTATACTTAAGTCTGAACGATGTTTTAGTTTTAAAAAATGACCAGATTCCCTCTGTTACATCCGTCTAAGACTCACTCTTGACGCTTGTCTCGGTCACGTGATACATTTATCCGTCCCACCCTAAAGGCCGGTCCGTGAAAATATTTTCTGACATTAAACCGGTCCGTGGCCCAGAAAAGGTTGGAGAGCACTGCTTTTTGATGTGGCATCCTCCAGGCAGCCTTCTTTGACTCGAACGCCACTGCCTCTGGGGCTGAGCTAGCTACTACTCCTCACTACTTCCGTGTGTATATTACTGATCTTACTGTCTCATCTTGAAATGGTTCTTTATGTATTCTTCTAAAGAGTGTGTTCTCTGCTATCAGAGACTGTGTTCCATTCAGCACTGTGTTTCCAGTATATATCAATGTGCCAGGCACATAATCACCCATTCAGTAAAACTTTTGTGAGTATTGATATACCTTCATTATGCAAATGAAAAAAACTGAGGCACAGAAAAGTTACTTGATTTATAAATAAGTCGAACACAGATCAAAACAAGGTAGAATAGAAACTTCTTAATTAAAATCTAATAATAGTTAGGAAATCAGATCTTTTGATTTCCATTTAATAATTAGCATTCTTATTCTCAGAAACTATTTTTTCTAAGCTACTCTAATATAAGGCCATTTATTTCATCCATCTAAAATCCAGATATTTAACTAGGTATCTTCACATTCAGTGTACATACAGTCAAATGGACAAATATTTGTGAAATACTTTGATAAAAAATAATGTAGATCCAGTCACTTGGGAATCACTACATTTAAAAAATCTAAATGCAGTAAGAAATTCCCTCAGTGGTTGCCTTATGACAGATACAATGAGTTTTCTAATTTCCTTATTTTTCCATCAATTAATTATCCAAAATGTGTTTTTCTCTAGTTGATTTTCACCATGTCTTAAAGCGGCTGCTGTAGTAGTCTATTGGTAATAATTAGAGAAAGGAGTAGGATTGTATCATTTTGTCCACTAGGTGGAGAAATCTCACGTTATTCTATTTACCCTCAATTCTGAGATGAGCTCTCAAAGTTTTAAATTTTTTTAAGTTAGATTTATTGGGGTGATATTGGTTAGTAAAGATATAGGTTGCAGGTGTACAATTCTGTACACATCATCTGTACACTGCACTGTGTGCTCACCACCCCAAGTCAGGTCTCCTTCCATCCCCTTTATCCCCTTTATCCTTTTCTAACTCCTCACAATCCCCTCTTCCCTCTTGTAATCACACTGTTGTCTGTGTCGGAGTTTTTTCTTTGTGTAATCCCTTCACCCTTTCCAACCAGGCTCCAACCCCCATCCCCTCTGACAGCTGTCAGTCTGTTCTCTATCTATGAGTCTGTTTTCATTTTGATTGTTACTTTATTTTGTTCATTAGATTCCACATATAAGTGAAATCATACGGTACTTGTCTTTCTCTGATTGGTTTATTGCACTTAACATAATATCCTCCAGGTCCATCCAACTGCATTATTACCAAGCTGAATTCTTAATTCTTCCAATGAAATGAAAACAAATGCACTTTAGGACTCAAGTTGTGAAAATAAAGGCTATTTTGTCTCAGCAAGATTCTATATATTATAATAAACTGTTTTACTGGTGGCCTAGGAGGTCAGAATATATTCTACTAGTATACATACTTGAATTAAATTTTCAGGGGTTGCTTCCCAAAAAGTCTTACTGATTTTAAATAAAAAGAAATTTATAACCTAAAACACACAAACAAAAGCCATGCTACTGCCTCAAATCTTATCAATAATTAGCTCTGATAACAGAGTAAATATATTTAAATATGAACAGGTTACGATGGAAGAGTCTTCCTGAAGCCCTTAAAGACCTATCTCCCTACCCCTTCCTTTACCTTTGTTCAAGCTGGAAACATTCTCTAATTTCATTCAGTAAGAAGGGACACTATTTTCAGACACTGTGAAACTAGATAGGTCTGAGGTCATCTAGTGTAAGATGAGCCTTCAAAGGAACTTGAAATTGACCAGAAGAATATAACAAAAGTTCCGTAATATCTTTATAGACACAGAAAACAAAATCAGGAGAAAATTTATGAATGGTACAGCCAAAGAAAGCATGCATAAATACAGTATCTGCTGTTTTATTCAAAGCTATACCCCTGAAAAATACTGAAGGAGGATTCTGCCTTTTCGTTTTTTTATTTTTAAAATTGTAGATCTTGAGTAAAAGCACCTGATGAATTCTAGCAAATAATAGTCTCAATTTCCCCAACTCAATGCAGGGTTTGATGACTCTTCAATGCCAGCCTTTGCCTATCTACTACTGTGTCTGTCTCCTGTTAAAAGAACAAAATTTACTGTAAACTCAAGAATGAGACTTAATTAATTTAATATATGTGTACACTCCATAAGAATGATCTCTTTCCTGCTAGGTGAGTGTTGGGCAGATAAAATATATTATGCTCACTTTGTTAAGGATGGCGCTGTCCACGTGGAGGCTGTCACCCAGGTGATATTAATGTGTGTTGGGGGCGGGCTGTGGGCAGGCAGAATCCTTGTAGCCTGTGGCTTGGTTTTGAGATTAAGCCTTTCCCACCCTTTTTGATGTGGGGTGGTGCAATCCGATCATACCCCAGATAAGTGACTTGGTATTAGAGATTTCCCTATTTTGTATATTGGATTAAAGGTTATGGATCTACACTATAAAATGGGGGCAGAACAGGAGCTAGCTCTCTTAGTTCCTGAGATTAATATTAGAGGAGAGAGCAGAGAGGAGAGCTGAGAGAGGCCATGTGGAAGAAGCCAGGAGAAGCAGCCAAGATGGCAGAGTGTTGAGTGAGAGGCCAGTTTGTGCAGAGTTTGTGCAGGGAGAAGGAAGGAGATGGGGAACATAGGTGAATAAGTCTGGTGAGCTAGAAACCTTTGATTCTAGGAAACTCGGATAAGTCAGTAGCTTTGTGAGCAGTGAATGTGAGTGGGTTTTGGAGCCCAGTGTGTGTTTTACTTGCCTGCTGGGTGCAAGCTAGAATTAAAGATGATGGCCCACCAGCTTTTGGCTCCATTGTTTCTTTACCGACTGTCTGAATCCAATGCGAACCTGCATGGGCCGGGCGGCTGTGATGGCGGCCCTGGCCACTGGCTTTACAGTGAGGAACCTCACCAAGAGTTCTACAGATGTTTTACTCAAATCTCAGGTCAAACCTGTGAGTTTAAGGATGAAAACTTGAGGCAGAAGGAGGATGTATAATTTCTCTGTATTAGCTAGTAAGTGGCAAAGCTGTGATTTTAGTTCAAAACTAACTTTAAAACCCACAACTAAAAAAAACAAAAAAAACCCCACAACTACTCCTTTCCTTTAAAATATTCTTTCTCCAACACTCACATTCTTTTAATAGTGTGTGTTTTCATTACCCTATCAAAGCAGTAAATTCTTGAAACTGTAGATTTCTGACATCCCAGAATGTTCTCCATTTCAATGGTTTTGCAATATTCTCAAGACAAACCACCAAGCACAGTGCCTGGGCACATGATACATCTTATGAACAAAAAAAGGGGTGTTGTAATAAATCATAAATTCCTAAGTGGGCAGGTCATGGGGGGTAGTCATGCTCAGCCATATAACTTCTGTGAAAGATTTTTAAGCAAGCTCTGCTCATTGTTCTTGTGCATCTAGATTAATATATCTTTGAAATGCCAGAAGTAATACCCCTGAAAGGTATAATCACCTCCAAGAGAGCACATAATCTTAACTATTTTGTAATCTAACGTCTGCTCTGCTTTCTCCCACCTTCAAGTTGTCTTTCTTATGCTTCACCCTTAGTTCCAAATGTATAAAAGAAACTGCCAACTCTCTCTCTGACCCTTTGAGGTCTTGCTTTCCAGCAACTGTCACCAGTTTTGGCTTGAATAAACTCATAAAAACTGGCTACAGGTTTGGATGTTTCTTATGTTCACAATCTTTAATAACATATTTTTCTTCCCTCCAAGCACAATTTTAAAGATTTATTTTATCCCTGTACATATAAAATATACTGTATCACACTATCTGTGGTGAGAAAAGTAATAAGCCATGTGGCTTTAAAAACATAAAAAAAGAAATTGTTTCCAACCCACCTACTTGTCGGGCACATGTCCAAGGACTCCGCTCCCTGTATTCTATGTAGAGCAGTTTCCCAACTCTGCGTGCCCCACAGACTAATCCTGTGGTGTTACACAGACACTGAGGTGTGAGCCCTCTAGAAGAACGTCCCAATTCACGTGACCTGGAGTGGGGCCCAGTGTGACTGTATTTGAAGAAAAATCCCCCCAAGTAGTTCCAGTGTGCAGTCAGCATTCGGAAATACCACTGAGCTCAGCTACCTTCCCACTCTTCTCTGCACACACCTCCCTGTGCTCGTCCCAGTGCTTGGGTCCCTGTCTCTGTCCCCTATGCCCTTCCTCCAGCAGTTCATTGAATGTTTCCCATCCTTTAAGTCTCATTTAAAATGCCACTTCTTCCATGGAACCTTCTGAACACCCAGCCAAAAGTGACTCTCTCCTTTCTGAAAGCCCTCAAAATCTCTCTGACACGGATACCCCCACTTCTAGAAGTAGACGGAAAGTCAACATTATATGCTAAAGAGTTTGCTGTATACCTATCTGAAATAATCGGCACCTACTTTATTAACAGTGACAGGGAGGAGGAGCAATGCTCAGAAAGCCTGACAAACTGCTCTGTGAGCCAAAGGCAGGTACTGTATGAACACAAGCCTGTAGCTGAGGAAGGGAGATGAGAGTTGCCCAAGCCTATGGAAGTTGAAGCCTTGAATGTCACAAGTGTTCTAGTGACATGGTAATGTACAAGCTCTCTCAAAATAACTTAACCTGGAAACACTGTGCACCATCTTCTGCTGTGGACAAGGACACAAGCTCCCTTCACGTAGTGCCAGTTAGGCGAAAGGTACATGTGACATTCTGGAATGAAACTGTATGCCTGTGAGAATCTGCAGGAGCAAAATCCAATCTCATTCCTTTTGGTCGTGTGTCCGTCCCCCCCCCCCCCAATCCACCATATGCCCCAAGAGGAGCTCAGGAGACTCATCTTGAGAATGCAAAAAGGCTACTATTCCTTAGTCCTTAAGAACTGTATCTTCAGTCGGGGTTGTCTGAATCAAATCAGTAATTGCCTCCATGCTGTGGGAGACACCAGCAGAGGAAAACCTATTTCTCCCTCTAACGCAGGGGTCCCCAAACTATGGGCCCCGCAGGCCACATGCGGCCCCCTGAGGCCATTTATCCGGCCCTCGCAGCACTTCCAGAAGGGGCACCTCTTTCATTGGTGGTCAGTGAGAGGAGCATAGTTCCCATTGAAATACTGGTCAATTTGTTGATTTAAATTTACTTGTTCTTTATTTTAAATATTGTATTTGTTCCTGTTTTGGTTTTTTACTTTAAAATAAGATATGTGCAGTGTGCATGGGGATTTGTTCATAGGTTTTTTTTATAGTCCGGCCCTCCAACGGTCTGAGGGACAGTGAACTGGCCCCCTGTGTAAAAAGTTTGGGGACCCCTGCTCTAACGGGTACATGCTCTCTTGCCATTAAAAGAACATATAATGTAGGCCCTGGCCGGTTGGCTCAGTGGTAGAGCGTCGGCCTGGCATGTGGGAGTCCCGGGTTCGATTCCCAGCCAGGGCACACAGGATAAGCGCCCATCTGCTTCTCCACCCCTCCCCCTCTCCTTCCTCTCTGTCTCTCTCTTCCCCTCCCACAGCCAAGGCTCCATTGGTGCAAAGTTGGCCCGGGCACTGAGGATGGCTCTGTGGCCTCTGCCTCAGGTGCTAGAATGGCTCTGGTTGCAACAGAACAATGCCCCAGATGGGTAGAGCATCACCCCCTGGTGGGCATGCCAGGTGGATCCTGGTCGGGCACATGCGGGAGTCTGTCTGACTGCCTCCCCATTTCCAACCTCAGAAAAATACAAAAAAAAAAAATTTTTTTAATCATATGCATGGTCAAAGTAACATTTTAAAAAAGTTAAAGACGGCCCTGCCCTGTTGGCTAAGTGGTAGAGCGTCGACCTGGCGTGCAGAAGTCCCAGGTTCGATTTCTGGCCAGGGCACACAGGAGAAGCGCTCATCTGCTTCTCCACCCCTCCTCCTCTCCTTCCTCTCTGTCTCTCTCTTCCCCTCCTGCAGCCGAGGCTCCACTGGAGCAAAGATGGCCCGGGCACTGAGGATGGCTCCCGGTTGGGCGCATGCGGGAGTCTGCCTAACTGTCTCTCCCCATTTCCAGCTTCAGAAAAATACAAAAAAAAAAAAAGTTAAAGACATGGTATCTAGATATCAAATGAACACATAACATGTATTACTCATCAGTGAGGGGAATTCCCTTTGTATGGTGGTAATACATCTTGATGACCTGGATATTGACAGGCACTTAAAGATGAATGTTAGAAAATGTTAGAATCTTTCTAGGTAAGATACAAAACTGATTTATAGGGCAATAAAATTTATAAAAAAAACAAACAACAACAACAAAAATGTATAATGAACTTGCAAAAGTGGAAGGATTGTGAATGGATGATTTCTTCTCTTTTCATTTTCAAAACAGGCCCCTTGATACAGCTCTGACCCAGTCAAGCTAATCGCAGAAAGGGAGAGCTGTGATTAACAGAGGTTTGGCTGATGGGGGAAGAATAACATCCAGTAAAACTGACAGGTCAGGATGCTTCCCAAAAATCTAGGAGTGACTGCACTTAGGACTGGGATCCATTCAGAGCATGAAATTTTCTGACGCTGTTCACCACTGAAGTGAATCACATTTCAGTATATAGCAAGGAGCTTCCCAGACTCTCGGCTTTTATCTACAGAATCTGCCACCTCCCATTCAGGTGCAAACCTCACCTTAAACCTCACAGGTAAGCAGAGAGCCAGACACTCCCTCCGGTGGCTACAGAAGCCCAAGCAGGCTTGGTGCCAAGTCCTCCCAGCCTTCTTCTTCTGTGTCACTTCAGAAGCTAAACATAGCTCTGTGGGGTTCAGGTGTGGGTGAGACTGCGCCCCACAAGCTCCCTGTGGTCTGCAGTCACAGGTGCTCTGTAGCCGCAGCACAGGCATTCTGGGAAGCTCCAGTTACCCCCTTTCCGCACCCCCCCCAAATTCTATAAGGCCAAATCCACAAGAAAGAAACCGGTGGGGTTTGTATTGGTAGAAAACAAAGCCAAGAAGACATTAGTTAAATGTGCCTAAGAAGATGATTCAGTAAGTTCATGATAGTGAAGAGAATAAAAGAACCTACTTCTTAAAAGCAGCCACCAGTCTGCATTCCCACCAGCAGTGCTGGAGGGTTCCCTTTTCTCCACATCCTCGCCAGCACTTATTCTGTGTTGTTTTGTGAATGCAGACTGGTGCAGCCACTATGGAAAACAGTATGGAGATTCCTCAAAAAATTAAAAATCGAACTGCCTTTTGACCCAGCTATCCCACTTTTAGGAATATACCCCAAGAACACCATAGCACTGTTTGAAAAGAAGAAATGCACCCCCATGTTTACGGCAGCATTGTTCACAGTAGCGAAGATCTGGAAACAGCCCAAGTGTCCATCAGTGGATGAGTGGATTAAAAAGCTTTGGTACATATACACTATGGAATACTACTCAGCCATAAGAAATGATGACATTGGATCATTTACAACAACATGGATGGACCTTGATAACATTATACTGAGTGAAATAAGTAAATCAGAAAAAACTAAGAACTATATGATTCCATGCATAGGTGGGACATAAAAATGAGACTCAGAGACATGGACAAGAGGGTGGTTATGGGGGGGGAGAGGGAGGGGAGGGGGGAGGAAGAGAGGGAGGGGGGTAGGGGAGGGGCACAAAGAAAACCAGATTGAAGGTGACGGAAGACAATTTGACTTTGGGTAATGGGTATGCAACATAATCAAATGTCAAAATAACCTGGAGATGTTTTCTCTGAACATATGTACCCTGATTTATCAATGTCACCCCATTAAAATTAATAATAATAAATAAAATAAAAAAGCAGCCACAACATTATCTTTCCATAGTATTGAGTTATCTGTGTCGCTGGCCTGGGGGTTTGTGTAGGTTGGTCTGTGCTGAGTGAGAGAGAAGTGGTGAGCAAACCTTCCCTTTTTAAGGGAAACTCTTAGGAATTTGGTCTGCCCACCTTCCCAGGTGGCCCAGGTGGGAGTGACGCACGACAGTTTCCGTGCTTGGAGGCAAGCAGGCAAAGAAGCAGAGGGCAGGTCGCAGTGTGGTCACTGGCACTCTGCATCTTTCAGAGCATCTTATTTCACAACTGTTGATCAAGAAAAGTCTCCTAAAAGCACTGTGGTTTAGTCAGCTTGTACTCATTTTATGGATGAAAAAAAGAAAAAAGAGGCCTAAGTGTCCCATTGCTTATAACTCTGTTAGCAGCAAACTAAGTACTCCTGCTTCTTTCCTGCTCACATGAGCAACATCATTCCTATAGCTCTGCCAAAAGTGTTACACTTTCTGTGGATACTGCCATCGACACCTGATAAAAGGGGAATTAATCTCCATCTACATAACATGGAGTTTATGAGTGTAGTAAAGATATAATTAAAAGAAAAACACAACTTCACACTGTTTTCCACATCCAAGAAAGCAAAATAAATGCTTCTTTCTAGACCCTGATAGAATTTATAGAATTAAATAAAAGTAATTTAATAATATCCAACACATTAACTTTATTAGCCTACATTTTATCTTATGAAAAAGAAGTTAAAACTTCCTTTTCCCTTATTTTTCATGGTTCTAGTATTGTCTTATTATGTAAAATAGGACCTTCCTAGATTATATAAATGAGGATACATCTTTGTATTTTTGGTATTATAAGACAAACTTTTTCATTTATTTAACAAGTATGTGTTGTGCAATTATTATGCAAAATAACATTGTGTCGTGGAAGCTACTGAGGAGAAGGCGTGGAGTATTTTCAATACCCTGAGGCCCTTATCCACACCTCGGCTGCTGGGTCAGTCCCCAGAACCCTGAACTAGTATCAGTAACTTGAACTGCGGAGCGGTTGCTGCCCTTGAGGTGACACAGCTTTGCTTCCTGTGCATGAGGCCCTGGGACCTCTTACATTGGTGGTCAGTGAGAGGAGCACTGTAGGTAGCCGCACCGCAAAGCGCAGCATCGCTCACGTACAGTACTATTTGCGGTGACGCTGGACACACGCGTCACAGCTCCGGAAGCACGTCATATCACTTGTTATGGCTAGCAGTGACAAATATGGAACCGGACATTGACCATCTCATTAGCCAAAAGCAGGCCCATAGTTCCCATTGAAATACTGGTCAGTTTGTTGATTTAAATTTACTTGTTCTTTATTTTAAATATTGTATTTGTTCCCGTTTTGTTTTTTTACTTTAAAATAAGATATGTGCAGTGTGCATAGGGATTTGTTCATAGTTTTTTTATAGTCCAGCCCTCCAACAGTCTGAGGGACAGTGAGCTGGCCCCCTGTGTAAAAAGTTTGGGGACCCCTGTCTGGGCCTTGAAGATAAAGAGCAGCCGGTGGTCTCCAGACAGCCTCCCTGGTAGGAAAGGTGAAATTCCAGGGGAGCCAAGGATCCCGCGGCCTCCTAAAGACTCCAAGGTTCAGTTCCCAGCAGCTTACATTTTAGACACACAGAAAGGACCCCTGACCCCATTTTGCACGAGTTGAAATGATTTGCCTGACGTCACACAGTCGAGACTAATGGTGCTTGCCTGTGGCTGTGATACCTCCCTGTTGGTAAACTTCTGGATGCTACACCATATAGATTAGGCCCAATGGAAAGTTAAAGAAGAAAGGAGTTCCTTCTATGCTTTAGTTATTTTAAAAAAATCTTTCAAACATCTTATTCATCCCTGTGTGTTTTGTGACAAGCCTAAGAACACCTGTTTCACTTGAAACACGTGCTGGCTGGTGGAGACAGGAGTGCAGGAAGAGCTTGGGCTGTTGCCAGGCACTGGCATTGAAGCCCTGGAGGGTGAGGCCTGGGTGGAGAACCCTCACGGTGCCAGGTGAGGCAAGGCCAACGTCCTCCTCTCTCCAGGCCTCTGAGGAGCTGGAGTGACACAGGAAGCCACAGAAGGGGCTCGGAGGCTGTTTCCCCAGCACCGCGCTGTTTGACTTTGCTCAATAATGGGGCTCAGCTGCTTAAATGGCCCCTGCTTTCCTCTGGCCAGCTGCCCAGGCCAGATGACATAATCCCTCACTTGAAGGTTCCTGCATTACAGAACGTCCCTGAGGGCCCTTGAGTGATCCAGGAGGCCTTGTGGAGATGTCCAGAGCTGTCCAGAGACAAGTCTGCTGAGGAGGCAGCCACAACAGCACTCTGTGTGACTCTAAGGTTTCTGCGCACGGGTCAGAGCTGCCCAGATGGCTCAGGAGACCAGCCCTTCCAAGGGCCTGCAGAGAAAAAGATTCTCTGAGGTCTCAGATCTGGACTGGGGACAAGGATCAGGTGAGACGTGAATGGGAGAGCAGCTGGCAGAAAGGGACTGGGGGGTGGCTAACGGCACGGGAGGTGGTTAATGTTGTCATGACACTGTCACACTGGCACTCAGTATTATCAACTGCCTCCAATGTAGGCTTGATACCGGGCCTTGGAAACAACTTAACCTGGCTTAGTTCCCCACTCCAGCATTGTGACTAGTTAGTTATATGACCTCATGCAGGTTGCTTAACTTCTCAGGCCTCAATTTCCTTATCTATGGGGAAAAAAATAAAAATATCTATCTTAGATGATGTATATGAGAATTAAGCAAGACTCTTGATTCATTCATCCCACAAATATTTATCGAATGCCAGTTATCTGCTAAGAATGTTTCCAGGCACAATGATCATCAGTGAACACAAAAGAGGAAAGCCCCTAAAATTTCTGCCTTTGTGGTACTTCCATTGTCTGTTTCCATTCAGTACAACAAATACATAAGAAGTTAAATATATGATTTGTCAGATGTTAATGACAGATTTGGAGAAAAATAAAGCAGAAGTGAGTGGTAACTTAAACTTGGGGTGTCAAGGACAGTTACTTGGAAGGGTGATATTTGAACAAAGACCTAAAGGAGGAGAGACTGTGTTTGCTATAGCACCTGCACAATGTCAGCCACAGAACAGGGGCTGTGTCTTCTGTATTATTACTATCACCACAATTGCTATAAGCATTCACATTCTTCTTAGTATTCCAGAAAGATGGCTAATATGTAACTGTTAGAAACTCAAATATTGATACTATTACTACTACTAATTGTAATAATAACTACAGTGACTAATATTGTTAAACTTGGCACTGGCCAGTTGGCTCAGTGGTAGAGTATTGGCCCAGTGTGTGGATGTCCTTGGTTCGACCCCTGGTAGGGCACACAAGAGAAGCGACCATCTGCTTCTTCATCCTCCCCCCTCCACCTTCTCCCTTCTTCTCTCTTCTCCTCCCATAGCCATGGCTCAATTGGTTTGAGTACATCAGCCCTGAGTGCTAACCATGGCTTCGTGGAGCCTCCACCTCAGGCACTAAAAATAGCTTGGTTGCGAGCATGGCCTCAGATGGGCAGAGCATTGGCCCCAAACAGGTTGCGGGGTGGATCCCAGTTGGGGCACATGCAGGGGTCTGTTTCTCTGTCTGCCCTCCTTTCATTTGGAAAAGAAATAAAAAGTTGTCAAACTTATTACTATCTACAAGGTCTGAGTTACAGAACCTGACGTGGGGAGAGTAACTTTCAACTCTTGGTTGTAGAAGAGATCCTCTTAAAATGCTGACTGGTTTTTAGTTTTAAAAAAGCAGTACTGCCTGACCAGGCAGCAGCGCAGTGGATAGAGCGTCAGACTGGGATGCGGAAGAACCCCAGTTCAAGACCCCAAGGTTGCCAGCTTGAGCGCGGGCTCATCTGGTTTGAGCAAAGCTCACCAGCTTGGACCCAAGGTCGCTGGCTTGAGCAAGGGGTTACTTGGTCTGCTGAAGGCCCACGATCAAGGCACATATGAGAAAGCAATCAATGAACAACTAAGGTGTCGCAACGCGCAACAAAAACTAATGATTGATGCTTTTCATCTCTCCGTTCCTGTCTGTCTGTCCCTGTCTATCCCTCTCTCTGACTCTCTCTCTGTCCCTGTAAAAAAAAAAAAAAAAAAAAGCAGTAATTAGGCGTATATGCTTAACTGATTGTATATTTCTTTCTATTTCAGTTCATTCCTTTTCTAGAAATTTACCAAACTAAAATGAAAAGATAATTTGAGGCATTATACAGTGAATTCAAGACATTCTAAGTTATATCAGAAATCATTTTGTGTAACCTTGGTAAAATCATCTCACCTCCCTGGATCTTTATTTTGTCACTTGTAAAATCAAGTACCTAGATAGTTATCTAGGATCTCTTCTTAAAAAAAAATTTTATGACTAGTATTAATTACTTACTCAATGGAAACAATGACAGCATTCAATTCCTCAGCCATCGCTGTGCACAGTTCATCATAATAACTGATTTCTAAAAGAGAAAAAATTAGCAATTACTATTAAACACATTATTCAATACTATCTATTCTTTAATCCTGCTAATTGTGAACTGCTTTAGGACCCAGACCTATGTTACTAATAATAAAAAGCAAATGTGCACTTATATCTCCTTAATGCAGTTACATGTACACATGCAAAATGTACATTGGATTTCTGATTAAATGCAATTATTATAAAGTAACAGGAAATCCATATTAAATTGCCCTTGAATGTGTTTTTGACTAACTAAACATTTATTTCATAATGGGCTACATGAAATGCACCAAATGACTTCTCATTTTGTAGCTCTTCAAATGTATGCCTTTCCAAAATTCACAGCAAATCAGCAGTTTTCTCCTTAGAACTTTAAAAATGTTCTCTTTTAACATCCTATTTGCTGCAATTCAGGAAAGTCACCAATTTGAAGAATATGATATTTAGTTTAAACCAATACATAAAACACTAGAATTCTGAGAACTCTTAGCAATTCTTAGAAAGATGACCCAAAGGTTTATAATGACCAAAGCAATTTTATTCCATAAAAAATTAATCCCTTAGCTGTTCTTTTAATATTTAAGAGCAGACTGTGCCAGCAGAAAGCCAAGTATCACCATCTAGGCTTTCCAAAGCAGACTTAGCATCAGAACTTTAATACAACCATCTACACACCTCCCTCAGCCTGAGCTCTCCTCTGGCAAGAGTGATCAGCCAACATTATGCAGAAAAGGCCCCTGGCCGGTGAGTTCAGTCAGTGGCAGTCGTCCCAAAATGCCAAGGTTGCGGTTTGACCCCCAGTCAGGGCACATACGGGAAGGAACCAGTGAATGCACAACTAAGTGAAACAACAAATGAATGCTTCTCTCTTTCTCTTTCTCTCTCTCTCTCTCTCCCTTCTTCTCTCTCTTTAAAATCAATCAATAAATTAAAAAAATATATATGTGGTAAAGGCGAGGGTGACTCATTATCTATGCCATTCCTGGTACTTACTATTCCTGGCCTCCAAGGTAATGTCTCACCTGGCAAGTGTCCAATGGTAGAGTCATTCTTTTCTAGGAAAAACATTCTGTCTTATTCATTTTTATATCACCTACCACAAATTAGGGTGACCACACTGTTTGAATTTTTGTACCAGGAGTCTTGTGCCCCAGGAAATCTCTGAGCTCCAGGCAAATCTAAATACTTAGTAAAGATCTGTTGAAAATGTGAACAAATCAATGAATAAAAGAATAAATAAATAATAAATATGGAATTAAATAAAATGGGATTACTATAAAAAGCTATACTTTTGGCCTTTTCCTCATTAAAAAATATTATTAAAAACAAACAGGTATGGGAGGAGGGAAGAAGGGAGAGGGGGAGGGGGAGGGGAGGGGCACAAAGAAAACTAGATAGAAGGTGACAGAGGACAATCTGACTTTGGGTGATGGGTATGCAACATAATTGAACGACAAGATAACCTGGACTTGTTTTCTTTGAATATATGTACCCTGATTTATTGATGTCACCCCATTAAATTTAATAAAAATTTATTTATTAAAAAAAATAAAAACAAACAGGCAAAAAAAAAGAACAACTAGAACTGGTTGCCATGGCCTTTAAATTTAGGGGTGCCAATGCTCAAGCTGACATGGAGGAAGTTGCCCCGAGGTTCCAGGCAGAGATACGCCCTTACTTCCTCTTTGGTGCGCATCCTGCCAGCCTGCTCCACTTGGCAGCTTGCCACTTTGAACCTGTTCTGCTCAAGAAAGTAATCCAACACTAAGGAAAACCTTCTTGAACTTCATTAGATCACTTCTTTTCAATGGTGGCACACTTTTATACTTTCATCCTTGGTTTCATAAGCAGATAAAATGATGAGTTAACAGGTGTAGTCAGAAATACTTGTTCTATTTCATAGAAACATGTCTTCAAAACATAAGTTGGCAAAAGAGGTATAAATACCATCATCTTCTGGCCCAATGGAATTCTACCTTGTTTTGGTGGAAACAAATAATGCATAATAGAAAGCTATTGTCAGCACTTTGTAATAAGTTAATCTATGATTCAGGTCAGAGGAAATATTTTCAAAACAGTCTATCTTAATTAACAAACAAATAGGCAAAAACCTTTATGTAGGATCTGAGCATATGATTAATCATCCAAACCAGGACGCTTGCAAGCACGAAAAGGACACACCGCAAAAACTTGCTGGGACAACAGGGGCAAGTGGGACTATCCAGGAGAACCAAGTCAAATGGTCTGCCTCTCCTTACCCAATAAGAGAGGCAAACTCAATTACACGCACCTCTCTCCCTGGGCCAACCCCAACCCCAACCCCAAACAACCTGACGGGACCAGGACATACTTGCGCTTGCCAAGGCCCAGCCTCCCCCGTGGATATAAACAACACTGCGCTTCAGTGATGATTCTGGCTTTGGAGAGCCTTCGAATACTCTGACTTCCACGCCGTCAAAGTCAGTGTCGGTCACCTTCACCTGAGCAGATGACCGTGCGCTTTTCTTGCCAAAAGAAATGATGATGAAATTCAGTGCGAGCAGATGATGGCTGAGGCCCAGGTAGTGTATCATGTTACTCTGCAGGGTGAAAGAAATAATAAAGAGGAGAGTGTGGGTCAACTTTGTCATCCCCAGAGCCACACTCATAACTCTTAGTATTTAAATTCCTACAAGCAACTTTTACTGCACTTGAGGACTCACTGGCCATCTTTTATACAATAACAAATTATATTTACTTTTGATTTATAGAGCTTACAGAATATTCTCATGCACTATTGATTTTTAAGATCAGCTCTGAGAGGAAAATGGGACAGGTATCATCAGGCCCATCTTATCAAGAAAGCTTACAAATTAAGTAAACTTGCCCGTTTAAGTGGCAGTTCTGGGACTAAAACTTACAGCTTGTCAATACCAGGATCCAGACCTTTTTGTTTTTACTTCTTTCTTTCTTTTTTTTTTTTCTGAAGTGAGAAGTGGGTAAGCAGAGAGACAGACTCCCACATGCTCTCGACTGGGATCCACCCGGCATGCCCACTAGGGGGCGATGCTCTGCCCATCTGGGGGTGTTGCTCCGTTGCAACCAGAGCCATTCTAGCGCCTGAGGTGGAGGCCATGGAGCCGTCTTCAGCACCCGGGCCAACTTTGTTCCAATGGAGCCTTGGCTATGGGAGGGGAGGAGAGAGAGATAGAGAGAAAGGAGAGGGAGAAGGGTGGAGAAGCAGATGGGCACTTCTCCTGTGTGCCCTGGCCGGGAATCAAACCTGGGACATCCACAAATCAGGCGATGCTCTAGCACTGAGCCAGCAGGCCAGGGCCCTTTTTGTTTTTTCTTAGATCAGCACATCACAGCTCAAAAAGCATAATAGGAATGGATGAAGAATGCTTTATTTAAATGCATATAAAGAGAGGAAAATTTATATTTATCTTAAGTATTTTTAAACATACCAGTATATTGTAAGTGTGTCCGGTTGTTTTGAGAGTGAGGAAAAGAATAAGTGCGTGAGCGAGAAGAAGCAGAGTCAACTGTGACCCTGGCATTTACAAGCAGACCAACTCAGACATAATCAGAAGTTTTTCAGAAATGTGCAAAAAATATACCATATTCCCCCATGTATAAGACACTCCCATGTATAAGACGCACCTTAACTTTGGGGCTCAAAATTTGAAAAAATATGTATTACATAAAGTTATTGAACTCAAGTTTTATTCATCATAAAATTCGTACAACTCCTCATCACTGTCAAAACTCCCATCCATCAGCTTGTCCTCATCTGTGTCTGATGACGAATCACTGTCTTCAACAGTGAGCGCAAAAACAAGCGCAAAAAGCGAGAAATGCAAATAAAAAAACTACAACCACTGTGTAAGATGCACTCAGTGTTTAGATCCCAAATTTTTCAGGAAAAAGTACATGTTATACATGGGGAAATACGGTACAGCTGCCTTCTCTTTCCCTTTAAGCCCAAGGGGCATTGAGCCCTGCATTGGATGCTCAGAGAATTATTTGGTTGGAAAAGGAGCATAGAGAGAAGAGACCCAAGTCATCTACTCAGCAAAAACCGTGTGGAATGAATTCTCCTCTTCACCTCTTAGAAAACTCTTCCTGTCCAGTACACTTATAAAACTGACCTCTTTGCAGCACTTAGTGGCCATGTTCAAAGACAGAGATCTGAAAGCAGCCTGGATGTCACTGACTGGTCAAACTAGAGAGGCTCAGAAGTGTCAGAGCGATTGGGAACTTTACTGGCACATGCGCAAGAACTTTCTGCTAATGGCTCTCAGCCTCAGGAAGGAGAATGGCTGAGGAGTAACAGTGCCAGTCTGTAAAATATGAAACAGAGCACTGATGATTAGTGAAACATTTTATGCCATTGTAAGATCAAGGAAGCAATGCTACCAGCAGAAATCAGGATTACATAAAGCTAGCAATATACTATAATTCAGCTTCCCAACACAATGTGCATGGGGCACAATTGTGTGCACTGAAGAGAGTACAGATGTCCTGTTACACAGAACCCCACAGCCCTGGGAAGCCAAGCTCCCGAGTCATTATCCAGTGTCCCATATAAATATTATCATCATATAATATGCCCTGCCATGAGAAGAACTGGAAAGCACCGCATAATAAAACCATTAGCCAGTGCTACTGAAAAACAAACAGAAGGCGAAACACCTAGAAGACTGGAAGGCACATACTAAGTCTTACATGAGTTGGTTAATGTTATTATACCTCTGATCTGGAAGATCATTGCATCTGGAAGATCACTGCATCTAGAAATGTCAGCCAAGGGACAAACAGTCCAATATTTCTAGAGAAGCTGAGACAACCGTTTTTTCTCATTATGTACATTTGTTATTAGGACCATGATGATTACCATATTTCCTCATGTATAAGATGCACTTGAATTTTGGGGCCCAAAATTTGAAAAAAAAATGTATTACATAAAGTTCTTGAACTCAAGTTTTATTCATTAAAAAATTCATACAACTCCTCATCACTGTCAAAACTCCCATCCATTAGCTCGTCCTCATCTGTGTCTGATGATGAATCACTGTCTTCATATATTGCCTTGTCCTCAGTTCCATCTATCGCAGGGGTGGTCAACCTGGTCCCTACCGCCCACTACTGGGTGTTCCAGCTTTCATGGTGGGCGGTAGTGGAGCAATCAAAGTATAAATAAAAAGATAGATTTAACTATAGTAAGTTGTTTTATAAAGATTTATTCTGCCAAACAGCGAAAATCCGACATAACGTACTTGGTAAGTAATTATTATTATATGCTTTAACTTGCTGTAGCTCTGCTTTATAAATTTTATAAAGTAAAGTTACTCCCCTACTTTATAAATCACCATTACTGTGGAACTGGTGGGCGGTTAGAAAATTTTACTACTAACAGAGATACAAAAGTGGGCAGTAGATATAAAAAGGTTGACTACCCCTGGTCTATGGCATTTGAAATGCCTTAACCACTGTATAAGATGCACCCAGTTTTTAGACCCCAAATTTTTTGAAAAAAAGGTGCATCTCATACATGGGAAAATATGGTCAAGTTCTAAAATGATTTCCAGTTAAACAGATGTAAAACAATTACCTCAAAAAAGTTTGTTTGTTTGCTTATGTCGAAAGGGGTAGGGAAGGCTATAAAAAAGCCATAGTACACAGATACCTACACACATAAATGACTCCGTCAGCTTCCAGCAGGAGCCCACCACCTTAAACTCTTAGGGCAGCTATTGCAACCCACTACCTGCTTCATTTCCTACATCCAAAGGTGTGTGTTCTCCAACAGTGGTTCTCCACCTTTTCCACTGATGGTCATTTCATCCTCTCAAACAGTTTCTTCAAAATTCTCCTCTCTAAATCCTACTTTACGGCTGCCTATTATATAAAAACACATTCTAATAAACTATTAATTGCATGAAAATTTATGGTCATATTTTTAAAACATCATAAACTTTGAGTGTACTTTTCAATGCAGATTTAAATTTCTTTAGTGGCATGCAAATTATATGACCTGCACTATAAAAAGCACTTGAGATCCCCCAATGCAGAGTTCTTGTGAAACAGGAAAAATTCAATGTTTGTGACAAGAAATTACCGAAGGTCATATCATGTAATTCACCAAGTATTAATCAGTTCCTGTACATAGGTAAAGACCACTACAAAGGTAGGTAGAAGATGAACCAAGAACTTAAGTAAATAAGGATTTAAGTCTTGTCTGAGTCCCTCCCTTTCCCCAAATTCCCATCTCTTCTGATGCTGTCATAGTTCTCTGTACTTTCTCTGAGACTTTAACTTTGAAGGGCATTCCTTTCATTTTAAAGCTCTGATTAGATAAATTTTCTTTAATGTTGCAAACCAAACAAAACGTGTCTGCAGGCCAAACATGGACCAAGGGACACCAGGTGCAACTTCTAATGTAGAGGACGACCTGGTCTGCCTGGAAGTGGGGCCGGAAAGCTGGGGGCAGATTAAATGCTCTTAAGTGGTGACCTGAGTTAGTTGTCCGTGATAAAACTACAAAGGTTTTGGGACACTTTTTATTTATTATTATTATGAGACTATACTTTAGGAAGAATTATGCCGCTGAGGTATATATACAATAGATTGGTAAAAGAGGAGTTTGGAGGCAAGGGCAGCAGCTATAAGAACTTGGCAGTTTGCAGGAGAGAAAATGAAGGTGTGCCCAGGAGAACGCAGGGGAGCGACATCAGCAGGGCCACTGAGACAGAGTTGCTAGGCCTTGGCAACTAGTCACAAAATGGAGGGACTGGGATCAGGTAGGCAGGCTAGAGGGACACAGAGAAAGGGCTCAAAGATACCCTGGGTTTTCACCTAGGGTGTGAGAAACAGAGAACAGAGGCAGAGGAGGAGTCAGGGAAGGTAAGATAAATTTCATTTTAGAATTAATCCAGGCACAGCCTTTAGAACATCTGGGTAGATAGGTTCAAAAGGCAGATCACAAATACAGTGTCAGAGATTCAAGGAGGTTAGGCCTGGAGGAAGAGCTCAGAGCTCAAATAACCGAATTTCAGAAGAGGTAGCAAAGAGACAAAGCAGAGCATCAACAAAATAGGGCATGGGGATAACATTCTTCGACAGGATAGAAAGAAGAATCTAGAAGGAAAAATGTAGAGAGTGGCAAAAGGAAAACTAAGAGTGAATCATAGTACAGAAGTCAAATTTGAAAAAAAAATTTTTTAAGTGGACAATTTGGCAATTAAAGGAAGCTCAGGACTGAAAAATGACCATTAGCATAACTAGGATATCATCACTAATTGCCAGAAAAAGTTTTAGGTGCATCATGGAGGCATAATCTAATTATTTCAGTATCTCCATCCTCACTGATTTACTATGTGCCCAGGAGCCCAGCTCTGTACTTGGACCGCTGTTCCTTTAAGAGATTTAGCACCTATGTCAAGATTTTCCCATGCCTCCCCTTCTAACCTGCTGAGAATTCATGCCCATGTCTATGGTTGTTCAGGTCAAGTGCTAAAAAGCATTAGTCTAGGCTAAGTAATACTCAGGAATTATAGTACTGTATCAATCTTGCTCTATCACTGTGCAATAGCCTGGATTTGAATCTCATTTCTATTATTTCCTGGTTGTGTGTCTAATTAATGCTCGTATGCCTTAATTTCCTCATCTGTAAAATGAAAATACCTAACTCAGAGTTGTTCTGAAGATTAAATGAGTTAATATATGGAAAGTACTTAGAACAGCATTTGACACATATTAAATACTATATAACTGTTTATTATTATGATTACCAACTAATAATTGATATAATAAAAGTGTCGCTTCAGTTTTTATCCCATAGAACAACTGTGACAATATTTATGTCTAGTAAGTTAAATAAGATTATCTATAGTATTTAGAGAACATTTGCTCAATTTATTAAAATTTAGAAATTAAATGTTTAGAACAATTTGACTTGGTTTTGGCCATAGTAACTTTTAAGCTAACTTGTAATTTATGCTTAACTTAACTTGAAGATCCCAGCATATCCTCTGAGATACTATAAAGTTCTTCAAAAACTCTAATTTTTGGCCCTGGCCGGTTGGCTCAGTGGTAGAGCATCGGCCTGGCGTGCAGGAATCCCGGGTTCGATTCCCAGCCAGGGCACACAGGAGAAGTGCCCATCTGCTTCTCCACCTCTCCCCCTCTCCTTCCTTTCTGTCTATCTCTTCCTCTCCTGCAGCTGAGGCTCCATTGGAGCAAGAATGGCCCGGGCGCTGGGGATGGCTCTGTGGCCTCTGCCTCAGGCGCTAGACTGGCTCTTGTCACAACAGAGCAACACTCCAAATGCGCAGAACATCACCCCCTGGTGGACATGCCGGGTGGATCCTGGTTGGGCGCATGTGGGAGTTTATCTGACTGCCTCCCCATTTCCAGCTTCAGAAAAATACAAAAAAAAAAAAAACTCTAATTTTTTTTTTTCTGGTTCTCTCTGTAATAAGTGTACATTATTTAGGACTTGCAAAAGAACAGTGTTACAAATCAAAGATTAGCATTGGAATCTTAAAGAAATTACAGGTGACTTGGAAAGAAATATTAGATTTATAGGCTCATTTCAGAGATTTGTGAGGAGGGGAAGTGGAAAGAGCTGAACAAAAAGTTACTGGAATGACTATGCTCCAGATACAAAGACCTGGAGGTAAGATAGGGTTACCAGCCCAGAAAAAAAGGCATAATTGTCCCACAAATATAAAGACAGGGTGGTTGTGACACAGACATGCCCTTGCAGGGCTAACTCCTGGAAGTAGAATAGAGCTAATGCGACATTTCTCCAAATGTCACACAATTCAGCCAGTTGGTTGGTTAATGCACCGCCTCTGAGAGAATGGATGAGACTCAATGGATTCCCCTCCCCCACCTGGGGGGGGGAGCAATGCAAGGGGACAGAGCTGGCCCTGTCTCTCACCAGCTCTGGTTTATGCAAAGCTATGACATCATTCTAAGCCTCTGCTTTTTCCATGTGTTAACAAAAACAAATCTCATCTCCTTACATTAAGTTATTCAATGTGAAAATTTTATTAAAACATCTGACATACATGCTGGCACTGGCATATTACTTTAGTTATTTAATCTGATGGTTCTCAAAACTGGCAGCACATTAGTATCATCTGGAAGTTCTAAAATCACCAATGCCTGAGTCCCATCCCACACCTACTACCAGGGGTCCCCAAACTTTTTACACAGGGGGCTAGTCCCTGTCCCTCAGACCATTGGAGGGCCGGACTATAAAAAAAAAAAAAACTATGAGAGAAAAAAGATGGCAGCAGAGTAGGTGGATGCACAGACACCCAGCTCTCACCACCAAACTGGAATACAAATCAACTTAGGAAAAATCAGCATGAAAAACCAACTCTGAACTGCAAGAACAGCTCTCAAAAACCAAGGAGCAAAGAAACCACAACAATCCTGGTAAGGAGTGCCTGAACCTCCTCTGCTTACTGGAACGGAGGGGGGGCGGTGAGGCTGAGAGTCCAGAGAGGATCTCAGAGGGAAAAGAACAGAAATGACTGCTCACAGCCACTTGCCTGGCAACCAGGGAGCAAGGTGCGTTGAAAAGACCAGCTTATCTCCCAAGTGGAAAGGACAGTGAGAGGGACAGACTGTGAGGGGCTAAGGAATGCAGGAAATGAACTAAAAAAGCTGACTCATCCGTGCTGGAGGTGGCCATAGCTGGGGGAGGGACTGAACCTTTCACAAAACAGAGCTGAAGTGCTTCCAGATCAGAGATCTCTGGACATCTATCCAGCTCCAATCAGTGCAACAAGACACAGCTGAAAACAAGAAGTGGGGAGGAGGGGCAGTAACTCAGGTCTCCATGGAGATCTGAGATACACCTCCCCCTACTGAAGCTGAGAAAACACCCTGCCCCCAGTGAGATTAGCTGGCTAAAGAGGCCTTCAGAGTCTCAGGTTACACCCATCGCATTCCTGGATACAGTTTCAAGGAAGCCCCCTGCTGAGATCAGTAAACAAGACTATCACCTGTTAAGAAAACAAACAAATCAAGACTTCAAAGCTGCTCAAATCCCAAAGTGGATTACAGATAACAGCTGATACCAACCCAAGAAGACCTAGAAATAACACAACTGAAAACTGGAGGCAGACAACACCAAGCCTAGACTCAACCAACTCTACAAATAAAACACCATGATGAGAAGACAAAGGAGTGCAATCCAAATGAAACCACAAGAGACACCTTCGAGAGATGAACTGAGTGATATGGAAATAATCAAACTTCCAGATGCAGAGTTCAAAATAATGATTGTAAGGATGCTTAGGGATCTTAGAACAACAATGGATGGTCATTATGAAAACCTAAATAAAGAAATAGCAAGTATAAAAAAGAATCAGTCAGAGATGACAAATACAATATCAGAAATAAAGACCACAATGGAAGGAATTAAAAACAGAATAGATAGAGCAGAGGATCGAATCAGCGAGTTAGAGGACAACTGGAATGAAGGCATGAAAGCAGAGAAGAAAAGAGAAAAGAGACTCAAAAAGTCAGAGGAAACTCTTAGAGAGCTCTGTGACAACATGAAGAGAAATAACATCCGCATCATAGGGGTTCCTAAAGAAGAAGAAGAAAAAGAACAAGGGATAGAGACTTTGTTAAATCATATTATAGCTGAAAACTTCCCTAAATTAATGCAAGAGAAACTCTCACAAGTCCAAGAAGCACAGAGGACTCCATTAAAGAGAAACCCAAAGAAACCTACACCAAGACACATCATAATTAAAATACCAAAGCTGAGCGATAAAGAGAAAATATTAAAAGCTTCAAGAGAAAAAAAAGTTATCACCTACAAAGGAGCCCCCATAAGGATGACATCTGACTTCTCAACAGAAACACTTGAGGCCAGAAGGGAATGGCAAGAAATATTCAAAGTAATGCAGAACAAGAACCTACAACCAAGACTACTTTATCCAGCAAGGCTATCGTTTAAAATCGATGGAGAAATAAAAAGCTTCCCAGACAAAAAACAACTCAAGGAATTCATTACAACCAAACCAATGCTGCAGGAAATGTTAAGGGGCCTGTTGTAAACAGATCAAAGTGGGAAAAGAATATAGCAAAAAAGGAATACACCTTTAAAGAAGAAAATGGCAATAAATAACTACATATCAATAATAACCTTAAATGTAAATGGATTAAATGATCCAATCAAAAGACAGGGTAGCTGCGTGGATAAGAAAACAGGACCCATACATATGTTGTCTACAAGAGACACACCTTAGAACAAAAGACACACATAGATTGAAGGTAAAAGAATGGAAAAAAACGTTTCATGCAAAGGGAAATGAAAAAAAAGCTGGGGTAGCAATACTTATATCAGACAAATTGGACTTTAAAACAAAGGATATAGTACGAGATAAAGAAGGCCACTACATAATGATAAAGGGAGTAATCCAACAGGAAGATATAACTATTATAAATATCTATGCACCTAATATAGGAGCACCCAAATATATAAAGCAGACTTTGATGGATTTAAAGGGCGAGATCAACAGCAATACTATAATAGTAGGGGATTTCAATACCCCACTAACATCACTAGATAGATCTTCAAGAAAGAAAATTAACAAAGAAACAGCAGACTTATTGGAAACACTAGATCAACTCCATTTAATAGATATCTTCAGAACCTTTCACCCTAAAGCAGCAGAATATACATTCTTTTCAAGTGCTCATGGTACATTCTCTAGGATAGACCACATGTTAGGGCACAAAAGTGCTCTCAACAAATTTAAGAAGACTGAAATCATATCAAGCACTTTCTCCGATCACAACGGCATGAAACTAGAAATGAATCACAGCAGAAAAGCTCAAAAATTCTCAAACACATGGAAACTAAATAGCAGGGTGTTAAATAATGAATGGATTAAGAATGAGATCAAAGAAGAAATAAAGAAATTCCTAGAAACGAATGACAATGAGCATACAACAACTCAAAATTTATGGGACACAGCGAAAGCAGTGCTGAGAGGGAAGTTCATAGCACTACAGGCACACTTTCAGAAGCTAGAAAAAGCTCAAATAAACAACTTAACCCTGCATCTAAAAGAATTAGAAAAAGAACAGCAAGTAAAGCCCAAATGTAGTAGAAGGAAGGAAATAATAAAGATCAGAGCAGAAATAAATGACATAGAGGCTAAAGAATACAGAGGATCAATGAAACTAGAAGCTGGTTCTTTGAAAAGGGAAACAAGATCAATGAACCTTTAACTAGACTCACCAAGAAAAAGAGAGAGAGGACTCAAATAAATAAAATTAGAAATGAGAGAGGAGAAATAACAACTGACACAACAGAAATACAAAATATTGTAAGAAAATACTATGAAGAACTGTATGCCAAAAAACTAGATAACCTAGATGAAATGGACAAATTCCTTGAAACATACAATCTTCCAAAAATCAATCTGGAAGAATCAGAAAACCTAAACAGACCGATTACACCAAATGAGATCGAAACAGTTATCAAAAAACTCCCAACAAAGAAAAGTCCAGGACCCGATGGCTTCATAACGGAATTCTACCAAATATTCAAAGAAGAACTAACTCCTATCCTTCTCAAACTATTTCAAAAAATTCAAGAGGAAGGAAGACTTCCAAGCTTTTATGAGGCGAGCATAATTCTGATTCCAAAACCAGGCAAAGACAACACAAAGAAAGAAAATTATAGGCCAATATCTCTGATGAATATAGATGCTAAAATCCTCAACAAAATATTAGCAAACCGGATCCAACAATATATGGAAAAAATCATACACCATGATCAAGTGGGATTTATTCTGGGGAGGCAAGGCTGGTACAATATTTGTAAATCAATCAATGTGATTCATCACATAAACAAAAAGAAGGAGCAAAACCATATGATAATTTCAATAGATGCAGAAAAAGCATTTGATAAAATCCAGCACCCATTCATGATCAAAACTCTCAGCAAAGTGGGAATACAGGGAACATACCTTAACATGATAAAAGCCATCTATGAGAAACCCACAGCCAACATCATACTCAATGGGAAAAAATTAAAAGCAATACCCTTAAGATCAGGAACAAGGCAGGGGTGCCCCCTTTCACCACTCTTATTTAACATAGTCCTGGAAGTCCTAGCCACAGCAATCAGACAAGAAGAAGAAATAAAAGGCATTCAAGTTGGAAAAGAAGAAGTAAAACTATCATTATTTGCAGATGATATGATATTGAATGTAGAAAACCCTAAAGTCTCAGTCAAAAAGCTACTGGACCTGATAAATGAATTCAGCAAAGTGGCAGGATATAAAATCAATACTCAGAAATCAGAGGCATTTTTATACACCAACAATGAACAGTCAGAAAGAGAAATTAAGGAAACAATCCCCTTCACAATTACAACCAAAAAAATAAAGTACCTAGGAATAAACTTAACCAAGGAGACTAAAGACTTGTACTCGGAAAATTACAAAGCATTGATAAAAGAAATCAAAGAAGATACAAACAAGTGGAAGCATATACCGTGCTCATGGTTAGGAAGAATAAACATCATTAAAATGTCTATATTACCCAAAGCAATCTATAAATTCAATGCAATACCAATTAAAATACCAATGACATACTTGGTATTCCAAAAATTTATATGGAACCAAAAGAGAACACGAATAGCCTTAGCAATCTTAAAAAAGAATAAAGTGGGAGGTATCACACTTCCTGATATCAAGTTATACTACAAGGCCATTGTACTCAAAACAGCCTGGTACTGGCATAAGAACAGGCATATAGATCAATGGAACAGAACAGAGAACCCAGAAATAAACCCACAGTTCTATGGACAACTGATATTTGACAAAGGAGGCAAGGAAATACAATGGAGTAAAGACAGCCTCTTTAACAAATGGTGTTGGGAAAATTGGACAGCAACCTGCAAAAAAATGAAACTAGATCACCAGCTTACACCACTCACAAGAATAAACTCAAAATGGATAAAAGACTTAAATGTAGGCCGTGAAACCATAAGCATCTTAGAAGAAAACATAGGCAGTAAGCTCTCCGACATCTCTCAGAGCAATATATTTGCTGATTTATCTCCACGGGGAAGTGAAATAAAAGACAGGATAAACAAATGGAACTATATCAAACTAAAAAGCTTTTGCACAGCTAAAGACAACAAGAACAGAATAAAAAGACAAACTACACAATGGGAGAACATATTTGACAATACGTCGGATAAGGGGTTAATATCCAAAATTTATAAAGAACTCATAAATCTCAACACCAGGAAGACAAACAATCCAATCCAAAAATGGACAAAAGAGATGAATAGACACTTCTCCAAAGAGGACATACAGATGGCCAACAGGCATATGAAAAAATGCTCAACATCACTAATCATTAGAGAAATGCAAATTAAAACCACAATGAGATATCACCTCACACCAGTCAGAATGGCGCTCATGAACAAAACAACACAGAATAAGTGCTGGCGAGGATGTGGAGAAAAGGGAACCCCCCTTCACTGCTGGTGGGAATGCAGACTTGTGCAGCCTCTGTGGAAAACGGTATGGAGATTCCTCAAAAAACTGAAAATCGAACTGCCTTTTGACCCACTTTTAGGAATATACCCCAAGGACACCATAGAATGGCTCCAAAAGGAGAAATGCACCCCCATGTTTGTGGCAGCATTGTTCACAATAGCGAAGATCTGGAAACAGCCCAAGTGTCCGTCAGAGGACAAGTGGATTAAAAAGCTTTGTTACATATATACTATGGAATACTACTCAGCCATAAGAAATGATGACATCAGATCATTTACAATAACATGGATGGACCTTGATAACATTATACGGAGTGAAATAAGTAAATCAGAAAAAAAACTAAGAACTATATGAATCCATACATAGAAGGGACATAAAAATGAGACTCAGAGACATGAACAAGATTGTGATGGCAACAGGGGTAAGGAGTGGGGGGAGGGGGGAGGGGGTGAAGAAGGAGAGAGGGGTTGAGGGGAGGGGAGGGGCACAAAGAAAACCAGATAGAAGGTGACAGAAGACAATTTAACTTTGGGGGAGTGGTATACAGCACAATCAAATGTCAAAATAATCTAGAGATGTTTTCTCTCAACATATGTACCCTGATTTATCAATGTCACTGCATTAAATTTAATAAAAAAAATAATAGAAAAAAAAAAGCTATGAACAAATCCCTATGCACACTGCACATATCTTATTTTAAAGTAAAAAAACAAAACGGGAACAAATACAATATTTAAAATAAAGAACAAGTAAATTTAAATCAACAAACTGACCAGTATTTCAATGGGAACTATGGACCTGCTTTTGGCTAATGAGATGGTCAATGTGCTCCTCTCACTGACCACCATTGAAAGAGGTGCCCCTTCCGGAAGTGCAGCGTTGGCGGATAAATGGCCTCAGTGGGCTTCATGTGGCCTGCGGGCCGTAGTTTGGGGACCCCTGTATTAAACAGTCACCTCTGAGAGTGTGACCTAAGGCTGCAGTATGCTTTCAGCTCTCTGAGTGATTTCAGGACATAGCAAGGCTGAGAATCACTAAGTAAAGCACTTCGACTAACTCCTTCAACCACTCTTTATTAACCCTTTAAGTAATGAGTTTTTTGTTAACCCTTTGAGTGAGGACATACATCAAAGTTCGTACTACTCAAAGGGTTAAGGACCCAGTTGGTCGTGACTGGTCTAATTTCTGGGGGTACTGAATGAAATTTTAAAGCACAAGAGCCTATTTTCAAGAAATATACAAATATGAGGAGGTCAGGAAAAGTCTCTCAAGCTGAAAATAATTAAAGCCCAACAAACTCAAGAAGAGGTTTTTGTTTGTCAGTTTGTTTGTTTTGTTTTACTTGCTCTTTCCCTGCTTAAGGGATGCAGATAGGAACACCTACTTCAGGAAGGGAAAGTTAACATGTTCACCTTAGCACACATGAATTAAGTGCAGCAGACAGGTAGGATCCATGCAAAAATCTGTTTCTTAAATTCCTCTTTGTGTCTCACTGTTTCTGGCCCTATAAGAATTTGTTTTCCAAAAATTTGCTCTTTCTCATGTCCTTGTGAGTTGCTACCTCCCCCTTTTTAGTCCAAAATGACATATGACATCATTTTGCCCATCTTTGGTATTTTCACGCTTCTGTGAATTCCACATGCACATGTATTAAAATTTTATTCTCTCCTGTTAGTCTGCTGTATGTCATTTGAATTATTCAATTAGCCAGAAGAACTAAAGGGATGAAGGGGAAAGTTTCACAGGCCCTGACAGTGGGAGCATCCTAGACACAATAGATGATTGTGATATGATGCAGGCATTTCAAAAATAGAGAGATGTACCCTAAAGTACAGAAGTACGTGACCCCACCTAGGAGAGAAGAGACGGGGGCTATCTGAAGAGGCTGCCTGGAGGCAGGATTAGCTGAGTTGAACTCAGGTTCCATAGGCTGGAGAAGGGGGAAGAGAGGGGAAAGGCACACAGATGTCTGTGTGTGGACAGGTGCTCCATACTTCAATCTTCTGCCCACCACCCACGCTTTGCTTTACAAGTGTTCAGCATCACTTTCCTCCGGTAAGAATCGGAAGACATCAATTCCTCTTTGCTTTTCCCACCCTGATTACTCCTTCACTTGCTGGGGGCTGATCTCTAATCCAACCTCACTTGGGCTATCTGATCAACATTTCTGAAGGTTTTTAACAATATGGTAAATTCCACCAGAAAGGGGAAGTCAATTTGCTCAGGAAAAGCAAGAATTGTAAAGTTGAATAAGATAAAAAATGAAACTCTGAGAATACCATCATTTAAAAGGACAGTGGACCGAAGAGAAAGAACCAATCGTTAAAAGATCTTCCTGGGGGAAGACAAGATGGCGCTGGAGTAGGCAGACGTACCAACATCCATCTCCCAGAACCAAAGTGGACTACAAACTAATTTTAAGAACCATCATCTGGAAAAACCAACTTTGGACTAAACTAAGAGGACTCTTCAACCAAGGAACACTGAAGAAGCCATACTGAGACTGCTCCAGATATATAGAAAAGGTTTATATAGGTGGATGGGGATCCTCAAACCCCTCAGCGAGATCTCTGAGCATGGCTTTTAAGATACCAAGAGGCAGAAAAAGCCCAATAGAAATCAGGTGAACTACTAGCTTTTAGGATGCGCCCTTAAAGGCTCCAACGCCCCAAAGGGGTCTCATAGGATGCCATCTGGGTCCCGCTTCAAAAGTGGAAAGGAAGGTCATTGAGCTAAAGCCTGCCAGACTTACATGCCTCTGCTGTGAGGAAACAGGGACACTGGAAGGTGGGCTTCCCCCTCACTCCTCTAAGGGAGGGTTCAGTCTCTTCCAGCCCTGCTCCAGCCACCTATGACCTAACCTTGCCCAGAATGCTGGGTTTGCCACTGAAGGCTGAAGGTGCCCAGGGCCGTCAGCTCCATCTACGTACGACACTGTGGATGAGCTTAGGGTTATTTCTTCCAAGAAGCAGGTAAACTGATCTCATTTGCACAAGGGCCACTTAACTATGTCTTGCCTGAATAGTCAGGTTTTTTATTCTTCCCTCAAAGATCTCTGTTGTGGGTGTTGATAGTCCTATTTTCTGCTGCTTTGTTTAATATTAATATATAGTGTTTCCTTTATTCCTCCTACCTCAATGCCCCACTCATATTTCAGGCTGGGACCTACTCCTAATTTAGAGCTCTCTTTCCCCCTTTTGCCAACCTCTATTATGAATCTACCATTGCCACCCAGCTTAGTGTATCCCAAGGTTCTCTTTACCACACCACAGTCGCAGAGCTCCAGGGAAAAGCAACCTGGTCTCATCTCTCCAGGCAGAGGAGAACAGAAGCTCCATCTCCACACATGCTGCAGATGGCTTTTCCAGTCTACCTGAATCATTACCAGCTAGAAGCAGCGGTCATTGGGACTTGGATGTAAGCTGCAAAGTATAGAATTATGACAACAATTCCAGTGCCATGCAGACTTTTCCTGGATGTGGACTTTTCCTGGACTCCTGCTCCTTGTGACAGCTCCTAACAGACTGAACTGGTGTTAGGTTGCATTTTTCAGGGATTTGGCATGGTGATGGTGCCAACTTGGACTTGGTGAACATGTTAAGGACACCACTCTTTTATAGATTCTTGCTGTAGTGGCCAAGAGTTTGCTTAAAGGCTTTAATCACTGTAAAAAGAAAAAATATATATATATATATATGTCTGGATAAAGAAGATGTGGCACATATACACCATAGTATACTATTCAGCCATAAGAAATGATGACATCACATCATTTACAACAAAATGGTGGGATCTTGATAACATTATACAGAGTGAAATAAGTAAATCAGAAAAAAAACAAGGACTGCATGATTCCATACATTGGTGGGACATAAAAACGAGATTAAGAGACATGGTCAAGAGTGTGGTGGTTATGGGGTGTGGGGGGAGGAAAGAGGGAGAGGAGGAGGGGGAGGGGGAGGGGCACAAAGAAAACTAGATAGAAGGTGACAGAGGACAATCTGACTTTGGGTGATGGGTATGCAACATAATTGAATGACAGGATAAACTGGACATGTTTTCTTTGAATATATATACCCTGATTTATTGATGTCACCCCATTAAAATTAATAAAAATTTATTTATTAAAAAAAAAAAAAGATCTTCCCCATCCTCCCCCAAAGAGGAGGAACTATTCATTAGCATGGAAAGAGAAACAAGAGGCTGGAGAAGTAAAGGGGAAAAGTTTCAAAAAAGAGCAAGTTGTTCAGCGTTTGCAGAGGCCAAGTAAGTCACTGGTGCTGACAATGAGGTTATGAGATTATTGGTGAACCCAGTAAGCACAGCTGAGTCAGAGCAATCTGGCCAGAAGCCAGGCTGTAATGGGTTGCAGAAATGAGTGGGAGTGAAGACTCTGAGATAGCGAACAGAGAGGAGTACTTTCACTGTTCGTAGGGCTAAGGAAGGCAATAGAACAACAGGCTGAGGGGAAAAAGTAAAGAAAATCCCTCCCCCTTTTTAAGATGAAACTTGAACATGCTCGTAGGGGAAAAGCCCATAAACAGGAGAGACAAAGGTTTCAGTAGAGAAAAGAAGAGTGAAATGAGACCCTGGAGGAAGGAGGAGGAGAAAGGCCCTAGGAAACCAACCAGCGGACTTTGGGGCCATGACAGGCAGCTTGCTGGAGGTGGGCAGAGAAGCCAAGAGGACTCACCTCTAAAGGGAATGTGATTTCTGTTGAGATCAGCTCTTTATTTACCCTAAAGAAGACAGCGGCTTTTCAAAGACCCCCTTTATGAAGGCAGCCCATTACAATTTGGCTTCCAGCCAGATATCTCCGACTAAACTGTGCTTATGAGGTCCACCATGGCCCCCGTCACCACACTGCCAACACCAATGACCTGCCTGGCCTCACTGCGGCCTCTAGCGACAACTGGCTCTTTCTTGAAACTCTCTTCCCCTTAACTTCTCAATCTTGTTTCTTTTGCCATACTAATAATTAGTTACTTCCTTTTTCTTCTTTTGTCTGTCATTGATTCTTCTCCTGCCGACTGGGCCCTTTAAATAATGGTGTTCCCCAATGTTGGTTAAATAAGTTTGTACAGAGTGACGTCATGGAAATGGCGCCGTGAGCAGCGCGTCCGACAGCTCTCCCCTAAATCACAACAAATTTATCAACTAGAAACAGAAAAATTTATCCTCGGAGCATTCCGGAGTTCCACACAAACTGATAGCGAAAGGACTGTTATCACTTGAATCTGAGAGACGAGGGTGTGGAGGAATCTACCACAGGGACGTTCTTTCAAACCGCAAGGAAGTGCACCTGTGGTGAGTCAGCCCATATACTTGGGAACAGCGAGCCGCCGCGAGCCGCCGCGAACTGCCACCGTGCGCGCCCGGTCTGGTTGAGCACCGCTGACGTTCCCAGCAGCCCGCACACTGCGAGTGGGGGTCGCCGGCCACCGGTGCCCGGAGCGCCCCATTCACGCGCGTGCCTTGGGCATTCCACGCGCCCAGGGAGCCCTGCTGGCCCGCACACCCAGGGGGCTCCATTATCCTGCGCCTGGTGCGGTCCAGCCGCCA
This sequence comes from Saccopteryx bilineata, assembly GCF_036850765.1. Lineage (NCBI taxonomy): Eukaryota > Metazoa > Chordata > Mammalia > Chiroptera > Emballonuridae > Saccopteryx > Saccopteryx bilineata. The sequence goes on along the minus strand of NC_089497.1, from coordinate 83,673,216 downwards.
GCGGCGGGGCGAGCGGGAGAGGCTTGGGAAATTCTCTCCGTGGGCGGGGCACCTCACCCAGCCATTCAAGCTAACAATCAAGTGTTGGGGGAGGGGCGCGCGCAGGCAGCCTAAAATACCTTCGGAAGCACAGCTGCGACCCAATCACTGAAATTAGCTTAACCCATAAAATCTGCGCACCCTCGGTTCTAATTGATAAGATCTCTCTCAGTTCAGCGATCCAAGACAAGAGGCGTGATATTTTTTAGTGCCTCTCGCTAAAGGGGCGGGGGCAACTTCTGATTGATAGAGCCTCCATATTCAGAGATAAACGCTAACAAGAAGGACTTGGCAGATAATAAGGTCTATACTACACTAGTCGTAAGCAGAGACTAGTGCCTCTTCTTCCCTGCAAAAACAGGCTACAAAGTGTGGAAAGCCTGGGTTGAGAGGTCCAACTAAATGATAGGCGCTGAACAGTCACCTTGACAACAATTGACTCCCACCCCCGCCTGATTACACTGGAGGCCCTGACTCTCAGAGCCTTTCCCAAAGCCTTGCACTGAGTGGGGATAGAGTGGGGATTTCCCAGCTCTTTGAGCCTCTTACTCCCCAGGCAGAAGCAGTTGCAGCCTTATAGCTGGATCACCAGGCTGCTAATTCAGAAAGGGGGGACTAGGAGAGAGAATCCAGGAAAGCAAACTCTCTCATCGTTGGACCCTGCAAACGCCAACAAGCCTTTACTTCCAGCAAGACTAAAGCCAATTATATGACATTGCCATAGAATCCCATCAACTGCAAATCCCTACCTAAGAGTGACACAGGGGCAGAGCCTGGGGTACAGAGTCACCGACCAGGAAGAGGGAGAGAAAAGAAAAAGGAAGAAGTTAACCTCTCAAAATCAAGAAAAACCCACAGACTTTACAACTTGATCCACTAATATTTTTTTTTTTGTTGTTGTTTGTTTCTTCTATCTTTTTGCCTTTATTTCCTCCACCTCGGTCCTTCTATTCTCTGCCCATCTTATGCTTCCCCTTTCTTGAACTACACAACCCATGAGTGTTGCATTTTATTTTTCTTCTTCATCCTCACCCTCCTTTAAGGTTATACTCCAAAACACTTAACTTTCACTCTCTCCTCTTTTGTTTTTTTTTTTTTGTTATTTGTCTTGCTTTATTTTGTTTTTTTCTCTTCCTATTTGATTTCTTCCTTCGTTTTTCTCTTTTTCTTATTTTTTCCTTTCTATTCATTTTTTCTTTTCTCATTTTACTTTCCTCCCATATAATCCTCAATCACGAACAAATTAGTTAATTTGGGACTCAAGGCTTTTTTTTGGCTTTATTTCTCTTTTTTGCTTTTGTTTTTATTTTTTTTTTCTTGTTTGTTTATTTTTGTGGCACTTTGGGTCCTCCCAACCCAAGGTCTCCATTGTATTTAGTCTTCGCTCCACTTAATACAACAGATTTTTACTTATTATTTTTATTTTTTCTTCTTTATTATTCTTTTTTGGTCCTTTTTTCTGGTTTCCTCTTATCCCTGTCATTATATCTCTTAGTCGACCATCACTTACAAGCAAATCATCTTATGCTTGTCTAATATTTTCTTCCTTTTTTTTTTTTTTTTTTGCATTTAGTAGGTCCCTACTCCCTTTTTTTTTGCCCCTTGAACTCTTCACCCCAAATCAGGCCCTCCATTATAGGCACGATATTTCCCTGAGGAGGGGAGAGGAGGGAAAGAGAAGAGAGAAAAAAAGGGGGAAATAATAAATTATTACTGTTTTTTTTTTTGTGGGGTGTTTTACCTTTTTTTTTTTTACTTTTTACCCTTTATTAATTCTAATTAGTGCTATCAATAAGACCACCCTCAGATGCCGATAAGAAAGAGGAAATCGAATATTATGGATACAAAAGAAAGAGAGGTAACACAAATAGATGTGGAAAAATCTATGGAGAAAAGACTTAACATATTGGAAGCCTTGGAGCTAAATGACAGAGAATTTAAAATAGAAATCTTAAAAATACTCAGAGATATACAAGAAAACACAGAAAGGCAATATAGGGAGATCAGAAAACAACTCAATGAACACAAAGAATATATTACCAAGGAAATTGAAACTATAAAAACAAATCAAACAGAAATGAAAAACTCAATTCACGAGCTGAAAAATGAGGTAACAAGCTTAGCTAACAGAACAGCCCAGATTGAAGATAGGATTAGTGAAATAGAAGACAAACAACTTGAGGCACAACAGAGAGAAGAAGAAAGAGACTCAAAAATAATAAAAAACGAGAAAGCCCTACAGGAATTGTCTGACTCCATCAGAAAGAATAACATAAGAATAATAGGTATATCAGAGGGAGAAGAGAAAGAAAATGGAATGGAGAATATACTCAAACAAATAATAGACGAGAACTTCCCAAGCCTGTGGAAGGAACTAAAGCCTCAAATTCAAGAAGCAAACAGAACACCGAGTTTTCTTAACCCCAACAAACCCACTCCAAGGCACATCATAATAAAGATGATACAAACCAATGACAAAGAAAAAATTCTCAAGGCAGCCAGGGAAAAGAAGAGTACAACATATAAAGGAAGGCCTATTAGATTATCATCAGATTTCTCAGCAGAAACTCTACAAGCTAGAAGAGAGTGGACCCCAATATTTAAAGCCCTGAAAGAGAGGAACTTTCAGCCAAGAATATTATACCCATCAAAGCTATCCTTCAAGTATGAAGGAGATATAAAAACATTCACAAATACAGAAAAGATGAGAGAATTTATCAACAGAAAGCCCCCACTCCAGGAAATACTAAAGGGGGTTTTCCAACCAGATTCAAAGAACAAAAGAAAACAACACCACAAGTAACAGCTCCACCAAGAACACAATAAAACCAAACTTAAACTGTGACAACAAAGGAAAAAAAGGGGGGAGAGGATGGAGATTAACAGTAGCAAAGGATGATGAAGTGCAGAAATACTTATAAGATAGGGTACTACAATGAATATGGTAGGTACCCTTTTCATTACTTAATGGTAACCACCCTTAAAAAAACCACCACAAAAACACTTGACTTAAAAAAGGTAGCAACAGAGGAAAGAAGTATGGAACACAAACAAACAAAACCAAATGATAGAAAAACAAAAGAGAAGAATCAAACTAGATACAAAACTAACAGAAAGCAATTTATAAAATGGCAGTAGGGAACCCACAAGTGTCAATAATTACACTAAATGTAAATGGATTAAACTTACCAATAAAAAGACACAGAGTAGCAGAATGGATTAAAAAAGAAAATCCAACTATATGCTGCCTACAAGAAACACATCTAAGCAACAAGGATAAAAACAAATTCAAAGTGAAAGGCTGGAAAACAATACTCCAAGCAAACAACACCCAAAAAAAAGCAGGCGTAGCAATACTCATATCTAATAATGCTGACTACAAGACAGAAAAAGTACTCAGAGACAAAAATGGTCATTTCATAATGATTAAGGGGAAGTTGAATCAAGAAGACATAACAATCCTTAATATATATGCACCAAACCAAGGAGCACCAAAATATATAAGACAGCTACTTATTGACCTTAAAACAAAAACTGACAAAAATACAATCATACTTGGAGACCTCAATACACCGCTGACGGCTCTAGATCGGTCATCCAAACAGAGAATCAATAAAGATATAGTGGCCTTAAACGAAATACTACAACACCTGGATATGATAGACATCTACAGGACACTTCATCCCAAAGCGACAGAGTATACATTTTTCTCTAGTGTACATGGAACATTCTCAAGAATTGACCATATGTTGGGCCACAAAGACAATATCAGCAAATTTAGAAAAATTGAAATTGTACCAAGCATATTTTCTGATCATAAAGCCTTGAAACTAGAATTCAACTGCAAAAAAGAGGGGGAAAAACCCACAAAAATGTGGAAACTAAACAACATACTTCTAAAAAATGAATGGGTCAAAGAAGAAATAAGCGCAGAAATCAAAAGATATATACAGACAAATGAAAATGAAAATACGACATATCAGAATCTCTGGGATGCAGCAAAAGCAGTAATAAGAGGAAAGTTCATATCACTTCAGGCCTATATGAACAAACAAGAGAGAGCCGAAGTAAACCACTTAACTTCACACCTTAAGGAACTAGAAAAAGAAGAACAAAGACAACCCAAAACCAGCCGAAGAAAGGAGATAATAAAAATCAGAGCAGAAATAAATGAAATAGAGAACAGAAAAACTATAGAAAAAATCAATAAAACAAGGAGCTGGTTCTTTGAAAAGATCAACAAAATTGACAAACCCTTGGCAAGACTCACCAAGGAAAAAAGACACAGGACTCAAATAAATAAAATCCAAAATGAAAGAGGAGAGATCACCACAGACATCATAGATATACAAAGAATTATTGTAGAATACTATGAAAAATTATATGCCACCAAATACAACAATCTAGAAGAAATGGATAAATTCCTAGAAAAATACAACCTTCCTAGACTGAGTCATGAAGAAGCAGAAAGCCTAAACAGACCAATCAGCAGGGAGGAAATAGAAAAAACTATTAAAAATCTCCCCAAAAATAAAAATCCAGGCCCAGACGGTTATACTAGGGAATTCTATCAAACATTCAAAGAAGACTTGGTTCCTATTCTACTCAAAGTCTTCCAAAAAATTGAAGAAGAAGCAATACTTCCAAACACATTTTATGAGGCCAACATAACCCTCATACCAAAACCTGGCAAGGATGGCACAAAGAAAGAAAACTACAGACCAATATCTCTAATGAATACAGATGCTAAAATACTAAACAAAATACTGGCAAACCGAATACAACAACATATTAAAAAAATAATACATCATGATCAAGTGGGATTCATCCCAGAATCTCAAGGATGGTTCAACATACACAAAACAGTTAACGTAATACACCATATCAACAAAACAAAGAACAAAAACCACATGATCTTATCAATAGATGCAGAAAGGGCTTTTGATAAAATACAACACAATTTTATGTTTAAGACTCTCAACAAAATGGGTATAGAAGGAAAATATCTCAACATGATAAAGGCCATATATGATAAACCATCAGCCAACATCCTATTAAACGGCATAAAACTGAGGACTTTCTACCTTAAATCAGGAACAAGACAGGGTTGTCCACTCTCTCCACTCTTATTCAACGTGGTGCTAGAAGTTCTGGCCAGAGCAATCAGACAAGACAAAGAAATAAAAGGCATCCATATCGGAAAAGAAGAAGTAAAGCTATCACTTTTTGCTGATGATATGATCCTATACATCGAAAACCCAAAGGACTCCACAAAAAGATTATTAGAAACAATAAACCAATACAGTAAGGTCGCAGGATACAAAATTAACATACAAAAGTCCATAGCCTTTCTATATGCCAACAATGAAATATTAGAAAACGAACTCAAAAAAATAATCCCCTTCACGATTGCAACAAAAAAAATAAAATACCTAGGAATAAACATAACAAAGAACGTAAAGGACCTATATAATGAAAATTACAAAGCATTGTTAAGGGAAATCGAAAAAGATACAATGAGATGGAAAAATATTCCTTGTTCTGGGATAGGAAGAATAAATATAATCAAAATGGCCATATTACCCAAAGCAATATACAAATTTAATGCAATTCCCATCAAAATCCCTATGAGATTTTTTAAAGAAATGGAACAAAATATCATCAGATTTATATGGAACTATAAAAAACCCCGAATAGCCAAAACAATCCTAAGGAAAAAGAATGAAGCTGGGGGCATTACAATACCTGACTTTATATTATAGGGCCATGCTGATAATCAAAACAGCATGGTATTGGCAGAAAAATAGACACTCAGACCAATGGAACAGAATAGAAAGCCCAGAAATAAAACCACATATATATGGTCAAATAATCTTTGATAAAGGGGCCAACAACACACAATGGAGAAAAGAAAGCCTCTTCAACAAATGGTGTTGGGAAAACTGGAAAGCCACATGCAAAAGAATGAAACTCGACTACAGCCTGTCCCCGTGTACTAAAATTAATTCAAAATGGATCAAAGACCTAAATATAAGACCTGAAACAATAAAGTACATAGAAGAAGACATAGGTACTAAAATCATGGACCTGGGTTTTAAAGAACATTTTATGAACTTGACTCCAATGGCAAGAGAAGTGAAGGCAAAGATACATGAATGGGACTACATCAGAATTAAAAGTTTTTGCTCATCAAGAGAAACTGATATCAAAATAAACAGACAGCCAACTATATGGGAACTGATATTTTCAAACGACAGCTCAGATAAGGGCCTAATACCCAAAATTTACAAAGAACTCATAAAACTCAACAACAAACAAAAAAACAATCCAATAAAAAAATGGGAAGAGGACATGAACAGACACTTCTCCCAGGAAGAGATACAAATGGCCAACAGATATATGAAAAGATGCTCAGCTTCATTAGTTATTAGAGAAATGCAAATCAAAACTACAATGAGATACCACCTCACTCCTGTTAGATTAGCTATTATCAACAAGACGGGTAATAGCAAATGTTGGAGAGGCTGTGGAGAAAAAGGAACCCTCATTCACTGTTGGTGGGACTGTAAAGTAGTACAACCATTATGGAGGAAAGTATGGTGGTTCCTCAAAAAACTGCAAATAGAACTACCTTATGACCCAGCAATCCCTCTACTGGGTATATACCCCAAAACCTCAGAAACATTGATACGTGAAGACACATGTAGCCCCATGTTCATTGCAGCACTGTTCACAGTGGCCAAGACATGGAAACAACCAAAAAGCCCTTCAATAGAAGACTGGATAAAGAAGATGTGGCACATATACACTATGGAATACTACTCAGCCATAAGAAATGATGACATCAGATCATTTACAGCAAAATGGTGGGATCTTGATAACATTATAAGGAGTGAAATAAGTAAATCAGAAAAAAACAAGAACTACATGATTCCATACATTGGTGGAACATAAAAATGAGACTAAGAGACATGGACAAGAGTGTGGTGGTTACCAAGGGTGGGGGGGGAGGGAGGACATGGGAGGGAGGGAGGGAGAGAGTTAGGGGGAGGGGGAGGGGCCCAGAGAACTAGATAGAGGGTGACGGAGGACAATCTGACTTTGGGCGAGGGGTTTGCAACATAATTTGATGACAAAATAACCTAGACATGTTTTCTTTGAATATATGTACCCTGATTTATTAATGTCATCCCATTACCATTAATAAAAATTTATTAAAAAAAAATAAGTTTGTAAATATGATATATATGTTTGCTCGCTTATAGTTTGCACTGGGTGTGGGGGACAGGCAGGGTGGTTATACCCTAAGGCTTAGTTTTAAGACTAAGCTTTTTTCCACACGCTTGACTGTTGCATGATGTGGGGTGGTGCACTCTCATGAGGAATCCCATCATACCTCAGATAAGTGACTTTGTATCAGAGACTTCCTTATTTGTATATTAGATTAAAGGTTTTGATTTCTACACTATAAAATAGGGGCAGACCAGGAATTTGTTCTCTCTCGGTTCCTGAGATTAGCATTAGAGGAGAAAGCAGAGAAAGAAGAGCAGAGAGAGGCCATGTGGAGGAGGCCAGGAGAAGCAGCCAAGATGGCAGAGTGTTGAGTGAGAGGCCAGTTTGTGCAGTTTGTGCAGGGAGAAGGAAGAAGATGGGGAACAGAGGTGAATAAACCTGGTGGGCTAGATACCTTTGATTCTAAGAAACTCGGATAAGTCAGTAGCTTTGTGAGCACTGAATGAGTGGGTTTTGGAGCCCAGTGTGTGTTTTTACTTGCCCGCCGGGTGCAAGCTAGGATTAAAGATGATGGCCCACCAGTTCTTGGCTCCATTGTTTCATTACCAACTGTCCAAATCCAATGCAGACCTGCATGGGCCGGGTGGCTGTGATAGTGGCCATGGATACTGGCTTTACACCCAAGGTTCCATTTTTTATTGCATTCAACTGTACAACTCTTGCTTTCCCTGAGTAAGCCAGTGTATTACTATGGCACAAAGCCGAGCAAATAGGAAGTGCTCACTGTAAAGCCAGTAGCCATGGCCACCATCACAGCCGCCCAGCCTGTGCAGGTTCGCATTAAATTTGGACAGACGGTAATGAAACAATGGAGTCAAGAACTGGTGGGCCATTACCTTTAATCCTAGCTTGCACCTGGCGGGCAAGTAAAAACACACACTGAGCCCCAAAACCCACTCACTCGGTGCTCACAAAGCTACTGACTTATCCAAGTTTCCTAGAACCAAAGGTTTCTAGCTCACTAGCCTTATTCACCTCTGTTCCCCATCTCCTTCTCTCTACACAAACTCTGCACAAACTGGCTTCTCCTTTAGCATTCTGCCATCTTGGTTGCCTCTCCTCTCCTCCACGTGGCCTTACTCTGCTCTCCTTTCTCCACTCTCTCCTCTAATGCTAATCTCAGGAACTGAGAGAGCAAGCTCCCAGTCTGCCCCACTTTATAGTGTAAAAATCCAAACCTTTAATCCAATATACAAACAAGGAAGTCTCTGATACAAAGTCACTTATCTGAGGCATAATGGGATTCCTCATGAGATTGCACCACCCCCTATTATGCCAAGGGAGTGGGGAAAAGCTTAGTCTTAAAACTAAGCCTCATGCTATAAAGACCCTGCCTGCTTAGGGCCTGTCCCCCACATCCAATGCAAACTCTAAGGGAGCAAACATATATATCATATTTACAAACTTATTTGACCAACACACACTTAATAGCAGCCTATTAAATTGAATGACTAGGACCTCTGTCCATGTGCTGATGACTTCAAGATTTCTACTAGCCCCTGATCAGTCATTCTTAAGCTGCAGGTACATATTTCCAGGCATCTCCAGGACATAACCTGAAAGCTCTTTGAAATGACCATGCTCTATCCTCCCTTCTCTACCGTCACTCCGCAACTCACTCCAGTACAGTAAATTCTTTATTAATGCTCTGACCAAATTTTAGTTTTCAAGCTTAAAACAAACCTTGATACAGGTTTCTCTTGCTATCTGAAAGTAGAGCATTCCTATGAAAGCTTTCATAAACTGAAATGACATGAAGCAGAAGCAATTACAGTTAATTTATATGGTAACATTCTTTTAGTATTTCCAGACCCCCAAATAACCTACCAAATCATAACAAACATGCTTAATCACATCCAATTTTAGGTTATGTGTAACATCCTTGCGAACGCCCTTAGGCTTTTTGATACCTTAGGACACACCTTGATAATGGATACACTGAATGAATCAAGATAAAGCCCAGCTTTTCACAGACACAGTTCAAACCCATGGCAGCCGGATGCTCAGATGCTGAGAGGAGTCCCCGGGAAGGACTGAGGGGTGCCATGCTCACTGGCCCAGGTGTGTGTTACCTCCATGAGGGCTCACTGTAAAACAAAGGCTGAATGCTAGTTTTTGCTTTTCACCATTTTTCATAAAAACAAACCCCTCTTCAAATTTCTTTTGAGTTAGCAAAAACAGGTATGTAGGTATGTAGTCTTTCATGACAGCAAAGTGGCATAGCAGGGTCACATAGCAGCTCCTTCTTTCCTTCAGGTGATATCCAACCAATCATCAGTTTATGTCAATGTCACCTGCCGTCAATTTCTAAATCTTGTTCTACCTGCAGCCTCCACCCCTACTCATACTGCTGCCTTGATGATATGTTTATTATTTCCTGTATTTGCCTATTAAGTTTAATTCTAGACACTTTCTTTCTCTCTAACCTGATGTATCCTGCTGATCAGAGTTCTTACCTTAAAAGGCTGATCACATTGCCTGGCTGCTTAAAAACTTCTTACACAAAAGCAAAACAACAACAACAACAGAAAACGGACCTTGATAGTGCAGTCTGATCCCACTGTGTGTTCCAACCTACTTCTCACCACCCCAAACTCCTGTGTTCTAGTTCCCTAGAGTCAAGTATACTCAAGTCTAACTTGCATAACTTTCTTTTATCCTGTACCTGCTGTTTTCTATGGCAATGGCCCTCAGTGGTGTGCTGGAACTAGCTCTTGCCAGGTCAAAAAAAAAAAAAAATTAACTGTTCAAATTTACAAGTCAGTTGACACTAGGTCAGCAGGCTGAAATCGGCCATGGTGGGAGTACTTACATCATGGAAATTAGCAGTAACAGATCAGATTTCCCCCACACCCTTCCTCCCCCAGAGAGTACTCCACTGCCTCTACTGCACAGCCCTCCTCCCTACTCATCCAGAGCACTGCGTACTGTTTTAGGGTGCAGACTAGGAAGTCCATCAGCCAATGTCCAATCCAGGCTCTGACACTTACTAACTGGGTGATTCCAGACAAGTCACCAAACCTCTTTCTACCCGTTTCTTGACATGTAAAACTGAGGTGATCGTAGTAAATACTTAAAGTGCTTTTTAAAGGATGCCATTTTAAAGAACTTAGTATATCAGTGCTCACAATGCTCTTTCTGCTTGTTTAAGTCAAGCCTTTGCAGCATTCCAGACTGTTGATAATGAAGTCTCACCACCTCAGTGGAGCTGTGGTGACTGGAAGAGAAAACCTGCTTTGAGCACGCAGCCAGCAGAATCCCCAGTGCCTACTCCTCAGCTGGGACAGATATGAGGACTTCAGGGGAGCAGAGCCCTTTAAGTGAAATAAGCCCCCATCTTGCAGGCTTCCTCAGAAGAAAAGGTTGTGAAGAATCACTTTTCATTATCCTGCCTTGCAATTCTCTGAATAAGGTTTGAAGAGGAAAAGGAAGTATGGAGAGGAAAGAGCCCAGACCTTGGACAGAGACCAGGGCCCAGTCCCAGCTCTCCCGTTACTGGCTACGGGACCTGGGCACACTTCCCGAGTTCTCTGGGCCCCGCTCCCCAGATGGAAGAGGGAGGAGAGAGCCCACGGGAGAAGGTAATCTGCATTACCTATTGTCTCCTCTCTGGAGGCCCTGAACTGGCAGGTCCCCATCCAGTTAGGTAGCCTTCCTATACTTCTTTTTTCCTTCTTTTCTTCCTTTACTCAACACTATTTTTGTTAAGTAAACTTTCTTTCTCACACTCTGAGAGTAGGCATGGACCAAAAGACTTGTGTGGAGAACAGTGGCACCCTTCTCCACATAGCCAAGCCTTGGAGAGAATTATTAAGTCAACTTGCAAAACACAAATATAATTATGTAACGGGAGGGTTCTCAGATGTGATTAATCTACTACAGAATTTCAAATTTGTTTAGTTCTCTTTTCAAGGATTTTATTTTAAGCTACAAAGCAAACCTGAGGAAAGCCTTACCCCCTTAGTAGCCAGGTAGCCCAGAACAGAGGAGGGAAGAGCCCACAGAGGGTCCAACCCCTCACCCCTCACCCTACCGCCTTCAGTCTGTTCTCTCACGCAGGGGTCCCCAAACGTTTTACAAAGGGAGCCAGTTCACTGTCCCTCAGACCCTTGGAGGGCCGCCACATACAGTGCTCCTCTCACTGACCACCAATGAAAGAGGTGCCCCTTCTGGAAGTGCGGCGGGGAGGGGCAGATAAATGGCCCCAGGGGCTGCATGCAGCCTGTGGACACCTGCTCCAAGGACTACAGTTCAATAGGGGGAGCACAAAAAGGATAAACTCTTCTCTTTCCAGTTCCTAAACCTGTTTGTTTGTTTCTCACTATCACAGAGAAGACAAAGAATTTCTGTATTGCTGAACTACTTGCTTCGCTCCAAAAGCCTCCTCTATTCTGTCAGTAGATGTCCAGAAGGAGAATACCTCACACATACTGACACGTGCTGTCTGCTTGTCCCTGTCCTCAGGGGGGAGGTATCTCAGACCAGTAATGGCCCACTGAATTGCCCAAGGTCACACAGGCAGAAAGCGGTGGGTGGCATTTGAACAGAAGCATTCTGGCTCCAAATGCTTAACCAGCACCCCCTACTGACACTCACAAGCCCATTTATTCTCAGCCCTCCAGAGCAGGGGTCGGGAACCGAGGGCTCGCGAGCCAGGTGTGGCTCTTTTGATGGCTGACTCTGGTTCACAGACAAATCTTTAATAAAAAAAATAATAACATTAAAAATAGAAAACATTCTCATGTATTCAATCCATTCATTTCCTACCGCTCATGTTCATGGTTGCAGGTGGCTGGAGCCAATCACAGCTGTCCTCCGGGACAACACCTAATTTTTGTTGGATAATGCGTAACGTACATGGGTCGTTGTATGGCTCTCATGGAATTACATTTTAAAATATGTGGCGTTCATGGCTCTCTCAACCAAAAAGGTTCCCGACCCCTGCTCTATTGTAAAACGGTAAGATTTTACATCTGGAATAAATCCTTAGCTTCTTATATTTGTACCACGAGACACTGAGGCTCAGGAAAGATGTGTGCCTCGCCCAGAGTCAGCAGCTGCAGCCAAGCAGCTCCAGCCTTGACCTCTCAGAGCCCAGGCAGCACCCCGTCTTCCCCTTCCCCCAACTCTTCTTCCTGAGCCTATCTCTCTCTCCAGCCTTCTCTGTCCTTTTCTCTCTCACCCCTTTCTCAGTTCGGTTCCGCCTCACTGTCCTTTGCCTTCCACACACATGCACATGATAGCTGGATTAAGACTTTAAAAAATTAATTCGAGTTCTTTTTCAGTCATATCTCTGTCTCCTATAATAGCAATAACTAGATTGTGAGCTCCTTGGAATAAGGTCTGAATCTTGGGGATCAATTTTTTTTCCCAGTGACTCATACATAACTGGTCATAAACAAATGTTCTTCATGAGGGCCCTGAAGCTGTTAAAGGCTTCCTTGACGGTGGGGACAAGCAGCATTTGTTTTCATTTGAGTGTTCCAAATAGCAGCTGACTAGAGGCCGCACAATGGAATTTCGCTTCGCAACAGTATCTCCCACGCTTCCTTCTGCTAGATGGCGACTCAGAGCTTGCACACTCACACCCTCCACATGACCTCACAAATGTGTTGCACAGGATCTTCCGGAAGTGAAGTGCTTTACGTGAAGTGCAGGAAAAGCAGCAAATTAGACACGACTTTTGAAAATGGTGTCTTAAGTGGCATGTGAACTCAAAAGACTGAGGAAAATGATGTTTATAGATATCTACAGATGTCTGAAGAGTCAGAGCCAGGTGATTATAACAACTTAAGACCCCATTGCATACCTTCAGAATGTAATGATAATAAATTAGTGCATACTATTATATAAAATACATGATCAATTTTCAGAAGCATAATAATTACTCTTTTGTACAAGGCATTACAGTTTATGACCGTTTGAACTTTCACTTATCTGAATCACAAAGGGACCTGTGAAATAGGAAAAATAGGTACACTCATTGTATGCTCATCTAAAGCTAAATGCCTTGCCCAGGGTCATAAAGCTCCAAATAACAAAGTGAGCACCTGTGCCCATCACTCTGAATGTTATTGCTCAGAACTTAGAATCAAATCACTAACCAAACCATTATTTAACCCTGAGCCTCTCCCATCATGCAGGTTTTGAGCACTTCAGAATAAAAGGTTTGATATCAGGGTGGAGAGGAGAAGTAGGTCATGAAATGTATCCCAGACTTTCCTTAGCAACAGCATATTTGCTAGCAGATCTGCTGGGCTGGTCAGCAGGACCTGGTTGCTTATGTCAACAGTGCCTTAGATGACTGGTATCAGAATAAAAGCCAGTGGCTTTATAGCAATTAGAAATTCTACAGCTAGAAGTTTCAGTCACTCCTTGGCCGGAGGCATTAGGAGAAAGAAAGGCCCAAGGCAGGATGTTGTGATAGTATCTGGAGGTCCCTTAAAATGGAGGTTTTAAACCTCCCCCAGGAGAGTTTTCTCCATTAACTGATTCAGGAAACTGAAACGATTTATGCCTCACAATCATTTAAATGTTTAGTTGTAGATCCATAACTGTAACAAATAATCTAATGTGTTTAATGTTTAGCACTAAGTCTAAATCAAAGCACCTACACGACAGATAACTATTTGTTATAGTTACAGTTCAATAATGGTATCTGTTGTGAATTAGCTATCCCATCACATAGAAAAGGGTCTATATTTATGTTCCATCCACTTGTTCAGTAAACATTTGAGTATTTACTGTGTACTAGACACCAAAACTGGCCCAGAAACAGACGGAATAAAAAGATGGGCTCCATCCTTAGAAAGCTGATAGGATATAAGGTGGATATATATACTCTGTAAGGCAATAGTATAAAAGTACATACACAGAGTGTTGGGCGATAAAATATATTATGCTCACTATATATGGTGCTGCCCACGTGGAAGCCTGTTGCCCAGGTGATATTAGTTGCCCTTATGCTTGGAATGGGCGTGATTATATTAATGTGTATTGGGGGTGGGCTGTGGGCAGGCAGGCTCCTTGTAGCCTGGGGCTTGGTTTTAGGACTAAGCCTTTCCCACCCTTTTTGATGTGAGGTGGGCTCTCTCATGAGGAATCCCATTATGCCTCAGATAAGTGACTTTGTATCAGAGACTTCTTGTTTGAATATTGGATTAAAGGTTTTGGAATCTACACTATAAAATGGGACAGACCGGGAGCTTGCTCTCTCTCTCGGTTCCTGAGATTAGCATTAGAGGAGAGAGCAGAGAAAGGAGAGCAGAGAAAGGCCACGTGGAGGTAGCCAGGAGAAGCAGCCAAGATGGTGGAGTGCTGGAAAAGAAGCCAGTTTGTGCAGAGAGAAGGAGATGGGGAACAGAGGTGAATAAGGCTGGTAAGCTAGAACCTTTGATCAGGGGTCTCAAACTCGCGGCCCGCCAAACAATTTTGTGCGGCCCGCAGACTAATCCAGGAAGTTCAAAATATTTTGGATAAAATTAAGTAAGCCTAGGGGCCTACTTGTATTTTTCATTTCTCTAGCATCCTAGCTAGATATTAGCTTAGTTAACAGCAGTTGTGATGCGAACTACAGTTTCTGGTCGTTTTGTGACACTGAGTAAACTGCATGTACGACTGTGCTTGTTGTACTGATTTTTTTTTTGTTTTCAACTGCAGTGAGAAAAGTGTTGCGTAACAGTTGCCTTTTGTAGACCTAGTACGGCCCGCCAAACGGCTGTGATCTTGCTCTGCGGCCCACATGCTGAGTTGAGTTTGAGACCCCTGCCTTTGATTCTAGGAAATTTGGATAAGTCAGTAGCTTTGTGAGCACTGAATGGGTGGGTTTTAGAGCCCACTGTGTGTATTTCTTGCTCCCCGGGTGCAAGCTAGGATGAAAGGTAATGGCCCACCAGCTCTTGGCTCCATTGTTTCATTACCGTCTGTCCAAATCTAATGTGAACCTGCATGGGCCAGGCTGCTGTGATGGTGGCCGTTAATACTTGCTTTACACAGAGAAAGAAGTAACAATTTTTACTCAGAGGAGTTTGCAACATGTTTACTGTTAAACCAGTAGCCCCAGCCACCATCACAGCTGCCTGGCCCATACAGGTTCGCATTAGATTCAGACAGACGGTAATGAAACAATGGAGCCAAAAACTGGTGGGCCATTACTTTTAATCCTAGCTTGCACCTGGTGGGCAAGAAAATACACACAGTGGGAAATAGTTCCCTTTCCATTCAGGGCTCCCAAAGCCACTGTCTCATCCAAGTTTCCTAGAATCAAAGGTTTCTACCTCAGCAGTCTTATTCACCTCTGCTCCCATTCCTCCTCCTAATCTGCCATTCTGGCTGCCTCCTCCACGTGGCTTCCCTGCCCTGCCTCCTTGGTCTCTTCCTAGAACATAATCATTCTTCCCTGGAACAACGTGATCTCTCCTCCTTCTAAAACCTTTTGGTGAGAAAGCTCTCCCCCAACACATATTAGTATAATCACGCCCATCCCAAGCAAGAAGGGCAACTAATATTATCACCTGGGCGACAGGCATCCACGTGGGCAGCACCATCTTGAACGAAGTGAGCATAATATATTTTATCTGCCCAACATTCATACAGTGGTGATATTTGAGCTGGGTCTCTAAGAACAAATAACAATTTGCAGAAGAAAATAGGGAAGCACATTCTAAACAGGGCAAGAAAGTATGGTAACTTACGAAGGTATAGAAGAACAAGACTTGTTGGGATGTTGGGACAAACTACTGCCCTGTGGCCCTGAGAAAAATAGGATTGACACTGTATTTCAATGTGTTAAAATAGTCTTAATTTGATGATTCTGAATCTGGTCTTAATGGTACTTTCTAAAACTATCTATTCTTTCTTTCCACCACCCACCACCTCATCCCCAGTACTAAACCCAGGGAAGCAGAAGTCTAGTTCCACTAAAAGAGATAAATCCCAACTATAAAGACAAATAGAGTTTGGCACAATAAGTAAGTTATTAATTATTAGTTTTTACTATCTACATGTTTTTAAAACAAGGTTACTGAGAACTTGTTCTTTTTATGCCTTATTTCTATTATCACCATTACACAATCAAACAAATTGGCCACTTCAAGACCACTCAAAACACCTGGCTCTGTGAAATGAGGAATTCTTGGCCTTTGAAAAGCTGTGGAAGCAAAAGACATCCAAATTAAAAAGGAAAAAGTAAAACTGTCATTATTTGCAGAAGACATAATAGAAAACACTGAAGGACCCACCAAAAATTAATAGAATTAATAAAAGAATTCAGTAAAGTAGTCAAAATACCAATGACATTCTTCTCAGAACTAGAACAAAAAATCCTAAAACTTATATGGAATCACAAAAGACCATAAATAGCCAAATCAATCTCGAGAAAGAAGAACATAATTGAAGGTATCATGCTCCCTGATTTTAAATTACACTAGAAAGTTATAGTAATCAAGAGAGTATGGCACTGGCACAAAAACGGACATATAGATCAATGGAATAGAATAGCAAACACAAAAATAAGTCCTTGTTCATATGGTCAACTAATCTATGACAAGGGAAGCAGGACTATAAATGGAGAAACAGTAGTCTCTTCAACAGGTAGTGTTGGGAACACTGAACAGAGACATATAAAACAATGAAACTGGACAACTCTCTTACACCACATAAAATTAATTCAAATTGATTAAAAACTTAAATATAAGGCCTGCAACCATAAAACTCCTAGAAGAAAACATAGAAAGCAAACTACTTGACATCAGTTTGGGGAATATCATTTTGGATATGTCCCCTTGAGAAAGGGGAACAAAAGCAAAAATAAACATAGAGGATTTCGTTGAACCAAAAAGCTTATGCACAGTGAAAGAAACCGACAACAAAACAAAAAGATAATTTACTGAATGGAGGAATATATTCACAAATGATATATTTAATAAGCTATTGATAGCTCAAATATGTAAGGAGCTCATACAACTCAATAACAACAAAATGATCCAATTGAAAAATGGGCAGAGGACATAAAAAAACTTTTCTTTAAAGAAGACACAGATGGCCAACAGACACATGACAAAATAATCACAAATCATCAAGAAAATGCAAACCCAAATCACAAAGAGATAACTAACCTTACACCAGTCAGAACTGCTATTTTCAAAAAGTCAGCAAATAGCATTTGCTGGCAAGGATGTGGAGAAATTGTATCCTTGTGTGCTGTTGGTAGGACTGCAATTTGGTATAGCCACTTTGGAAATAATATAGAAATTGCTCAAAATACTAAAAATAGGCACAGCTGGATGGCTTAGTAGATGGTTTTTTCCCAGGGCATCAAGGTCACAGGTTTGATCCCTGGCGAGGGCACATATGAGAAGCAAACAATGAGTGCACAACTAAATGGAACAACTAAGTAGAGCAATAAGCTGATGCTTCTCTCACTCTCTCTCTCTGTCCCCTTTCCTCTCTCTCTCTCTCAAATCAATGGAACAAAAAATTGTTTTAAATACTAAAAATAGACCTAACATAGGACCCAGTAATTCCACTTCTGGGTATTTATCCAAAGAAAATGAAAACACTAATTCAAAAAGATATATGCACCCATATGTTCACAGCAGCATCATTTACAATTATCAAGATACGGAAGCAACTTAGGTGTCCATTGATGAACGGATAAAGAAGATGCTGTATACATATATACAATGGAATATTATGCACCACAAAAAAGAATGAAATCCTATCATTTGTGACAAGATGGATAGACTTGGAAGGTATCATGCTAAGTGAAATAAGTCAGACAAAGACAAATACCATATGTTTCGCTTATATGCCAAAACAAAAACAGGCTCATAGATACGGAGAGCTATGGGATAGTTGCCAGAGGGAAGGGGGTGCTGGAGGGTGGGTGAAAGGTGAAGGGGACTAGCATCGATAATATTATGTTAAATTTACACAGTGACAGGTGATTACTAGAATTAGTGGGATAATCTCATTGTAAGGTAAAAATTTTTGATTCATTATATTATACATCTGAAACTAATATAACTAATATTGTATAAATATTATATAATATTGTATAAATTTAAAAAATCTTTTAGAAAACTGCAGAAATGACAGGATCAGATAGAAAATTAATAAGAAATTTCAGTCTCTGGGGAGAAGTATAATGGCATCTGTAAGGCCTTTCTTGCCAAGATCTATGAACTCACTGGCAAAGGGAGGGATATGCGTGGACCTTAGAAGCTGAGGACTCGAAAAGGACACAGAGGTGGTAGGAGAAACAGGAGATGGAAAAGGAAGCTATCCCTGGCCCAGAGCTCAGTTGGTCAGAGCATTGTCCTGAGATGCCAAGGTTGTGGGTTCGACCCCAGGTCAGGGCACATACAGGAATCAACCAGTGAATGCATAAGTGGGTGGAGCAACAGATCTCTCTCTCTCTCTCTCTCTTTCTCCTTTTCCCTGTTTTTTTGAAAATAAATAAAAGCTAAAAAGAGAAATAAGAAAAGGAAGCTGAGATGGAGTCTAATGATGAGGACCCCGCTCATGTACCTGGTGATATGGAGAAACACGAGGGAGCAGAAACTGAAGAGAATGAACACAAAGGAGGAAAATACACTAACACATTTTAAAATATTGACAAACTTTAAAAAGGGCCAGGTTTTTATTAAAATACAATGGGAACTTTCATATTCTGACATCCCCAAAATATATTAAATGGAAGCAAACAGATTCTAGCCAGCCCCTTAGGTTTGAATTTGCTTTCCATTTTAAACACATTAAGTATACCCAAAGGTGTTGAAGAAGAGTTAAATTTGAGACTATTTTTTTTTTTCATGATCTCTTCTGTGAGGATTGGAAATTGAGGCTCAAAGTGAGTATCAAGAATGTATGAAGTAAAGATTTCCATTTTGGAACCCATTCATCATACTGTCACACTACACCTAAAGCCCAAACTGAACATACTCTCAATCCTTAATTTCTCAGTTCCCTCAGCCCTGAAATTCCCCGGTGCAGAGAAAGCAGAACCCAAGAAAAGTGCTATCTTCTATGACCCAGAGATCACCAGCATACTTCACAGCGATGGGTTCCAGGGAGCCTGTGCTGGCAATCTGGACACTATTGTTGAGGACGCCAAGGAAACACCCAGGCAAGTGTGTGCCCCGCCCACAGCTCAGAAGTTGAAAACCTTTCATTGTTAAGTTTGCTTGTAGTAGCTTGCCTATGTTATTTTGCTGTACAAATATAAAATGGTGCATAATTAAATTTTACTGCTTAAGCATAGCAGTTAAGAATTTTCAGAAAGAAAGCATTCAACGTGAAGACTCAGTTTCTTTGTGAGTTTTGAATTGTGTGTGACCCAGCCATTTCCATAGAAACATAAGCATAAGGTTATTTACCACTGTGGTATTAATAAAGCTTCTTATTATTAAACATTTTTCTCCTCTTATACCATGTATTGGATATATAAAAAATAATATAAACGGAGCCACTTGAAAATGGAGTCTGAGCTGCCATCCTGGATGAATTTATGCCTCATGCTTTTGAAATGTTAAAACAATGCAAAGTAACATTTAGACTGAGGCTAAAGCAACATCGTGCCCTGAAAAACTATTTGCAAAGGTAATAAGAAAGCAGGTTCTATGACTACTGGACTGAAATTTAAAAAGCCTCTTTAGAATTAACCTCACTGCGTTAGTGCATCTGCACCTACAGAAACGCCTTCCTTCTCTGACGGAACTGTCCCCCTTGCCTTTGTCCTAAACACCCCTTGCCTTTGCCTCCTGATCCGAACACTATTTGGGTTTCTGCTTGAATCAGAGCCTCTTAAATAGAAATTCTTTTTGATCTCAAATAAATGTTTGTTGCCTCTCACTTTGATCTTATATTTTTAGGTCAGCAGGTAAAAAAAGGTAACAAAGCATATTTTCTTTCAGTTAAACCTTTACTGAAAGTTGCTACTTTACCATTCTTTTATAACTTAAAATGAATAAAATTGTTAAATAAAAATGAATGAGGGAGTGAATGTTTACAAAGCCAATTCTTTGTAGGAAAATAAGTACCCATTCACACAGGTCAAAGGATAATAATAATGTATTCTTTCGTGGCTTCATCCTTACCACTTAGCAAGTTGCCTGGCATCTGAAACTATTTACCAAGATATACATTACTGTGTTTCATAATTACAAGACTACTAAAGCTAATTTTACCTTAGCAAATACAAATTTGTAGTCTAAAGACTACAAATAATCAAAAATTGAAAATGGCGGCCCTGGCCGGTTGGCTCAGTGGTAGAGCGTCGGCCTGGTGTGCAGGGGTCCTGGGTTTGATTCCCGGCCAGGGCACACAGGAGAAGCGCCCATCTGCTTCTCCACCCCTCCCCCTCTCCTTCCTCTCTGTCTCTCTCTTCCCCTCCCACAGCGAGGCTCCATTGGAGCAAAGATGGCCCGGGCGCTGGGGATGGCTCCTTGGCCTCTGCCCCAGGCGCTAGAGTGGCTCTGGTTACGACAGAGCAACGCCCCGGAGGGGCAGAGCATTGCCCCCTGGTGGGCAGAGCGTCGCCCCCTGGTGGGCGTGCCAGGTGGATCCCCCGGTCGGGCTCATGTGGGAGTCTGTCTGACTGTCTCTCCCCGTTTCCAGCTTCAGAAAAAAAAAAAAATGCAAATGGCTCACTGAAGTCCAATTACGTAGTCACTTCATTATAAAAAAAAAAACATCAAAACAAGACAAACAGGCATAAATCTTGGTGAAAGTCAATCAAGTAAATCAATTTCTTAAGAGAGTTAATGATCACTCAATCTAGTTCAGATGTCTGGTGGGTTTATTTGGGAATTTAAGCCATATTAACATAAGAAGCCAACTGAGCAGATATCATCTGTCATGTGCAATTCTGGAGAAAAGCGGTAGTTGGAACTCAGTTTCACAGAAGACCAGAAAGGATCCGGTCTCACGGGGCTTGTAAAGGAGCCTCTCTGACCCAATTCTCCCTAATGTAGGTCTCATCCCTCGTTTCTTCATACACCTTTCCTTCTCAAATCCCTGTCTGAAGAATTCAATCCTTACTAACTTCGAATGGGAGCAAATATAAGTTGTACAGTTTTAAAACCTACAGGGCCCACAGGCATATAGACTCTTTCCTTCACAATGAGAAAACTGACAGCCTGAGAGGAAAGGTGACAGCCCCACACCACCCAGTGGCTGACACGTTTGGACTAGACTGCCAGTCAGCAGACAGGTCCCAGGTCCAGGTTCTTCACTACATTTCTACGGAAAAGTCTCAGTTGATCTCAGAAAGTTTCTGGGACCCCAACCTTTTCTTCTCTTCCCCTTCACAGAAAAATTGCTTAACTCTACACTTATTTTGGTTATTTTAATTCTACCCTTCTGAGGCAGGATAGTAAGAAGCTAGGAAAATTCCTTGGCAAGTGGAATGAAGGAAACTGTGACCAAAAAAAATTTAAACAAGGTCGAACAATTTGAGCAACTTACAACCAACTAGTGAAGCACGAGGTCTTATCATTCCTAACCAAGGACACTTAGAAACACATGATTTACACATTCCAGACCCTGCCAGGGTAGATCTACCTTGTTCTGGTCCCTCTTCAGTGACATTCTTTAAAGATGAACCTGACCAGAGAATGACCCTGACCCCTCTATACATTGATGTCACACCTGGAACTCCTGAGAATGGTCCACACCAGTATGTTGATTATCATTTTGATAATTACACACCTGGAAAACTAATCAATATTCTGTTAACCTCACCTAAGACCTCCCCTAGGACTCCCCCCTCTCCCTGCAACATAGAAATAAAAGCCCCAAGACAAAGGACCCAGTGTGGGCTCTCTCTGGAGCATGCCACGCCTTTTCTGGGGAATGAGCAATTTATTTCTATCTCCTAAACTCTAAGTGTCTCCATGAGACTTGCAACCAGGGAAGTAGTGGGCAGCAGAAGCTCCTCCCAGGCTTACTCCCTGAACCCATCTTCAAGGCCCTCCTTTTCTCAGACTTTGCAGTGAGCCAATGCAGCGTCGCCCTTGCTCCTTCAATCACTGTGACTCGTACTTCTCAGTGAATTCACACAGACCAGCATGGCTCACTTCTTCCCTATAACATTTCCAGAGAGTGAAAGCAGCCCTGCCTAGGCTCTCACCTATTATTTCTTCTACCTTAAGCCCTTCCTTTGTTTCATTGGCCCAAGCTTTAAAAAACATAGTCAAAATCACTTGGACTCATGCACTGAAGTCTTTCTTGCACGAAGTCAAGAACCCATACACTACCGACTCCATCCCCATTCAGTGACACTTCCATTTCACTATTACCTTCTGCCTCCCAGACCTACAGCTAGAACATCTATGTCTCAACAGCATTGTTCTAAGTCCTCACTGCCTGCTGACCTGAGCCCTGAACTCTTTGACATCTCTGGCTTTCCAGGCTTTTATTGCCCTTTTACATACTTAAAATATTAGAATGTTAGCCTGACCAGGCGGTGGCGCAGTGGATAGAGCGTCGGACTGGGATGTGGAAGACCCAGGTTCGAGACCCCGAGGTCTCCAACTTGAGCACAGGCTCATCTGGTTGCAGCAAAAGCTCACTGGCTTGAGCCCAAGGTGGCTGGTTAGAGCAAGGGGTTACTCGGTCTGCTGAAGGCCCGTGGTCAAGGCATATATGAGAAAGCAATCAATGAACAGCTAAGGCGTTGCAACACACAACAAAAAACTAATGATTGATGCTTCTTATCTCTCCATTCCTGTCTTTTCCTGTCTATCCCTCTCTCTGACTCTTTGTCTCTGTAAAAAAAAAAAAAAAATATATATATGTATATGTATATGTATATGTATATTAGAATGTTAGAGTTGGAAGGAAACTACAAAGCAGATTTTCCCAAACTCTGTTCTACAGAACAGCAATGTGAGGAGCTATTTTTGCAGAGGACAGAGTGAAAAGCTCTGTGGTCCTGTGATTAAGTTTGGGAAATGCTGCATGTCAATTCTTCTCTCAGAGATTCACAAGGCACATCAGCTTCTGAAAGACACTGACAAGTCCCAGCAGTGAAACAAAATTTTATTTCACTCTTCTTAGTCTTTAATCTTTTCACACCTATTAAATTCCCTTAAAACTGGTTTGGCAAGATTGTGCCTAGTCCAGCCCCCTTCTCTTACAAATCAAAACTGAGTCTGCATCTGACTGACTTACTAAGGTCCTGCTCTTTGTGGGAGCCCTGACTCCCGGGCCAGGGCCTACACTAACTGTTTATTCTCCTCTGTTAGATCCAACTCTTTCTGGTCTTCAGTGCACCCAATATCCAACCCTCTGCCCTAGGATGGACTACAAAGGTTCACATAGCGTATGCCTGTGGGAAAGGTGAGACGAGGACATGCTTGGTTTTATTACTTCTTCTTGTTCTTACATCCAATCAGGGCAAAGGACTGTGTTGGGTTTTCTCTGTTATGCAGCCTCTGCGTAACACCGAACACTGGGCAGGGGCATGCAAAGCCATCCTAAGGATCATTCTCAGGAGTGCCAGGGACCTAGAGGAACGAGCCCAGAGCAACATCCTGGAGGTGACTTGGGGGTGAGACTGTTCCGACGAGGGCCACAGTGGGCCCCCTCCAAAAATCTGACAGTACATGCTGAACAACTGCCCTTCCATCCTCTCCAGGCTTCCTCTCCATGTTCTCCAAGTAGTGCCAGATGATTCTAGAAACTATGCTATGCCAAGAATCAGTCTTTTTTCTCATGTTTTTCCTGGGGGAGGAAGAGCTGGGAAGAGGTAACACAAACGAGCTTTAAGGCAATGGAAAACAGGGTTTGCCTAAAGAACAGTGGGCCAGTGTTTGCACAAACTGCTTGCTGTCTTCCTGTTGGGCATTTCCGGAACAACTGTGAAGTGAATGGAAAACAGTGGTGCGAATGAAAGGATGAATGTCAGGTAGTTTCACTGGTGAGTGGTAGCCCATACTTATCTAAACAACTCCTTGATCCAACAGCACAGGACTGTTCATTCCTACCAGTCTGCTTTTGCTCATATTTCATATTACTTCCTTCTCTCCTACCACACATCTCTCCATCTCCCAGCCTCCCTGCAAGGCTGTCTGGCTCACTCTTCAAGGTATAGCTCGGACTTGAACCCTCCCAAGGTTGCACAGCTCAGCTTTCACCCTTCCCTGAATTCCCAGCCATTGCTAACTATTAATATACTGCCTTTTTCAAATCACCCAGGTAAGGTACTTACTGCTTCCTGACATCTTTAAGCTTATGCTCCTGTATTACTTTACTTACTGTGCAATTACATCCTGTCTCTCCAAATAGAATCTGAACACCTCAAGCATAGGAATCATTTGAAACCTTTGTGCAAAATAAAAGTTGTTTGATAAATTTTTGTTAATTTGCCCTGGCTGAATGGCTCGATTGGTTGGAGCTTCATCCCAAAGTGCAGAGGTTGCCGGATCAATAATTAGGTGAAACATTAAATGAGGATAGCTATAGAACACAGGTCATAAACTCATGTCTTCAGAGGCCAGGGCAAATGAATAAAACAGGCACGATACTCAGGGGCGGGAGGCGGTGGCAACCTGGAGAGACAATGTCCTGAAGAAGGACGACACTGCTGCTCTCCCAGGTGCTTACCTGAAGTCAAAATTCTGGCCCCATGTTCCCAGATGATCTGACTTTTTAAAAGAGAAGCAGAAGCAGAAAGCCCAGATTATTATGTAAAGTATCCTCAATTTTAAGTGTTGGCGGTGAATTTGAAAAGATGTAGTATCCAGCCCTGGCCGGTGGCTCAGTTGATTAGAGTCACCCTGATGGAAGACCATGGCTGCTGGCCGCTGGAGGGATCCCGGGTAGGGGCACACATGAGAGTCAAACAACTGGATGCTTGAGTGGGTAGGGCAGCAGGTTGATGTTTCTCTCTAAAAAATATCAATCAATCAATCAAATAAAATAAATAAAATGTTTAATATACATTGTGGGCCCAAAATAACACGTTCAGGCCAGTCTTTAGCTCTCAGGTTGGTTCTGTGAAAGTTATCACATTTTTTCATACAGACAATATGTATGATTGACTGTGCTCTACCCCCAAACCTGGACAATAATAAGTAGAACCAAGACATAAAGTCAGAATATTTGACTTGGTTTTGGTTTTGAATGATGATGATACACAGAAACAGTTTAGACAGCAGTGACATTGGACATGGGGACCATGGAGAATCTGAATGGTATTTACGGGTCCACCAAGAACTGCATGTACTTGTTCCTTTAAAAATTCCTTTTCCTTCAAAACACAGACATCCTCTCTGATTTGAGTTTAGTTTTCTTGTCAAGGATCCTTATGACCATTGGGGTGGAATCCAGAGCACTAACTATTGCAAAGAAGTAAGGGAATTCATATGTGTAATCCAACTGATTTCAGAGATTTGGTTCACTCCATTGTGTACCCTGAATGGGACAAATCCTCTTTCCCTGAGGTTGAATTTGATTTCTGGAAAAGCCAAAGTTCCCTTAGATAAAGAAACTTATGATGAAACTGAGGACTGTACTTTGTTCATAAACAAAGTGAAACATGTCCGTGTGGACCTCATGAACTGGCTTGGAAAGAAGTTTCTAAAAATGGTTTTAGACATGTTCTGAGTACTCACAATAGTGTCATAATTAGATTAAGTTTGGAGGAAGATAGTTGAAGGAACAGGCACTCTGCTAAAAAAGCCGCTTTATTTCCCTCCACGGGGAGGGTAGCAGATGGGCGAGACCATGGGGTTGCAATAAAGGACCAGGGAGGAACCTCTTCTGAGCTGCTTATCAGCTAATTTTACAAAAGTACTGAACCCCTGATGTATTTTTTTAATGAAACTTTCTCTAAATGTAAGATAGAGAGTGAGCGCAGGAATTACTACACTTGTTTACTACTTTTCCTTAGAATAGAGATGACACACAGTAGATGTACAATAACTTCATTGAAGTAATGAACAAGAATTCTAATGTCAACTGTTTTCAAAGCAATTACAGTTAATGTATCAATTTAAGTTATTAAATTAACAAGTTTTTAAAAATCAACTACAATATTTTGTGCTGGAAAGACGATAGCAAAATTGGCATTCTCTCACATTGTTATCAACAATATAAACAGGAGAATATCTTGGAAATAAGAACCTGAAAAGATATTTATACTCTGATCTGGTAGCTCTAGTTATGGGGAATCTTTTGAGGAAAAATCCTAAACTCACATACAAAAAAAGTACATATACAAATGAATATGTTCACTATAACATTACTTATAATAGCACATAAATAGATTGTCTCAGTTTCTGGTAATAGGGGAATAGTTACATTTAAACTGGTTCATGCTCCATCGCAGAGAGAAGGGAACACTAAGCAGAAGTAGTGTGGTACATCCTTCTGGTACAGTGATAATAAAACAGGAAATGAATATGCTCTATTACTTATATTAGTTTGACTAACCATAAAATAGAGCTAAATAAGAATGAACTAGGTCCTGGCCAGTTGGCTCAGCAGTAGAGCGTCCACTGGGCATGTGGAAGTCCCGGGTTTGGTTCCCAACCAGGGCACACAGGAGAAGCGCCCATCAGCTTCTCCACCCCTCCCCCTCTCCTTTTTCTCTATCTCTCTCTTCCCCTCCCACAGCCAAGGCT
This sequence comes from Saccopteryx bilineata, assembly GCF_036850765.1. Taxonomy (NCBI): domain Eukaryota; kingdom Metazoa; phylum Chordata; class Mammalia; order Chiroptera; family Emballonuridae; genus Saccopteryx; species Saccopteryx bilineata. The sequence goes on along the minus strand of NC_089497.1, from coordinate 83,646,256 downwards.
CCACTGGAGCAGAGTTGGCCTGAGCACTGAGGACGGAGGCTCCATGGCCTCTGCCTCAGGCGCTAGAATGGCTCTGGTGGTTACCGAGCAATGGCCCAGAGGGGCCGAGCATTACCCCCTGGTGGGCGTGCCAGGTGGATCCTGGTCAGGTGCATGTGGGAGTCTGTCTGACTGCCTCTCCACTTCTAACTTCAGAAAAATACAAAAAAAAAAAAAAATACAGCCTGACCAGGTGGTGGCACAGTGGATAGAGCATCAGACTGGGATGCAGAGGACCCAGGTTCAAGACCCCGAGGTCAGCAGCTTGATTGTGGGTTTATCTGGTTTGAGCAAAAGCTCACCAGCTTGGACCCTAAGTCACTGGCTGGAGCAAAGAGTTACTCCATCTGCTGAAGGCCTGCGGTCAAGGCACATATGAGAAAGCAATCAATGAACAACTAAGGTGTCGCAACGAAAAATTGATGATTGATGCTTCTCATCTCTCTCCGTTCCTGTCTGTCCCTATCTATCCCTCTCTCTGACTCTCTCTGTCTCTGTAAAAAAAAAAACCCAAAAAAGAATGAATAAAGTAAACTTAAAAAGAATTTTTGTAAAATGTTAAATCCAGTTTGTTACTCTTATAACCATAATTCAATATTACCAACTTAGTAATCAAAGTTATGTATTCTGTAACAAATCAAAAGTATATATACCCTATACTTTCAAGTCTGGCCAAGCTCACATTACACTTGAACAGCTTATTGTCCTTGGGGTGATGCACATGGAAAGTCAACTTCAAAGTGAGAAGAATGGAAGTCAACAGGACTCATATGACCCCACTTGACCCCCTTTCCCTCACTCCCACCAGGCTGAGGCTTGCAGTTTTGATTCTTAGACAAGGCCCAGAGGACAGCCTGACTGCAGGAAGGTATAAGCACCTGTTTCAGAGAACAATAATTCTAGTTTATGACTTACTAGCCTCAGTTACAATTACAAGACCACAGTGACCACGAAAGACCAGCCAGCCCTGAAGACAAGACAATTCCTTTCTCAAGAGAAACGGCTCATCTGCACCCCCCCCTGCGCATCTGCACCCCCTGCCCCCAGGAGATTCTTCCCTCTCCTGAACTTCCACCACCTCCCTATAGAAACCTCTGCCTACAATGAAATGTAAGATGGGTTTTTGAGGACAGGTTCCCCCGCCCACCTTCTCAGGCTGCTGTCTCTTGAATAAACCTCTTTCCCTTTCACCAGCACTTGTCTCACAAATATTAGCTTTCTTCACAGCAGGCAGCGTGCTGCACACCCTAATGTACACCCTCTGGTCTGCACACTTTGTCCTGCCTATACATTATATACTGTCCTCAAAGACACAGAGGCTGCATGGCAGTGTGCCATCTGTTACTGGAATTTCTCCTGCTTGCTCTCACGGCCACATCCTAGTTCCCCGTTCAGTGTCCGCCCCAAAGCCCTCCTCGGTGGGGCCCTGCGCGCCAGTCCCTCTGCAGCCACTCCTGCCTCAGTGCTCTCTGGTTCGAGCTTCTACTCTACACACTTGCTGTACTGCCACTATCAGTTTCTAGATTTAGCTCCTTTTCAGCATGAACTATTGTAACTAATTTTTTAAAAACTTGTTCATTTAATATTTTAAATCAATACTTTGTTTAATTGCCTAGTGCATAATTACTGTTTAATATAATTGTTCAATAAGTGAATATATTACTGGTTATGTTTTTTTGTTGTGGCTTCTAAGTGCATTCTTTCTGAAAAATTAGGCAGCTTACCATGCTGTCATTAATCCATGACAACACCCAGATGATAAAGCTTACTCTTTATCATTTTTCCTACTTGAGCTTTTTATGGAGAGGGCAGGGGAACCTAGGGCAAAAGCAAGCATGTTCTGCTGGTTGATCTCACTGATAATGCTCTGTTGGAGAAGTGGGATGTGCAAGGAAGACTTCCAGTCGGGAAGTTATCACCACCCTCTTTACCCTAGAAGCTGTCCAGGGCCATTGAGTCATTCACCATTTATTCACTCAGCAAATATATGTGTGTTTTATTTTGTGCCTGGTACTTTCAGGAGCTGTGTCCATAGTGGTGAAGCCACAGACATGCTCCCTCCCCTCACAGAGCTTCCAGTCTGGCAGGGGAGACACAATTACTTAGGGAGAAAAATTACTTAGGAGGAGCTAAACAAACAGACAATTATGAATGGCAGTGTGTTCTATGGAGGGAAAGAACAGGGTAGAGTGAAAGAGGAAAAGAGAGGTGAGAGGGAAACCAGGCTGGGTGGTTAAAATAAGAGGTCAGGTTCCCTAACCATAGACCCAGCCACTCTGACAAACACACAAGAAGCTTTGGACTCAAATACGCACCAGCACTGCCAACAGGTGCAATGTTTGTTTCAAGCTTTCAACAAGGGATACTTTTCTGAAGCAGAGCATTTGGAGCACAGCAAGGAAAGATTCACTTAAGTTTTTAAGACCAAAAGTTACTAAAACCAAACAACAGTAGAAAAACAAGTTGTTTCCAATCAAATTATATATTTGGCCACCAAAATGTAAATACCACTCCATGGGTCTGTAACAAAGAATATTTTAAATAAGACGTTTAAAGATTGGGCCTAACCTGTGGTGGCACAGTGGATAAAGCGTCGACCTGGAAATGCTGAGGTCGCTGGTTCGAAACCCTGGGCTTGCCTGGTCAAGGCACATATGGGAGTTGATGCTTCCAGCTCCTCCCTCCTTCTCTCTCTCTGTCTCTCCTCTCTCTCTCTATCTCTCCCTCTCTTCTCTAAAATGAATAAATAAAAAATAATAATAATAAAAATTTAAAAAAAAGCAAAAAAAAAAAAAGAAGTTTAAAGATTAACTTGCCAAGTTGTATTATAATCCTACTATTAGCTTAAACTTACCATAATTAAAATGGTAAAATATACCTTAACAACACAAGACTGGGACTAGCTCCACCCACGGATCAGTTAGGTAAAGATCTCCTTCAAACTTTTATTTTCTTTCAGAAACTCAACACGGATGGGCCATGTTCTTCCACCTCACAATCGTGCACCTGACGTGTTCTCTTCCTGGAATGGCTTTACTTCCCTGTCTGTCTGATGGGCTTCTTTTCATCCGTTCAGAGTCAGCTCAGCCAGGATGTCCTCTGGGGTTCACACCTCAGTTCCCCAGACTTATAGAGGCTTCCGTGGTTGGGATCCCACAGTGCCCACTATGGACCACAAACTGCAGCACACCCAAGTTTTGTTGAAATTGTATACTTGGATTTTCCAACTAGAATACGAGCACCTCAAAGTCTCTGCAGGGTCTGACACATTCCAAATGATCAATAAGTAACAATGTCTGTTAAAAATACCTCAGTATTTTAGAGAATGAATAATGCATGATTTTCCTCCATGAACAGAAACTGGAAGAGCTGTAACAGAGTGCAATACTGTACATTTTAGTATAACTTCAATATTTATAAAATGACTCTAAGTAAACCTGGCTTTCCTGTGTGCACAATAAAACCACAGGACCCGATCTTTATTGCAATAACCTTAAGGATTATAGGTGTATAGGTAAAACTTAAAATTGCTACCCAAAGTTGCTTGCCACTCTCTAAAACCTGAAAATAAGGTAGGAGGGGATAGGGCTGGGTAGGCTGGAGGAGAGAACGGTATAAAGACATTTAACCGTGACAACACACAAATAAAAGTGTAACTTTTTAAGCAGTTAAAATTCTATGACTTTTTAAAGAATATGCTTTTATGAAGTAAAGAAATCATGTTAATGTTTTTAGAGTAATTGAAAATCACTTCCAAACAGGTTCCTCATGTAGACATAACCAATAAACCAATAACAATGTTTTGTTTTGTTTTTTTCATTTAGTGAGAGGAGTGGAGGCAGAGACAGACTCCCACATGTGCCCTGATGGGGATCCACCTGGCAAGCCCATGAGGGGGCGATGTTCTGCCCATGTGGGGCATTGCTCTGTTGCTCAGCAACCGAACTCTTCTTAGCATCTGAGGTGGAGGCCATGGAGCCATTGTTACTGCCCCAGGGCCAACTCACTCCAATTGAGCCATGGCTGCAGGAAAGGAAGAGAGAGAGAGAGAGAGAGAGAGAGAAAGAGAGAGAAGCAGGGCTGGGGTGGAAAAGCAGATGGGTGCTTCTCCTGTGTGCCCTGACCAGGAATTGAAACTGGGATATCTACACACCAGGACAACACTCAACTGCCGAGCCAACCAGCCAGGGCCAGTAACAATGTTTTTTATTTTCATCTAAGACACATCTTCATTCAAGTTGTAGAATTATGCAATTTTAATTGGCTATATGAGTGAACAAAACTGATAAGTAATTGGTTTTGGTCATTAAGAGTTGCTGTGGCTATTTCTTGTGAGAAATAAGACTCAAATCTGGCACACAGTGTGTCTTATAAAATACTAGCCCATTGTTCTTGACAAAGGTATAGCTATGCATTTACATGGTATACTGCTAACTATAAAATTAAAAGGCATCAATCTATAATGGAGCAAATTTAACGTTCATCTGATGTGAACCTCATTTTGAAGCACATAGAAAAAGCTACTTAGCCTATTAAGAGTCCAGATTTTAAAATGAACCAACCAATATAAATTTAGTTATTTGGGGGAAAAGATTTTCTTTACTTTTTCATTCCCTTGTTGTTGTTTTTTTTAAAAATATTATTTTTTAATGTACTAAATAACTATATAGTTATACATATAAAACTATTCATATATCAGTAATGTATCAATAACCGCCATCTCTGGTTTTATTCACAAGCTATAAAGTATATGTTGGCTCTTTCTTGTGAGAAATGAGAGCTCAATATTCATATTGCTTAAGTCAAAACATTAGTTTCATCAGGATTCCTTGAAATTTTTCCAACAGACAGATTGTAAGTTGAGATGCTGAAATATAAAAGGGTCAGTTGCCTGTGCGTCCATTTCTGTCTGACATGTTGAAGCCACCCGGACGCAGAGCTCACAGGCCTGTTTGCACCGCCCGTCCCTCACTCTCGGGAGAACTGACTCCCCTCCAGGTGTGCTCTTCGTTGGTTTCTTTAACACTGTATTTTCCTAGTCTTCCTCTTTGGTCCCTGACTGTTCTCTCTTCTTTGTTGGCTCACAACTCTAAAACTTTTCTTTTTTCACTCAACATTGTTTCCTTAGGGGATTTCATGTCTTTATAGGATTTCAAATACTACTGACCTGCCAACAAATTTCTCCGTATTTCATATAGTTTCCTTTATATGATTACTTGTCATATATTTTTGGCATAGATTATAGTTCCAGAAAGGCTAGGTGCTGGGTTTTGTGTGTGTCTGCCTGTGAACTGCTATAACTTTAGTCCCTGGCATGCAATAATTGCTCAATTAATTAATGACAAAGGTCATGGTGAATTTGATCTATTATAGTGTCACCTAAAGACGCCTGCCTTTAATAACTTAAAAGTCAGGGTCACGTTTTCCATAGTTACAGACCAGATCTCGGCCCAAGAGGCGATTATTTGAGCAAATCCTGCACCATTTGTAAAGAAAAATAACCCTGCTTTTCAAGTACTTCCTCACTACCTTCACATTGTGGCAAAATGGCCACCACTGGGATAGAAGTGAAATAAAGCACTTTATTTAACAAAATGTCACATCACCAACTCTATCTTAGGGTACTGAAAGTGTAAGAACTCTGTTTCAGGTGACACATAATTTTCTTTTTTTTTTTTTTTTTACAGAGACAGAGAGAGAGTCAGATAGAGGGATAGATAGGGACAGACAGGCAGGAATGGAAAGAGATGAGAAGCATCAATCATCAGTTTTTCGTTGTGACACCCTAGCTGTTCATTGATTGCTTTCTCATATGTGCCTTGACCGGGGGGCTACAGCAGACCGAGTGCTCCCTTGCTTGAGCCACTGATCTTGGGTCCAAGCTGGTGAGCTTTGCTCAAACCAGATGATCCCGAGCTGAAGCTGGCGACCTCGGGGTCTTGAACCTGGTTCCTTCAGCATCCCGGTCCGACGCTCTAGCCACTGCGCCACTGCTTGGTCAGGCTGACACATAATTTTCTGAAACAAATTAATACCTTGGCAAAGCCCAGCAGAGATCTATGATATAAATAAGACAATGACAGTCTAAGAGACATACAGTTTTAGTTCTCCACCTTTTAGAGAACTAAATTAGAACACTGGCTCTGGGTATGGGGCCTTGGCAAGTTAGTTAACCTCTCTGGGCTAGAATTTCTTCATTTACAATATTGGAACAGTAATTGTACTTACCTCACAGGGTTGTTATAAAGATTGACGTAATATGCATGTAAAATGATTAGAATAAATCAGTGATGAATTAGTGATGCTGCCATTTCTGTGATTCATACACCAGTTAGAACATCAGCTCATGGACTCCAAAACTTGAACCACAGGAAGAGGCTTTCAACTCTTGCTATATGCAAAGCACTTCGTGTACATAATCACATTTAATCCATATAATAAGCTTTGAAAAGGGCACTGTCATTATCTCGCTTTTATAGATAAGGAAACTAAGCTAAAGTTTAGAGTTTAAATAACTTGTCCAACTTGTCTCACAACTAGTAAATATGGGGTAAAGCCAGGATTTAAATGTAGTAGCCTAGCCAACAGCTGTCAAGGTTAAGGTCTATACCTGTGCAGAAATCCTTCAACCTGACAGTAGCAGCAGATTGCCAAGAATAATGGAAATGAAAGAATAAAAGACAGCATAGCATGACCTGTGGTGGCACAGTGGATAAAGCGTTGATCTGGAATGCTGAGGTCACCGATTCAAAACCCCGGGCTTGCTTGGTCAAGGCACATATGGGAGTTGATGATTTCTGCTCCTCCTCCCACCCTCTAAAATGGATAAATAAAGTCTTTAAAAAAAAAGACAGCATATTACTATTGCAGTGTAGCATAAAAAACCAGATCTAAATTAAATATATGTCTTATGTGCCAGATACCATTCCCAGTGCTTTACTTATTAACTAATGTATGATAATGATGACAAACAATAAAGCTTTGTATATATTACTCATACAATCTTCAAATAACTTTATGAGCCAAATATGTTGACCACTTACTAGATCAGGAAACCAACTCATAGATAAAATACTCTTTAAGGTCATACAGCTAGCATAGCTCAGAGCTGAATTTGAACATAAATGACCTGATCCCAAAATCCACGCTCTTAAACACTATAAAAATGGCCCCCAAATTTGGTAAATATACCATCAGTTTCATTAATTTTTTTTGTAAAATAAAGGTTTATAGTCAATTAAATTTAGGACTCTATATATTCTCTCTTTAAGACTCAAAATATGGCCTGACCAAGCAGTGGCACAGTGGATAGAGCATTGGACTGGGATACAGAGGACCCAGGTTCAAGACCCCATGATCACCAGCTTGTGCACGGGCCCACCAGCTTGAGTGCAGGGTCGCTGGCTTGAGTGTGTGATCATAGACATGACTCCATGGTCACTGACTTCAGCCTAAAGGTCGCTGGCTTAAAGCCTAAGGTCGCTGGCTTGAGCCCAAGTTCTCTGGCTTGAGCAATGGAGCAAGGGGTCATTTGGTCTGCTGTAGCCCCCCGGTCAAGGCACATATGAAAAAGCAGTCAATGAACAACTAAGGAGCCGCACCAAAGAACTGATGCTTCTCATCTCTCTCCCTTCCTGTCTGTCTGTCCCTCTCTCTGACTCTTTCTGTCAAAAAAAAAAAAAAAAAAAAAAAAAAAAAAAGATTCAAAATATATGTTAGAATAGCAGAAATTCTGAAACATTTTACAGTTTAAAAAAAATCTTGATTAACTCTGTTTTACTCAGCATTTTGTAGTATTATTCAAACATGGGATCCTTTTCAATGTGTAATATATTAAAATCCTCCAGAACTAAAATTTGTAAATATATAACATACTCTTTTCCTGTGTGATGCTTTCTTAATGTGGATCATACAACTAGTACAAATGATTTCAGAGGGGAGGGGGTGGAGTAGGAAGGGGAGGAGAGGATCTGAACAATCCTAAAAGCAAGTTGTGGAATAGAGTTGAAAAGGCTTCGGAGGCCAGCAGACCTGGTTCACAGCCAGCCTCAGAGCGGTCATGTGTCTGTGAGCCAGTTACCCAACCTTGCTGAGCTTCTATTTCCTTTCCTGTTCAATGAGGACATTAACTACTATTTCACAAGGTGGTTATATTTATTATTCAGTAAATGGATCCATTATTATCTTCCAGGAATCTTATTCTATTAAAATTAAATGATCTCCTAAAAGCAGAAGAATTGACTTGCCTTGCTAAGAAAGTAGAAGAAGCAGGTATGATTGCTGCCCTCACTAACAGGGAAGAGCGGTGTCACCAAACAGAAATGATTGAAACCCTGGGACAGAGTACCTAATCTTTATCTGATGCATAAGCTGGGAAGAGTGATATAAACAACTTGCACTTTAGAAAAATAGACCTCAGAACAGTCAGAGAAAAGGTCATTTGAACCCAAGGGCAGGGACAATATTTGGGATAGGCAGCACATAAGAGAGTCGGGTCAAATAAACTTCTTATGGGGCATTCATCAATTATCCATTCAAGAGGCAAAGGGAAAGGCAGAATGATAGCAAATGAATGTGGGAATTCACCAGCAATCTTTAATTTGTAATTATAAGTAACATTTACCTAGAACAGGCACATAATTCATTAAAATTTTTTTTAAAAAGTATAATCTAAAAAAATATTACGAGGAAGTAAAAAACCCAGAAAAGAGCAAGGCTTGCCAAAAAAAGTGGCAAAAGACAAGAAAAAGCCATTTTTGGTAAGTTCAGAGTCAGAAGTACATGAAACACTAAGTCTGCCCCTCGGGCCAGGAACCAGAGACTGAGGAAAAGCAGAACCATGAACTATATTCTCTACGGTGAATGATCTTTAAACCAAACCAAACCAAATGAGAAACAAACAAAAACCACCTAAAACAGTAAGAGGAAAATTATGTCCATAGGTGAGAAAGGTTATGATTTGGTGGGAAATTTCTATATATCAGTAGAAGGGAAGAAACATAAAAAGGCCCTAAAAGAAAAACCAAATGCTAGCAGAGTTTAAAGGAGAGAGAAACTAAAGCTGACAGGAGAAAAGGGGGAAGTTTCCAATTCCAAAAGAGATGATTTTTGAGGAGGTGTTGAAAGATGTGGGGGATGTTGGCCAAAGTTAGAGAGCGGGAGGGCATGTGAGGCAGAGGTGACAGTGGGGGAAAGGTGTCAGACACAGCGTGCAGACGGTCACGGGACACTGTGAGGTGAGATTCCGCAGAGTGCACTGCTGCACTGCAGCAGGCCCTCGATGCCACTAAGGGGCTCAGTACTTTTATTCTGCCACTGTCCTAGGGGACAGGACGTTGGGGTAAGGGCATATGTAGGGGTCCACTGGAGGGCTGTCAGATTTTAGCAGAACAGGTAGCACAGGGTCATTCTATAACTTAGACCTCTTCATTATGCTGATGTTTGCAATTCAAATGTAGGCCAAACATCTGTCCAGATTTGTCAAGGTATAATTCTGGTTTAAAACAGTTGTATTGGTATGATTATTAATAGCAGTCCCTATCACTGTCAAAAATATCCTGGTTTCGACCTGTGGTGGCGCAGTGGATAAAGCGTCGACCTGGAACGCTGAGGTTGCCGGTTCAAAACCCTGGGCTTGCCTGGTCAAGGCACATATGGGAGTTGATGTTTCCTACTCCTTCCCCCTTCTCTCTCTTCTCTCTCTCTAAAAATGAATAAAAAAATAAAATAAAATAAAATAAAATAAAATAAAAATATCCTGGTTTGGACAATGAATTATATGGATACCTAGGTATATGTAACTTGAGGACTATCAACATTTAATAGCAATAATAACAAACTATAGAGAACAAAGATTCCTACCAGGTATGTTACAAATGGTTTACAGGTGGACCACAAGACATTGGCTGAGGTGTTTTATAGAAGTAAAAACTTAAAACCACATTTTAGAACTATTTAAAATTTATCATGGTTGCCATTCTATAGGAGAACCATTGTATAATTCTCTTTATAAATTCTGTGAACTCTGTCACTCCAGCCCATATAAATCCCCTCACCCCGCCCCATATTTCCTCCCGTTTCCCCCAGCACACTTTAAAAACGTAATCAAGCCGACAGCATGAAAAAATTATTGGGAAACACTAGTGTAGATTAATTTCAGTATGTGCTGTGGGGCTCAAAAAAAGGTCAGGATTATAGTGTACTAGTGACAAAGTGATCATGAGCATTTCTGCATGCATGGCCATGGCTGTGAGGGGCTGTCAGAGAGACAGCACCAGGAACAAAGGGAGCAAATCCACCACAGAAGACTTCGTTTTCAAGTCAGCCTGGTCCAGCAGTGAGATGCGAAACCAGGAGTCCAGGAACTTTTATTCCAGTCTCTATTTTCTAGTATAACTAATCGCATAATCTCAGTGATGTATGTCATTGACCCTTTCTGAACCTCAGTTTCTCACTTAACACATGAAAATAACTAATGCCAGTCAGGCTTTGTTTGGGATTTTTCTTTTTTTTTTTTTTTGGTATTTTTCTGAAGTGCAAAGTGGGGAGGCAAAGAGACAGACTCCAGCATGCGCTCGACCAGGATCCACCCGACATGACCACCAAGGGGCGATGGTCTGCTCATCTGGAGCGTTGCTCTGTTGCAACCCGAGCCATTCTAGCAACTGAGGCAGAGGTCATGGAGCCATCCTCAGCGCCCAGACCAACTTTGCTCCCATGGAGCCTTGGCTGCAGGAGGGGAAGAGAGAGAGAGAGAGAAAGGAGAGGGGGAAGAGTGGAGAAGCAGATGGGTGCTTCTCCTTTCTTCCCTGGCCAGGAACCTGGGACTTCCACACGCTGGGCCAACACTCTACCACTGAGCCAGCTGACCAGGGCCTGCCAGTCAGTCCTTTATTGTAAAAATAAAATCAGATGATATTAGTATAATCCTTTGTAAAAATTTCTATATAAATGTACAGTACATTAAAAAATTAGGTTTTTTAGGGTCTCATTTCTCTTAGGACTAGCCTCTTCCTCCTCTAGACACTGCTGTCCCCTTGGGGTATCTGGTAGGGTCCCCTGATCTACTCTCACCCATACACATTTACTGCCACTACTTGCACCACCACCCACTCATTGACCACACCCAAGTCTGTATCTCCTGTCTCCTCCCAGTGTGTGCTCTTTCTCTCTCTTTCTCTCTCTTCTTACTTCTGGTCTTGTACAAGCAAGCAATTTATGAACAGCTATCCTTGGACTAGTCCTACAGACACTTCAAAACAAGATCCAAAACTCATTACCTTCACCCTCAGCTCTGCTCCTTTTCCTACACCAGGGTCCTCATCACCATGCACCCATTTACTCCAGAGTCATCTCTGATGCCTTTCTTCCTTCACACACACCATCCCCGCCATCAGCAACCTTCACGCCAAACCAGTCCCACTTTAGTAGTTCACACTCTCACCGCTCACCTGGATTGCTTCCTAAGGGGTCTCTCCCCTTCACTTGCTTTCTTAAACGCCAGTCTCCACACTGCCCCCAAGAAAGACACAGATTTGACCATGTGATTTCCCTGCCAAAAATCTTTCGGTGGCTCCTTTCTCAGCCCACAGAGCCCTTCATGATCTGATCTGTGCTTCCTTCCTGCCCCACCTCTGACTTCGGGGCTTCACGCTCCAGCCAGTCTTTTAGTTCCTCGGTATCATCCTCTCTCAGTGGGAAGTCCCTTCTGGTTGGAGTGCCCCTTCACCATTATTTCTCCCTCTTCTCTTCCCCCACCTCCTTCACTCAGCCAGCTCCGGAGGAAAGGCATTCCAGGACAATGATCAGGTTCCTGAGGTCAGAGGAAGACAGGCTGGAGGTGAACTACAATTTTATCTCTTATAAATGGTCAACTTGAGCCAGTTCTTTGCATTTCAGTTTCCTCCTTTATAAGAGAAAGAAAAAGAGCACCCACTTCATTGTAACCCTCACTAGAGGCATCAGTCCTCTGAGCTGGGAGTTCTAAGGGCAGACAAGAAGGTCAGGTGAAAACCCAGTAAATGGGCTGGTTTAAGTGATACCTAAAATCCTTTCTGACCCAGAGATTCTAACAGCTGCTTGATGGAGACACCATTCACTTCCTGTTTCTACAGGTCTTTCCCAAGGGCGTGTATTTCATTTTGATGTTCCAATAGACCAGAAAATGATCCAAGAAAAAACAAACCCTGCCTCATAGAATTAGAGCATGGATCAAATGAACTGCATGCAAAGCACATAGCACAGTATCTGGCACACTGCACTGCGAATGTTCACGATATGCTTAGTAAATGTTTGTTACTTTTGCTGTAAACACTAACTTTGATAAGTCAAGTTAGATGTTATTGTGAAAAGGAAACAGTCCCCGATGCCCAGTTCTACATTAGATGTCCTTTTAAAGGCTCTTGTAGCAACCCATAAATATCTATATCATAATTATTCTGTCATTCAAATCTCACCCTTTAACTGTCTAGAGATTTTTCTCCTTTTCACTCAACTGTAAAGTTCTCAAGATTAAGTATATGTCTTTTTTGGTTTTGTTTTGCTACTTCTAGCATTGGTGTTCAGGTAATATTTATTGAATAAGTGATGACTTTTATTTTGTATTATCTTTTCTTTTTTCATTTTGTTGATGTTAGTCTCTTTTAAGTGATGACTTCTAAATGGTAGAATTTTATTTCAGAAAAACTGAAAGATAAAATGACACAGAAAATAAGTGGTAAACAGTTTTCATATAGTTTCATTAGGCAGTAAAAGTTAAATATTGCTCACTATTCTAAAAGAAGTAATTGTGGTCCTGGCTGGGTAGCTCAGTTGGTTAGCATTAGAGCATCATCCCAACATGCCAAGATTCAACTAATGAATGTGTAAATAAGTGGAATAACAAATTGATGTTTCTCTATCTCTCCCTAAAATCAATAAATTAATTATTAAAAAAAAGGAGGTAGGGCACTGAAAAGGACAAAGTACCAAAAACTTTAAAAAATAATAAAATAAAAAATAAAAAGTAATTGTGCATTAATAGAACATTTAATGATGATTACTGCACTTTCACATCTCGCAGAAATGTCACAGATAAGCTCAAGCCATATGTTAGAAACAGAATGTGCCGTTAAAATAAAGTAATAATGATAGCATTTCTGTGCTCAGGGCTATATTTGCAGAGTCCCAGAAAAAAGAAAAAGTAAAACTATAAATTAGGCATGGTTTAACAACACACCTGGTAACTGAGTCAATCTGACCTTAATGTTTGATTGAATCCACCAAGAGGTGCTATCTATAAAGACCAACTCAGATAACTGAGTAAATATTGCCTTGAAGTGCTCCGAAAGCCTCTTGGCAGCCGGTATTTAAAGAAAAACCCCCATCAAATCAGCTAAAAATTTTTGTTGGTGGTGAAATCTCTTACTTACATGAAGAAATATGTATCACGGCAAGTTTAGAAGGTGGTAGACAAAACTCATTTACTAATGTTTTCAATTTAATCTACCTGACATTAGCAAATGCCCCAGTTCATGCAGGAATGGCTATGAAAAAGGTTAGCAAGCTGGAGTCCTGCCCGGCGTCCAGCGGAGCTGTCACCGCACCCACACAGCCCACAGAAAATTCCAGTAAGGTCACTTTAGATTTCAACAAGTTTGAGGACTCTTACAGGATAAAAAAAACAACCAAAAAAACCTTGCTCAACTAGTCCAAAAGCACTGTCATCAATAAGGAATAGGGGGAACAGTCAGTAAAAATACCAATTTCAACAACCTCTCTTTTACATTTTTTCTAACATTTTTTTAACTTGTTGTTGTTATCCAGTGAGAGGTGAGAGGCAGGGAGACAGACAGACAGACTTCCAAATGTGTTCCTACTGGGATCCACCCAGCAAGCCCCCTAGGAGGTGATGCTCTGCCCATCTGGGGCTGCTACTCCCTTGGCTATTTTAGCTCCTGAGGGAAGGCCATGGAGCCATCCTCGGCACCTGGTGCCAACTTGCTCAAACTATTAGAGCCATGGATGCAGGAGGGGAAGAGAGAGAGAGAGAAGGGAGAAGGGGAAGCGTGGAGAAGCAGATGGGCACTTCTCCTGTGTGCTCTGACAGGGAATCGAACCCAGGACTTCCACACGTCAGGCCGATGCTCTACTGCTAAGCCAACCATCCAGGGCCTCTTTTACATTATTTCATCAAAGAAATACATAGTGTAAGAACTATTATGTTGGGAGATGATCAAGGTAAGACAAATCAAGCTCTGAACTCCCTTTAGACACCATTATTAACTTTATTCACCAACTTATCACCTCTCCAAACTGTATGCAACCTTTTTCTTCTAGGAATTTCTGTAACTATGTCTCTTCTGTAATACCTGTCAGCTCCTATCTTTTTAATGGCTATATATTAACATGACTTCTCCAGTCTGCTAAGCTGTAGTTTCTTTCAGGTCATTTTAGCATCTCCCTAAAACCTCACACAGTAGGCTTTCAGCCTGTGTTACAACGAAGTGACTGAGCGTGAAGTATGACGCAGTGATAGCAGTATCAGGGGATCCAAGATGCCTTTAAAGAAATCTGATTCTCGCCCTGGCCGGTTGGCTCAGCGGTAGAGCGTCGGCCTGGTGTGTGGGGGACCCGGGTTCGATTCCCGGCCAGGCCACATAGGAGAGGCGCCCATTTGCTTCTCCACCACCCCCCCTTCCTCTCTGTCTCTCTCTTCTCCTCCCGCAGCCGAGGCTCCATTGGAGCAAAGATGGCCCGGGGCGCTGGGGATGGCTCCTTGGCCTCTGCCCCAGGCACTAGAGTGGCTCTAGTCGCGGCAGAGCATCGCCCCCTGGTGGGCAGAGCATCGCCCCCTGGTGGGCGTGCCGGGTGGATCCCAGTGGGGCGCATGCGGGAGTCTGTCTGACTGTCACTCCGCGTTTCCAGCTTCAGAGAAAATACAAAAAAAAAAAAAAAAGAAAGAAATCTGGCTTTCTTCATAAGACAATTACCAAGAGATTAATCACAATGATAAGCATCAGCACATCAATTTCACTTTAGAAGAACCTACTAGTCTACGGCCATATCACCCTGAACGCGCCTGATCTCGTCTGATCTCGGAAGAAGAACCTACTAAAAAACTTATTACAAAACGTTTTAAGGTCGTTTCTTTTTATTATTTATTTATTTTAATTAATTAACTTACTTGTTTTTTGTATTTTTCCAAAGTTATTAGCGGGAAGGCAGACAGACTCCTGCTTGTGCCCGACAGGGATCCACTCGACAGGGATCCACCCGGCATGCCCACTAGGGGGCGATGCTCTGCCCATCTGGGGCATTGCTCTGCTGCTGCCAGAGCCATTCTAGTGCCTGAGGCAGAGGCCATGGACCCATTCTTAAACCCCCACCACCACCTGCCAACTTTGCTCCAATGGAACTTTGGCTGCAGGAGGGGAAGAAAGAGATAGAGAGAAAGGAGAGGGGGAAGGGTGGAGAAGCAGATGGGCGTTTCTCCTGTGTGTCCTGGCCAGGAATCAAACCCAGGACTTCCACATGCCTGGCCAACGCTCTTTTGCTGAGTCAATCTGCCAGGGCCTAAGGTCGTTTCTTATTATGACATGATCATTGTAGAAAAACTACCAAATACGGATTTGAAAATTGAAAGATATAACCTTACACCCCCATCCCTATATTTTAAATTATATACTTCTGCTTTTTCTATACCTATATATAGATATACATAATTGTATGTTTTAAAAGATATTTTAAATGGGATAATGGGCATATATGTTGTTTTGTAGCATTTTCCCACATAATATACAGTACAAATTTTTCATAGGCCACTAAACATTATTTTACAAGCCAATTTTTTTTGACTGCACAGTATTCCAAAATGAAGATTTACCACAGTTTACTTGATCTCTAAATGTGCTTAAGTTTTTATTCTTTTCAATAATGCTATATGAAAAGAAATAAAAGATAAACAAGGTTGCTGAGTGGTCCCCCATATTTCTCATAAATAGCAGTGCTTTAGGACTAAACAAGGTTTTTGATCCTGTAAATTGTCTCCATCTTCATAGCTACAGTTTTGCCTATATCCATGATCACTTAAATTCTCTAAAAAGATTACGAAGTCAAAGAATAAATATGCTTCTATGGTTTTCAATGGATATTGCCAATCTGAGGCATGTACATATCTCAGTATCTTCACCTGTACTGGAATTATCAATTTTTAAATTCTGCTCATGTAACCATTTGAAATCAGTATCAGAATCTCCCAAAACTCCATTCATTTGTCCCTCTAGTTTTCAACTGCCCAATCTTGATATACCCTCTCTCTCCACTGCCTTCCCCGACCACTTTTGTTTGTGCTTTTCCATGGCTCAAATCTTATGACGGCTCTGCTATAACCCTGAAATTTGCCTAGCTAGTATTTTATCCCCTTAGACTCTTAGAGCCAAAGTATGAACCAACTAATCTGATAAACTAATCCATGCTAATATTAAGGGGCTCATTCACAGTAACATATGTGCAACATAACTTGAGCAGTTTAAGGAAAATATATTATCTACATCTGCAATGCATTTTATTTATCTTAAAACACAGTGCTTTCTTCTCCCAGGAAGAGATACAAATGGCCAACAGATATATGAAAAGATGCTCAGCTTCATTAGTTATTAGAGAAATGCAAATCAAAACTACAATGAGATACCACCTCACCCCTGTTAGATTAGCTATTATCAACAAGACGGGTAATAGCAAATGTTGGAGAGGCTGTGGAGAAAAAGGAACCCTCATTCACTGTTGGTGGGACTGTAAAGTAGTACAACCATTATGGAGGAAAGTATGGTGGTTCCTCAAAAAACTGCAAATAGAACTACCTTATGACCCAGCAATCCCTCTACTGGGTATATACCCCAAAACCTCAGAAACATTGATACGTGAAGACACATGTAGCCCCATGTTCATTGCAGCACTGTTCACAGTGGCCAAGACATGGAAACAACCAAAAAGCCCTTCAATAGAAGACTGGATAAAGAAGATGTGGCACATATACACTATGGAATACTACTCAGCCATAAGAAATGATGACATCAGATCATTTACAGCAAAATGGTGGGATCTTGATAACATTATAAGGAGTGAAATAAGCAAATCAGAAATAAACAAGAACTACATGATTCCATACATTGGTGGAACATAAAAATGAGACTAAGAGACATGGACAAGAGTGTAGTGGTTACCAAGGGTGGGGGGGGGAGGGAGGACATGGGAGGGAGGGAGGGAGAGAGTTAGGGGGAGGGGGAGGGGCCCAGAGAACTAGATAGAGGGTGACGGAGGACAATCTGACTTTGGGCGAGGGGTTTGCAACATAATTTGATGACAAAATAACCTAGACATGTTTTCTTTGAATATATGTACCCTGATTTATTAATGTCATCCCATTACCATTAATAAAAATTTATTAAAAAAAAAAAAAACAAAACACAGTGCTTCTCAAATTTTGCTGTACATTGAAATCACTTCAAGAGCTTTAAAAACATTGATGCCTGGGACTTACCTCCCACAAATTCTAAATAAAGTACTGGTATAGGGTGTGACCTGGGCATCAGGATTTTTAAAGCTCCCTAAATGATTCTAATGTAGCATGTGTTTGAGATGAATTAGGGAAAGATACCAAGTAGCTTCTTCTTAGGTAATACTGCAGGACTCCAAGGAAGATAAGTACAATAAACAATTCTTCTGCTCAGGATAAAGGTAATAAGAGTGGTTTGAGGGATGGAGCACTTGCCAATGACAACAGAATAAAATTAGCATTCATATTTCTTGATGCCAGGCATGAGTCTGCTGTGTTAGGTGGTAGACCACGTTCATTTCTGAAATAGCTTCAGTTGCTTTTGTAATTGAACCAGTCAACTCTGAAATTATTTGGGTAACAAACTTTATGCCATGAAATTTAGTGGTAGCTCTTCAGAATTCTGTTGTTTCTGGTTTACATTTGTTTCATTGTTTCAACAAAGTTGGGCAATCCCACAGATTTGGGAATCTCCACAATCATAGCGGACCTGTGGGACAACTCTTAAAAGAATATTTATAGGCATTTAAATACATTACTAAACCTCACACCAACCCTACAAGGTTGGCCCTATTTTATAAGGAAAACTGGGGATTGGAGTAGATTAGTAAATTGCCTGGCCTCCCAATCAGTAAGCATCCTGGCTGAAATGTGATTCAGAAAGGCATGACTCTAAGAGTCACGCTCTTATCTACTTACATTGTGTCAAGGCACACTGTCTTTTCCCCAGGACAATTTGAAGCAGCATTGGTAAATTGCTTTATAGGCAAAACAGGCTTCCATGTGGTCTGAATGATTTTTCTAATATTTCATCATTGTGAAGACAAGTGATGAGAGCCACTTCTGTGTAAAGCTACGGTGCCAGGTGAGGATGCTTTGCTACTTCATCTATCTCTGAGATTTGGCATTACTCACATTATCACCAGAACACTAGCTGGAGGTACATTCTGTGAAGGACTGTAGGGTCCAAAAGTTTTGCCTTTTTAAAATTATTATTATTGATTTTTAGAGAGAGGAAATGAGGGAGTGAGGGAGGGAGAGAGGGAGAGAAAGGCATCAATTTGTTATTTCACTTATCTATGCATTCTTTCATTGATCCTTGTATGTGTCCTGACCGGGGGTCAAACCCACAACTTTGGTGAATGGGGACAATGCTCTAACCAACTGAGTTACCCACCAAGGACTTGCCTTAAATGGGTTGATAGCCTAGATGGGGAAGAAACGCTTTTCTTCCAACCTGGCATTTCCCAGATTACTTAGGATGTGGAAGACTTCCTTGGTGACCTGAAAATGAAAAATTATCTCTGCGGCCAACACAGACATTTTACTCCCCCCACCCTGTTTTTCTTCTTTTTCTTTGTCACTATTTTTCTTACCTACTATCTACTGTTTACTAAAGGCCATTTAACTCATCCCAGGTAAATACCATTGTACCCCAGAATCCTTGAAGGATGTTATTCCCAAATTACATAATTTGTGAACAAAAAAAAAGGGATTGCAGGGGTTCCTACATGAAGATTGCCTTGCATGAAATCATTGCTAGAGAAGGGGTGGCCATGCTTTTACTGTGTTAACATTACAGTGAACGGGAGGAAAGGAGAAGGATCTATAGTTTCATGGGTATTTCCTAGGAGTCAACAGGGGGCTTGGGAGGTGGAGAAGGTGGCTGGGCTCAAGAGAAGCAAATTCCTACTATGATTATGCTACAATACCCCAGCCCTCTAGGAAAAGTCATGTTTATTTCCCCTCTCTCTCTCCAGTCACTCTTGAGAAAAGGAGTTTACAAAATAACCTGAAATATAAGGTTGGAAAGAGAAAACTTGATTTTGGAGGAGGGTTAGGAGTTTAGATAGAGCAAACTATTCAGGCTGCAGATTGTAGTTTAAATATTAGTTTTTGGCATTGAAAATAAGGCTTCTTACCATAGAATAAAGCAGAGAGTAATATCTTCCTGTTTATGGGGAAAAGAAATTTACACCCATGATACAGTAGAAAGCAATGTTAACCTGTCTGGGTAAGCCAGGGTATCCTGGTTCAGGCAAAGGTTATGTCTTGACAGCCAAGGACGTCAAATAAATGCTGCAGGGCAGGCGGAAAACAGATATATCATGCAAACTCTGGCTGCAGCCTCCAGCGCTCCTCTAGCCAGCCAGGCCTCCTGGCCTTCTTTCTTGGGCTAAGCTAATAAATGCCACGCGTGACAAGGGAGATCTGAGCGGTTCCTCAAGTGCCTGGAGGAGCCCTGACCGCTGGCCCCCAGGAACCGAAAGCTCCACATCAGGGGATGTGGTGCCACTGCCTGTGCCCGCTTCTGCTTTTAAGGTGGTTGCATTACCCGAACCGAGAGCCTGTTTTTCCCAGAGCTGTCCTAAAAACATTTAACTCGCTCTCTGCTGGCGCCTATCGGAGAACAATAATGGGGGAAAGGTGGCTTATAAAATGCTTAAAGGTCGTCTTTTCTGACGTTGCAAACCAAGACAGAGGGGGCTAGTTAGGTCAGACGAAGGGTTAACGGTTGTCAAATTCTACTCAAGAACTTCACTTCTCCATGGCCAGCGCAGACGAGGAGGCACAGACGTTGCCCACAGCCAGCAAGGAGGCTAATGCGACACCCTGAAAATGCTCGACTGAACCACCTTAAAAAGCAACTGCCTCACTGTTTTAGCAAAATGCATTCTCGTGGGACACGGTCCGGAAATTTTGCTTCCCCCTTTAAATTGTGCTTAAGAGGAGAAAGAGAGGGTCAGCGCTGGGCTGCGTCTCACCACTTGCTGTGCGCCCCGGAAAGTCGCGTCCAGCAGCATCAGCTTCCCGGGATCGGACACGGAGCCGGGCAGGGGGATGTAGACGTAATAGGCGGCCAGCGCCACCAGGGCGGTGAGCACGACACAGGACGACCTCATGCTCCCCCCGCCGGCTCGTCAGCGGGTTGACGAGGACGAAAGAGCGATGCCACCCCACAACCTCCCACAAGTTTCTGCTAGGGCCGGCTGCTAATTCACTGGTCTCTTATAGGGCCCAGGAGCCAATCAGCGGCGGCGTCGGGAGGAAGTCGGAGCGCTGACGTGCCCCCTCTTCGGTGTCCTTGCGAAGTGTTGCAGACACTCCAGGTTTGAGAGGGCTTTGAGGTTGCTGTAGGGCGCAGCACAGCGGACTCTGGAGGACACAGGTCTGTAGTGCATGCCTGTGCCCAAGAGCTCCTCGCTGAACGGTTTTTTTGGTGTGTTTTTTTTTAATTGATTTTAGAGAAAGAGGAAAGGAAAGAGAAAAAGGGGAAAAATGATTTGTTGTTCCACTTATTTATGTATTTATTGGCTGATTCTTGTATGTGCCCTGACCAGGGTTGCCAACTGGCCACCTTGGCCTGCCCAAATTACTCTCCAACCAACTGAGCAACCAAGCAAAGGTCCAGTGAGGGGTTCAAGTTATTTAACAACCGGTTGTCTGCCCTAATAACTGTTTTAAGTATAAAAAAAGATACACCGAAAGGTAGTTTATTATTTCAAGCATTTAATATTTAAATAAGAACTATAAAAGAGGTATACAAAACTAGATTACAAGCGTTTTAAAATATTAATGTAAAAATATTAAATAATACCTGAAAAAAATAAAACTTATTTAAGATATTTGTATATTGCCTTTTTTTTTTTTTTTTTTTTTTTTACAGGGACAGAGAAAGAGTCAGAAAGAGGGATAAACAGGGACAGACAGGAACAGAGAGAGATGAAAAGCATCAATCATCAGTTTTTTGTGGCAACACCTTAGTTGTTCATTGATTGCTTTCTCATATGTGCCTTGACCGTGGACCTTCAGCAGACTGAGTGACCCCTTGCTTGAGCCAGTGACCTTGGGTCCAAGCTAGTGTGAGCTTTTTTGCTCAAGCCAGATGAACCTGTGCTCAAGCTGGCGACCTCAGGGTCTTGAACCTGGGTCCTCAGCATCCCAGTCCGATGCTCTATCCACTGCACCACCTCCTGGTCAGGCGCATATTGCTTCTTGATTGGCGTCCTCGCTTGCAATTTTTTTTCACTTATGGGCGGACTGAACATTACTACAGGTGCTTAGAATATGCAGTTGCACGATGAACGTTAAAAAAGTGTAAGGAATGTAAATTTGTGATTTCCACATTGGGCGGCTGCCCAGGCACCCACCTTAGAGAGAACCCTGATTACAAGTGCCATTTTAACAACCAGTTCTCCAAACTCAACAGAAAAGTGGGTATTGGTTCTGCAGAACTGGTGCAAACTGGCTGAATCCCACCACAGCCAGGGCTCCCCCTGAAGGTTCTTAAATGGAAACACGAAATAGCTTCTGTCTGTTTGAAGCACGGGGCCTTGCTGGCTCAAAATGAAGATACTGAGAAAGATAAGCCACTGTCTTCTAGAACCAGACTTGCAATGGAACAAAATTCGAGCTGATAATGTGGTACAGGAAGATAATTACAAAGTCTTATAGTTCAAGCAATGACAAGCCAGCAGTATATCTCGCACCCAAGTGTTGGTTTCTAAATCCCAGACTCCAGTAAAAGGAATCATGACTCTGTCACAGTTCCTTGGGGAAAAAAGGCTGATTCCAGGGCTGGGGCAGATACAGTACGGATTAGGCCTTTTGTGCTAGAAGATAGAAATGTGCTTAAAAATGAAGGGAATGGTCAAAAGGACACAGGTAGCTGCTTAAAGGATCTCTCAGTTGTTAAATATGGGATAATTTCAGCATCAAAAGGAATACTAATAATGCTTTATAAATG
Source organism: Saccopteryx bilineata (assembly GCF_036850765.1). Lineage (NCBI taxonomy): Eukaryota > Metazoa > Chordata > Mammalia > Chiroptera > Emballonuridae > Saccopteryx > Saccopteryx bilineata. Next base: position 83,623,937 of record NC_089497.1, on the reverse strand, counting down.
AATAAATGGGGATATGCCATGTAAAAAAAATTTTCAGGATGTCAGTGAAACCAAAAGAGCTCTTGAACCTAGATTTCTTGTTAAGGATTGGGGATGGGAAGTGAATACAGAAGGAGAAAGAGAACTTCAGTAGCAAAACCACACCAGGGATATAAAAGGAAAACATTTGCAAGAACTTGTTTCAAGGAGGTGGTAAGAGAAGAACTCCAAACTTACCGAGCAAGGCCTTAAAACACCTGGTACATATAGTTTTGCACACTAATATAGTAATCTAAATTTAATCTGATCCAAAGAAGTGAAGTAATCATAAATTGGAAACTGACAAATGAGAAAGTTTGTTTCCCATTTAAAGTGATAGGAAAACATGTGTAAGAGGGATACACTTCAATGGCTTTCGAAGTATTCAAGTTTGGGATCATTGTTTTATTTAGTTGTTGGGGTTTTTTTGTAGTTACTAGGTAAGCATATAACTCTAAACAAATTAAGGTGCGTGAATTTGTGGGTGATGAGAGATAAAACCAAGCTGACTCTTGGATTGGTTATCATAACTAGCTTTCAGGTAATCTGTAAAATAATTCCGAGTTTTACTCTGCTGTTAAGTAATTAGAACTATGAAGAAAATAGAACAGGGTGGTGTGACATCCTGTGGCTGGTTGCTGCTTTAAACTGGATGATAAAGGGGACCTCTTGAGGAAATGCCATTGGAACTGAGACCTGAACGACAAAGAAGACAGCCATATAGGAATCCTTAGGTCAAGGAACAAGTGTGGAATCTCTAAGTTGCTAAGGAGTTCAAGGAACAGAAAAGGTGCTATTGAGACAGGAATAGTGTGCAAGGATAGTGGTCTAGGCACAATCAGAGAGGTAGCACGGTGTGGGAGGGCAGATCACTTAGGACTGTGTAGGCCAGATAAGGAGTTTGAACATCTTGGTGCAATGAAAAGCAATTAGAGGCTTTATAGGTAGAAACAGGATCTGATCTGTATTTGAAAAGAAGCACTTCAGTTGCTGTATAGAAAACAAGGCAGTCAGGAGGCACCTGCAGTAATTCAGATGAGAAATGATGGGGTCCTGGAGTGGTAGTACAAGAGTAAAATGGGGGGAAGGGGCAGACTTAGCTTCTATTTTAGAGATAGGAGCGATAGGACATTCTCAGATTGTAAAGGGTGATAAAAAGAGAAATCAATAAAATGTTTTGTTTCTAAGGAAATAAGGTGTAATTTTAGTTAAGCAATTAACATTTCTATTTATATAGAATTAGTTTTTATTAAAATCTCCTAATTATATGACATAGCAATGTCATTGCTTAACAAAATCTTTATTACTTTAAATACGTTACCTGAAATGCCATATGAAGAAGGCTTCTTCATCCAAAAATAAGCAGAACTTTAGTTCAACAAACACTGAGTCCTGCTATCTGCAGGCACTGTAGTAGGCACTATCATGATGAAAATGGCCCCTTTCCCACAAAAAATGTCCACTCTAGTGAGAGAGAGAATCAAATAAACAGATTATTGCAAATATGCACTAAGTTCAGAGACAGTGCCGAGGAAGTCATGATTAGTTCTGTTCTGGGAGAGTGAGGAGTAAGAAGATCCACAAGAAAGGTGAGGGCTGAGCAGATTCTTCAGGATGAAGAGGGGGTGTGCAGGTGGACAATAGGTAAGAACATCCCAATCAGAGAAGAACACACACAAGGTCCTGAAATATGGTGTGAGCACAAAATCCCAAGTAGTCTGATATTTCTGAAGCATCAAAGGCAAGGAGGTGAAGAATGTTGAGAGTTTAACCTGAATGTCACATGATACAGGGCCTTGTTTATTATGCCAAGGTGTTTGAACCTTATCCTGTAAGCAAGGAGAAGCATTGAAGGGTTTGCATTAGATCAAGTGGCAACATAGATGGTGTATTGGTGGGGGAGAGCAGGGGAAGCTGCTGGGGTGGTCTTGACTCTAAGGTGTTCAACAAAGAGATACATTAATTTGAGTGTGCATAAAGAATGGTAACGGAGTTGAGGCATCAAAAAGTATCTAAGAAAGGGGAGTATCTAAGGACTTGGAGAGGGAGGGAAAGATGAATTATTGAAGCAAGTGGATAAAAAGTTATGGAGAGTAAAAGATGTGAGGGAAAATGACAAATGTAGTCTGGAGTATTTAGGTTTGAGGTGTCTCTGGAACACCCAAGTAGAGATACTGAGCAGGCACCTATGCATCCAAGACAGGAGCTCCTGGAGAGGTCCGAGCTGGAGATATAAGCATGGGAATTTTCATCACTGAAGCCATGAGAGTGGATGAGAGAGAAGCTGAGAGGGTGGGGAGTTGGAAGAAAAGTGGGCCTGAGGGCCTTGGCATTTACTGTTTAAGAAAAAGAGAGAGACTAGTTGACCAAAGAGGCTGAGAAGAAGTAATAAGAGGAGTACTGTTTGATTTAGAGAAACTTGGTGGTGATGAATAGTGAAAGTGAGAGAAATCATTTAGAAATTAAATTGGGAGAGGTAGGGTAGAAGTGGGAGAGGTAGGGTAGAATCAATAATGACTTCAAAGTTTCTGGTTTGCATAATGTCATCAACTGACAGAAATATTGCATGTAAAGCAGGTTTGGGGGTAAGGTGGTGAGTTCAATCCTGTCATGTACCCAGAATTATATTCCACTACACTCTTAGCAATACGATCTAAATGCAATATTAAGGTTTTTATCAAAGTCTAAGTCACTAAAAAAAAAAAGTCTAAGTCACTACATAATATATAGAAGAAAATTAGTTTGGGAATTACTATATTTATAATGTGTGTGCTTAATTTGCATAACTCCCTCTACTGACAATGGTTTGAAGCTCATCTCTGATTTTGCCAATTATAACAGCATTATACTCACTTAAGACAGAAAGCCCTGGCTTGTGTTCAGAGAATAAAAAGAAGTTTTTCTTTTCCTTGCAACCATCCTTTTATATCACCATCTAAAAGATCTGAGTTTATATATAAGAAAAATTTCATGGTAGAGCATCGGCCTGGCGTGCAGGAGTTCCGGGTTTGATTCCCGGCCAGGGCACACAGGAGAAGCACCCATCTACTTTCTCACTCCTCCCCCTCTCCTTCCTCTCTGTCTCTCTCTTTCCCTCCTGCAGCCAAGGCTCCATTGGAGCAAAGTTGGCCCAGGCACTGAGGATGGCTCCATGGCCTCTGCCTCAGGCACTAGAATGGCTCTGGTTGCAACAGAGCAACACCCCAGATGGGCAGAGCATCGCCCCTTGGTGGGCATGCTGGGTGGATCCTGGTCGGGCGCATGCAGGAGTCTGTCTGACTGCCTCCCCGTTTCCAACTTCAGAAAAATACAAAAAAAAAAAAAATCAGCATGGACCAGCCTATGGCAGCCCCAAGAAAATGACAATATTGTTTCCTAATTGGAGTGTCATATTGCTTCCTCTTCCAATCATAAACACAACTCAGGGACCACTTCAATGCCTCATCTCCCAGTTTCCTGGGTCTTGCCCTCAAAATTGTACTAATTTCCTATTGCTGTTGCAGAAAAGTACTACCACAAACAACAGATATTTATATTCTCACCGTTCTGGAAGCTAAAAGTCTGAAATCAAGGTGTCAGCAGGGCCATGCTTTCTCTGAAAGCTGTATGGAAGGATCCTTCCTTGCCTCATGCTGGCTTCTGTGGTTACTGGAAATCCTTGGTATTCCTTGGATTGTAGATGCACCCAACTCTGGCTCTAGCTTCACTGGCCATCTCTTCTGTGTATCAGTCTTTGTGTCTCTTCTCTTCTTATAAGGATAGTAGTCGTGTTGGATTAAGGTCCCAGCTTATCTTATATTGGTTAGTTAGGTTATAACTTTATCTTAACTAACTATATGTGCAAGACCCTATTACTAAATAAGGTCATATTCAGAGGTACTGGGAAGGAAGTAAATTTGGAAGGAGTGTGTGGCACTATTCAATCCAGTATATACCCACATATTACATGAGTATTGGAAACACTTTAGCTGAGCATCCCACCCCTTCCATTATTGTAGCTCTGCATGTGGTTTCCAGGCCTCCTGAGATAGTAGTTTGCATGACTCCTCTACAGGTGATATTATTCCCCTTACTCATCTTCTGAAGCTCTAGCTTCTGTCTTTAGATTGACACTTAATCTAATAACTAATTCAGGCTAATAGGGAAAGGGGAGAGGTGAGGTTAGGGGATGTATATGAGTTTTCTCACACCTTGTAATTTTGAAGATCCTATCTTCAATCTCATTGATTCTATCTTCTACTTAATCAAGTCTGTTGATACTCTCTATTGCAGTGATTTTCAACCTTTTTTGAGCTGTGGCACATTTTTTACATTTACAAAATCCTGGGGCACACCACCTACCCAAATGACACAAAACGACACTCTAACACGGTACATATTATACATATAGTTAATAATATAGTTTCTAAATGTATTTATACTCACACCTGACCATGTCTCACGGCACACAAGTGTGCCGTGGCACACTGGTTGAAAAACACTGCTCTATTGTGTTTGTTTGTTGTGTTTTTTTAAACAGAGACAGAGAGAGAGAGTCAGAGAGAGGGATAGACAGGAACAGACAGATAGGAATGGAGAGATGAGAAGCATCAATCATTAGTTTTTCATTGTGCATTGCAACACCTTAATTGTTCATTGATTGCCTTCTCATACGTGCCTTGACCGCGGGCCTTCAGCAGACCGAGTAACCCCTTGCTTGAGCCAGTGACCTTGGGCTCAAGCTGGTGAGCTTTTGCTCAAACCAGATGAGCCCTCGCTCAAGCTGGTGACCTCGGGGTCTCGAAGCTGGGTCTTCCGCATCCCATTTCGACACTCTATCCACTGCACCACCGCTCGGTCAGGCTCTCTATTGTGTTTTGTTTTGTTTTATTCCATTCTTCAACTCCAGAGTTTTTCGTTGGTTCTTTTTTAATGATTTCTATCTTTTTGTTAAACATCTCATTATGTTTTTTCATTGTTTTCTTGGTTTTGTTGAATTTGTATTTCCATATTTTCTTGTAGTTTGTTGAGTTTCCCTAAAACAGCTATTTTGAATTCTTTACCTGGTAAATTGGAAATCTCTGTCTTTGTGTTTGGTCACTAGAAGATTATTGTGATTATTTGGTGACACCATGTTTCCTTGTTGTTGTTGTTTTTTATATGCTTTAGAGTTTTGCATTGCTTTTTATCACATTTGAAGTAACAGTCATCTCATCCAGTCCTTACTAAGCCCACTCCAATATCCCTAAACTCACATATTTTTCTTGGTCCAACAGAGTACTGGAATTTCTTTCCTGGAAACCTGGACTTCTACAAAGGCTCTCTGGTTCATGAGTAATTGTCTAGGTAGTGTTCCTTAGAAGTGCCTGGACTGTGGCCAAAAAAGGCTGAAGATAGTTCATGGGTCACTGAAGGATGCAGAGCCAGGACCAAGGTCTGGCTGCCTATTACCTGGCATGGAGTGGACAGCACTCCATCCTGGTCCCTTGACCTATGGTGCTGGAATCCACAGCTCTGTCAAAGGCACTGTTGTCTGTGGATGGATGCTGAATTTTTATTGTTGGTGGGGGTAACAAAAACAAGGCTCATCTTATGCTGCTATGATGCTGATGCCACCCCCTTCCCCATTTTTTAATCCTTTAAAGGTACTAGGAACTAAATGGCAGGAAAAATTTTTTTTAATGTGTAGGATTTTATTTTTTTTCAGATGAATGTGTATTATGAGAGGAAGTGTTTTACAGTTTATTTAGCAATTTATCATTTAAAGGCTCCTGGAAGTGAGTCAACTATTGCAGCATTGAATCTCTTCAGCACTGTTTTAGAATGTTTTTTTTTCCCTAGAGGTTTGATAACTTGCTACATATAGTAAAAACTGGTATGACATTTGTTTAAACATTTAAATTTTCTGTTATTTACGGTTTTTATCAATATAAAATTCATTGATAAAAATAAGTCCTGGGACCATATCAACACCTTTCTTCCCTCTCGGGTGTGCATCTCCTAAATGCTCAGAGTCCCCAGGAGACTCGCAACCAGGAGAGCAGTGGGCAGTAGCAGCTCACCCTGGGATAACCCCTGAACCTGTCTTCAAGCTCCCCTTTTCTCTGACCTTTCAGCGAGTCACTAGCAACCTTCCTTCGGCTCACTGCTGTAACCGTGACTTTTATTTCTCACTGAGCCAATGCACCCTGCTTAGGCTCACTTTTTCCTAAATGTTTCTGAAGAGCTGAAGCACAAGAGAGAACCAAAGCTAAGCTCTGTCTTGTTGCTTCTTTCCTCCTAAGCCCTCCCTTATTTTACTGTCCTTAGCTTTAATAAACATACTCTCAAAATAAAAAAGTATATTTTAACAATCAATTTATATTCATAGAGCAGAAAATACAGCTAGTAAAGAGACACACAGGAAAATGTTTAACATTACCAAGTGTCAAACAATGTGCCAAAGTGTAAAATTTCAGGGTCTTGTTTTCCTCCAAAGAATTATAAAGATAGAATATGTAGCTATTTCTTTATGTAATGCTTCTATAATAATACTTTTGAAATAACTTAGAAATAGAAGGTTACACAGGCACCAAGAAAATTGGTACTAGAATCAACGTACGTCAGATACACCTGAATTTTTATGGAAAGTTATGTCTATTTATCTAATTTTAAAATTGTATTTATAAAACAAGCCTCTTCAAATTATTTGCCTTAAACATCTTATCCTAACAGAAAAGCTGACGGGTTCTTTCATCATCAACTAGCTATATGACCTTGTGGAAGTTATTCATAATTCTTTTTTTTTTTTTTTTTTTTTTTTTTTCTTAGAAGTCTCCATGACTTCTTTTTTTTTTTTTTTTTTTTCCTGAAGCTGGAAATGGGGAGAGACAGTCAGACAGACTCCCGCATGCGCCCGACCGGGATCCACCCGGCACGCCCACCAGGGGCGACGCTCTGCCCACCAGGGGGCGATAATCTGCCCATCCTGGGCGTCGCCATGTCGCGACCAGAGCCACTCTAGCGCCTGGGGCAGAGGCCACAGAGCCATCCCCAGCGCCCGGGCCATCTTTGCTCCAATGGAGCCTTGGCTGCGGGAGGGGAAGAGAGAGACAGAGAGGAAAGCGCGGCGGAGGGGTGGAGAAGCAAATGGGCGCTTCTCCTGTGTGCCCTGGCCGGGAATCGAACCCGGGTCCTCCGCACGCTAGGCCGACGCTCTACCGCTGAGCCAACCGGCCAGGGCTATTCATAATTCTTGACTCTTAGTTTCTTTATCTGTAAAATAGTTAGGTCCAGGATCTCTAAGATTCTTTCCAGCTCCAAGAGCTACCAGTTACATGAGGATGCAAATACAGGTTAAACATAATTTAAAAGGCACTTTTAATAAAGTCCTAAAAATGTACTTTTATAAGAAAAATTCAGGAGCACTAAAAAATTTATGTTGAGAAAAACAGGCAATGATTTATAGTATTAGCTTAATAGGTGATCATAATCACATCATAGAAATGTATACTTGGCAAGAAATTGTATCATTGGGAAGAAACCTGGATCATGATTAAACTTTTCTAGACTTATTGGACTTAAGCTATTTTTTCTTTCCTTAGGTAAAATGAATCATTCAACTTTTGCAATTTTCATGACTAACTCATTACAAATTGCTTTATAAATAGAGCTTTACTTAATGAGTAGATTTACAAGAACAATTCTATAATCAGTGATGGAGATCACAGCATCCAAAAAAATGAAGTTGTATTCTTTGTACCCTTACTAATGAAGTAAAAAAGAGACGTTACAGGCTAGTCTGAAAAACATATATATATATTATATATGTTATATATATATTTAATTGTATCCAAAGGCTTATTTTAATTAAATGAAGGTGTCATTGACTTTAGGAATTATTTGATCAGACCTCACAATGACTGCATCTCTCTAGAATTTTTCCATTCTATTTTATGCTAACTTTTCCATTGTCATTGTTATAAAACACTATCCTTTGCCAGTCTTTCTAAGTTCATGTGTTTTGTTCCCCTCAAGAACTAAATAGAGTTCATAGGAACCAAGCTAACTCTCTAATTAAATTTTCCTATGGGGATTCTTGGCATTCCGAAAGAAGACACATTTCCTTAACATCCCATGTTGAGCAAAATGCCTCTTGACATTTTAGGCTAATCTTTATTTTAGCCAGGTCATAGATTACCCTAACTGCCAGAATTTGTAGCAAAAGGAAGAAACTCAACATCAAAGCTATCTGTAAGACTAACGTATTTGCCATACTTAGGAATTAACTGCTGCTCAGGGTCTGGTGCTTCCCTGTCCACTCTGTGGTCAGATCACTCGATGATCTCTGTTAATATATTCCCGTATCATAATTATTTCAAAAATATATATAACATAAGTGATATTTAGAAAACAGCTGCCAGTTGTTTCACTTTGTCTTAAAATACGTCTGGAAAGTCCTTATTTTGGAGCTTTATTGTTGTTGAAAATTGAATTAAATGCTGTAATTTTGCGCTTCTCATATTGAACTTGATCCTACTTTGGTGATTACTTTTTGTAAGATCTTTAGGTAATTTAAAATTCTAATTAATTATAGTTACTAAAAAAAAGAGATTTTTGTCTGTTTTATTCACTGCTATACTACTAATGCCTAGAACTGTTCCTGGCACATAGTTGGGTAGGTGCTTAACAAATATTTTTAATGAGTGAATATTATAAAGCATTGGTAAATTCACTCAATACATTTTTCAAATTTAATGAAAATGGTCATTTATACATATTATTGATAAATATATTTAAAGAAATAATAGATTCAGAGAAAAATACACCTAAAATTGTTGCCCAGTATGGCGAAAAATAAATTTATCCCCTGTTGGAGATATTAGATAGCATCGCTCAAAGGCATCCCTCCATTCATTGCCTCACTAATTTCATTGCCCTGAGAAACAGGGTAAGCTCTACTGGTAATAATCTATACTTTGCTATAAAATCAACTTCCTATAGCATGTTGTGGATTATAGAAGCTTGCACTTCTACCTGATTTTACATTATTCTCCTACATCTAACCAGTCACTAGCAAGTCTTCAATTTTGTTCAACCTTGCTCTCACATTTGCTTTCTTTTTTATTTCCATCATTCACGATTCCTGAACTATTACAAAAGCCAGTATTAATTAATAGTCTGCTTACCACCAGCCTGTAAACCAGCAAGCAAGCCTAACACAATTGTTTTCTCAACAATGTTTCATTAAGTAAATAATTAATGTTGAAACTTAATTTGTTTGATTTAGTATCTCATAATATCTCAAGTTTAAATAATTAGTGTGGTCCTGGCCGGTTGGCTCAGTAGATAGAGTGTCGGCCCAGCATGTGAACATCCTGGGTTCTATCCCTGGTCAAGGCACACATGAGACGTGTATAAAACATTTGAATATTCATGGAAAAGTTCTTGAATATATCATTAGTAAATAACAGGAAGTGAAAGTTTGACAGGGAAAATGACACAAGTATGGCTATTCTGTTTCACAGTTTGAAATTATAAAAATGATCCTTGTTCACAATTTAAAAAATCAAATAATATAGAAGTTCTTACTGGAGGTATCTACTAGATGATAACATATTCTTTGCTTTTAATTTCACATTTGTGTTCTCAAGGGCAGTGATTTAATATGTATCAATTCCTTGGTAAGTCATATTCATGTAGAAAAAGAAAAAATAAGAGAAGTATTTTAATTAGGAAATTAAAACAATGTAATTTGAAAATATTGATAAACATCTCAATGCTATGATATTACCCATAACAATTCCATTTAATCTTTAAAAAGGGAAGCATGTAAAATGTTAATGAAAAATTAAAGGAAATTATGCTTAATGAAGAAGAAAATAGCCTAATATTTTAATAGCCTTTATAAAATAGTTCACTGTGTGTGTAAAGGAAGGTAAAAATAATGCAATAAAGCATTAATTTTCCCCTCACAACTGTGACTATATCAAGCATCACAATGTTTATATTAGTATGCATGAGGAAAACATTTTTCTATTTTATATCCTAAGATAAAATTACCTATTTATTATGGATGGTTAGTGTGCAGTGTGGCTTTATGAACTCCAGCTGTACCAAAGGAAAGCATGGGGAAATGGGGAGAGTTTGCGATTTTCTAAACAGAGCTCGTGAAACTCTGAGCTCCGTGAGGGCAAAGGCCAAATCAATTTGTTTCATAGTTTTATTTCCAGTGCCTAGCACAGTGCTTGGAATATAATGAGTACCTAATAAATGTGCCAAAGAAATAATAATAATAATAGCTGGCATAATTGAGTATTAAAATGTTTTTTCCCTATTGATTTTAGAGAGAGAGAAAAACATCAACTTGTTGCTTCACTTACTTGTGCACTCATTGATTGCTTCTCATCCATTCCCTTACTGGGGTTCAAACCAGCAATCTGTGGTTAAGCTGGCAACCTCAGCACTCCAGGAGCACACTCTGTCCACTGTGCCACTAGCTAAGACTATTGAGTGTTCCCTATATGTCACTATCTTAAGCACTAACATTATTTCATATAATCCTCATCAAAACTCACAGAATAGTTCATAGGGTACCTATTCATTTATTCACTGTAGGGCAAAGATTAAGAACTTTCGGAATTTTACAATTGCCTGAATTTTAGGTTTCCTCTGATTTTCCTTTGTTGTCCAAATTCTGGGATTTCTTTGCCTGCCTGTGCCTGTCTGGTCTTTTTCGTCTCACATACTGTATACCTGGTCCCTTCTGCTTGCAAGAATTTTAGTATTGCAGGCTTCATGGGTTTAAAACTTCTCTTGGGTCCCAGTCCCTTGAACTAGTATCCTAAAAGTTGTGAATGCCTGCACTAACAGTCACTCCTTTGCTTCATTTCTGTTTCAGGATGTAGGAAAGGTGTTATATTCAGGGTCAAGATACCACAACCATGGAAAAAAGAAAGAGCCTTGGGAAGCCCATAAGATCAACCACGTGAATGACGCAAAAAACAACAGCTCTTGTGAGAACACTGGCTTTAGTATGAAACAAATGGGAAGCCAATAAAGGCTTTTGAGCAGAGTTACATGATCTGACTTATGCTTTAACAGGAATATTCAAATTGCTTTATTAAGAACAGATGATGAAGATTTAGGGTAAAATTGGGAAAATGAGTTAGGAGGCTATTACAATAATTCAGGTGAGAGATAATGGTTACCTAGAAAATGGTTAAAGAGGGGATAAGAATTAGTCTAATTCTGGATATATTTGAAGGTAGAGCCAATAGGATTTGGATTTGTAAAATTTATTTATTGGGTGACATTAGTTAATAATGGTTGCAGGTGCACCATTCCATATAGACTGCATCTGGACACTGCACTGCGTGTGCACCGTCCCAAGAAAGATCTGGATTTGTAAATGTGCCACGTCTTGGAATCTTGGTCACAAGCAATAAAAACCAATTCTAACTATCTTTACGGAGAATGATTTATTTTACAAATTCACAGAATCAGTTTGAGGACCAGCCTTAGGAAATGGGTGGAGGTAAGAGCTCCAGAGGCAGAGGCACTGAAAAGACCAGCAAAAGTTATTGGGCCCAAAGAATATGTTTTTCACATTGTTGTTGCTATTGGAATGTATATAACCCTTACCCCTTACCATAGCTTTAGCACATGCTAAAAATTCAAAGTCCTATGAGTGACTGTTTGGCTGAGCTTTAATTAGAGGAGGAAGATGTGACCCCATTGAAATCTATGGTAGCAAGAAAGCATTACCTCTCACTAAAACCGTATTCAGTGAGGGATTCCTCCAAAGAGAAATCAGACCATTATTAGGAAGGAAGGGTTAAAAGTTCTACAGCCAGGAAAACAATTGTCCGCCAAAACACTCATGATAGAAAATTTCAAAAGTAACCCACAAATGGAAAGGAGAGGGAGAGATGACCTGCCCAGATTTTACTGTACATTAAGAACATTTTGTGTATTTCTTTACAGATAATTGTTTTCTATTTGTATGTTTATATAGTTTCATTATACAATTGAATATCATTTGCGCCACTATGTCTTACATTTTAAATATCTTGCCCAGTTCTTTTTTTTTTTTTTTTTTTTAACAGAGACAGAGAGTCAGAGAGAGGGATAGGTAGGGACAGACAGACAGGAATGGAGAGAGATAAGAAGCATCAATCATCAGTTTTTCGTTGCGACACCTAAGTTGTTCATTGATTGCTTTCTCATATGTGCCTTGACCGTGGGCCTTCAGCAGACTGAGTGACCCCTTGCTCAAGCCAGCGACTTTGGGTCCACGCCAGTGAGCTTTTGCTCAAACCAGATGATCCCGCACTCAAACTGGCGACCTTGGGGTCTCGAACCTGGGTCTTTCTGCATCCCAGTCCGATGCTCTACCCACTGTGCCACCACCTGCCTGGTGAGGCTTGCCCAGTCCTTTTCTATTACTTTTTACATGTGGTTTTCCCTTTATTATTAAACCTACAGTCTGCTTTTGACAAATGGTCACACAATTGAGGTCAATTATCCACACTTTTTTAATGATCTGGGGTACATTTAAAATTTTTTTCATTGATTTGAGAGAGAGAAAGAGAGGAAGGAAGAGAGAAAGAGAGAGAGAGAGAGGAAAGGGGAGAAGTGGAGAGGAAGAGAGGCATCAATTCATTGTTCTAAGTTTTTTCATTTAGTTGTGCACTCATTGATTGCTTCTCATATGTGCCTTGATCAGGGATTGAACCCATGACCTTGGCATAGGGAGAGGGTGGGTGTTCTATCCACTGAACCTCCTGGTCAGGGCCTTTCTTTTATATCAACTTAACTAATTACAATTTTTATATCAACTCCACTAAAAATTACATTTTCCCACTCATTTAAACAGCAGCAACATAAATATGGCTAAGAACAATCGAAGTGTTCAAAATGTTATCATAGCAAATGCTACTCAACAAAGATGGAGTTGCTGTTAAAACTGAACTGGCAGACAGTAAAATTGGGATATCCCAGATGTTTGCAAGTCAGTTGAAAGTGTGGAAGAAGCAATATATGAGTGTCAGCGAATAATAAATGAAAGTGTAGACTGTAAAAAAAACTGAATTTTTGATATGGATAATTGCCTATGTTCATAAACAGTGGCAAGTCTTAACTGAATCTGTTTTGTACCATTAGCATAAACTGTCTTCCACTCATAGCTGGGCTAGCTGGGGTACAAGAACCATTCAATTCTTGGGTAATTTATGTAAATGTCAAAGATATAAATTATCTTATCCTTGTCAATTTATTAATTTTCAAAGTATGCCGCTTATTTTTTAAGTGATAAATAATGGGTTATAAAGCAGTACAAATAATAGAAATTTTCTTTAGTATCTTTGGGAAAAGCACACTGATATTATAATAAAAATAAGTTCATTCATTCATCAGTTTATTCACTTGTATTCCAACAAATATTTGAGTACCTTCTATGTGCTAAGCACTCTGGATGACATGGTGGGTAAAAGATGTTTTCCCCACTTTCAAGTAGCTTAGGTAGTGGAGGAGAAAAATATTAATCCAATAATCACATCTTTGGTAAGTGCCACAAAAGAAATACTCATGGTGCTGCAGATTGTGTAATGGGAGTTCTGATAGTGTGGGTAGCTAGGAAAGACTTCCTAGGAATGATAAATGAACAAATGCTAAAGGATGAATAGAAGTTATCTACTCTAGGTTAAAGGAATGGGGATCAGAGGGATTGGTAGAGAGAAGAGCAGGTGCAAAAGTCTTTGACAAGGAAGGCAGGTAGAGACCTTAAGAGAAAGAGAATGACCATGGTATAAGATGAAGTTGGAAATGCTGGTAGAGGTCAGACCATGCAGTTCCAGAAAGATTGAAGTGTATTTAAACAAGTGGTGATATAATGAGTTCGGATTCACATAATGTTGCTCTGAATACAGGCTGGAGAATGGATTATAAGGAGACATGGATTCTTGGAGATCAATTAGTATGTTATTCATGCAACTTTTAAGAAGGTACTATGTACCAGGAACTGCTGCTAGGTGTGGAGACACATTGGTGAACAAGATCTACAACAAGGCTCTTATGGAACTAAAAACATCTTAATAATTTCAAAAGTAAAAAGAAATAAGTATTATAAATAAATATATTGCTACTTTTATAAGTATAATGAAAAAGACAGATTAATGGAAATAAAACTTTTTTTTTTTATTAAATGAGAGGCAGGGAGGCAGAGACCGACTCACACATGCACCCCTACTGGGATCCACCTGGCAAGTCCTCTACCAGGCAATGCTCTGCCCACCTGGGCTGCTGCTCCATTGCTTGGCAACTGAACTACTTTAATGCCTTAGGCAAGGCCTTGTAGCTGTCCTCAGCACCCAGGGCCAACTTTGCTTGAATCACTCGAGCCATGGCTGCAGGAGGAGAAAAATAAGTGAGAGATGGAGGGTGGAGGGGTGGAGAAGCAGATGGTCGCTTCTCCTGTGTGCTTTGACTGGGATTTGAACCTGGGACATCCATACGCAGGGCCGACACACTACCACTGAGCCAACTGGCCAGGGCCAGAAATAAAACTTTTTTAAAAAAATTTTTATTCATTTTTTTTGTTAGAGAGAGAGAGAGAGAGAGCACAGGGGGAGGAGCTGGAAGCTTCAACTCCCATATGTGCCTTGACCAGGCAAGCCCAGGGTTTTGAACCGGCGACCTCAGTATTCCAGGTCGACACCACAGGTCAGGCAAAATAAAACTTTTGATCTTAGTTTTGCCACTAACTAGTTACCTAACCTTGGTAAAGAAATCATTGCTTTATTCATATGAATCAATAGGCTATAAATCATTTGACATAGATTTGCAAGACTGTATAGATTTAGCACTTGGTAAAGGAATATAACCTCTTAATTGCTAGCCTTAGTAAAATTCATCTGTAACTAATGAGCTTAGATTTTTTTTTCCACATCTAAAATTTTACTAATCAAATGACATAATTTGAAATAATGGCCTCATCATATTTAGAAACCTCTTGCTCCTTCAGGGAAAGCTAATTCTATTTGTGAAACTTTAAGTGCTAAACTTATACAGTCTTGTAAATCTATGTCTAGTGATTTATAGCTTATTGATTCATATGGATAAAGCAATGATTTATATCCTAATTACTGGTTGTTGAAGTGTATAAAATAGCTTCTCATGGCTCAAAGTGATTATAACTTCTAAAGCTTATTTTGCAAGCAGAGATGATTAGGAAATATGACATATTAATTGGAAAATGTTAATAATTACAATATAGAAAAGAATTCCACAGCTATTCATTAAGCATTTTGATATAAGAATCTTAAGTGATAAGTTCTTAGAGGGACTGAATCTTTGTAACTGTCCCTAATGTGGCATTAATATGTATAGTTGTGTACTTTATAAATGCCTTGCTTAAGGGGTTAAGGATGGTGATAGGGGAGAAAAATAATTAGGTGACATCTATGTAACATTACAGTGTTAATATTTAGTTACAGTAAAACATTTAGTCCTATGATGAAACATTTACATTTATTATAAAGTAGATATTATAGGTTCATAATATATTGTTTCATACTTAGAAATAATATCAGATAATTGTAATATATTTCATCACAACTTTAGGTAATAAAAACAAAGTCCATTACAACCAATGTCCATTAATTGCAACAAATATAATAATTTTTCAGATATACTAGTTCCTTTTAGATTTGAACAAACTAGAAAAGAGTGAGAAATCTTGTTCACTGTCATTTGCAGAGTGATTGCAGGGACAGTGTGCACACTTGTGACTGAGGGTGGGTAGAGAAAGATAGTCCAGAACCCAAAACCAACTTTCCCAAATTCCTACTTTCTGCTGCCCTGACAGAGTGTAGATGAAAAAAAAAAAAAAAGATCAAGATATGGGGTTGGGAGTGGGGGAGGGAATGAAAGAAATGAATGAAAAGGAAGGAATAAATTGGAAGAGGAGCTAGTGTGAGGAGGAAGTCAGGAAAGATGGTCCAGTGTTACCAGAGGCAGATTAAGGTCAATTGAGGCCCCGGGCCCAGAAGAAAAACATCGAGTCTTTTAAAAAGAAAAGACAGAGAGACAGGGAAAATAAAAATACATGTTAACCATATTTTTAAATAAATAAAAAATATTATGTACTATTAATGTTAAAATTGCACATATGAAACCAAACTGGAGTCATTAGAAAAAATGTAAGGTTGGAGTTTTGCGGGGCCCTCAGAAGTCGGGGCTATCACTCAGTTTGGAGGTGGAGGTGGGCAAGTTGACCCTCTAAGTAATAATCCAGTAATCCAGTCATCCAAGTTTCACCTTATTCACCTCGAAAATTATTTTATTGGCTGATTAAAATGTCACATACTTTAATATACTGGTACTTACCATAATTCAGTTCAATTCCTTTAGTATGTTTTCATCTGCAACTTGTTCATTCAGCATCTTAGGAGGTTTGGATAAAACACAAGATTTTTTTTTTAATGGTTATTCTTTCAAGAAATTTTTTGTTTTATCTACCTAGCTAGCTTATACTTTTAAGGGTTTTGTTCTCTTGACATATGAATTCAATGACTGTATTTCCAGTGAGTGATGGGTTCTGGAAGAAGAGGGTAGTATTTAACAAAAGTAAGGTGACTAACTTTTTTACAATGAAAAGCAGGACAAAAATAAACAGAAGAAAACAATATCGTAAATAAAAGAAACATTTTATTCATTGCAATAACAATACACAATCATATGATAAATGCATAGTAAGAACATTTGTAATATTTTATATTGTAATTATGTTTACATGCCTATTAATTTTTAATAATTGTAAGAAAAAAGTACTCATTTAGATACAAATACGTCACATCACACACAATGGATCGACTCTGCATCAATTGAATACAGACATTTACAGATTAATCTTCCAATATCAAAAAGGAGGACATGTAGGAGGACACTTTTCAAGGGAGGATGGAACTTACAAAAGAAAGACTGTACTCCCTAAAGGAAGACGATTGGTCGCCTTAACAAAAGGAATCTTAGTACCTGCCTTGGAAAGGGACAGAAGAAGCTTGGTAAAGGGCAACAGCAAGAGAGCCATGTCTTGCCTGACCAGGTGGTGGTGCAGTGGATAGAGTGTCGGACTGGGGATGCAGAGGACCCAGGTTTGAGACCCCGAAGTTGCCAGCTTGAGTGTGGGCTCATCTGGTTTGAACAAAAAGCCCACCAGCTTGAACCCAAGGTTGTTGGCTCCAGCAGGGGATTACTCGGTTTGCTGAAGGCCCGCGGTCGGGGCGCATATGAGAAAGCAATCAATGAACAACTAAGGTGTTGCAGCGCGCAGTGAAGAACTAATGATTGATGCTTCTCATCTCTCTCCATTCCTGTCTGTCTGTCCCTGTCTATCCCTCTCTCTGACTCACTCTCTGTCTCTGTAAAAAATAAAAAAAATAAAGAGAGCCATGTCTTGTAAACAGGATGGCTTGGGTACAGCAGGCTTTCCCTTCAAAGAGCAAAAGGAGACCTGATTTTGTGTAGAAGGACTGTCCTCTTTTTGGTAGGAAAAGAATGCAATGGAGGTCTTCTCAGAATCAAGTTTGGTCTAGTAGGGGGCGGGATTTGTGGCTGGGCTAAGGTGAGACAAAGGCAGTGTAGAGAACCATCAGTCTAAGATATGAAAAGGCGCCCTGGCCGGTTGGCTCAGCGGTAGAGCGTCGGCCTGGCATGCGGGGGGGGACCCGGGTTCGATTCCTGGCCAGGGCACATAGGAGAAGCGCCCATTTGCTTCTCCACCCCCACCCCCTCCTTCCTCTCTGTCTCTCTCTTCCCCTCCCGCAGCCAAGGCTCCATTGGAGCAAAGATGGCCTGGGCGCTGGGGATGGCTCCTTGGCCGCTGCCTCAAGCGCTAGAGTGGCTCTGGTCTCGGCAGAGCGACGCCCCGGAGGGGCAGAGCATCGCCCCCTGGTGGGCAGAGCGTCGCCCCTGGTGGGCGTGCCGGGTGGATCTCTGTCGGAGATGAAAAGACCTCAGCTGGGATAATAGTAGTAGTAATATTGATAGCTAACATCTTTTGAATGTTCATTATATGCCAGAATGTTTTAATTACACACAACCCTTTTAACCCTCACAATAACACTATGAGCTAAGTATAAGCATGCCATTTTATAAAAAAGACAAACTGAGGCACTGAGAAGTTAAATAACTAGCTTGAGGTTGAATTGTTTGGAAATGTTATAAGATTGTATTACCTGTTTATTTGGTAGTAAACTGCCACACATCCCTTTTGCAGGGATCCCCAAACTTTTTACACAGGGGTCAGTTCACTGTCCCTCAGACCGTTTTGAGGGCCGCCACATACAGTGCTCCTCTCACTGACCACCAATGAGAGAGTTGCCCCTTCTGGAAGTGCGGAGGGAGCTGGATAAATGGCCTCAGGGGGCCGCATTGTGGCCCACGGGCCGTAGTTTGGGGACGCCTGCGAGAGGAATCAAATATAACTTTTGTAGGGCTAGCATACAATTTGTGCAGTGATACCATAGAGTCAGTGGTTCAATTTGGGTGCAAAGCCTGTGCAATACGAGATGTAGGCTGCTCTCCTCACTAGTGTAATACAGGTTCAGTGATGAGAATTTTTGGAATGTTGGGCACACCCTAGTTTAAGTATGCAAGTACATTCCAAAGTAAAATTTCAATTACTGCTTTTGTTTTCTTTTGTCCTAGCATTATAATGAAGGGCAGACCACAAATATTTTTCAGTTAGTAACAGGGAAATCAGTAACTACCAGACTGCTTCACTCATCTCGTGTATTGTATTACAGACTTTTCAGGCATTGTAAGGTGGCCTGACAAAATTAGAAAATAATTGTAAATCCTCATGAGCTGTTTGAGATGGTCAGAAGTGTTACATTTCAAAGTTAAAGTCTTCTTCTACTTCATGGAATTTAAAGTTCTGGCTAGGATTCCCTTGTCTTCCTCCATGTAAATCAGCAATTGCAGCCGAACACTGTAAAATCCACTTGGAGAAGGCATCTGTAAAGCCAGAAGCCACAGCCACTACTACCCTTACAGCAGCTTGGCCCATGCAGGTTCGCATTGGATTCGGACAGTCAAACTGATGGGCCATCATCTTTAATCCTAGCTTGCACCTGGCAGGCAAGTAAAAACACACACTGGGCTCCAAAATCCACTCACATTCAGTGCTCACAAAGCTACTGACTTATCCGAGTTTCCTAGAATCAAAGGTTTCTAGCTCACCAGCCTTATTCACCTCTGTTCCCCATCTCCTTCCTTCTCCCTACACAAACTCTGCACAAACTGGCTTCTCACTCAACACTCCGCCATCTTGGCTGCCTCTCCTGGCCTCTTCCATGTGGCCTTTCTCTGCTCTCCTCTCTGTTCTAATGTTAATCTCAGGAGCCAAGAGAGCAAGCTCCTGTTCTGCCCCCCCCCCCATTTTATAGTGTATATCCATAACCTTTAATCCAATATACAAAATAGGAAAGTCTTTAATACAAAGTCACTTATCTAGGACATGATGGGATTGTACCACCCCACATCAAAAAGGGTGGGAAAGGCTTAATCTCAAAACCAAGCCTCAGGCTACAAGGATTCTGCCTGCCCACAGCCCGCCCCCAACACACATTAATATCACCTGGGTGACGGCCTCCATGTGGGCAGTGCCATCTTTAGCAAAGTGAGCATAATATATTTTATCTGCCCAACAGCATCTTTTTCTTAAGAGAATGTATGTATAGGGTATTATATTTAAAGAATAAAGAAAATAGGCCCTGGCCTGTGGGCTCAGCAACAGAGCAAGGGCCCGGCATGTGGAAGTCCCAGGTTTCCTCTCTCATGAGGGCGCACAGGAGAAGCGACCATCTGGGCTCCACCTTTCCCCTTCTCTGTCTCTCTTTTTCTTCCACAGCCATGGCACAGATGGTTCAAGCTATCTGGCTCCCAGCTGAAGATGGCTCTATGGCCCGCCTCCCTCGCTAAAATAGCTGGGGTTGCCCAAGGACCCAGCAGTGGCCTCAGATGGGCAAAGCATTGCCCCAGCTTCATAGAGGGCTTGCCCGTCATTCCGTTTGAACGCATGAGGGAGTCCGTCTCTCTGCCTCCCTGCCTCCCTCTTAATAAAAAAGAAAAAAAAAAGGGGGGGGAAAGAATGAAGAAAATATGGTTGTTTCATAATAAATTATTTCAGGAAAAACAGTAAAACTAAGGTGACCAACTGTTCTACAATGAAAAGGAGGACAAAAAGAAACATTTTATTCATTGCAACAATAATATATTATAATATGATAAATGCATAATAAGAACATTTGTAATATTTTATATTGTAATCATGCTTACATGTCTATTAATTTTTAGTAATAATTGTAAGAAAAAAGTACTCATTTAGATACAAATATGTTACATCACACGCAATGGATCGACTGCATCAATTGAATATGTACATTTACAGATTAATCTTTCAATATCAAAAAGGAGAACATGTAGGAGGACACTTTTCGAGGAGGACGGAACTTACAAAAGAAGGACTGTCCTCCCTAAAGGAGGACGATTGGTCACCTCAGTAAAACAAAACAAAATAGTAACAAAAGATCCCAAGGTGGTGGTAGTGGCGCTGGTGAGCAGGACATCAGGAAGCAATTTACTTTCACTGCAGGAGATTCTAGAACAGGGGTCCCAAAACTTTTTACACAGGGGGCCAGTTCACTGTCCCTCAGACTGTTGGAGGGCCGGACTATAAAAAAAACTATGAACAAATCCCTATGCACACTGCACATATCTTATTTTAAAGTAAAAAAACAAAACGGGAACAAATACAATATTTAAAATAAAGAACAAGTAAATTTAAATCAACAAACTGACCTGTATTTCAATGGGAACTGTGGGCCTGCTTTTGGCTAATGAGATGTTCAATATGCTCCTCTCACTGACCACCAATGAAAGAGGTGCCCCTTCCAGAAGTGGGGGGGGGGGCGGATAAATGTCCTCAGGGGGCCGCATGCAGCCCGAGGGCTGTAGTTTGGGGACCCCTGTTCTAGAATCTCCTGATATTTTTACGTTTGTTCAAATGCAAGCTTATATTTTTAAAAAGCCCGAGAAATACAAAGAACTTATTCTAATCATCCACGAAATTCCCTAGACCAGAGTCCAGTGCTTAAAGTATATATCAGGATTTAAATACACGGGCTACTGATTTAAGGGCCATCTGCACAGCCCCGGAGTTACCTCGTCCCTGGCCAGGCTATGCCAACACCTTTAACCCAATTGCTAAAGCAGAAAGAATTCCGGCAGAAAGATCTTAACAGATCACAGCAATCACTGGGGAAGAATCATCTATGGAGGCACTGATTTCGTTAGAGGATTTGGTGGCGCTTAAAAAAAAAAAGTGGGAGGAGAGGAGAATCCGCTCAAACTTTCCTCAGGAAAGAGGATGTTTACTGAGTAAACAAGCGGTTGCCAGAGACACACCTGCTACTCCCCCAGGGGAAGCCTAGGAGCCACCACCGCCACCTTCTGGCCACATCCGGGCATTTCTCTCCAAACTCCTGACGTTCTGACGTCGAAACCGTTGGGTTTATTTGAAACACACGCACAACCAATCAGTGGGCGGAGAGCAGTGACTTGTCGCCGCCCCTCTGGAGACTCAAGCCTATGGGAAGGAGGTTGACTTCACGCGCCAATCCGCATGGCTTTTAGAGAGAGAGGCTCCCTTTTTGAATCGGCTGTGGCTGCCCCCAGCGAGGAATGGTGGTAACGGTGAGAGGAGTAGGAGCCTGAGGAGGTGGCGTTCTGGGCCTGTTTTGAGAGTGGTGAGGAGTGTGGGTGTGGGTGTGAGTGGGGAGATGGCAGTGGGCTAGCGTCCCGGCGGCAGTGGGCTCCTTTGCTTGTGTCCGACAGCCCCGCCCCGGGGACCGCGAATTCCGGGGCGCCCCGGCCGCCGCGCTCCCAGCACCTGGGCGGGGATGTCCAGTGGGCGCCCGAAGGCCGCCAGGTGGCTGCTGTTGTTGTAATATGTTGTTATAGTAATTAAATCTATTTCTATATCTATGGAGAGAGTGTATATATGTGTGTGTGTATATATATACATATATATGAAAGAGTTGGCAGACTTTCATTTTTGATTAAATATATATTTCTATATATTTAATTACTATAACACTATATTACTACAACAGCCGTGAATCTTCGCCGCTCACTTGGTTAGTTATGTTCTCCGGAAGAGTGTCTGGGTGAAGGGAGGGAGCCGGGAAGGGGTTCTCTGGGGGCCGGCAGCTGCACCCTTTGTGGGCTTATCTCGGAGGACGTAGTGGTTTCACTCCGGGATTCTTGGGGTCTCCTCTGCGGGCAGTTTCGTTGTTTGAAACGCTAGGCCTCTCCGGCTCCCCACGCCCCTGCGCCAGCCTCTTCCGTACGGATATGTATGGTTTAGTGGTTAAAAGCGTAGCCTCTGGAATCAGGCGGGGTGTAAATCTCGGTTTTATAACTCACAGTGTGACTTGGGGGAAGTTACTTAACTTTTCTGTTCTAGATTTCTCTATCACTTGGGGATGATAATAGTACCTGCCTCTTAGGATTGTTGCAAGAGATTAAATAAATACAAGCAAAAGGTTTGGAACAACGTTTGCCACATATTACGTGTTAAAATAAATGTAAGTTGTTAATCATGATGTTATATATTATATAATGTTATCAATATTCTTGCTGTTGTCGGTAATACCACCAGCAGATCCAGTATGGCATTTAGCTCCTCCATCCTGAAAGTGGATTGCCTAAAAAAAACTAGAAAGAAACCAAAAGTAAATACTTGTTTAAATGACAAGTTTATCTTTGTGTGAAAAGAGACATGTGTTATAGTTAGTATATTTAGTTCTTTCGGAATGTTTTTGGATGAGAAATAAGCTGTATAGGTTTATGAACAATGATTCTCTTGTGTTTGTTTTATAGAAACTTAATAGCATACAGGAATAAAAAAGTAGTTAGTGTATTTCAGTTTATATCCAGACTTATATGTTCTATCATCAGTTTGTCATGAAACTTTTCTTCCTAAATTTTAAAGCTGTTTTGGCAATAAATTGATCCTATACAGTATAACCAAAGTCAATTTTTTTAATCATCTGTTTTGGTGGTCTTGAAGAAGAAATGAGAGAACTAAACTTCTGGTGTTTTTGATTTATTAAAATCTCCCTCCATTTCTTAAAGCAGGTTAGTTCATCTCTTGATTTTTTAAAAACATTCTTTTAAGTTGAGTGAGTGGAATCATGTTTAGAGACTTAAAAAAGAATTAAGGTCTGGATAGAATGCATCATGAGTTCTAATTAAAGACTTATTAACAACTATTGAACTACTTCTTTGGAGAGCCTTAGAATAGCAACTGACATGGATATTTGGTAAGAATACTATAAGAAATGTCCACATGGTGAATATTACCTGAGAATTAATTATTGTTATTCATTTTAGGACATCATGTATTCAACTGGATTTGAGTCCTGTTATATTTTTTACTGATGCTTAACCTTTTAAGTGCAGAGCTTAGACTGGAAGTTGAGTTGTCTGACTTGGAAGTGTGCACCTCACAGTTGTGCTTAAGACTATTATTTTAGTGTACACATCTTCACACTACTTAGTGTCACCATCCAGAAATGATGCTAATGACACCTTACCGTTTCTCCAGTAGCATAGTTTACTGAAACTATTACTTTGTTAAGAATCTGGTGGACGGTACTTGTATATTTTATTAATCTGAAAAAGTAGGAAAGGATAAAATAGATAAGATATGTACCTCCAGGTAATCATCTAGAGATTCAAGATAATAAACTTACATAAAACTCCCATTTGAAATCATGAAAATTTAACTTTTTCTTTTTTCTCTGCAAAAGTCCTAGAAATCTAAAAAAAAAGAAAAAAATTTCATAGTCTAGAGTCATATTGGCTCTAATCCATGCATAACTGTCTTGTTAATTCTTTTAGAGGAGAGACATTTATAAGGTAATTAATATGAAAATACAGTTAAGGTAATTAATAAGAAATTACAGTTCAGTTATACATGAGAAGTTCAAAGAATTCATCTGAGAAGGAGTCAAGAGTGGTGGTTTGGAAGTTGACAGACATGATAGGTGGAGAATTGACATTGTTAAATGCAAGTGGGTATGGAGTAAATTGTGATGTGTTGGAAGGATGCTGAGAAATGCATTGTGGCTGGAGTATATGTGGACTGGGGGAATTAAAGGAGATGAGTCCGAATAATCTGGTCAACTAGGCCAGGGTCAAACTGTATCCTGGATGGTGAATTTAGACTTGGTCATAAAGGGAGGGGTGCTTATGGAAATTCTAAGTAGGGAAGTGATATGGTCACATTTGTTTTTAGGATCATATCCCTGAAATCCTTGTAAAGAGCCATGTCTGCAGAAACTGGTGTTAGAAGCTGTTCTCTTTGAACAGGTGCCCACTGTGGCATTGGGTATCAGGAAGACGGACGGGTCCTAGAGATACTTGAGATGGGATTAATAAGGATTTTGGGGAGGGTGACTGAGGTAGAGAAAAGAATAAGAATGGATTCAGTTTTTGATTGGGATTATTTTGGGGATGATGGTATTATAAATAAATATATTAAGAGAAATAGGTTGGTTGAGGGCAAGAATAATATTTAAGAATACTTTCAAGTGTTCATTATGTCAGGTAATGTGCTGAGTACTTTTGATTGTTATTTTTACTATATTCCAATAAGCTGGGTATTAGTATCTATCTTTATCTTATTGAAGAGGAAACAGGTTCAGTGAAATTGAGTTACTTTTCTTTAGCTCAATATTAAAAAAATGGGTAATGATGCTTTTTATAAATTCTAGCTTAAAGGTAGAGCCTCTAATACCTGTTTTGCCCCACAGTCGTGTTTGTTTCATGTATTTCTATTCAAATTTATTTTTTTTTAGCCAACTTAAACCAGTACAAACAATGGCTGACAATAGTGTATTAACATCCATTACGGGGAGTACAAGCTTGGCAGACTCTTCCATTTTTGATTCTAAAGTTACTGAAACATCTAAGGAAAACTTATTTATTGGACCTACTTCCTATGTTGAAGGTAAATGTGCTTTGATATACCAAATCAATATGTTAATCCTAAACTTACTGACTAGAGACTCTTTTATGAATTAACTGTAATTGTAACACTGTTAAGCTAGAGTATAGGTATTCAGTAAATATTTGTTAGCATAATCTCCTTACACTATGAAGATTTTTTATTATTGTTTGGATTAATGTTTTCCAAGTTTGAAGGGGAAGTCATCTTGTTGGATATTGCTTTTTCTGTATGTGAGGGCAATCCAGCTGCAACATTATTAGCTAGACTGTATTCGTTATATCTGGTTAGGTGAAAAGATACTTCTCTTACCCCACTATGTAACTGGATCTTTTCTAAATTTACATGCGCTGTTGAAAAGGATGACAGTATAAGACAGTGAATGCTTTCTTTGGTTAGGAGGAGTGCTGATTTTTGTATTTTTTTGTACAATATACTTTCCTTAAAAAGATGTGTCCTAAACTTAAAAATTTTTTTTTTCATTGAGAGAGGGGGGGAGACAAAGGAGAGAAAGAAAGAGAGGGGGAGGGAGAGAGGGAGAGAAAGAGTGGGAGAGAGAGAGAGGCTTCAACTTGTTCCACTTAGTTGTTTCATTTAATTGTTCACTCATTGATTGCTTCTTATATGTTCTTATATGTGTTCTGACCTGGGAATGAACTAGGTGGACACTTTATTTACTGAGCCACCCAGCCAGGGCCAAAACTTTAAAAAATACACTGGGAATTAAGTAATTTTAATTTCAGAGACTGTTAATGTTCTCAAAGATGGAAAACAGATATAGCCCCCACCCCCCAAAAAAGAATTAGGAACTAGTGATTTTGATGTTAATCCCTGATAAACATTTAAATAATTTTAATTTTAATAGAAGAAATGCCTCAGGTTGAGACAAGAGTGATATTGGTTCAAGATGCTGGAAAACATGAAGAACTTATAAAAGCCTTAAAGGTATGAAGCTTTAGTCTAGGTTTTTTTAAAGGCTATTTTTCTTCCATCAGTGTATAAATAATTTTATAGTTTTCTTAATCTCATACTTCAGTCTCTTTTCCACAGACTATTAAAATAATGGATGTCCCTGTTGTAAAGATAAAAGAAAGTTGTCCTGGGAAGTCGGATGAAAAATTAATTAAAAGTGTTGTTAATATGGTAGGTCAAGCATTTCATTGCATGTGGCATGCTGCATTTCCCTTGCTTGTATTCTGATACTCCACTTGTGGTGATTGGACTCAAATTAGGCACAGGGTATATTGTGCACTCTGAAGCTAGATGAGCAGGTACAGTTTTATTTTTAAAATTTGGGTGTTTCTGAAACCCCATGCTATAGCATATGTTGCAAATAATGAAATTCTCATAAAATAATTTGGCAATGTTGAATTTAAATGACATGTTAAATTTTTATAAAGATCTGAGACTTTTATCTTTTCTCATTAACTTTATATTTATTCTAAACTCTTGCTTTATTTCCAAAATTATAAATCGCTCTTGACAATCATTCGGCAATTTGCAAGGACATATGAAATATATATAGTTCCCCATACCAGCTGTAATAGTTTGTGAGGGCTGCTGTAACAAAATACCAATACATTAGGTGGCCTAAACAACAGAAATGTATTTTCTCACAGTTCCTAGGGCTAGAAGTCTAAGGTCCCTCTGAACAGCCCCATTGTCAAAAACACATTCTAAGGTAAAGGGAATTAGAGTTTCAAAATGAATCTTGAAGGTACATAATTCAGCCCATCATATCAGCCTAGCAAATAAAGCCAAAATAATTTACCTGTTCAGAATTTTCTTTTAGATGGTTCTTTTTTGTTACATGTGAGTCATACAGGTACTTGAATATCTATTCTCTTTCACAGCTGTACCGTATAAAGTGGTATAGTATAAACAATAACTTGCCTTTTTATATACTACGTTTACTATGCTGCAACTACCTACGTATTCACACCTCTCTTATTTTCCTCACATATACTGAAATAATTATGTGACTCTGCATCCTTTTTGTGGAAAGTAAGGGCCATAGTATTTTTCTGTTTTTCTGAAGACACTTACTTTGTCCATGAAGGAACCATATGTATGGTATCATTTTCTTGGCCAGAGGAAAAAGCAATAGTGGATATCTTTCTAATGCATCCTTCTATCAATATGTGTGTACTTATATTCATCATTTTTTATTACACACATACCTCATGATTTATAATGACTACTAGGTTAAGTCAGAAGCTTATGTCTTTATAATAATCAAATTTTTAAGATCTTAATGTAGATGGAGATCTGTATACATAAAAATACAAATCAGCAACTAAAATGACTTCTCACTATTAAGTATAATGCTCACTGCTATATGATTTAAAACTTGTTTTCTATATATATAAAATTTAAAATGTTAATATTGAATTGATATTTAGGTCTTATTTAAAGAGATATGAATTGATTTTATATAAATTTTATTTCTATAATTCCGTAAAAAAATCAAGGAAATTAAAGTGCCCTTTGTAAAGATGGAATCAGTGGAAGAATATGAAAGTTTTGATTCTCCAGAATTTGAAAATGTATTCATAGTCATGGACTTCCAGGACCCTGTCTTTAATGAATTATATAAGACTGATTGTAGAGTTATTGGACCACCAGTTGTATTAAACTGTGCACAAAAAGGAGAGGTAAGAAGAATATACTTTTATTATGAATTTTCAAGGTTAAATTTTTACTAATGAATGTTCTGAGTATTCATAAGCAGAAAAATTCCATTAATTGTTAAAGAGTACGAAATATTTAGGATAGGAATAGTAGTATCTATTGTAGTTCTTTAATTCTTCCTATTGTAACTTTTAGTTGTGAAAACCTAAGACCTTTGACAGTAATAAAAACTATATGTTATATATAAAAGTCGTAGCAGAGTTAGTCCCTATTTGGTTTTATTGCTGTCTTGTCATTCTTAAGTTTGCCTTATTTAAAATCGCTTTTGTCATTGTATTTTTGTCTTAGATACCAGTAATAAGCACATGATAGTCTTTAATTCTCGCCTTTGATTGAGAAATGCTGCTTTCAGAAATAGAATAGAATTTTTAAAGACTACAATTAAGGAAAAGAATCTTCTTGCATAATGGTTGTAATTAAATATACATATATTAAATAATTCAATATATATATATTCTCATTCTGGTGTGTGTGTGTTTGGTTAAATGATTTACTGATTACCTTGATTATTTGAGCTCAAAAATTGAAGGCTTATTTGTTTTAACTGTGTTATATACCTAGTATTTATAAATAGCTGACATTTTAACTTGAATTGGAACCATTTATAATAATTTATGGAGTCAGAAATCTTTCCTTATTAATAACCACATGTGATAAAATAAGTTTTGGAGCTAAGGGTGTGAGTATGTTTATGTTTAATTTCCAAATTGTAAAGTGTGCTTAGATTATGTGTATCAAATATGATTTGGGAATTGTGGGAAGTTTTTTATTGTAAAACTTAATCCATTTTTTGCTGCATTTTGTTGCATATTAAAAAATGCAAGGAAATTTTTGGATTGGAACAGTTTGGCAAGAAGGAAACTATGTTTAACTTGAGAAAGATGTATTTTATTTTAAAATAAATTTTTAACATCGATTTAAAGTTGTTTTTTATTTCTCAGCCCCTGCCATTTTCATGCCGTCCACTCTATTGTCCCAGCATGATGAATCTTGTACTGTGCTTTACTGGGTTCAGGAAGAAAGAAGAGCTAGTAAGTATTTTCAAATACTCTATTAAAAAAACATTTTTTTCCAGCAAAATAAATGGAAATTGGCATTTTTTTTGATAATTGTGTCATGGTTTTATTTTAAAAGTTTCGAAGGAGAAATTACTGTTACTACCAGATTTCAAATTTTGTGAAGAAACATTCTAAAGAGCCTTATACAGAAACAAATATTATGTCTAGGATGCCTAGCATATAAATTAACAAATTTCATAACTATTTATTCTGTTTGAACTCTTTTTATTTGGTATCCTATCAGCCACATTATATGAAGTTTTAGTTTATACATTAGAATTTGTTGCTATATAAGTTTAGCTTTAAAGTATTATCACCTAGAGATTTCTTAGGAACCTTTTTCTTTGATTTGTAAAATTTTCTGTGTTGGGGCTAATGAAGAATTGCTCTAATTTTGTGGGAAGAATCTTGGTGTGATGTAATCTCATTGTTAAAAAAAAAACCTGGCCGGTTGGCTCAGTAGTAGAGCGTCGGCCTGGCGTGTGGATGTCCCAGGGTCAGTTCTTGGTCAGGGCATACAGGAGAAGCGACCATCTTATTTCCCCAACCCTCCCATCCCACCCCAACACTCCCCTTCTCTCTCTCTCTTCTCCCACAGCCATAGCTCAATTGGTTTGAGCGTATTGGCCCTGGGCACTGAGGATGGTTCCATGGAGCCTCTGCCTCAGGTGCTAAAAATAGCTGAGTTGCAAGCATGGCTCCATATGGGCAGAGCATCTGCCCCAGAGGGGGGTTGCTGAATGGATTCCAGTCAGGGCACATATGGGAGTCTGTCTCTCTATCTCCCCTCCTCTTAACTTGGAAAAGAAGAAGAAAAAAGTAATATATTTAGGCTATATGAAAGTCAGTTTAAATAACTAGGTTTTGTGTGCTCGTCTTTACTGGCTTATCACTATATATAATTTTGCATGAGCCAATAAAAGCAAATGAATATTTTATTGACATAAAATTGTTATCTTTGTGAAAATCCCTAATGTGTGCCTTATAAATAAAAAGTATTCAGTAAATGCTAAATGAATGGTAAACATAGTTTAAAATTTTAATTATAAAGTTAATCTTGTCTTGCTTAATTTTCTTTTGAGGTCAGATTGGTGACATTGGTCCATCACATGGGTGGAGTTATTCGAAAAGACATTAATTCAAAAGTTACACATTTGGTGGCAAATTGTACACAAGGAGAAAAATTCAGGGTATGTAAACGTGGGTATTTTTGTATATTTCAATGTAGCATCATTTGGGAATGGATTTATAAATAGCACTCGCATCTCTTTCTCCTACAATTTACTGAAGATCAGGAAGTTTTTGCTTTGTGCCTGGCCTATGTTAGTGCAGTGGATAAAGCATCGACCTGGAACACTGAGGTTGCCAGTTCGAAGCCCTGGGCTTGCCTGGTCAAGGCACATATGGGAGTTGATGTTTCCTCCTCCTCCCCCCTTCTCTCTCTCTCTCTTCTCATCTCTCTCCTCTCTAAAATGAATAAATAAAAGTTTAAAGGAAAACAAATCATAAAATTTTTGCTTTATGTACTTTTAGTAAAAATTTTATGGTCTAATTTTTAAGGTGGTCTTCAAAAACAAGTAGGATTCTGGAGATTGGCAGATGGGTGGCATTTTAGGCAGATGACTAATGTCAGCAAAGGTTATTAGGAGCATTGGTGAGTGAGGGGGTTTGCAAGTGATGAATAGATAGTTCACTCTTGTCTAAGTAGTCTTTAAAGTATTTTTATTAGGATTAAAATCTTGGTTTAAGGTTATACTTGCATATATATCTTAGGTAGAGTACATCTGTCTGTTCCCACCCTCCATGAGTATACTTATTGTTTATGTAGCAAATGATCATTTCAGTGTAATATTGAATTCCTGGGAATTCATACTTTCTAATTCATACCAAAGTTTTTATTTACTTAATCAGATGTTTTTCTTCTGTTTTTTTTTTTTTGGGGGGGGGTCAGTTTTTTCAAAGAAGTAAACATGGAGAAAGGAGAAATAAAATACAGTAAAGGTGAATTTACTCTATTTCCCCATGTATAAAACATACCCTTTTAAAAAAAATTGAGGTCTATAAACTGTGTGTGTCATATACAGTGGTTGTAGATTTTTTTACTTGTATCTCCTGCTTTTTCGCGCTTGTTGTTTTTGCACTCATTGTTTTGCACTTGTTACTGGTATATTACAGTAGATTACATTTTACCATGTTCTTCCCTGAAATGGCTCAGAAAAAGATTTTTGTACAGTGCTGAATTGAATTCAAGTTAAAAGTGATCTAGTTTGCAAAAGTGAATGGAAATCGTGCTGTTGAACATAATTTTGGTCCTCCAACTGAGAAATCAATCCGAGACTGGCTACGGGAAGAAGAAACCCTACTGAAAACGCCACGGCAGAAGAAGGCCGTGAGAGGCAAGTCACCAAAATGGCCTGATTTAGAGAGGGAATTGAGGATATGGATTGAATAGCAAAGGACAATTGGAATTCCTGTGTCCACAAAGATGGTTCAGCATGAGGCAAGAATTGCTGATGAAAAAGAAGTTACTGATTTCAAAGGACAACAAAATTGGTGCTTCAGGTTCGTGAAATGGAATGGACTAAGCATGCATACACTCACCAGACTTGCCCAAAAGATGCCTGAAAGCTGTGAGCAGAAGGTCCTGGAATTTCATCGTTTTGTCATTCAATGTCAGAAGACACATCAGTTTGAGTTGGGACAGATTGAAAATATGAATGACGTCCCCCTTCAATTTGATGTCCCAAGTAACAGAACTGTTGATAAGGGGGTGAAAGCTGTAACTGAAGACAAGTGGACATGAAAAGAGCCATTATCCAGTTGTTCTAGCTTGTTGTGCTGACAGAAACAAGTTGCCTCCTATGCTGATTTTCAAACGCAAAACAATGCCAAAAGAAGACGTTCCTCGAGGAGTGATTGTCCACGTTCATGACAAGGGTTGGATGGGTCAGGATGGGTTGAAGATCTGGTTTGAGAAAGTTTGGAGTAGGGGACCAGGTAGGCTCTTATGCAAACCTGCCCTATTGGTGCTTGATCAGTTCAGGGCACACAGAACAAAAAACAGAGACAGTTGCTGCAGAGCAAAAAACAAAACTTGCCATCATACCTGGAGGTGACATCCCAGCACCAATCACTTGATGTCAGCATTAACAAACCCTTCAAAGCTGCCATGAGAAATGAATGCAACCAATGGATGAAGTCTTCTGGGGATAATTTGACATCAGCAGGAAGAGTGAAGAAACCAACTATAGGAGAAGTATGTACCTGGGTGAAAAGATCCTGGGATAATGTCAAGATTGAGTTTGTTGTCAAGTCATTTGAGAAGTGTGGCATTTTAAATGCCATAAATGGAACTGAGGACGAGGCAGTATTTGAAAACAAAGATTTGTCATCAGACACAGATGACAAGCTAATGGGTGGGAGTTTTAATAGTGATGAGTTTTATGAATTTTATGATAAATAAAATGAGTTCAATAATTTTATGTAATACATTTTTATTTTTCAAATTATGGGCCTCCAAATTAAGGTGTGTCTTAAACATGGGATCGTCTTATACATGGGGAAAGACAATAATCAACTTCAGAGATATATTTATTTAAAGTAAAATATAGAAGTGATTTGGCCTGACTAGGCGGAGATGCAGTGGATTGAACGTTGAACTGGGACATGGAGGACCCAGGTTCGAAACCCTGAGATTGCCAGCTTGATCTTGGGCTCACCAGCTTGAGCACGGGGTTGCTGATCTTTTTTTACAGAGATAGAGAGAGAGTCAGAGAGAAGGATAGATAGGGACAGACAGGAAGGGAGAGAGATGAGAAGCATCAATCATCAGTGTTTCGTTGCGACAACTTAGGTGTTCATTGATTGCTTTCTCATATGTGCCTTGACCGTGGGCCTTCAGCAGACTGAGTAACCCCTTGCTCGAGCCAGCAACCTTGGGTTCAAGCTGGTGAGCTTTGCTCAAACCAGATGAGCCCACGCTCAAGCTGGCGACCTTGGGGTCTTGAACCTGGGTCCTCCGCATCCCAGTCCGATGCTCTATCCACTACACCACCTCATAGTCAGGCGGGGGTTGCTGATCTTATGGTTGCTGGCTTGAGCAAGGGGTCACTTGCTCTGCTGTAGCCCCCCAGTCAAGGCACATATGAGAAAGCAAACAATGAACAACTAAGGTGCAGCAACGAGGAATTGATGCTTCTCATCTCTTTCCCTTCCTGTCTGGCTGTCCCTCTCTCTGACTCTCTCTCTGTCTCTGTCAAAAAAAGAAAGAAGTGATTTGGACATCATAGGACTTGGTTTAAAGTTATTTAAATATAAGTTGTATGATTGAAAGAGTTTTCTGTTAATTTTCCTTTATATTATGTTACAAAGCAGATGAACAATGATCTAAAACTAAAACTGCAAAGAAGTATATATATAATTGTTTAACGAACTTTCATGAATGCAGTTATTTAAAGTAAAAATTAATAGTAATTCATGTTTATATTTTTAGATTGCCGTGAGCCTGGGTACTCCTATTATGAAGCCAGAATGGGTTTATAGATCTTGGGAAAGGAGGAATGAACAGTAAGTGTTTAAAAATTCAGTAGTTTATTTTGTGAATTAAACATGTTATCTTATGAAGGTAAACCCATGTGCCCAAATTTGTAGATAGTATAGAAAAATGAACTCAGAGTTTTGGTAGCTTAGGGAATAAAGGGAAGAAAGAATGAAGTTACACAAAAAATTATGAATTACTGAAAATTGGAAAACATCTATGGTTATCTTTGGACTTGATCTTGTGAAATAACTTTCATAAATATTCTAAAATTATTAGGTAATAGCGTAATGCATCTGGATATTTGGATTTTGTTCTGTTATTTTCTTATTTTTGGTGTTTCTGGTTGCATTTTAAATGATGATTGCAATTCATAAATTTTTTAAGCTTTCCAATCTTGCTGTTGTAATACTTCTTCATTACTAAAGATTTCATAAAACTAGAACCTACCCTGGAATACACATAAAATTTCATGTACAGAGCAGGAATTTGAATCTTGCGATCAGATTTTGTCAAATTCAGGATGACTGAGGACACATCAGTTTTTTAAAACATTTTTTAGTTGTTAAAATGTTAAAGGTTTTGTTAAAATTTCAAGACTAGATGTAAAGTATTTTGAATAAATGTATTATACTAAAACCTTTAAAATTATAACTTGATGTACTAATTTGTTGAATTTAAGTTAACCTGGTGCTAGAAGAATGTATTTTGTTTTTAGGGATTTCTGTGCATCAGCTGATGACTTTAGAAATGAATTTAAAGTTCCTCCATTTCAAGATTGCATTTTAAGTTTCCTGGGATTTTCAGATGAAGAAAAAACTAATATGGAAGAAATGACTGAAATGCAAGGTAGAGTTTAGCATAATTTAAAAGTTTTATATAAATATATTTTATCCTGCACTCGTACCTAATGACTTCCTGGTGAATATGCCTCTAAAAATTTGGGTTTGAAGGTAGTTTGCCTTATTTATGTCTGCGTTCCTCTTTAGGAGGCAGCCATTTACCAGTTGGAGATGAAAGGTGCACTCATCTTATAGTTGAAGAGAATGTAGTAAAAGAACTTCCATTTGAACCTTCAAAGAAACTGTATGTTGTGAAGCAAGAGGTAAGTAATTTTAAAATGAAATTGGTTTTCTAAAAATATTACTATTGGCTTTCCTGATAAGTTGAATTCTTAATTAAAATGTTCTTTTTTTCACCTAGTGGTTCTGGGGAAGTATTCAGATGGATGCTCGAGCTGGAGAAACTATGTATTTATATGAAAAGGTATACTTTTTTTTTTGTTCCTTAGTTATTCTGTGAATTTGTGTGAAGATAACATTTTTTTTTATCCAGAAGATATATAGTTAGAACACAGGTCATCTTTTTCATTATGCTTAGGAGTTTGAGAACAATTAGATATTGAGTAGTAGTCAATGTATATTTAAGTGAAAGCACTGCTTGTGATGGATATTATTTGAATTTCTTATTTGTCTTTCTGTCAAAGGCTTGGTGATATTATGAACAATAATATCTTTATTTTTAGAAACTTAGAAACTTAAGGGAAAGATAGATATGCAAATAGTTACAGTACGGAATTATATATGCTGTAATTGAGTAATGTATTTTAACCAGCCTCTTTCTGAGAGAATCAGTGAGGATTGAAAAGAGCAAATAGCCTGACCAGGCAGTGGTGCAGTTGATAGAGCGTCGGACTGGGATGCGGAAGGACCCAGGTTCGGGACCCCGAGGTCGCCAGCTTGAGCACGGGCTCATCTGGTTTATCAGCTTCAACCTAGGGTCGCTGGCTTGAGCAGGGGATTACTCGGTCTGCTGAGGACGTGCGGTCAAGGCACATGTGAGAGGGCAATCAATGAACAACTAGGGTGTTGCTGTGCGTGGCGCAAAACTGATGATTGATGCTTCTCATCTCTTCGCTCCTGTCTGTCTGTCCCTGTCTATCCCTCTTTCTGACTCTCTCTGTCTCTGTAAGAAAAAAAAGAAAAGAAAAGAGAAAATAAATATTGAGCCAACTTTCTAGGCTATTCTGATAAGGACATGCTAGTTAGATAGCAGGTGAGAGTGGGTATGGAAGCTTGGAAATATGTTAAAATAGCAAACAGTTTAGCATGGCTTTAGAAAAGAATTGGGGGGGAAAGGCCAACAGATAAAGCTTCCTAGGTGATTTGCCTGAAATCTGTGTACTCATTGATCAATGTCACCCCATTAAATTTAAGTTTTGAAATAAAATTTTTAAAAAAATTAAAAATAAATAAATAAAGCAGACTTGCTAGGTGGGTAGAAGTAATATGTTGAAGAAGTTTAGATTTTGTCCTATAAGTATCGGTAGCCATTTACAAGTAAGGAGAAAGATAACATTTAAAAAAATGACTGCAATAGTAGAATGTAGGCAAGGAAAATCCTGCCTTCCTTCTGGACCTTGATAAAGAGTAGTATTCACCAAACTGTGGCGTAAAGCTCGAGAAGCAGGTTTTAAGGGAAGATTTACTGCAGTTTTGGATTTAATAATTTTGAATAGAATATTGAAGATGAGATGTGAATTCATTGTGTTTCTATAAAAATCTAAACAGGTACTAGTCTCTTCAGACTCTTCTCAGTGTTAGGTTCTTAACATAAAGTTTAAAAAGTTGCTTTAGATATTAAGAGAGAGTTCTTAAAATCAAGTGTTATTTGACAAATATTGGAGAGCACTGTGTCTAGCCCTGTCTAAAGGCTAGAGATTCAGCGAACAAAATATGAATGGTTCCTGCTCTCTGGGGTTTATTTATAGCCTAAGGGGCGAATACAGTAAACAAGCTTACAGATGAGTATGTAGCACTGATAGTGTTATGAAGAACAAGAATTAGGTGCTAGGGGTTTGACAATTATAGTGGTCCCTTGACTTATATTTCATGAAGTTGTAAAATTATTTTGCAAAATCTAGGTTTTGTTAGTCTTGTAAATATGTATTTTTTTCCTGTCTTGTTATAGAACCATGGAACTGAAACTGAGTTTTTGTATTCTTGATTGTAGGCTACTACACCTGAGCTTAAGAAATCAGTGTCACTGCTTTCTCTAAATACTCCAAACAGTAATCGCAAAAGACGTCGTTTAAAAGAGACACTTGCTCAGCTTTCTAGAGAGACAGACCTGTCACCTTTTCCTCCTCGTAAGCGGCCATCAGCCGAACATTCCCTTTCCATAGGATCACTCCTAGATATCTCCAACACACCAGAGTCCAGCATTAACTATGGAGGTAATTCAGATTTTAAAAAATTTGTCTTTAAAATTTAGTGGAATGGAATGATTCTTAAAATATAGACAAATCTCTGCTAGACGGAACATCAAAGGCTCTGCCTTTAATTTTGTTCCAGCTGGGGAGAAAAGGCACATGAAAATGCTTCTCTTTACTGACTGCTTGCTGTAGCTAAGTGTTTTTTATATTCTATGTGTTTATAAGATGGGTTTTATTTGTTCCATTTTCCAGATTACTAAAGTGAGGTTAGAGAAATACCGATAACTTTTCTAAAGTCACACAGCTAGACAGTGAGGGATTTGTTCCAAGAGCAAGTTCTTAGCACTGGTTAACAGATCACAGATGTATTATGGGGAAGACAGGTACACTGAAGTCAGGGGAGGGTGAGTTCACTTTGTTCTCAGCTGATACAAGAAAGCTACAATGAACTCTTCTCTGTTCATGTTTTTTTCCATTCAGCACCCTAGTATGATGTGTTTTCTAGATTTAAAAAACAAAACCTCCCCTTGATCTCATGGTACTCTCCACTTATCTCATTTCTTTCTTCCCTTTCACATGAGTACTTTTCAAAGAACTACCTTGATTTGTTGTCTCATTTACTTGCTTATCATTGTCTTTTCAACTCATTCCAGTTGAATTTCGCCCCCCTGCAGCTTTGGAGGACAGTTTTAATGCAGTCAACAGCATTCAACACATGAAAAGCTACTTATTCCTGGACACATTTTTTTCTCTTGGCTTTACTCATTTCTTTTTCTCCTTTGCCTAGCTTCTCTCTCCAACTCTGAATGTTGATTGCTATTTCTGTGTTGTTTCTTCTCTATTTTATTTTCCCTTTATTATCTCATTTAATTCCATAACTTTAACAACATTTATATGCTGATGACTCCAAAATTTGTCATCTTCCCTCTCCAACTCCCTGCTTCATGCCTCCTTTTCCACATCTTAAACTTAGCATAATCAAGTCAGAACTTTTGATTCTCTCTACCACTCTCAGCGCCATTCCTTTACCATCCTTTATCAACCCTTTTTGGAAAAAAGCTCTGAGGCAACTGCAGTGGTCTCTCTAAATCCATTTTTGTCTTTCTACATGTAGATATTACAGTGGTCTCTAAAACTATATAAATTATATCATGCCACTCTATTTAAAGTCATTTTGTAGCTTTGTATTACCGTAGTTTCTCTGTAATTCTTCCTCATTTACCTCTGACATGTGGTTTCATGTTCTCCAGTGATACTGTAAGCTTTAGTCACACTATCTTTGTTCTTTGAATATTTCTACTACATTCATAACTCAGGAACATTGTACTTGCTCTCTTTGCCTTAAGGAAATTCTACTGGGTTCCCTGTAAAGCTCAGCCTCTGCTCCACCACTCCTTCCTACCAACCCATCACCAGTAGTAGCTATCACGGTTAGAGGTTATACTTTTTGTTTACTTATTTTATTTGCTTCACCAGAATGTAAGCTTTAAGAGAAAAAGAACCTTGTCCATCTTACTCTTTGCTTTATTTCCAGTGCCTAGTATAAAGTAGGTATTCAGTAAATAGCCATGAAATGAATTGAAAGTTATTTTAAGGTAGGCCCGAAAACTGAGATGGATTTCAAGAATATAAGAGGAGCAAGAAAACTGTACAAATTAAGTTTTTAGGGAATAATGAATAGGTTGGTTTGCTTGGAGTATGGGGGAGAAACTTGATTAGAAAGATTAATTAGGGCCAACTATTAGAGGATTTTGAAATCAAACTGGCATGTCTGAACTGTATACTGTCATCAGCGAGGGACTTTAAAAACTCTTGAGCAGCAGAGTAATTGAGTAGGAAATCTGTAGTGGATTATTCTGAAGAATGATTAGGAGGAAGGCAGTTTAGAGGTAGCCAGACCATGAAGAAATCTAGAGTGGCTTGGGCCACAAGATGATAAGGCCGTGAACCAGGAGGGAAAGAAAAGACGAAGCACTGGGGAAATAATTGGTCGAATGGAGTGATAGGAGGGGAGTAAGAGGAGAAGACAGCAAAGTATTAAATGGAAGAAATGTTACCTTGCAAAAATAGGTAGTTTATATTTTGAAGGAACATAGTGCGAGTTTAGAGAAAATCTAGGTTAAATTGTAGTAATGTCCATTAGGCATTTGGAAAACTTCAACCAGGTGCTTGTGCAAGAGCTTACAATTAGCTATGTAGTTCAGAGAACTTACTGGTTCCCTAATTAGGTACATAATGGTCATGGGGTGGTAAGTACTGCTCATAAAGACTGGAGCTTGATTATGCAACATAGAGTACAGGAGAGGTAAATGAACCCCTAAAAACCAGACATGACAATCTAATATATTTGATACTTTGTAATAGAACTCCTGTTTGTAGATCACGGTCTAGACATACTACTTAAATTAGGTCGGTGTACACCAATACTTTCCTCCAAAAGTAACGTTGAATGGCAGAGGCTTCTCAGCCTGGTGTCAGTACCCTGAAATAACATGGCAAGTGGGGAATTCTTTGAAGTTTGTTATCTTTAAAAGGCATTCAAAATTCCATAGTACACATGGTTATTTTAATAATGCTAAAAATGATTGAGTGAGTAAAATTGCTGTACTGGGACTACATAGTATCTTTTCTATATCATTCTACTCTATGTTATAGTCTCCTTTTCCTATTGTGGAACTTTCTGTTAGGAGAGTCTGTGAATAATGTTGAAATAGTCTACCCATATTGATAGTAAGAAAATTATTTCAAGCTTTTATAAAATTTCTTTGAAAAATTTTGTTTAAATTAAATGATACATATAAAATATACGAATGCATCCTCCCTGCACTTTGGGTTGGACTGGATACTTTGAACTAGCAAAGAATTTGCAGTTGATGTTGGATTTTTTTTTTGAGAGAGGCTTTCACAACAACCTTTTTCTCCTTTTTTAACTTAAATATTTATATGTTGCTTTTCACTTTCTTATTTAAGTTTTTTATTTTGAAATAATTTCAGATTTCAAAAAAACTGCAAAATTATAGAGTCCTGTATTCTATTCAATAATTTCCCAAATGGAAATATTCTGTTACATTTGCTTTAATATTCATTTATTCATATTCTCACTCTTTCTCCACACACGTAGTTTTGATATCTGCAATGTATTGCAGAGATGTCATGCCTTTACCTCTATCAGGCGTCCCCAAACTACAGCCCTGCGGGCCACATGTGGCCCCCTGAGGCCATTTATCCGGCCCCCGCCGCACTTCCGGAAGGGGCACCTCTTTCATTGGTGGTCAGTGAGAGAAGCACTGTATGTGGCAGCCCTCCAATGGTCTGAAGGACAGTGAACTGGCCCCCTATGTAAAAAGTTTGGGGATGCCTGGGAGACTTAAATTAGTATTTTACAAAATATAGACATTTCTTGAAAGTATTGTAATTAGGAAATTTCTTCTGGCCTCATCTTATAAAGAAATTTCATTTTAATTAAAATGTATATGGTGTTATATTTATAAGAGTTGGTATCCTTTCCTTTTTTCTGTGAAATCTGTAATGTTTGGTACTTATATCTGGCCTGCATTTTAAATCATTCCTCCTTTTTACCTTTTAGAAACACCAAAGTCTTGTACTAAGTCTTCTAAAAATTCCACTCCTATTCCTTCAAAGCAGTCAGCCAGGTGGCAAGTAGCAAAAGAGCTCTATCAGACTGAAAGTAATTATGTAAATATATTGGCCACAATTATTCAGGTAAGAGTTTGGTTGCAAATGATTTCTGTTTTTGTGTTTCTAAGTAAAAAATATAAGAGGTGTTTTTCTTACAGGAAAATTGCATAAGTATAGAATTTGAACATAGATATTAAAAATGAAAATGAGTGACAAAAACTGCTATTATGGAAATGCCATAACTTTAATAGTAGCTTTTATTCATGCAGTAATAGCACTATTTTTTTAGGGTGACTTTAAAGAGTGAAGGATCCTAATTAAATGATCATATAGGGGACCAAGTTTAATTCAGAACTTTGCAAGTTCCTTGTCAAGATACTGCATTTATATTTATATTTCTGAAAGTGTGTGTTCTAGAATCATTGCTTTAGATGGTACTGTACATATATGAAAAAGCAATAGCAATGAAGTCTAGTAATATCGATGTAAGTAATTTTTAAAAAACCCTTTCATATGTCGTTTTCTTTTTAACAGTGATTAGTCATAAATAAGTGTTCTATCACACTGCTTACCACTATTAAAATGCACTATGAAGTTATTTCTAAAGAAAAACAATTCTAATGAATCTTTGTAATATGAGGTTGAAGAAGATATTTTTTTTTTCAATTTTTATTTTTATTTATTCATTTTAAATAGAGAGGAGAGAGAGAGAGAGAGAGAGACAGGGGGGAGGAGCTGGAAGCATCAACTCCCATATGCGCCTTGACCAGGCAAACCCAGGATTTTGAACCGGCGACCTCAGCATTTCCAGGTCGATGCTTTATCCACTGCGCCACCACAGGTCAGGTTGAAGAAGATATTTTAAGGAATAAATTGAAATTCAAAGTTCTACTGACCTGTTGTGGTGGTGCAGTGGATAAAGCATTGACCTGGAAATGCTGAGGTCGCCGGTTCGAAACCCTGGGCTTGCCTGGTCAAGGCGCATATGGGAGTTGATGCTTCCAGCTCCTCCCCCC
The DNA here is from genome assembly GCF_036850765.1 of Saccopteryx bilineata. Taxonomy (NCBI): domain Eukaryota; kingdom Metazoa; phylum Chordata; class Mammalia; order Chiroptera; family Emballonuridae; genus Saccopteryx; species Saccopteryx bilineata. The sequence goes on along the minus strand of NC_089497.1, from coordinate 83,582,731 downwards.
TTCTCTCTCTCTGTGTCTCTCTCCTCTGCCTCTCTCTCTCCTTCTCTCTCTCCTCTCTAAAAATGAATAAATAAAAAGAAATTTTAAAAAACATACAAAAAAACAAAACCTTGGGCTTGCTTGGTCAAGGCACATATGGGAGTTGATACTTCCTGCTTCTCCCCTCTTCTCTCCCTCCCCCCACTAAAATTAAAAAAAAAAAAAAAAAGTCCCAAAGTTCTAAAAGACATAATAATAGGACATTTTGGAATCTGTATAAAGAAGGAATAAATTTGTTTTACGTATTGAAGGAGGTTGTCAGGAAAATAAAGTTAATACCATCAAATTTGTCTTTGAATAGAAAAATAATGAACAGAAAGACTTCTTTCTTGGTGCTACTGGAGAGATAGGTGATTCTTCACGGTTAATTTGCTTAGTAGTAATCAGGAAATTATGTGGCCCTCAGCTGTATTAACCTTGTTTTAGGCCAGCTTTTCTCCTTCCTCAAGGGAGATGTATTATCCTTGTTGACTTTCTTTAAGTTTTTATAGTCAGCCAAAATGTAGTTGAGTAGCAGATTATCCTTTTGGCATATGCTATTCATGTACTTTGGTAGCATTTAGTATTACCTACAAATGTAAATCCTTTCAGACCATGGGAAATGCACGGAGTTTCAGTATTCTGATTTGCATATCAATTAAATTAATCAGAACTCCTTTTAAAAAAGCCCTAGCAATTATTCAACTATAGCATAAACTCACCTAAGGATTTATTTAAAAGCTTGTGGTCTAGATTCATGACTGTTTTCTTGCAGCTATATTTTAGGGCTTATGAATTTGGAATAACAATTTTAACTTAGAGCCCAAATTAAATGAATAACCATAATATCATATATTATAACAGGGAATAATAAAGATTCCAGAGTATTATGGAAGTTTATAATAAAATTATAAATTAATATTGTGGCAGGAGTTCAAGAAGATTTTTGTTTTAAAAGAGCTTAGGCTGGAAGAGGAAATAGGGTATACACACCAAATCGTAATACCAAGTGGAAGATTATAAGCATCATGAGGGAGGTACAGTGGTCGGCACACTCATTAGTCAACAGAGCCAAATATCAACAGTGCACTTGAAATTTCTTTTGAAAGCCAAACTTTTTATACTTAACTATATAGGTAGTTACATTCCTTATGGAGGGAGCGCCTGCAAGTGGTATTTTGTGGCAGAGCCACACTGAAGGGGCCAAAGAGCCGCATGTGGCTCGCGAGCCATGGTTTGCTGACCACTGAGTTAAGATATTTGGAACTTTGTGAGGTTTTACTCTTCGTCCAGTTTAGGAAAGGTATTGGATTGCAATTTTTGATAGGTTGAACACTGGAAAAAGCATCTTTTTTTGGTTTTTTTTTTCAGGGACAGAGAGTCAGAGAGAGGGATAGATAGGGACAGACAGACAGGAATGGAGAGATGAGAAGCATCAATCATTAGTTTTTCGTTGCGCGTTGCGACACCTTAGTTGTTCATTGATTGCTTTCTCATATGTGCCTTGACCGTGGGCCTTCAGCAGACCAAGTAACCCCTTGCTCGAGCCAGTGACCTTGGGTCCAAGCTGGTGAGCTTTTTGCTTAAGCCAGATGAGCCTGTGCTCAAGCTGGCGACCTCGGGGTCTCCAACCTGGGTCCTCTGCATCACAGACCGATGCTCTATCCACTGCGCCACCACCTGGTCAGGCTGGAAAAAGCATCTTAAGAAAAAAATTGAACTTGATTTTTAAGTATGTGTGTGATTGGTACATGCACAGAATGTGAGTGGAAAGTGTATTTGAGATTTTTTAAACAATACAGATGATTGAAGTTGTCTGTTATTCAAGGTGTAGAGAGTAGTCTAGGGGCATTAGAGTTTAGAGTGGTATAAGGAACCAGGTTAGGGATTGGTGTATAGAACTAAGACTGCATATGCAATTCCAGAGAGGGCCCTTGTATAGTGTGCTATATAATCTCTGAGCTTATAGAAGATGATATTATCTTACTTGCATTTTAAAAAGATAACTTGGTTCACTTTGAAGGAAAGGAGAATTTATGGAGGCCAGGAGATCAATTTGTAGGTTATTCCAGTAGTCTTGGTTAGATTTTTGAGGACCTGAACTTCTTAGGATAATATCAGTGAAAGTGAAAAGGGTATAGATTTAAAGAAATATTGGAAAAGTAGAATCAAAAGTTTTTGGCTCTCTAATTTTAACATAACTTTTTTTGAGATTTTTTTTAATGAAACAGTGCATTTTGGTTGTCTGAATATTTTTGTTTAGGATTTTTTAATTAAATATTGATTGGGTAAAGGAATGATTACAAATATCTTTGAAACATCTATTGTGTTTCTTTACCTCCCACAGAGATAATCATCATCTGGAATTTTGTGCTTATTTCCTTTGTAGATCTATCACATATGTATAGGAAAAGAAACTATATAGTATATATAATCATACTTATATATGTTAAAGATTTGGTTTTTCACTTGAGACTAATGATCTTAAGATGTCTGTTTTTATATCTGTTTTGTATTCATTTTTTTGTATGAATAAATCAACTTATTTACCTTTTATTTTTAATGAACATTGAAGTTAAGTTTTAGTGTTTTGTTTTTGTTTTTTACTCTTCCTAGTAGTCTGTGTGAATATTCTTATTTATGTCTCCCAGAGAACATACTCTGGGTAAAAACTTGGAATTTCTGAGTAATAGGTTATACACATTTTTATCTTGACTGAAACTTGATAGTAGGTTGGAAACTAGGTTTTGTTAGTCTCTGTTGTCCATTGAGGTTTTCATAGGTGAAGCTTAACTTGCATCAGTATAGGCAGATGACCTTGGGGCAAAAGCTGGTTTTAGTAGTCAACTCTCTACTTTCACTTAGATTTTGGCCTCCGAAGGTCCTTCACTTTTTTTACATTATCATTTATAGTATACTTTCTTTTTATTCCTTCCTTCCTTCCTTCCTTCCTTCCTTCCTTCCTTCCTTCCTTCCTCCCTTCCCTTCCCTTCCCTTCCCTTCCCTTCCCTTCCCTTCCCTTCCCTTCCCTTCCCTTCCCTTCCCTTCCCTTCCCTTCCCTTCCCTTCCCTTCCCTTCCCTTCCCTTCCCTTCCCTTCCCTTCCCTTCCCTTCCCTTCCCTTCCCTTCCCTCCCTCCCTTCTTTTCCTTTTCTTTTTTCTTTTCCTTTCCCTTCTCATACTTCCCTTCCCTTCCCTTTCCCTTCCTTTTCCCTTTCCCTTTCCCTTTCCCTTCCTTTCTTCCCCTCCCTCCCTTCCTATTGTGATTCATTTTATTTCTACATATTTTAAGGACCCAACAACACACTATTATTATTATTACTATTTTTTTAATTTTATTCATTTTAGAGAGGAGAGAGAAAGGGAGAGAGAGAGAGACAGAGAGGGAGAGAGAGAGAGGAGAGAAAGACAGAGAGAGAAGGTGGGGAGGAGCTGGAAGCATCAACTCCCATATGTGCCTTGATCAGGCAAGCCCAGGGACCGGCAACCTCAGCATTTCCAGGTCGATGCTTTATCCACTGCGCTACCACAGGTCAGGCCACACTATTATTTTTAATTGGGTTGTTTCTTTTGAGTTTCAAAATTCTTTCTATATATATTTTAGATACTATTCCTTTGTCAGATATATGATTTGTAATTTATTTTCTAGTCTGTAGCATGTCTTCTCATTCTAAGTCCTTTGCTGCAAAGTTTTTGATTTTGATGAAGTCCAGTTTATCAGATTTTTTTATATAGGTCATGCTCTAGTTATATTTAAGCTGAGGTTTATTTTTTTGCCCATGACAAATGGTGTTCAACCATTTGTTGAACAACTAGCCTTCCTCCAATAAATTGCTTTTGTACTTTTGTCAAAAATTACTTCATATTTGTGTAGGTTTGTCCCTGAACTTTATTCTCTGTTATTGACCTTATATGTTTTTCCCTTTGCCAGTACCACACAGTCTTGAATATTGCAGCTTTATACTAAGAGGCTCCTTTGCCTTTCCATATACATTTTTAGAATCTAATTTTCTTTATTTACAAAATGTTCTGGTATTTTGATAGGTATTGAGTTAAATCCATACATCAACTTTGGGGAAAATTGATGTTCTTACTGTGTTGGATCTTTTAATCCATGACCATATGTCTTTATTTACTTAGGTGTTTGATATCTTTGATCAGCATCTTTATTTTTTGGTATCACGTACGTGTTTTATTATAGTAAGTCCTCACTTAACATTGTTGATAGGTTCTTGACTTTAAGTGAAATGATGTATAATAAAAGCAATTTTGCCATAGAATAATTATATAAACTAATGTTAAGTTCTTATGCTATCTTGTTTATTATATGCTGCTTAAGTGTCTGTCTGTCGCCGATAGCTTATTGGTTGCTTGCGTAACTGTACTAGCCAGTGGGGTGAAGTTGCCACGGCTAAATGCAAATTGAGCGGGTCAGGGCGAAGGTGAACATTTGTTTGCATTGGCAATCATCTGTTTTACATAAAAACGTCTTAACGTAATTTCTTTTAAGAATGCCTCCTAGAAAATACAGCACTGAAGAGGAGAGAAAAGGAGCTAAAGTTGCACAGAAACGGCTTTCTCGACAAAAAGAAACCACTGAGCAGAGAAAGACAAGGCTTGCTTCAGTCGCAGAGCAAATGCGTCTTTCTTGGCAAAATGATACTGATGAGCATAGAGAAACAAGGCTTGCCTCAGATGCAAGACAAAAAAGCCTGTCTTGACAAAATAAGTCCCTTGAACAAAGGCAGGCGAGCTTAAAAATGATGGAAAGATCTACACAAGAAATGTTGTGTACAAAGAGATCTTTGACATGTGAATTAACATTTTATTATTTAAATCACCTTTATTTATTGAGCTAGCGGTGGCTCTTAAGAAATGTACCGCCAGTGGTTTCCTTCATTGCACTCTACTTTAAGCAATTAAGCAAGTAGAAGGGGGAAGCCCTGTGGGGCACTAAGCAAAGGGGCGTCCTCGCCGCCTGCCCTGGGTAATTCAGTTTGAATTAGCAGACACCTTTGCACAAATCATTTTAATTATAATATCTAGAACAGCGGTCATTTCGTATGACCGCTGGGCTTTCTAGTACCATTATAATGAAGCAGTGTTATTCGAAGACCTGCTTTATACTTATACTTAGGTATTTTAACTTTTTATTGTATATGATACATTTTAAATTTTGGTTTCCTTTGTATATTACTGGTATATAGAAATACGATTAATGTATCTTTGTTCTTTATGTGAATGCACATGTGCTGTGGACCTTGTATCCTCTGACTTTGCTCTGTTTACATATTAGTTCTAGGAGCTATTTATCTTTTATTTTTTTTAGATTGATACAAGCAACAACATGCATACAAACAGGTCTTTTGCTTTAAATTTAGTTTCATTCCCCTAAACCAGTGGTCGGCAAACTCATTAGTCAACAGAGCCAAATATCAACAGTACAACGATTGAGATTTCTTTTGAGAGCCAAAGTTTTTAAACTTAAACTATATAGGTAGGCACATTCCTTATTGAGGGAGCATCCGCATGTGGTGTTTTGTGGAAGAGCCACACTCAAGGGGCCAAAGAGCCGCATGTGGCTCGTGGCCGCAGTGTGCCAACCAGGGCCCTAGACCAAGGTTCTGTGCTACCATTTTAAAACATTTAGTACTTATTACAAGTATATGCCTGAAACTAACTGATTGCTTATTGTGTTCTTCCTTAGTACCTTGACTAAAAATAGAAATTACTCTTGTATCATACTAACAGTTTTAATGATTTGTAGAACTGTGTATAAACTTTTATTAGATTCTAACATAATATTTTATTACAAGAGTATATATACACATATACACAGATGTTTAAAGAAAATTTTAAAAAGTCTCAAATATAGAGATAACTATTTTTTAAGATCTTTTTCTTTTTCTTCAACATTTTATATCCTCTTTATCACTGTCTCTGTGTTAGCTTCTCTCCACCCACACAACGAACCTAAACTAGCCTTTGTTTTTTACTTTTTAGTTATTTCAGGGACCATTGGAAGAAGAAGGACAACGTGGTGGGCCTATCCTTGCACCAGAAGAGATTAAGACTATTTTTGGTAGTATCCCAGATATCTTTGATGTGCACACTAAGATAAAGGTAAATTTGTTATATGTTAGTGCAGGGGTTGGGAACCTTTGGCTCGTGAACCATATGTGGCTCTTTTGATGGCTGCACCTGGCTCTCAGACAAATCTTTATTAAAAAAAATAATGATGTTAAAAATATAAAACATTCTCATGTATTACAATCCATTCATTTCCTACCGCTCATGTTCATGGTTGCGGGTGGCTGGAGCCAATCACAGCTATTCCCCGAGACAACACCAAATTTTTATTGGATAATGCGTAATGTACACGGTTGTTGTATGGCTCTCATGAAATTACATTTTAAAATATGTGGCGTTCATGACTCTCTCAGCCAAAAAGGTTCCCAACCCCTGAGTTAGGGTCATAGTGATTCTTTTTCGATTACGTTTATTTATTATGATTTTTCAGGTACTTATGATGAGCTAAATAAAACTTCTCATTTATTCCTTTAAATGATTATTTTCCTTGCTCCAGTGCGTTGCTAATATTGTTGTTTGCTTCTTTTAAGTATAATTTTAAGTAGTTAAGTATTATATTTTTGACTTGTGGTTTGTTAAGTATTCTTGTTTTGAAGGAATTTTTTTCTTCTTGAACTTTTCTGAGTCTCCTAGTTAGAATGATTCTTAAATTATTTGTGCTTAACTGTGTTTGAAATGAAAATGTAACATTAAAAATATTTTTTAAGATGCATCATGTCTTTTTGTTGTTGTTGTATTTTTATGGAGAAGCAGGGAGACAGAGAGACAGACTCCAACATGCACCAGACTGGGATCCACCAGGCAATGCCCACTAGGCGGCGATTCTCTGCTCATCTTGGGCATTGCTCTGCTGCTGCTGGAGCCATTCTAGCACCTGAGGCGGAGGCCATGGAGCCATCCTCATTGCCCAGGCCAACATTGCTCCAATGGAACCTTGGCTGCAGGAGGGGAAGAGAGAGACAGAGAGGAAGGAGAGGGGGAGGGTGGAGAAGTAGATGGGCGCTTCTCCTGTGTGTCCTGGTTGGGAATCGAACCTGGGACTTCCACATCCCAGGCCAGTGCTCTACCACTGAGGCAGCTGGCCAGGGACTGCATCATATCTTAAACAGCTTAACTGAGATACATTTTATGTCTTTTAATTCACATATTTCAAATATGATTCAGTGATTTTAATAATTTTGCCAAGTGATGCAGTCATCACCATAATTCTATTTTTACACAGTTTTACCTTCCCCAGTAAGATCCTCCATTTTTAATTTATAGTTAACTTTCTCATTGATAGGCCTAGCTCCATGCAACCTCTAATCTACTTTCTATGAATTTTCATATAAATGTAAAACTACAGTATGTGATACCTTATGTCTGGCTTCTTTTACATAGCATATTTTTGAATTTCATCTATGTTAGCATGTTAGTAGTCTGTTCCTTTGGCCAGATAATATTTCATTATATGGCTATGCTACATTTCTTCACTCATTCACCAGCTGATGAAAATTTAGGTTGCTTCCGGTGTTTGGCTATTTTGGATAACACTGCTGTGAACACTGTATGCAAATTTTATGTACACTTGCTTTTACATCTGTACAGTAGATACTTAGGAGTAGAATTTTTAAGTCATTGGTGAGAAACCACAGGCTTATTTTATATCATGTTACATTCTCACCAGTAATGTATGAGGTTCAAATTTATCCACATTCTTGCTAATACTTACCTGTTTGTTTGTTTTTTTGACAGAGCCAGAGAAAGAGATAGAGAGAGGAACAGATAGGGACAGACAGGCAGGAAGGGAGAGAGATAAGAAGCATCAATTCTTTGTTGCGGCTCCTTAGTCTCCTCAGTTCAGTGATGGCTTTCTCATATGTGCCTTGACCAGGGGGCTACAGCAGAGAGAATGACCCCTTGCTCAAGCTAGCTACCTTGGGCTTCAAGCCTGTGACTCCGTGCTCAAGCTGGTGACCTCGGGGTTTTGAACCTCAGTCTTCTGAGTCCCAGTTCGATCCACTGTGACACACCTGGTCAGGCTATACCTATCTGTTTTTTAATAGTCATTCTAGGATGTGAGTTATCTCATTATAGTTTTGATGTGCTTTTCCCTAATATTTAATGAGTTGAGCATCTTTTTATGTGCTTTGTAAGCAAGCCCTTGTGAAATGTGTGCTTAGATCTGTTGTCTGGTTTTTGATTGGGTTATTTATCGTCTTACTGATTTGTAAGGGGTCTCTATAAATTCTAGATCCAAATCCTTTATTAGCCATATGTTTTGCAAATCTTTTCTCCCAATTATTTGTTGCTTGTCTATTCACTTTTAAATAGTGACTGTGAAATATAATTTTTTTTTTTCATTTTGATGAGGTCTAGTTTATTCATATTTTTCTTTCATGTGCTGTCCTTTGGGATCATATATGAGAAATTTTTCTTTTTTCTCCTATGTTATTCTTTTTTCTCCTATGTTTCTTTTTAAATGTTTTGTTTTAGCTTTTACAGTTAGGTTTATAACCCATTTTGAGCTAACTTGGGTGAGGTGAGGGTTTTTGTTTTTATGCATGGAAATCCAATTTAAAATACATTCATATATTTAAGTAGTAAGTCCTTACATGGTAGCATAATCAATATATTCTTTATGAGAAATAAACTCATTTCCAAAATAGAAATAGTGAAGGAGTGGTGTTATATTTTTTTTTCCAGCTTAATAGGAGATTGTATCTCAAATCTATTTCCTAATTCAGTTGCAGTATCACACACTATGTAGCCTCTAGAAAACCTTGTATACTTGTGAGCAAATTACAATGCCTTAGTATTGTAATTGGAAATAGTTTTAATCTCATGGATCCCAACAAAAAAGGTGTGCTGTGGGTTTGCAAATAATACTTTGAGAATCTCTGGTATTACTACTTTAAAGTCACTTTTAGAGTTGTAGTTATGGCATGTCATTTCTTGGCATCTCATTTTATCATCTCATTTGTATTTTATTATCTTATAAAGCTCTTAAAGGTCTTCTACATTTTCCCAAATATGTACCATTTTAATATTACAACTGAAAAGTTTTTTAGACCAAGGTTTAGCAAACTATGGTTGATGGAACAAATCCAGCCATTTGTGGATTTTGGTCAAGTTTTGCTTTTGGTAAACAAAGTTTTATTGAAACACAGCCATATTCGATTGCTTATATATTGCCTATAGCTGCTCCTGCTCTAAGAGGGTGGAGTTCAGTGTTGTGACAGAACCATATGGCCTCAAACCTTAAATATTCACCCGCTAGCCCTTATGTCAGGTTGGTTTGACCCTATAATAGATCCGTTTCTAATGGCTGGTGTTAAATAAGATGCTTAACGACTGTGCTGAAAGTAGATTCTATACTGAACAATGCCAATCAGCTTTATATAGTTAATAAGAAAGTATATTGAACTGTCACATAATGAAAAATTAGGCTTAGTTTTATTGACTTGATACTTTATATTATTAATGATTTTTCAAAGGATGTTTTTCTCAAGTTAAAAAGTTAATTCTTTATTAAGAATGTGTTACTAATTGTTTTTGTTTTTTTAAAAAAAATTTTACTTATTGATTTTAGAGGAAAGGAGAGAGAGAGAGAGAGAGAGAGAGGAACATTGATCTGTTCCTGTACATGCCCTGACGGGGGATCAAACGGGCAACCTCTGCACTTTGGATTGATGCTCTAACCCAGGGGTAGTCAACCTTTTTATACCTACTGCCCAGTTCTGTACCTCTGTTAGTAGTAAAATTTTCTAACCACCCACTGGTTCCACAGTAATGGTGATTTATAAAGTAGGGAGGTAACTTTATAAAATTTATAAAGCAGAGTTACAGCAAATTAAAGCATATAATAATAATTACTTACCAAGTACTTTATGTCAGATTTTTGCTAAATTTGGCAGAATAAATCTTTATAAAACAACTTACTTTAGTTAAATTTATCTTTTTATTTATACTTTGGTTGCTCCGCTACCGCCCACCGTGAAAGCTGGAACGCCCCCTAGTGGGCGGTAGGGGCCAGGTTGACCGGCACTGCTCTAACCAATGGAGCTGTCTATCTTACACATTAAATTAAAACACTTTGTAAAGTACCTTAAAAATGAGTATTTTGACAATGTTAAAAGATATTTAGGAATTGTCAAGTTTAATCTTAAATTTTAACCTGCTCTTTTAGGATGATCTTGAAGATCTTATTGTTAATTGGGATGAGAGCAAAAGCATTGGTGACATCTTTCTTAAATATGTAAGTATTTTAAGTTTTCAGAAAAGTATTATAAAGGATTGGCAGGAAATGAAAGTTACTTGTTTAAATGTGAGAGCTTTTTAAAATTTTTACATCATTTTATTTGTAAAATATAAAATTTAACACTTCTGATAGCTCAAGGCCATCATTAGGAACACTAATTGTTCTGTGCTATAATCGTTTTACTATATATGAAGTTATTTGTCTTTCACAAATGGCTATAGGTTAATTTTTTTTTAATTTTCTATAATTTTTAAATAATTTTTTTTTTAGTTGAGGTTACTTTTTACTGTTATTGTTTCTACTCTGCATAAAAGCTTCTAATGAATTGCTTCTCTTTAGGATAAGAACAGCATAGCTTAAGTTTCTCAAATAAAGAAAATTCATTTTGAATGGGGTGCTGTGAATAGGATTCAAAAATTTCTTTGTTTTTTTTTTTTAATATGATTTATACCTTTCAGTGCCTTGGGTTGTGGCTAACTTTTGTTTTCTGAGGCCTTCTAACTTCCATCTTTACCATATACCTAGTCTCTTAGATATTTTTTTGTTGGTTGAGAATTGCAACTATGCAAATTATTCTCACATAATCTTTTTGATACCTGTTAGTCTCCTAAATTAGCCAAGATGTTTTTCATTTTCTTGTTTGCATTTTTGGGTAGTATAATTAATCTTTTTTTTTTTTTTTTTAATTATTTATTTATTTATTCATTTTTAGAGAGGACAGAGAGAGGGAGAGAGAGAGACAGAGAGAGAGAGAAGGGGGGAGGAGCTGGAAGCATCAACTCCCATATGTGCCTTGACCAGGCAAGCCCAGGGTTTCGAACCGGCAACCTCAGCGTTTCCAGGTTGACGTTTTATCCACTGCGCCACCACAGGTCAGGCTTTTTTTTAAAATTATTTATTTATTTATTCATTTTTAGAGAGGACAGAGAGAGGGAGAGAGAGAGACATAATTAATCTTTCAGTGGTGGTTTAGACTCTTCAATAAATAACAGCATATTCTTAGATTCTACATAGATTAGTTCTAAATCAGTTCTAAATATTATACTATGAATTTATGGACTTTTTAAAATTATGTTTCAGGTGTACAGCATTATAATTCAGCATCTGTATACATTTACAAAGTGATGACCAAAAGTCTAGTTATTATCCATTACCTTGCAATTGACCCCTCCCCCTCTTTCACTCACCCTTCCAACCCCCTTTCATCTTGATAACTGCTGATCTCTGTATCTATGATTTTGTTGGTTTTTTTTTTATATTTTTTTAAAGATTCTACATGTGAGTGAAATCATACGGTATTTTCTGACTTATTTCACCTAACATTATATCCTTAAGTTTCATCCATGTTGTTACAAATGGTAATATTTAATTTTTTATGGCTGAGTAATAGTTCATTGTGTGTGTGTGTTTGTGTGTGTGTGTGTGTATTATATTATATAACCACATCTTTATCCATTCATCCAATGATGGACACTTAGGATGTTTCTGTATCTTAACTATTGTAAATAAAACTGCAGTGAACATAGGGGTGCACATATCCTTTAGAATTCATGTTTCCAAATATTTTGTCTAAGTGCCCAGAAGTAGAATTGCTGGATCATATGGTAGTTCTAATCTTAATTTTTTTGGGCATCTCAATATTGTTTTCTGTAGTAGTTATATCACTTAATCTCACCAGGAGTGTACAGGTTCCCCTTTACCCCGCTTGTCTCGAACATCTGTTATTTCTTGCTTTTTTGGTAGTAGTTATTCTAACAGGGTGAGGTATTACCTTATTGTGGCTTTGGTTTGCATTTTCCTACTATTTAGTGATGTTAGCATCTTTTCATGTGCCTATTAGCCATCTGTATGTCTTCTTTTGGAAAATGTGTATTCAGATCCTTCTGCCCTTTTTTAATCAGGTTGTTTTTGTTATTGGGTTATATAATTTCTTCATATATTTTGTATATTAACCTCTTATCAGATGTGTGATTGGCAAATATATTCTTTCATTCAGTAGTTGCCTTTTCATTTTGATGATAGTTTTCTTCATGGCAGAAGGTTTTTGGTTTGTTTGTTTTTTGCATTTTTCTGAAGCTGGAAAGGGGGAGAGACAGTCAGACAGACTCCTGCATGCGCCCAACCGGGATCCACCCGGCACGCCCACCAGGGGGCAATGCTCTGCCCCACTGGGGATTCGCTCTGTTGCTACCAGAGCCACTCTAGTGCCTGGGGCAGAGGCCAAGGAGCCATCCCCAGCGCCCGGGCCATCCTTGCTCCAATGGAGCCTCGCTGCGGGAGGGGAAGAGACAGAGAGGAAGGAGAGGGGGAGGGGTGGAGAAGCAGATGGGCGCTTCTCCTGTGTGCCCTGGCTGGGAATCGAACCTTGGACCCCTGAACGCCAGGCCGATGCTCTACCACTGAGCCAACCAGCCAGGGCAGAAGGTTTTTAGTTTGGTATCGTCCCATTTGTTTATATTTGCTTTTGTTTACCTTGCTTTTGGAATTAGATCCTTAAAAACATCACTAAGACCCATGTCAAGGAGCTAGACCTCCTGTGTTTTTTTCTAGGAATTCTATAGTTGTAGGTCTTTCATTCAAGTCTTTAATCCATTTTGAGTTAATTTTGGTGTATGGTGTAAAATAGTGCTCTGGTTTCATTCTTTTGCATGTGGCTGTCAAATTTTTTCTAACACCATTTATTGTAGAGACTTCTTTCTTCATTGTATGTTCTTGGTTTCTTTATTGTAAATTAAATTTATAGAAGTTTTTAAACTTGTAATGTTTATATCAGTACAATAAACTTTAATATACTTTTTTTTATTTCTAGTCTATTTAAATTTCAGGTTCTAGGCTGTGAGTGCTAATTGAATATTGTTTAGCAGTTTAGTCACTCATTAGTGAGAAGTTTATAAAATAAAATTTTGTATTTAACATGTAAAGAAACATAAACTTTTGCATTCAATATGTCAGATTGTGACTATTGATTTTTCAGCTGTAATTTTCATTGTCTAAGGGTGAAATGCATTACAGATTGTTTTTTTTCTTCTTTCTAGTCAAAAGATTTGTTGAAAACCTACCCTCCCTTTGTAAACTTTTTTGAAATGAGCAAGGAAACAATTATTAAGTGTGAAAAACAGAAACCAAGATTTCATGCTTTTCTGAAGGTAATATACATTTTTTCAAATGAAAGTCAGAGAATAGCCCTGCCTGGATAGCTTAGCGGGTCAAGTGTGGGCCTGGCGTACCAGAGTCACGGGTTTGATCTTCAGTCAGGGCATGTATGAGAGGCAATCAAGGAGTGCACAACTAAGTGACCAACTAAAGGAACAACTAAGTGAAACGAATTGATGCTTCTTCCCCCCCTTTCTCCCTCTCTCTCGTTCTTCCTCTCTCTTTTTCTCTCTCAAATCGATGGAAAAAGTATTTTTAAATCTGAGATTAATTTCTAAAAGAATTCATTAAAATAATGCTTTTAGTAAGACATGTATTCATATACGACCAACTTAATGTTACCTGGTAACTTGAGCTGTGCTTGAGACTGGCAGTGATATATAGCTTCTGAAAATTTGACATAACAGAGTCCAAGAGGCAGCAAAGTGAAAGAAAATGCTGTATATGGTTATTCTTATATTTTTCTTTTTTTTTTTCAGTCATGCATGTTTTAGTTCTTAAATACCTTAAAAATTTCCAGGGTGATTTTGTTTGTCTTTAATTATTTTTTTTCCCCTTTCCAGTGGTATCATTATACTATTTTAAAAGTTTTTTCTTGTGAATGATGTCGATTTAAGAGCAGCTTAAGATGTAATATACAGTAGTGTGCAGAGGAACTTCTGTGTGGTTAGGATATTAACCCTAGCTGGCCAGGAGGGCATTCCAGGCCTTGGACTGTTCAGCCCCAGCAGTCTGCTACAGAACAACTGCCACTTCACACCTGTTAGTCGTCAGGACACTAATGATCAGCTGGAATCTGATCACTGTTGGATGTCTGATGTTTGCAGAAAACCTTTTTTACTTCTTCAAATTGTTGAATAAATTAATTTCTTTCAGATAAACCAAGCTAAACCAGAATGTGGACGGCAAAGCCTTGTTGAACTTCTCATCCGACCAGTACAGAGGTTACCCAGTGTTGCATTACTTTTGAATGGTACTTGTCTGATCCTCTTTCAGACCACTTTTGGATACTTTTATGGAATTGTTCTCTTTAAGCTTATCTAATGTATTTTAGAATTACTAGTTTTAAAATGATTTCCTAGTCATTAAAAGCCATCGTATTTTATAGATAATAAAGAGAACATGAGTAAGCAAACTTTTAACTTTACAACAGTGTATTTAATTTTCTTTCTTACGTATGTTCATTATGTTTCATTAAGTACTTGTAGAAATCCATCTGAAATCAGCCTGACCAGGCATGGTGCAGTGGATAGAGTGTCAACCTGGGACATAGAGGACCCAGGTTCAAAACCCTGAGGTTGCTGGCTTGAGCAAGGGCTCATCCTGCTTGAACATGGGCTCAACAGCTTGAGTGCAGAGGTTACTAATTTGAGCGTGGGATCACAGACGTGACCCATGGTCACTGGCTTGAAGCCCAAGGTCACTGCTTGAGCAAGGGGTTACTAGCTCTGCTGTAGCCAACGCCTGCCTCCCAGCAAGGCACATATGAGAAAGCAATCAATGAATACTTAAGATGCTACAACAAAGAATTGATGCTTCTCATCTCTTTCCCTTCCTGCCTTTCTGTTCCTGTCTGTCCCTCTCTCCGTCTCTCTCACTTAAAAAAAAAATCAAGTGTAAGCATCCCATGAACCCATAAACTAAAACAAAACCTGCTTTCAAGTGATGGAATCTTTAGACTCCTATATAAAAATAACATATACGGGGGTGAGCAAAAGTAGGGTTACAGTTGTAATGCAATAAATAATATGATTGTTAATAAACAATAATGCAAGAATAAGCTGTGTTTCACATACTCACAGTTGTAAAACTACTTTTGCCCACTCGTGTGTAATGATTGCTTAGCTAATTGAAGACCATGTGTTTTCATTCATAGAGAGTTTAAGGAATGCAGAAGTCCCCAAGCTTTACTAGAAAGAAATTGAAATGGTAATGAAATATGTGTTACATTATTCTGCAAGTTTAGTCAATAAAAATTGTGGGAAACACCTCACCAGTCAGTGGTACAGTGGATAGAGCATCAGCCTGGGATGCAGAGGGCCCAGGTTCAAAACCATGAGGTCGCCTGCTTGAGCCTGGCTTACCTGCTTGAACATGGGATCAGAGACATGATCCCATGGTCGTTGGCATGAACCCAAAGGTCACTGGCTTGAAATCCAAGGTTGCTGGCTTGAGGAAGGGGTTCCTGGCCTAGCTAGAACCCCCTGGTCAAGGCACAGATGAGAAAGCAATCAATGAACAACTAAGGTGCCGCAACGAAGATTTGATGCTTCTCATTTCTCTCTCTCTCTGTCTTTCACTGTCTCTCTCACAAAATAAATAAATAAATAAATAAATAAATGGAAACATACAAATGTGTAGGAAGAGAGCTCTGAAGGGAACACTATGTAAAAACTTTTTTTTAAAGTAAAGGTTGGATACTGTCTGAAAATTTTCTGTTAAGATGGATAGTATTTTTAAGTTTTAGATAAGAAAACCGCTGAATTTTTGTTGATCATTGAAAAATGTTTTGTCATTACAGATCTTAAGAAGCATACAGCTGAAGAAAATCCTGACAAAAGCACTCTAGAAAAAGCTATTGAATCACTAAAGGAAGTAATGACGTAAGTGCATTATTTAAATTTTCTTTAAAAAAATTAAAAAACTTTTTTCCATTGATTTGAGAGAGAGGCTGGCGGAAAGGGGAAGGTAGAGAGAGAGAGAGAGAGGTCAACTTGTCCTTCCACTCTGTTCTTCCATTTATTTGTGTACTCACTGCTTGCTTCTCATACATGCCCTGATCAGGGATCCAACCTGTGACCCTGGCATGCAGGATGATGCCAGGGCACATTATTTCGATATTTTGTTGTCCTTTGGAGTTAGAATGGAATTGATAGAACAATTAGAATCATAAATGGAGAGAAAATTATCAAAAATATTTACAAAATATTTATTATTTTTCTAATAGTGTAGTTACACATCAAAATAAAGAGTTTTGTAAGTATACATTGATTACTCAAAAGCATTTATTTCTTAAGGTGTTAAGCTATTAATGGTTTACAATTTTGAAAATGTTAGACTTCACTTATTGATAGCTTGTTTTTGTCTTCATATTTATATAAACTGCCCAAATGTAACTTGGGAATGTCACCATGGTGAAATAAAGATAATAGGTTTATAATACTGTTTTCAGTTTACTTTTGGCTTCTTGTTTCTTACCTTGAATTTTAAGGAATTAAACTATTGGAGTTGGTTGGAGATGTAACTGTTGGAGTTGGTTGGAGATGTATGAAAAGCATAAACTCAATGACATTGACTTAGGGCCTTGATTATTGAGATTGTAGACTTAGTTTTGGTCAGTAATAATTTTTTTCTGACTATTATGAGCAGAATTGAAAACTATGTTGGTAATGAATCTCATGGAAGGAGAGGGCACTTCAGCTCTTTGGACTTTACCTATCAACTTATTTAATAGATTAATTAAATATTGAGTTCTGAGATTCCATGAAGTGCTTTAATACGGAAGAGTTTTTTAAAATACTTGCAAAGGAGCTTTTGGCCAGGAACTTTACCAGCTTTAAGACTGAGGATCTGGCAGTAAAACAATGCTCAAGTTAGTGAATACCAGTTTCTGTTGCTACTGAGTTATATGCATGTTTTGTTTTTTGCCTACATTTACATTTTATATGTTCATCAGCCAGCCTTCTTGCTTTTGATTAATTTTGAGGCCAGGATAGTAGTTTTTTCAACACTTCATGGTTTAACAAACTCAGACACTATCTTAACTCTTTCAACAAACTCTTTAAAGTAGGTGGTAGTGTTAATTTTACAGAGCAAAGCTGAGAGGGTGTTACTTGCCCAGTGTACCTGTTCAGTGTGTAGCATATTCTACCACTATTTTTTTGATGATAGCGTATGCTGCTTGTTAATTATATGTAATGTATTTTGATAAAGATTATAAGATACCCTAATTTAGGGAATAAGCTAGTCATTTAACGTGTTGCCTCCTTTAGAGTAGTGTTGCTCTAGGAATAATGAGCCCAGTTGATAAGATTGGTGATTAAAGATTTCTTTCCTTTTCAAAAGTATTTAAGCTTCCTGGAACTTACAAATCTTTTTAATATATTCCTACCCTAAATTTCTTGCTCATACTAGATCTTCAATAGATGTTTAGTTATAGAAGTTGCTATTTTAATGAATTGTGATACTGATTTATGTATAAACCTTACAGAATTTGACCACATCTGAATTCTTGAGATTCTTGAACATTTAGCATAGGGATTAACAGTCCTTGCCATTTAAGCAGAACAAAAACCTAAAAGTGGATTCTAACATCATTAATTACATATACTTAATTGATAAACATTAATTTGTTACAGATTTGTTTTAGTAGTTTCAATATTATTTTTTTAACAAAATATACATGTTTAAAGTAGTTTGGTTAATTTTGGCATACATATGCTCCCACAGAACCATCACCACTATCAAGATAAGGAACATTTTCGTCATCTCCAGAAGTTTGTTTTGTTTTGTTTTGTTTTTTTAGCGAGAAAGACAGACAGAAAGTGAGAGATGAGAAACATCAACTCGTAGTTGCAACACTTGTAGTTGTCCATTGCTTGCTTCTCATACATGCTTTGACCAGGCAGGGATGGGAAACTTGAGCCAAGCTAGTGACCCCTTTCTAAGCCAGCGACCTTGGGCTTCAAGCCAGCAACTATGGGGTCATGTCTGTGATACTCTGCTCAAGTCAGCAACCCCGCTAAAGCTGGTGAGCCTGTGCTCAAGCCTGTGACCTTGATGTTTCAAACCTGGGTCTTCAGAATCCCAGGGCGATGCTCTATCTACTGTACCACCATCATCTGGTCAGACTCAGCACCTCCAAACGTTTATTCATAGACTTTGGTAATCCTTTTTCCTGCCTCTTCCTCTCCACCCCATCCCAAGGCAACAACTGCACTTCCTTTTATCGATGTAATTTGCATTTTCTGGGATTTTATCTACATAGATTTAAGCAGTAATTATCTTTTGTCAGGCTTGTTTTACTCAGCATAATTATTTCGAGATTAGTCCTTATTGTTGCTTATATCAATTGTTCATTACCTTTTATTGTTTTCCAATGTATTTAATATACCATATTTATCCATTCATCTGTTGGTGAACATGTTGATGGTTTTTAGTATTTGGCTTTTACAAATAAAGCTGCTATGAACATTTGTGAATAAGTCTTTGTATGAACTTATACTTTCATTTTTCCTGGATACACATGTAGGAGTAGGAATGGCTAGATCATATAAGTTTTTAAAATTCCAACTGTTGCCTGATTGGTAGTGCAGTGGATAAAAAGCGTCAACCTGGAATGCTGAGGTCAATGGTTCAAAACCTTGGGGCTTGAATGAGAAAGGCACATATGAGAAGCAACAACTATGAGTTAATACTTCCTACTCCTCCCCCTTTCTCTTTCTCTCTCTCTCTCTCTCCTCCAAAATCAATAAGTAAAAGTCTTTTTAGAAAAATTTCAACTCTTTTCAAAGTGGTTGTATTGTTTTGCATTCCTACTAACAGCACATGCTGAGTACCACTGGCTCCATGTCCCTATCAACTCTTAAGTATGGTCAGTCATTTAATTAGTAGATTCTAATAGATAGGTAGTGATGTGTCGCATTGCTTTGATTTGTATTTCCCTAATGATGAATAATGGTTAGCATTTTTTCATGTGCTTATTTGCCATCCATGTTATCCTCTGAGAGTTCTTTATATACCTGGTTAAAAAGTAGCTTTTTGTCAAATATATGATTTTAAAATATTTTCTTGTTGTCTGTGGCTTTTTTTTTAAGAGTTCCTTTCAAAAAATGGAAGTTCCAGATTTTTATGGAATCCAGGATATCTGGGTTTTTTTTTTAATGGGTAGTAATTTTATAATTTTATCTAAGAAATCAAGATTGTCTAACTTAACGTCACAATGATTATCTGTTTTTTTCAAGAAGCTTTGTACTTTTAGTCATTAGGTAAAAATCATTGAGGTTTAAATTCATTTTTAGGGTTTGTTTTTTTTATGATTTTAATTTATTGTGTTTACATCAATTCAAGTGTCCCACTGAATATATCTCCCCCACCCCCGTGTTCCCCTCGGCCCCCCACTTTACCTCCTCCTCCCAATGCCTTCCCCCTTCCCTCCAGGATTTGCTGTCCTATTCTCTATAATGCTGTGTTATGTATATATAATTTCATTAATTTCTTTCCCTTCTCTGATCCCATCTTCTCGTCCAGTTTCCCTCTGACTGCTTTCTCTCTGGTCCCTTTGATCCCTCCTCTGCCTGTGATCCTTTGCTCAGTTCACATTGTTCATTGGATTCCTCAAATGAGTGAGATCATATGATATTTTTCTTTCTCTGCCTGGCTTATTTCACTTAGCATAATAGTTTAGTTTCCAGGTCCATCCATGTTGTCACAAAGAGTAAGATTTCCTTCTTCCTCATGGCTGCATAGTATTCCATTGTGTATATACATCACTGCTTTCTAATCCACTCGTCCACTGACAGACACTTGGGCTGTTTATAGATCTTGGCTATTGTAAACAATGCTGCAATAAACATGGGGGTGCACTTCTTTTGAATCCGTGATTTGGTACTCTTTTTTTTCTGTATTTCTCTGAAGCTGGAAATGGGGAGAGACAGTCAGACAGACTCCCGCATGCGCCCGACTGGGATCCACCCGGCACGCCCACCAGGGGGCGACGCTCTGCCCCTCCGGGGCGTCACTCCACTGCGACCAGAGCCACTCCAGCGCCTGGGACAGAGGCTGAGGAGCCATCCTCAGCGCCTGGGCCATCTTTGTTGCTGTGGAGCCTCAGCTGTGGGAGGGGAAGAGAGAGACAGAGAGGAAGGAGAGGGGGAGGGGTGGAGAAGCAGATGGGTGCTTCTCCTGTGTGCCCTGGCCGGGAATCGAACCCGGGACCTCTGAACGCCAGGCCGACGCTCTACCACTGAGCCAACCGGCCAGGGCCGTGATTTGGTACTCTTACGATATATTTCTAAAGTGGGATAGCTGGGTCAAAAAGTTCCATTTTTAATTTTTTCTTTTTCTTCTTTTTTTTTTTTTTACAGAGACAGAGTCAGAGAGAGGGATAGATAGGGACATACAGACAGGAACGGAGAGAGATGAGAAGCATCAATCATTAGTTTTTTGTTGCGACACCTTAGTTGTTCATTGATTGCTTTCTCATATGTGCCTTGACCAGGGGCCTTGAGCAGACCGAGTAACATCTTGCTCAAGCCAGCAACACTGGATACTGGTGAGCTTTTGCTTAAACCAGATGAGCCCGTGCTCAAGCTGGCGACCGTGGGGTCTCGAACCTGGATCCTCCGCATCCCAGTTTGACACTCTATCCACTGTGCCACCGCCTGGTCAGGTCCACTTTTAATTTTTTGAGGACTCTCCATACAGTTCTCCACAGTGGCTGAACCAGCCTGCATTCCCACCAGCAGTGCAGGAGGGTTCTCCTTTCTCCACATCCTCACCAACACTTACTGTGTGTTGTTTTGTTAATGAGTGACATTCTGACAGGTATGAGGTGGTATCTCATTGTGGTTTTAATTTGCATTTCTCTAATGATTAGTGATGTTGAACATTTTTTCATATGTCTATTGGCCATCTGTATGTCCTCTTTGGAGAAGTGTCTATTCATTTCTTTTGCCCATTTTTTGATTGGATTGTTTGCCTTCCTGGTGTTGAGTTTTACAGATTCTTTATAAATTTTGGTTATTAACGCCTTATCAGATGTATTGGTGAATATATTCTCCCATTGTGTGGGTTGTCTTTTTATTTTGTTAAGGGTGGCTTTTTTTTTTCTTCTTTTTACAGAGACAGAGAGTCAGAGAGAAGGATAGATAGGGACAGACAGACAGGAACGGAGAGAGATGAGAAGCATCAATCATCAGTTTTTCATTTAGGACTTCAGTTGTTCATTGATTGCTTTCTCATATGTGCCTTGACCGTGGGACTACAGCAGACCAAGTAACCCCTTGCTCAAGCCAGTGACTTTGGGTCCAAGCTGGGTGAGCTTTGCTCAAACCAGATGAACTCGTGCTCAAGTTGGTGACTTTGGGATCTCGAACCTGTGTCCTCCATGTCCCAGTCCGATGCTCTATCCACTGCACCACCTCCTGGTCAGGCGTTAATGGTATCTTTTGCTGTGCAAAAGCTTTTTAGTTTCATATATTTCCATTTGTTCATCCTGCCCTTTATTTCACTTGCTGGTAGAGATAAATCAGCAAAAATATTGCTATGAGAGATATCGGAGAGTTTACTGCCTATGTTTTCTTCCAAGATTTTTATGGTTTCGCTGACTTACATTTAATTCTCATCCATTTTGAATTTATTTTTGTGAATGGTGTAAGTTGGTGATCAGTTTCATGTTTTTGCAGGTACCTGTCCAATTTTCCCAGCACCATTTATTAAAGAGACTGTCTTTACTCCATTGTATGCCCTTACCTCCTTTGTCAAATATCAATTGACCAAAAAGGTGTGGGTTTATTTCTGGGTTCTCTGTTCTGTTCCATTGATCTGTATGCCTGTTCGTATGCCAGTACCAGGCTGTTTTGAGTACGATGGGCTTGTAGGATAACTTGATATCAGGAAGTGTGATACCCCCCACTTTATTCTTTTTCAGGATTGTTTAGGCCAGGGGTCCCCAAACTACGGCCCGCCGGCCGCGTGCGGCCCCCTGAAGCCATTTATCCAGCCCCCGCTGCACTTCTGGAAGGGGCACCTCTTTCATTGGTGGATGCATCCTGTGCTCCTTGAGTACTGTATGCAGTGGCACCGCAAAGCGTGGTGTCGCTCACGTACAGTACTACTTCCTGTGACGCGGAAGGCATGCGTCACTGCTCTGGAAGTACGTCATATCACTTGTTACGGCTAGCAGTGACAAATATGGAACCGGACATTGCCCATCTATTTCATTAGCCAAAAGCAGGCCCATAGTTCCCATTGAAATACTGGTCAGTTTCTTGATTTAAATTTACTTGTTTTTTATTTTAAATATTGTATTTGTTCCCGTTTTGTTTTTTTACTTTAAAATAAGATATGTGCAGTGTGCATAGGGATTTGTGCATAGTTTTTTTTTTGTTTTGTTTTGTTTTTTACAGAGACAGAGAGAGGGGGATAGACAGGAACAGAGAGATGAGAAGCATCAATTATTAGTTTTTCATTGCGCATTGCGACACCTTAGTTGTTCATTGATTGCTTTCTCATATGTGCCTTGACCGTGGGCCTTCAGCAGACTGAGTAACCCCTTGCTTGAGTCAGTGACCATGGGTCCAAGCTGGTGAGCTTTTGCTCAAACCAGATGAGTCCGTGCTCAAGCTGGCAACCTCGGGGTCTCGAACCTGGGTCCTCGGCATCCCAGTCCGTCGCTCTATCCACTGCACCACCGCCTGGTCAGGCCATAGTTTTTTTTATAGTCTGGCCCTACAACGGTTTGAGGGACAGTGAACTGGCCCTCTGTGTAAAAAGTTTGGGGACCCCTGGTTTAGGCTATTCGTGTTCTTTTTTGGTTCCATATTAATTTTTGGAATATTTGTTCTATATCTTTTAAGTATGTCATAGGTATTTTAATAGGTATTGCATTAAATTCATAGATTGCTTTGGGTAATATAGACATTTTAATGAAGTTTATTCTTCCTATCCATGAACACAGTATATGCTTCCACTTGTTTATTTCATCCTTGATTTATCAATGTTTTATAATTTTCCAAGTGCAAGTCTTTAACCTCTTTGGTTAAATTTACTCCTAGGTTTTTTTTGTTGTTGTTGTTTTTTTTACAATAGTGAAGGGGATTGTTTTCTTAATTTCTATTTCTTACAGTTTATTGTTGGTGTATAAAAATGCCACTGATTTCTGAATATTGATTTTATATCCTGCCACCTTGCTTAATTCATTTATCAGGTCCAGTAGTTTTTTGACTGAGACTTTAGGGTTTTCTATGGTACAGTATCATATCATCAGCAAATAATGATAGTTTTACTTCTTTTTTTCCAATTTGGATATCTTTTATCTCTTCTTGTCTGATTGTTCTGGCTATGACTTCTAGAACTATGTTGAGTAAGAGTGGTGAAAGGGGGCACCCTTGTCTTGTTCTTGATCTTAAGGGGATTTCTTTTCATTTTGCCCATTGATTATGATGTTGGCTTTCAGTTTGTCATAGATGGCTTTTATCATGTTGAGGTATGATCCCTGTATCCCCACTTTGCTGAGAGTTTTGATCACAAATGGGTGCCGGATTTTATCAAATGCTTTTTCTGCATCTATTAATATATATTATGTGATTTTTATCCTTTCTTTTGTTTATGTGTTGAATCACATTGATTGATTTGCAAATATTGTACCAGCCTTGTCTCCCCAGAATTAATCCCATCTGATCACGATGTATGATTTTTTTTTTTTTTTTTTTTGTATTTTTTTGAAGCTGGAAATGGGGAGAGACAGTCAGACAGACTCCCGCATGCGCCCGACCGGGATCCACCCAGCACACCCACCAGGGGCACGCTCTGCCCACCAGGGGGCGATGCTCTGCCCCTCCGGGGCGTCACTGCCACGACCAGAGCCACTCGAGCGCCTGGGGCAGAAGCCAAGGAGCCATCCCCAGCGCCCGGGCCATCTCTGCTCCAATGGAGCCTCGGCTGCGGGAGGGGAAGAGAGAGACAGAGAGGAAGGAGAGGGGGTGGTGGAGAAGCAAATGGGTGCTTCTCCTATGTGCCCTGGCCGGGAATCGAACCCGGGTCCCCCACATGCCAGGCCAACGCTCTACCGCTGAGCCAACCGGCCAGGGCCTGTATGATTTTTTTTAATGTATTGTTGGATCTGGTTTGCTAATATTTTGTTGAGAATTTTAGCATCTACATTCATCAGTGATTTTGATCTATAGTTTTCTTTCTTTGTAGTGTCTTTGCCTGGTTTTGGAACAGTATTATGCTTGCCTCATAAAAGGAGTTTGGAAGTCTTCCCTTCTCTTGAATTTTTTGAAATAGTTGTTCTTTGAACATTTGGTAAAATTCACCTTTGAAGCCATCTGGCCCAGGCCTTTTGTTTGTTGGGAGTTTTTTGATAACCGTTTCAATCTAATTTGATGAAATCGATCAGTTTATGTTTTCTGATTCTTCCAGATTGATTTTTGAAAGGATATATATTATATATATGTTTTGAAGATTTTGTTTAATTTTATGACATACAGTTCTTCATAGCATTTTCATACAATCCTTTGTATTTCTGCTGCGTCAGTTGTTACTTCCCTCTCATTTCTAATTTTATTTATTTGAGTCCCCTCTTTTTTTCTTGGTGAGTTTGGTTAAAGGTTTATCTATCTTGTTTACCTTTTCAAAGAACCAGCTCTTGGTTTCATTGATCCTCTGTATTGTTTTTTTAGTCTCTGTCATTTATTTCTGTTCTGATCTTTATTATCTTCTTCCTTCTACTTCCTCTGGGTTTTACTTGCTGTTCTTTTTCTAGTTCTTTTAGATACATGGTTAAATAGTTTATTTGAGCTTTTTCTAGCTTCTTAAGATATGCCTGTAGTGCTATGAACTTCCCACTCAGGTCTGCTTTTGCTGTGTCCCATAAATTATGAGTTGTATGCTCATTTTCTTTTGTTTCAAGGAAATTTTTTATTTCTTCCTTGATCTCATTGTTAACCTAGTTATTTTATAACATGCTATTTAGTTTCCAAGTATTTGAGTGTTTTTCAGTTTTTCTATTGTAGTTGATTTCTAGTTTTATGCCTTTGTGATCCTAGAAGATGCTTGATATGATTTCAGTTTTCTTAAATTTATTGAGACTCGTTTTCTGTCCTAACGTGGTCTTAAAGAATGTACTGGGAATACTTGAAAAGAATGTATATTCTGCTGCTTTTGGGTGAAAGGTTCTTGAAGATATCTATAAGATCCAGTCAATCTAGTGTGTCCTTCAAGTCTGCCGTTTTTGTTTTTTTTTTAAATTTTTTTCCTTGAAGATCTATCCACTGATGTTAGTGGGATATTAAAATCTTCTATTATTATAGTATTGCTATTGATCTCGCCCTTTATGTCCATCAAAATCTGCTTTATATATTAGGTGCTCCTATATTAGGTGCATAGATATTTATAAAGGTTATATCTTCCTGTTGGATTGCTCCCTTTATCATTACATATTGACCTTCTTTATTCCTTACTATATAGCCTTTGTTTTAAAGTCTATTTTGTCAGATATAAGTATTGCTACCCCAGCTTTTTTTATTTCCATTTGCATGAAATATTTTTTCCATCTCTTTGCTTTCAGTCTATGTGTATCTTTTGTTTTGAAGTGGGTCTCTTGTAGACAGCATATATACAGGTCCTGTTTTCTTATCTCTGCAACTACTGTATGTCTTTTGAATGGAGCATTTAGTCTATTTACATTTAAGGTTATTATTGATATACAGTTGTTTATTGCCATTTTATTCTTTTAATCTACATTCCTCTTTTACTACATATTTTTCCCCTTTGCCTGTTTACAGCAGGCTCCTTAACATTTCTTGTAGCATTGGTTTTAATGAATTCCTTGAGTTTTTTTTGTCTGGGAAGCTTTTTATTTTTCCTTCAATTTTAAATGATAGCCTGCTGGATAAAGAAGTCTTGGCTGTGGGCTCTTGTTTTGCATTACTTTGAATATTTCTTGCCATTTCCTTCTGGCCTCAAGTGTTTCTGTTGAGAAGTCAGATATCATCTTCATGGGAGCTCCTCTGTAGGTAATTGACTGCTTTTCTCTTACAACTTTTAGTATTTTTTCTTTATCTCTTAATTTTTGTATTTTAATTATGAATGTGTCTTGTTGTGGGCTTCTTTGGGTTTGGCCTTAATGCAGGGGTCCCCAAACTTTTTACACAAGGGACCAGTTCACTGTCCCTCAGATGGTTGGAGGGCCGCCACATACAGTGCTCCTCAAACTGACCACCTATGAAAGAGATGCCCCTTCTGGAAGTGCGGCAGGGGGCCAGATAAATGGCCTCAGGGGCCACGTGCGGCCCACGGGCCGTAGTTTGGGGATGCCTGCCTTAATGGGACTCTCTGTGTTTCTTGAACTTGTGTGACTTTTTCCTTCATCAGTTTAGGGAAGTTTTCATCTATGATTTCTTCAACCAGATTCTTTATTCCTTAATCTTTCTCTTCTCCTTTAGGAACCCCTATGATGCGGATGTTATTTTTGTTCATGTTGTCACAGCTCTCTCTTAGAGTTTCCTCAGACATTTTGAGCTTCTTTTCTTTGCTTCTCTGCTTCCGTGCTTACGTTTATCTTGTGCTCTAAATCACTGATTTGATACTTAGCTTCATCCAGCCTGCTTTTAATTCCTTCTAGTGTGGTCTGCATTTCTGATATTGTATTTGCCATTTCTGACTCGTTCTTTTTTATTACTTCAATGTCCTTTTTGATACTTGCTATCTTTTTATTTATGTGCTTGTTATATCCATCCATTGTTGCTCTAAGATCTTTGAGCATCTTAACAATCATTATTTTAAACTCTGCATTCGGTAATTTGGTTATTTCCATCTCATTCAGATCTTTTTCTGGACATTTCTCTTGTTGATTTATTGGATTGCATTTCTCTGCCTTCCCATTTTGTCTGTATATAAGAAGGGTGTGGCCACAGGAGACCAATGGGTTTGGCCTCTGTGTTCCCTAGGTGTGGTCTGTCTGCAGGCCAGTCACCTCCTCTGCTGCTTCTTTGGGCTTTCAGGCTCTGGTGTTACCAGCGCCAGCTCACCACTGCGGTCACTGCAGCTTTTGCCTCTCTTTTGCAGGCGGGACTGTGTTCATGCATTTGGGCTGCAAGCCTTGGCCTGCTCCCGGCCTCTGCCCCACCCCAATGGACAGGACTGTGCTCAGTGCACCTGGGGGGCCGTAAGCTTTGGCCCCGTGGGCGGGGCTGCGCTGTCATGACCCTTTCACAGCCGGGGCCAGCCTCCAGCTTCTGGCGCCTGGGCTGCAGCCATGGCTGGCCCCTAGCTTCTGTCCCACTGGGCGGGACTGTCCCTGTGCCCGGGCCCATGGCCAGCCTCCGGCTTTCACCCCTGCCCTTGGGATTGCGCTCCCGCGTCCTGACGCTGCCTGTTGTCTGGTGAGCACTCAGCAGTGTCGGGTGGCGATTTAGTTCAGACTTCAGCACTCACTACTGTATCCCTGATGGCTCCCTGCTTCTAAGCAATTCTTTGCTCTGACTGCAGTAGAAGAGCTTTTGTTTGGCTGATGACTTTCTTCCCTTTGCTGGTATTGCTGGTTCCAGGAAAAATATTCACTTTAGATTTGGGGAGTGACTCAGCCCAGGGGTTTGGGTGGTTGTCTCTCAAAGCGTTTCTCCCTGTGTCTCCTAGAGGCACTCTACTCTTCCTGCTACTCTGGTCCTCTCTGCTCACCCTGTTACCTGGAGGCCCAGGTGAGTGGTTGTGAAAGAGGTTTTCTGCGTAGTCCATTTAAGACGAATCCTGGGTCTGAGAAATCTGTCTCTTTCTTGCAAACAGTATCCTGTCTTGTTTCACAGCTAAATACTGTCCATATACCTGTTCTAGGCTCTGGGGCTGCAGGCTGGGGCTTTTGCCCTAGAGCCCTCTGCTCTCTGGGAAACTCCCCTCCCGTCATGCAAGTCCTTCCGGGCTGCTTCTTGCTCCTGGGAGCTGGGCAGCCCTCTCTGCATTTCCACTTTTCCTACCAGTCTCAGTGTGGCTTCTTTGGTGATCTTTGGTTATAGATTCCTCTTGGTTTAGCCCAAGGTTGGTTTTTCCAGATGATTGTTTTTAAAATTAAGTTGTAATCCACTTTGGTTCTGGGAGTTAGAAGTTGTAACGTCCACCTACTCCATAACCATCTTGCCGCCCCTCCAATTTTAGGGTTTTTTTAAAAAAGATTTTATGTATTGATTTTAGAGAGTGGAGAGAAAAAGGTGGGAGGAGGGGGAGGAAGAGAAGGAAGCACAACTTGTGGTAGCTTCTTGCATGTACTCTGACCACAGAAGCCCAGGGTTTTAAACTAATGACCTCAGTACTCCAGGTGGATACTTTATCTACTGTGCCACCACAGATCAGGCTGTTTTGTTTTTTGATATAAGGGTAAGGCCTAGATCAGGGGTCCCCAAACTACGGCCCGCAGGCTGCATGCGGCCCCCTGAGGCCATTTATCCGGCCCCCGCCGCACTTCCGGAAGGGGCACCTCTTTCATTGGTGGTCAGTGAGAGGAGCATAGTTCCCATTGAAATACTGGTCAGTTTGTTGATTTAAATTTACTTGTTCTTTATTTTAAATGTTGTATTTGTTCCTGTTTTGTTTTTTTACTTTAAAATAAGATATGTGCAGTGTGCATAGGGATTTGTTCATAGTTTTTTTTATAGTCCGGCCCTCCAACGGTCTGAGGGACAGTGAACTGGCACCCTGTGTAAAAAGTTTGAGAACCCCTGGCCTAGATCATTATTTATTTTTTTAATGTAAATCTTTTTTATTATTGTTTGTCGAAGAGACCAACTTTCCTCAATTGAATTACTTTTAACACCTTTATTGAAAATCAGCTAACCATAAATGTGAGGGTTTATTTCTAGACTCTTAATTCTAGTTCATGTTTTTATTTGTCTGTGATTCTGCTAGTACTACACAGTTTTTATTACTGTGCTTTTTAAATTGTTTTAAAATTGGGAACTGTGAATCCTCCAAATTTGTTCTTCTTTCGAGATTGTTTTGACTATTCTGGATTCCCTGAGTTTGCATGTTGCTTTTAGAATCAGCCTGTCAGTTTCTGGGGCTGGGAAGAAGAGTGGGGAATTTGATAAGGATTTTTGTTAAATTTGTATTTCAATTTGAGGAGTATTATCATTGATAGTAAATTTTCTGATCTATGAACATTTATTTTTCTATGTTTAGTTCTTCATTTTTTTAACTATGTTTTACAGTTTTCAGAGTATATGTTTTTGTACTTCTTTTGTTAAACTTATTCATAGTAGTTTATTCTTTTTGATACTATAGTAAGTGGAAGTATTTTCTTAATTTCATTTTTTGTAGTACTTATTGCTAGTGTATAGAAAGACAATAGAATTTTATATATTGTTCTTGTACTCTGTAACCTCACTGAACTTGTTTTAGTTTCTATTTTTTTTTTTTTAGAGGAGTACTTAGGAATTTGTGTAAACATGATTATGTCATGTGTAAATAGAGATAGTTTTACTTCTTTCTTTTCCAATCTGAATGTTTTTTTAATTTCTTTTTCTTGCCTAATTGTCCTGGCTTAAGGGTCCAGTATAATGTTAAGCAGAAGTTGTGAGAGGAACCAACAACAATTACTGGTTTTGGAGTGGGAAGGGGTAGCATTCAGTCTTTCACTACTAAGTATGATACTAGCTCAGATTTTTGTAGATTCCCTTTGTTAGGTTAAGGAAAGTTGTCATTTCTAGTTTATTAATTTTTTTTTTTACAATGAAAGGGCGTTGTATTTTGTCAAATGCTTTTTCTGCATGTATTGAAATGGTCATGTGGATTTTGTCTTATATTTTATTGGTATGGCATATTATAATTTTTTGATTTTTGATTGATAAGCAAGTATTTCTGTGACAATCTCACTTAATCATGGTATTTAATCCTTTTTATATGTTGCTGGATTTGGTTTGCTAGTATTCTGTTGAGAATTTTGGTGTCTATATTTATAAAGGATATTGGTATATAGTTTTCTTGTAATGTTTTTGTCTGGCTTTGGTATCAGGCTAATACTTTTTATAAAAGAACTTGGCATTTCTTCTAATTTTTGGAGGAATTAGTATAAATTCTTTAGGTCTTCGGTAGAATTTATAAATGAAGTCATCTGGATGTAGACATTTTATTGTAAGAACTTTTAAAATTACTTAATGAGTTTATTTTTATAGGTCTATTGAGAGTCTCTGTTTCTTCTTGAGTCAGTTTCTATAGTTTCTATCTTTCTAGAAATTTGTTCATTACATTTTAACTATCTAATTTATTGATATTCCATTAGTTGTTTCTAGTATTTTCTTATAATCCTTTTAATTGGTATAAAGTTGGTAGTGATGCCCAGCATTTTATCTCTGGTTTTATTAATTTGAGTTGTCTTTACTTTTTTCTTGGTAAAATTAGCTAAAGATTTGTCAATTTTGTTGATCTTTTCAAAGACCAATTTGCAGTTTTCTCAATTTTTCTCTATTATTATTGTAGTCTCTGTTTGATTACTTTTCACTCTAATCTTTATGGTTTCCTTTTTTCCGCTTGCTTTAGATTTAGTTTGTCCTTTTTCCCCCTTAGCTTCCCCCCCCCCCCCATGCCCATCCTTCAGAGTGTCTAGTAGTGCCCATGGCATGAGCCCACTGAGGCTGTGCTCACTCCTCTGGGTGAATCTTCTATGGTGCTCTGGTCCACAAGCGAAACCTCGCAGGCCACAGGCTGACCAGTAGGGATTAGGATGGACCACCCCCTTAGTTTCTTAAAGTAAAAGGTTAGGTTATTGATTTGAGATTTTTTTTTTATTATATACACTTAATAGCTATACATTTTCCTTTAAGCATTACTTAAGTTTTATCTGATACATTTTGGTTGCTGTGTTTTTGTTTTTATTAAAGTATTTTCTAATTTTGCTGTGATTTCTTTTTGACACATCGATTATTTAGGAATCTGTTGTTTACTTTCCACATATTTGTGAATTTCCAAAGTGTCCTTTTGTTATTAATCTTTAATTTCATTCCATTTTTGTCAGAGAACACAGTTTGTTTTATTTCAGTTCTTTCAAATTTTTTGAGGCTTATTTTATGACCTAACCTGGAGATTGTGCCATGCATACTTGAGAAGAAAGTATATTTGCTATTGTTGGGTATTGTATATCCATCATTTTATTTGTCTTTTAATTTAAATGTGCCTCTTTTTTTTTTTTTTTTTTTTAAATGTGTCTCTTTTAGACAATATGTAGTTGGGTGACTTGCCATGTTTGTTTCCTTGTGTCATAGGAATTGACTTCCAGTGCCTAGAGAACCTTTATTTTTATTTATTTATTTATTTTTCGTTGTTTCAGGCAGTTTCTATCCTTATTTCATTTGGAAGCTATAGTCTTAGTTTTTGTTTCAATGAAATGATTAACATATGGCTTAGGAATGATTTTAATAAAACCTTTACTGAACTGTTGATCTGAAGATTACACAGATTTAATGTATTTTAGAAAGTGTATACTGTGTGAAGTTAAAATTAAGAATATAGTAGGGAGTATAGTTAACCATACTTTTCTGAAAGATCTATGGAATTTTTTTTTCATTTAGTGGGATACTTTTAGGGAATATTTTTAACTAATTCAGTTATCAGAATTAAGATAAACTCACTAGAAAGACTTTTATTATGACATGAGATGTATTTGTATGCAGTCCTAATAATCTGTTGTTTTAGAAGTTAAAGTTTTATAACCTTATTAATTTTTCAGGCATATTAATGAGGATAAGAGAAAAACCGAAGCTCAAAAGCAAATTTTTGATGTTGTTTATGAAGTAGATGGATGCCCAGTAAGTATTCATTTTTGATGATTTTCAGTTTATTTTCTTTCTTGTTATTTAGATTCTGCAGTTTTAAAACAGAATCTTGGTACCAATTTCTTTGAAATTAAAACTTTAAAAAACATTCCTTGCTCCTACATGATCTATTAATATTTTCAACCTCTACAGGCTAATCTTTTATCTTCTCACCGAAGCTTAGTCCAACGAGTTGAAACAGTTTCTCTAGGTGAGCAGCCCTGTGACAGAGGAGAACAAGTAACTCTCTTTCTCTTCAATGACTGCCTGGAGGTAAAGTCGTGCTTAATATAGTGTAACACTGCTGATTCGTGTGACTTCTGTGACCATTTAAAAGCAAGTTTTGATTAAGTATTGTACATAAGTTTAAAGTGAGTGAATTTAAATAGTCACATTTGATTAATACCAATTGTTGATTAAATAGTATTTATTAATAAAATTCTTTTAAAAGAACACCTAATATTAAGAAGTATGATGAATTTTCATGACTTCAAATTTAAGTGAGAATGAAATTTTAATTTATTTTTAAGCAAATTAAATGCTTAAGAAAAGAATATTAAGAATTTATTTTTGTGTATAAAAAAGTATTTATAAAAAAGTAAAAATTTATAAAAAGTATTCATTAAAAAGTAAAAAATAATTATGAGTTCATTTTGAAATTTACGTAGATTTTTTCAACAAAGAAGAAGTCAGCTTTTTTTTAAAAGATAGATAACTTGATTATTTAATATCATGAATTATGATTCCCTGATTCCTTAAGTCAGCAGGGTTTAGGGTGAGTGGTCCACATATCAGATGGCGTGCAATGTTTCTAATTCAAAAATTTTTAAGTTAAATTTTTCCCCCATATTATTTTCACAGACAAACTGCATTTTTTGTGTGCTTTTTCAACTTTTTTCTTTCTTTTTGTTAGTAGTGCCTTTTAAACAGTTAAATTGCCTAATGGGGAATATAAAGGAGTATATTTTTCTTCATTTCAGAAGATCAAACTTTTCATTTTGATAAAACGGATATTAACCAGAAGACTAATTTGACTAATATCTGTTACTGGTAACTTTCTTTTGCTTTCACTAAAGTAATTTGATGGGTTTCCTTTTTTTTTTTTTTTTTTTTTAAAGTCAATACCTGTTTTTTTTTTCTACTTCTAGTGTTGTGCTCTTTTATCATGTATATTATTATAAAACACAGGGGAATCTTAGTAAGTCATGCCCAGTTACCAGAAGTTCACTTGTGTCAAATGCATAGTTATGTTGTTTTAAGGTTAGTGAAAAATGATATTCCATTTGTTCAGGAACACAAAAGTAAAGACAGTAAAAATAGTGTACACGGATACTCAGAACTGAAAAAGTTTTAGTCAAGAGTCAGATACTTCAGAACTACGTACTTGTGTATCCCAAAATAAGAAATTTACACTGACTTGCTTTTGAGATAGGAACTAGGTGGAGACATTTATCAATCATATTTTACCTCAGTTTGCATTATCATGGAGTTTTATGCTCTGACCATAGTTGCTCAGTACATCTGTTAGCTTCTATTAAAGCTTTTATAGTTTTTTTTTTCCTATTGAAGTCCCTAGGTCAACTGGCTCTATTTATCTAATCCAGTGGTAGTCAATCTAGTCCCTAGCGCCCACTAGTGGGCGTTCCAGCTTTCATGGTGGGCGGTAGCGGAGCAACCAAAGTATAAATAAAAAGATAGATTTAATTAACTATAGTAAGTTGTTTTATAAAGATGTATTCTGCCAAATTTAGCGAAAATCTAACATAAAGTACTTGGTAAGTAATTATTATTATATGCTTTAACTTGCTGTAGCTCTGCTTTATAAATTTTATAAAGTAAATTTACTTTCCTACTTTATAAATCACCATTACTGTTTACTGCTAACAGATACAAAAGTGGGCAGTAGGTATAAAAAGGTTGACTACCCCTGGTCTAATTGGTTAGGTTATCTGTACTTCCCTGCTAATCCATTCTGGTTTTTATCCCCTTAATCCTGAGACTGTTGTGACTAACTTTAAGTTTCTGATCTTACATCTCTTTCAAATTCAGTGAAGTATTCTATAATTGGCTCATTGACTTACCTTCCACTGTAACTCCTGCCATTTGTCATTCCCTGTAGCTTATAGTTGATTATGTGATACCCTGGCCTCTCATTTCATTTACCAGTAACTTTTTGTTCTAATCTCTTATCTTTTTTGTCTCAGAATCATAATAACTGAAACAGCTCTATTTCTAACATTAAATTTGGACTTAAAATTTGCTTGTTTGTCTAAACAAACAAATCAAACATTTAAAATAGATTAAATATATATTGATTTCTCTTAAATATGGCAGGTGATATTTTACTGAAACTAAACTCATTTAGTATTTAAGAATATGTTTTTTATATTTTGTGTTTTAAGTTTTTTTACCTTGATGTCCTAGCATCTTTCATTAATATTAACACTTTTTATTGTTTTTTCTTTTTAACAAAGAACCTTAAGATTATTTTGCTTAATTAAAATATTGGTGAAAATATTGAAAGTCTTTATTGCTTATTTTTAATATATTAATGTAAATGAACTTTTAATATTTAGTATGTAACAGATTTGTATCATATTTCTGCTGTAGTATATGATATTGACTGCCTTTTGATCTTTTCTAATGAGCCAGTGAAGGTAGATACACTTCTCAGCCATACATTCTCATAGGGTGACCAGTTAATCTCAAGTCATTAAGTAACTAATCAAAATAATTTTGTGTGAATGTCTTTCAGTTGATGATTATAGCCTCAAAAAGGCTTTTAAAAAGGCTAAGTAACAAAGCAGGCTTTCATGGTGATGAAACCAAAAATATTTTCATTTAGACCTTATAAAATTTACAGAACTCAAGTACATCGTAAATCACAGGGTCCTTTCTGATTTGCTCTTGGTTTTTCCAGCATTACTTTACCTATCTCTTCCTCTTGAGTGAATCTCAGTTTAGATAAAGTTGTATCTTAACACAGCACCTTGAGTATATAATTTGTATTATTTGTTTAATGTATTGTTTAGTTGCTGTTTAATTGTCCTCTTTCTCAATAGTATGAAAATATGAGAAGCAGAACTCTTTGTTATTTTACTCCTTTATTCACAGAATCTGAGATAATTGTGCATTCTGTTAAACTGATAACCAATTATCTTTAAAACCCAACACAGAGATCCCAAGGCAACTATTCTTTCTCAACTCAAGAAGATTCCTCAGTTTTTTTTATCTTAATAGTTCTCACAATGCTTCTAAATTTTTTCATACCTCTGTAGTTTCCTGACTTTTGAATTCTTGTCATATAAACACATGCATTTCTGTTACACAATTAAATGTATGAATTTTTTACGTAGCTTCTTATCACATAGTAATTCTAGAATGACTGATAGTCACATGAGCTGCATATAGATTTATGTGATTAATGACATTTGGTTTTTAAGTATTTGGCCTTTGTTTTTATTCATATTAGTTAAAATGACCTTTTCCCCCCTATAACCAGATAGCAAGGAAACGCCACAAAGTTATTGGCACTTTTAGGAGTCCTCACGGCCATACCAGACCCCCAGCTTCTCTGAAGCATATTCATCTAATGCCTCTTTCTCAGATTAAGAAGGTGCTGGACATAAGAGAGACAGAAGGTATGCTAATAAGATAAACTATTGGCTAAATAAAAATAGTTCATATTTACTCCTTTATGTTTTACTTAAAATTGCTAAGTTATCTTTATGTATAGTTGATTAGTTCTGATAAAGTAATTGTTCTTATACTTCTACCCAATCTCCATCTCTAGGAATTGATTTGATTTTTTTCAAAGAAAGTCCTATCTCACTTTGACATGTAACCATTTAAGGAATATCTTCATCTCTTAAATATTCCCACACCAAAACTTCATTTCTTTAGAATCTAAAAGAAATCACCAGACTATAGGCTGTAGCCTGCATCTTATACCTTCCCTCTTGTCAGTGACTACATTGTTAAGGATACAGTTAGGATATGACCAGGAATAGATGTGCTTGAGTAAATATACCCAAAGTAAGTATAGTAGTCTTGACATGGAATTAAATGTATATGAAGGGAAGCTTTTACTCCCAACTTTGGTATTGTTAGGGAGGGTTCTCTGAAGGGCTAAAATTGCCAAAAGTTTATACCTAACCAAAACAGTATCATCTGTTTAACTGGTACCTATGATATGTCTGCATGGCCATATTTTGCATGTTAGACATGCTTTTACAGAGTAAAACATAGCCTCTAATGATGGAAGGCTTTGAGTTAATAGAATCAAAGAAAATATAAACAGTAACTTATATTGCTGTCTTTATTCAGTTGTCAAATTCTGAATTAATAAGTGTTATGTAGTATAGTTATTTTAAATAATTTTCATATTTTTGGATTATAATAATGGAAAGACTTCATTATTTAAAATAGATTCTATATCTTGGTCACAAACATTTTGTAACAATTTTAATATTTGAGCATTTTATTTCTTTGAACTTAAGTAGGTTGAGTTTTTAAATTGTTCTTATAGTACCATTTTATTTTAAAATTCAAATTCTAGAGTTTTAAACTTAAATTGTGTGTGTGTGTTTTTCCAAAGTTAGAAATGGCGAGGCAGTCAGACAGACTCCCGCATGCGCCTGACCGGTATCCACCCAGCATGCCCACCAGGGGGCGCTGCTCTGCCCATCTGGGGTGCTGCTTTGTTGCCGCTGGAGCCATTCTAGCACCTGAGGTGGAGGCCACGGAGCTGTCCTCAGCACCTGGGCCAACTTTGCTCTAATGGAGCCTTGGCTGCTGGAGGGGAAGAGAGAGAAAGAAAGGAAGGAGAGGGGGAGGGGTGGAGAAGCAGATGGGCGCTTCTCCTGTGTGCCCTGGCCAGAAATCGAACCTGTGACTTCCACATGCTGGGCCGATGCTCTAGCTCTGAGCCAACTGGTCAGGGCTCAAATTCTAGAATTTTAAGTAACAATACATTCTAATTGTTTAAAAACTCCATCATGCAAAATATACTGATCATTTCAAAATGAATATGAAGCGATAAAATAAGAAACATTTGATTTTTTTTTTTTTTTTTTTTCAGAGAGAGAGTCAGAGAGGGACAGATAGGGACAAACAGACAGGAACGGAGAGAATGAGAAGCATCAATCATCAGTTTTTCGTTGCAACACCTTAGTTCATTTATTGCTTTCTCATATGTGCCTTGACCCTGGGCCTTCAGCCGACTGAGTGACTCCTTGCTTGAGCCAGCGACTTTGAGTCCAAGCTGGTGAGCTGGTTGAGCTGGTGCTCAAACCAGACAAGATGAGCGCGTGCTCAAACTTGCGACCTCGGGGTCTTGAACCTGGGTCCTCCGCATCCCAGTTCAACGCTCTATTCACTGTGCCACCGCCTGGTCAGGCTGATTTTTTTTATTAAACAAGAAAATCAGAAATTAAACGAAAAGTCAAAGAAAGTTGTTTGAATATGCAAATGAGATGCAAAACCAACTTTTATTTTATTGGTGAAAATACACTATACAAAGGCTGAAAGTACTGGAGTATTTGCACGTCCTTTGATCCCCTAATTTTTGTGAGCAGTGTACTAAATGTCATGGAGGAATACTGATTATGTAATGTCAAATTATGTTCCTCATACACTACTTACTGTTACAATTTTTTCTAATGTTACAATGTAGTATGGTGATACCTTTTGTCCATTTAAAAATAGAGGGGATGGAAAGGGTAGAGAAGAGATCATTTCATTGGAATACTGTTGGTATAAACAACTAAATTTGTATAAACCTATCACTTTCTAACACCTAATGGTTCTGGAACCCTAGATTGCCATAATGCTTTTGCCTTGCTTGTGAGGCCACCAACAGAGCAGGCTAATGTGCTGCTCAGTTTCCAGATGACATCAGAGGAACTTCCAAAAGAAAAGTGGCTAAAGATGCTATGTCGACATGTGGCCAACACCATTTGTAAAGCAGATGCTGTAAGTTCTTAATCTACTATTATATAAAACTCATGGTAGTGCATTCAAGCTAAACCTGTACATTTCTTTTTTTTTTAATCTTATTTTTATTAATTTTAATGCAGTGACATTGATAAATCAGGGTACATATGTTCCGAGAAAACATCTCCAGATTATTTTGACCTTTGATTATGCTGCATACCCCTCACTCAAAGTCAAATGGTCCTCTGTCACCTTCTATCTGGTTTTCTTTGTGCCCCTCACCTCCCCCCCACCCCCTCCCTCTATTTCCTCGCCCCCTCCCCACCCCTCCACCCCACTCCCTGTTACCATCACATTCTTGTTCATGTCTCTGAGTCTCATTTATATGTCCCATCTATACATGGGTTCATATAGTTCTTAGTTTTTTCTGATTTACTTACTTATTTAACTCCATATAATGTTATCAAGGTCCATCCATGTTGTTGTAAATGATCCAATGTCATCATTTCTTATGGCTGAATAGTATTCCATAGTATATATGTACCAAAGCTTTTTAATCCATTCGTACTCTGACAGACACTTGGGCTGTTTCCAGATCTTCGCTATTGTGAACAATGCTGCCATAAACATGGAGGTGTGTTTCTCCTTCTGGAACCGTTCTATGGTGTCCTTGGGGTATATTCCTAAAAGTGGGATGGCTGGGTCAAAAGGCAGTTCGATTTTTAATTTCTTGAGGAATCTCCATACTGTTTTCCACAGTGGCTGCACCAGTCTGCATTCCCACCAGCAGTGCAGGAGGGTTCCCTTTTCTCCACATCCTCGCCAGCACTTATTCTGTGTTGTTTTATTGATGAGAGCCATTCTGACTGGTGTGAGGTGATATCTCATTGTGGTTTTAATTTGCATTTCTCTAATCATTAGTGATGTTGAACATTTTTTCATATGCCTATTGGCCATCTGTGTGTCCTCTTTGGAGAAGTGTCTATTCATTTCTTTTGCCCATTTTTGGATTGGATTGTTTGTCTTTCTGGTGTTGAGATTTACAAGTTCTTTATAAATTTTGGTTATTAACCCCTTATCAGACATACTATCAAATATGTTCTCCCATTGTGTAGTTTGTCTTTTTATTCTGTTCTTATTGTCTTTGGCTGTGCAAAAGCTTTTTAGTTTGATATAGTCCCATTTGTTTATCCTGTCTTTTATTTCCCTTGCCCATGGGGATAAATCAGCAAATATATTGCTGCGAGAGATGTTGGAGAGCTTACTGCCTATGTTTTCTTTTAAGATGCTTATGGTTTCATGCCTTACATTTAAGTCTTTTATCCATTTTGAGTTTATTTTTGTGAATGGTATAAGTTGGTGGTCTAGTTTCTTTTTTTTGCATGTTGCTGTCCAATTTTCCCAACACCATTTGTTGAAGAGGCTGTCTTTACTCCATTGTATTTCCTCATTTGGTGTAATCGGTCTGTTTAGGTTTTCTGATTCTTCTAGATTGATTTGTGGAAGATTGTATGTTTTAAGGAATTTGTCCATTTCGTCTAGGTTGTCTAGTTTTATGGCATACAGTTCTTCATAGTATTTTCTTACAATCCTTTGTATTTCTGTTGTGTCGGTTGTTATTTCTTCCCTCTCATTTCTAATTTTATTTATTTGAGTCCTCTCTCTCTTTTTCTTGGTAAGTCTAGTTAAAGGTTCATCAATCTTGTTTACCTTTTCAAAAAACCAGCTCCTAATTTCATTGATCTTCTTTATTGTTTCTTTAGCCTCTATGTCTTTTATTTCTGCTCTGATCTTTATTATTTCCTTCCTTCTACTAGCTCTGGGCTTTACTTGCTGTTATTTTTCTAGTTCTTTTAGATGCAGGTTAAGTTGTTTATTTGAGCTTTTTCTAGCTTCTTAAAGTGTGCCTGTAGTGCTATGAACTTCCCTCTCAGTACTGCTTTTGCTGTGTCCCATAAATTTTGAGTTGTTGTATGCTCATTATCATTTGTTTTTAGGAATTTTTTTATTTCTTCTTTGATCTCATTCTTAATCCATTTGTTATATAACAACCTGCTCTTTAGTTTCCATGTGTTTGAGATTTTTTGAGCTTTTCTGTTTTGGTTCATTTCTAGTTTCATGCCGTTGTGATCAGAGAAAGTGCTTGATATGACTTTAGTCTTCTTAAATTTGTTGAGAGCGCTTTTGTGCCCTAACATGTGGTCTATCCTTAGAATGTACCATGAGCACTTGAAAAGAATGTATATTCTGCTGCTTTAGAGTGAAAGGTTCTGTAGATATCTATTAAATTGATCTAGTGTGTCCTTTAAGTCTGCTGTTTCTTTGTTAATTTTCTTTCTTGAGGATCTATC
This sequence comes from Saccopteryx bilineata, assembly GCF_036850765.1. Classification (NCBI taxonomy): domain Eukaryota; kingdom Metazoa; phylum Chordata; class Mammalia; order Chiroptera; family Emballonuridae; genus Saccopteryx; species Saccopteryx bilineata. The sequence continues at coordinate 83,542,426 of NC_089497.1, read as the reverse complement.
TACTGATGTTAGTGGGGTATTGAAATCCCCTACTATTATAGTATTGCTGTTGATCTCACCTTTTATATCCATCAAAGTCTGCTTTATATATTTAGGTTCTCCTATGTTAGGTGTGTGGATATTTGTAATAGTTATATCTTCCTGTTGGATTGCTCCCTTTATCATTATGTAGTGGCCTTCTTTATCTCTTACTATATTCTTTGTTTTAGTCTATTTTGTCTGATATAAGTAATGCTACCCCAGTTTTATTTCATTTCCATTTGCATGAAATGTTTTTTCCATCCTTTTACCTTCAACCTATGTGCATCTTTTGTTTTAAGGTGTGTCTCTTGTAGACAGCATATGTATGGGTACTGTTTTCTTATCCATGCAGCTACCCTATGTCTTTTGATTGGATCATTTAATCCATTTACATTTAAGGTTATTACTGATATGTAGTTGTTTATTGCCATTTTATTCTTTAAAGCTGTAATCCTCTTTTTGCTATATTCTTTTCCCACTTTGATCTGTTTATACCATGCCCCTTAACATTTCCTGCAGCATTGGTTTGGTTGTAATGACTTCCTTCAGTTTTTTTTTGTCTGGGAAACTTATTTATTTCTCCTTCAATTTTAAATGATAGTCTTGCTGGATAAAGTAGTCTTGGTTGTTGGTTCTTGTTCTGCATTACTTTGAATATTTGTTGCCATTCCCTTCTGGCTTCAAGTGTTTCTGTTGAGAAGTCTGATGTCATCCTTATGGGGGCTCCTTTGTAGGTGATAGCCTTTTTTTCTCTAGCAGCTTTTTTTTTTTTTCTTCTTTTATTTCCGAAGCTGGAAACGGGGAGAGACAGTCAGACAGACTCCTGCATGCGCCCGACCGGGATCCACCCGGCACGCCCACCAGGGGGCGACGCTCTGCCCACCAGGGGCGATGCTCTGCCCCTCTGGGGGGTTGCTCTGTCGCGACCAGAGCCACTCTAGCACCTGGAGCAGAGGCCAAGGAGCCATCCCCAGCGCCCGGGCCATCTTTGCTCCAATGGAGCCTCGCTGCGGGAGGGGAAGAGAGAGACAGAGAGGAAGGAGAGGGGGAGGCGTAGAAAAGCAGATGGGCACTTCTCTTGTGTGCCCTGGCCGGGAATTGAGCCCGGGACTTCTGCACGCCAGGCCGATGCTCTACCACTGAGCCAACCGGCCAGGGCCTCTCTAGCAGCTTTTAATATTTTCTCTTTATCACTTAGCTTTGATGTTTTAATTATGATGTGTCTTGGTGTAGGTTTCTTTGGGTTTTATTTTTAGTGGAGTTCTCTGTACTTCTTGAATTTGTGAGAGTTTCTCCTGCATTAATTTAGGGAAGTTTTCAGCTATGGTATGATTGAATAAAGTCTCTATCCCTTGTTCTTTTTCTTCTTTTTCAGGAACCCCTGTGATGCGGATGTTATTTCTCTTTATGTTGTCACAGAGATCTCTAAGAGTTTCCTCAAACTTTTTGAGTCTCTTTTCTTTTTTCTTCTCTGTTTTCATGCCTTCCTTTCAGTTGTCCTCCAACTCGCTGATTCGATCCTCAGCTGTATCCATTCTGTTTTTAATTCCTTCCATTTTGGTCTTCATTTCTGATATTGTATTTGTCATTTCCGACTGATTCTTTTTTAATATTTCGATATCCTTTTTTATACTTGCTATTTCTTTATTTAGGTGTTCGTGATGACCATCCATTGTTGTTCTAAGATCCCTAAGCATCCTTACAATCATTAAAAACTCCGCATCTGGAAGTTTGATTATTTCCATATCACTCAGTTCATATCCTGAATGTCTTTCTTGTGGTTTCATTTGGATTGCACCTCTTTGTCTTCTCATTGTATCTGGGTGTGTTCTTTGTAGAACTGGTTGAATCTAGGCTTGGTGTTGTCTGCCTCCAGTTTTTACTTGTGTTATTTCTAGGTCTTCTTGGGTTGGCATCAACTATTATTTGTAATCCACTTTAGGAATTGGGCCACTTTGAAGTTTTGATTTGTTTGTTTTCTTAACAGGTGATAGTCTTGTTTGCTGATCTCAGCAGGGGGCTTATTTCAAACTGTATCCAGGAATGTGGTGGGTGTGACCTGAGACTCTGAAATCCCCTTCCACTAGTTACTCTCTTTGGGGCAGGGTGTTTTCTCAGCTTCAGTATGGGGAGGTGTATCTCAAATATCCATGGAGACCTGAGTTTCTGCCTCTCCTCCCTACTTCTTTTTTTTAGCTGTGTCTTCTTGTGCTGATTGGAGCTGGAGAGATGTCTGTATCTCTGTGACCTGGAAGTACTTTTGTATTTTGCTTTGTGGAAGGATCAGCCCCTCCCCCAGTTATGACCGCCTCCAGCCCTGAATGAGTCAGCTTTTTATGTCATCACCTATATTCCTCTCCCCCTCACCATCCATCTCTCTCTCTCTCCTTTCTTTTTGGAAGACAAGCAGGCCCTTTCAAGACACCTCGTTCCCTGGTTGCCAGGCAAGTGTCTGTGAGCAGTACTTACTGCTCTTTTCCTTGGAGCGAGAGCCCAGCCTCACCCTCCCCCCCACCCCCCCCATTCCTGTAAGCAGGGGAGATTCAGGCGCTCCCTACCAGGTTTGTTGTGGCTTCTTCTTTGCTCCTTGGTTTTTTAAAGCTGTTCTTGTAGTCCAGATTTGGTTTTTCATGCTGATTGTTCATAAATTAGTTTATAATCCAGTTCGGTGGTGTGAGCTGGGAGTCCATGCGTCTGCCTACTCCGCTGCCATCTTCAGGTCTCTCCTAAACCTGTATATTTCTAAGGACTTGTTCATTATGAACACAGGAGAGTTTTGGTTTTGTGTGTATTGAGAAAATCTGGTTTAATAAGTTGTTTTGGAAAAGATTTTTTAAAGGTAGAGGCACATGAAACATTTCTTTGAGTCACTAGTTTACAGAAGCCCTCATAACCTTATAGCTCCTTTGCCTCTGATTTAGTGAGGCTTTGGGGACTTGTAATGTACCCTGTGATTTTTACTGATGCTCTTCGACCTGGCTGTTTGTAAAATAGAGGTTATTTTGTTCTGCTGTTCTTTTATCTAACTGAAGGCAATAGATGAGTTGAAGTAAGTTGCTTTTCCTGGCAAGTGGCCAATCCATTTTTCTCAGTCCCATCTCTTAAAATCAAATGTCATTATGAATATATACATATAGGATATATAATTATCTTTATCCTATACAAATTAAAGTGAAGATATATGAGAAATTCAAGTTACCAAAGTTAAATGACTTACTAGAAATTAGGTAGTCTATAGTAGCTCTCAGATAAAATATAGGTCCCTTAAAAGATAGTTTAATTTCTTCATCATATATGGGGAAACATGATAGATAAAGAAACATCATCTCTGCACAAATGACATAAATTTAAACAAAATTTATTTGTTAATAAAATTATACTTATTATATTAGTGGTTAGAAATCTGTAATGACTTCAGCAAAGCTACCATTTAACCTCAGGTGATAAATGAGCCTAAGAGTATGGACAACGAAATGAAAAGCTCCCTGTTGACAAGAGACAGAAAATGCATACCTGGGCAGTCTTAGAAAAACAGTTTCAACAGACTATAACTTTAACCTTTAAATTTGAAATAACAGAATATGGGGCATTATATCCATGAGGGAAAAAACTGTCAAGAGGATTTAAACCAAGAATAAGGGTACCCAGAATCTAATGTTAGCTTTATGTTTTTGGCCTTAATTATACATGTAAGATAATGATATTAGATTAAGTGTTCTTTCAGCCTGAAAATGTTAATTTTTAACTCATTTACAAATGGGCATGACAAATGAAATTAGTCTAGAATAAAATAGTTATACTTAGTTTTCTCTTAATTATTTAGGCTTCAATTATTTAGGGCACCAAAAAATTCATAATAGGAAGATAAAAACTAATTCAGAGTCAGAGATTTTATTTTTTCAATCTTTTATACATATATATTTAAAAATATTTTCTTCAACATGGCAGTTCTCAAATGATAAGACAGATGCACATGATAAGAGGAGGACATACTGCTGGTGGCCCTCTCCAGTAGTGCAGTAGTGCTATAGCTGAGGTTGCCTTGGGTGTTCTGGTGACAGTAAAATGTTCATTTTATCATCATTAAGTCTTCTTTTGAAAGACATTGAGATATAATTATTGTGATTTATAAAGTAGATAATACTTGATTAAAAACCCCTACCTAAAATGTTTAGGACAATTAATAGACTTAGTTTTTAAAAATTTCTAGGAACCCAAAATATGTTGTTATAATAAAGGATTGTTTGTTGCACAAAAAGTTTATAGAAGGAATACAGTGTTAGTGCATAAAACAGAATGCTGACTAGAAATATGATGGAGACAAATTTTTGTTATAGAGCTCACAAAACTATTCATTATAAGAAAGAATTATTTTTCCTAGTTCTAGGTATCCATATATAAAATGAATCCTTGCAGTATAATGTTTGCCTATTTCAGAAATTACTCTGCATCTAGCATGATGTTGGACTGGATGCTTATACAGTCCTTTCCGAATTTATAACTGTAAAACTGAAGCGTAAACTGTCAATGGATCTAGAACTCAAATATAAATAATGAAACAAATTTCATGAAGTAAAATTAGCCACAAGATGGCAGCAAACGTTTAACTATGTTCTGATTTATACTGTCTTAAACAGAATTTTTTCAAGTAGTGAAATTTTGTTACTAAGAAATGTGTGTGTAAATTCACATATTTTTTTACTTCAGTTGAGCTCTTTCTCAATTTAAAATACTGCACATAGTAAATTTTTCAAAAGCCCTGAGTCAGTGTCTTAACATTTGAGAACATTTCCATGTTGAAGAGAAAGTATTTTAAACTATGTATATACAAACTATATAAAAGATGAAAATCTCTGATTCTTTGAATCAGTAGTTTTTGTTTTCCTATTACATATATTTTTTTGGTGCCCTAAATAATTAGAGCTTAAGTAATTAAGAGTAAAATAAGTACAACTGTTTTATTCTAGGCAAATTTTACTTGTTATGCCCATTTGTAAATGAGTTAAGAATTAAAATTTTCAGGCTAAAAAAACACTAAATCTAATATCATTATCTTACATGTGAAACGAAGGCCAGAAGCATAAAGCTAACATTAGATTTTGGGTATCCTTATTCTTGGTTTTTTGAGCAAATCAGAAATTCTAAGCTATAATCATGATTACAGAGTTTGAGCAAATCACGGTAGCACAGGCTAAAGGTAGGAACTCAGTGACATTAGATGCTATCATAAATGAGATCATTTAGCTATTTAGTTTTCTATGTAGGTGAATCTTTGATATATGGATGTTAATTTTGTAACCTATTATTTTTGTTAAATTCTCTTACTACTTCTAATTGCCTTCCAACAATTCTATTGGATTTTTCAGTTCTTAGTTTTAAAAAATGTCATAAGTTGACCAATTCAGAGTGAGATTTAATAAATTACTTTGTAGTTTAAAATAAGCTGTAATGGAAGAAAATAATTCCCTGCATTGCCACTTCCAGGACCTCTTGATCACAGGTTCAGAACCTCTGATTTAGAATTTTTCTACATGTTAGTTTAGGATGAAAAGGAAAATTAAGAGAAAGTGTAAGTTTAAATTTGAGGTTTTCTCAAGTAAAGTGTTTGTGATACTGGTTCTGTAGTAATGTTTTTTAAGTATATAAATTATGCTAAATTTCTAACTTGTTTTAGGGTTGTTAGTAAGATTTTATATCGAATTCTTTTTCCAATTGCTTTGGTGTCCATTGTCCTTGCAGTGATTTTTTTTTTTTTTTTTTTTTTTACTGAGTGTGTACCACTACCCTTAAAGTAGTACATTTTAGATTAGAATTATGTCAAACACATCAGAAATCTTAAGTAGCTTCAGCTATATATGCTCCCATATGTACATAAGTGCTTTTTAAAAGTTTAATATTTGGGCCTGACCTGTGGTGGCGCAGTGGATGAAGCATTGACCTGGAAATGCTGAGGTCACCAGTTCAAAACCCTGGGCTTGCCTGGTCAAGGCACATATGGGAGTTGATGCTTCCAGCTCTCTCTGGCTGTCTCCTCTCTAAAATGAAAAATAAAATAAAAAATTTTTAAAAGGAAAAAAAAGTAAAAGTTTAATATTTGGAAAATGTTGTTTTTCTTTTTTCATTTTAATTTTAAAATAATAAAAATGTTTACTTTTCAACAGGAAAATCTTATTTACACTGCTGATTCAGATACCTTAGAAGTAAATACAAAAGATATGGACAGTACATTGAGTAGAGCATCTAGAGCAATAAAAAAGACTTCAAAAAAGGTGAGTCTTAGTGACATTATTATTTAACATAGCTCCAAAAACGTATATTTCAGAGTTTATTAAATAATAATGCCCTAAACACCACTGTAAAGATAGTTTATAAAACACAGTTGGTTTTGGGGCTAGGAACTAGCCCACAGAGATAGTAGGTTTAGTTTAGTGAATTCTTTGCACAGTAAATATAACAACCTGTATCCTTCCAATTCTTGTTATAGTGATACTTCTAGGAACTCTACTTCAGTGAAATGTACTGACAGTGTTTTAGATATAGATATGTATGAATTCTTCGGAACTATTGCCTCAGCAAAGGGTACATGACAGAGGCCAAAGGCTTAGGATCTGTTCCTGACTATAGTATGTTTCAGTCTTGTGTTGATGAAGATAACTTTTTTTCAGGGAAGTTGAGGACTGTGTAAGAGTGTTGGTAATAGGGCTTTTTAAAAGTAGGAGCATGAGCCCTGGCAGATAGGCTCAGCGGTAGAACATCGGCCCAGGGTGTAGAAGTCCCAGGTTCGATTCCCAGTCAGGGCACCCAGAAGTGCTCATCTGCTTCTCCGCCCTTCTCCCCTCCTTTTTCTCTATCTCTCTTCCTCTCCCGCAGCCAAGGCTCCACTGGAGCAAAGTTGGCCCGAGCGCTGAGGATGGCTCCATAGCTTCCATCTCAGATGCTGGAATGGTTCCAGTTGCAACGAAGTAACACCCCAGATGGGCAGAGCATCACCCCCTGGTGGGCATGCTGGGTGGATCCCGGTCGGGCACATGCTGGAGAGTCTGTCTGACTGCCTCCCTGCTTCTCACTTTGGAAAAATACCAAAAAAATAAAATAAAGAGTAGGACTAGAAATTTAATAGTCCAGGTAAAATTTCTTGCCATAGTCTACTGTTAGATTTAGATTTACAGGCTTTAGTTGTTGTTTTGCTTTTGAGGGAGGCCTTGCACTTATTTAATTATCTTTGCATTTCTGAGCAATTAACATATATGATATATAGTAGATAAACATGTTAAATGGTGAGTCAAATGGACTCATTCACTTTTTCAATAATGAAGTCAGGGTTCAAATGGCTTTAAACGACCTCACACCTAAATTTTAGTGTAATCAGACAAAAAAATCCACATTTTTTCTCTCCCATGCCAGGTTTATCCTTGCACTTTCTCCCATTTGACTGTAGTGCTCCATGAACGCAAGTGTACAGCAGGTTTTTGAGTAATGTTCAATGTCATTTCATTATAATGCTGATGAGATGCTATAGGAACTTAACTCTTGTTTATGTCAATTAGCTTGCAGTAAAATTGGTTTTATTATGTGTAGTTTCACTTGAAGTCACAAAATTTATTGATGACCACAACTCTGAATGAGGAATTACTGTACCACATTTTCTCAGTGTGTTGTCAAAAGAGAATCTAATTGAGTTATATACAATTGGTACAAAACTGTTTGATGTGTATTTGATTTTGTTTGTGTATAATTGTTCTTATCAGTTAAATTAAATTTATATAGGCTTAATTGTACCTTATAACTTTCTTTAACTCTAGGTTACAAGAGCATTCTCTTTCTCCAAAACTCCGAAAAGAGCTTTACGCAGGGCTCTGACGGCGTCTCAAAGCTCAGTGGAGGGAAGGAGTCCCCTCAGCGGTGACAAGCATGCAGTGAGTCGTCTGTCTAGCACATCCTCATTAGCAGTAAGCGACTTTGATTTAATGGGCTAAATGACTTATTCACATTTATGGAGTTGTTATAGAATTTTCTAACTTTTAAAGATAGAAACTTAATAATCTGCATCATTTTTTATATATCTTTTCTGACATTTTTTATTAGGTAAAGATAACTGAGAAAACCACACTTAATGAACCTAGAGATAGAGACATACTTTATTTGATTTGATATCTTATTTTCATTGAGATGTGTTCTAATATCTCTAAAGAAAAAGAACATTTTAATCTGGTTTATTACTTTACTAACACAAATAGCGATGTCTCTGTTTATACAAATTGGTTCCAGTAATACAGAGGTGGACAAAAATATGTTTACAGTTGAGAGTACATGAAGCACAAAGTTTATTCTTGTGTTTTTTATTAATTATTATATTATTTTCCATACAAACAACTGGAAACCTAATTTTGCCCACCCTGTATAACAGAGTTAATTTTATTTCTTTTACTATTTCTGTGGTGAGTAGACTATCTGAAACTGTGGACTTTAAAGGGTGATATGGATTCTAGATTTATATGTATGTTTTTAAATGTTTTCTGAAAAACCCAGTTTCCCAGTGATGTCAGAATTATTTAACAGTTAATATTAAGGACATTTCTTACACTTACTACTGCCACCAAGTATATGAGTGGTGTATCTTTATAAAATTATTAACCTAACCTACTAAGGTTAAGAAAAGCAATTGATTATCACTTAGCTATGTGTCCTTGAGCAAATTTCTTGTTCTCTTATCCCCATTTTTGCAGATGAGGAAAAGAGATTAATAGGACATACCTTATGGTGTTATTGTAAGGATTAAGTACACACACACACACATACACACACACACACATATGATGCAATTATTTGTGAGAGGCAGTATGAACTCTAGAACATACGTGTTCAAATCCTAGCTCTTCTGTTTTACTAGCTGTATGGCTTTTGGCAAGTTATTAAAGATGTTTGGATTTCACCATCTATAAAATGAAGCTAAAGTAGTAGTTGTCAGGATTAAATAGGTTAACTTATATGAAATGCTTTGAGCAGTCCCCAGCACACAGTGGGCTCTAGTGGGTTTTTCCCCGTCCACTCCCCCATCCTCTTTCAGCCTCCCATTCACACTCCCCAAGACTGCCAGAGAGAGTTGTTGCCAGCTGGACCCTCTAGATCTCCCTGAACCCTTATTCGGGCCCTCCATAGCAGTGCTCTGGGTCCCCAGCCCCCTCTCCCATTTCCTTTCCCTCACGTCCCCTCTGCATCCTCTTCCAGCCACTCTCGCTTTCTTGCTCTTCTTAAAAACACTAAAAGCACACCCCACCTAGAGGCTTTTGCACGTGCTCTTCCCTGCACCAGTAATGCCCTTCTTGAACTCTTCATATTGAATCTTGTGGACGAAAAGGGGTGCTATAATTCATAAATTTCTGACTGGGCATGCCATGGTACGTAGCTACCCTTCCAGGCTGCTCTAGTGTTTTATAATTGGTTACCTTTTATGTAACATTTATACACACAAGGCACATCATGTTTAATAACATTTTTTTAAGCTAGTTAAGTCTTTAACACATCAAAGACTTATAGCTTAATCTAAACATGCTTATACAGGTGTTTGATCAAGGTTAACCTTTCAGTGGGAGAAAAGTTGTACTTAGCTGATAATATAAATATTATGCAAAGAAATTTGATTAATGAAGAATGTTTTAAAATTGATAAAATACAGTAAGCATTTCTTTATTAAAATCAGATTATATGCTTTCTGAAGGCCAAAGAACTATCCCTTGTGTATTTCCTGCATCTATAGTAACTGTTATAAAGATTGCTTTTCAAATGAAGGTAATTGGATTTTATAGAAGTTTTCTTAGAAAATTAATTTGTATTATTAATGGTTTTGCCACTTTTATGTAAACTATTATATAAGAAGTACCTAAACTATCCTTTAGACATTCATGTCCTCTTCATTGCTTATTTCTGTTCTAACAGATTATCCATTCCGTTTCCACACGCAGTATAATTGGATTTACTGAGCATGTTTATGCTCAGCGCTCAAACTCTACCGGTGGGCGCTCTCAGAGCTCCTGGTTTCCATCTATACGTCACTCTGCCTCACAAGCTAGGTTTTCCGAGACACTTAAAGGAAATACTGGTTTTTCAAATTTCAAAAAAAGTTCTATCCAAGTCATCTTTGATATTTGTGAAGAATTAGGAGATATGCCAACTAGTAATGGAAACAAGCCTCAAGAAGTTTAATGTGAGCGTATTAGATATTTAAAATTTGTATCTGTGAAAAAAGAAAGTATACTTTCACCACTGAATTACTTATTAGGTGGGTGGGGACTTGAATTTACCACTTTATAACTGCTTTGCCTTCACAACAACTAGGATTAATAGAGTTTCTTTGCATACTGGCACATAAAAATATTTTTGCAACGTAATTTATGCTTAAGTCCAGAAAAAAATGAATGCTATTAGAAATTTTCTTATTTATAAAAGTGATCATTTTAAAGAATAACAATAATTAACATGTAAAGTGGAAGTAAAACTAATTTTTTTTGGTTGTATTTTTCTGAAGTGAGAAGTGGGGGGGAGGGGAGGCAGTCAGACAGACTCCCACATGCTCCTGACCAGGATCCACCCGGCATGCCCACCAGGGGGTGATGCTCTGCCCATCTGGGGCGTTGCTCTGTCGCAACCAGAGCCATTCTAGCGCCTGAGGCAGAGGCCATGGAGCCATCCTCAGCGCCTGGGCCAGCTTTGCTCCAATGGAGCCTTGGCTTCCAGAGAAGAGAGAGATAGAGAGGAAGGAGAGGGGGGAAGGGTGGAGAGGCAGATGGGCACTTCTCCTGTGTGCCCTGGCCGGGAATTGAACCTGAGACTTCTACACATTGGGCCAACCGGCCAGAGCCTAAAACTAATTTTCTTTATAATTCCTTTTGATTTACACCTTTTGGAATTTTGGTATTATGTATACTACTTTATTATTGTTAAAAATTCTGATATTTAACTTGGACCTCTGAAACAGCAAGTTTAGACAGCTCAGTGATGTAATAATCTCTTATCAGAAGTGCTGCTGTTTTACCCAGTTTTTATATGGAACAAAATTGTGCACAAATACATACATATAGGTTGCATAGAGAATACAAAACCTCTTTAGGAGTGCGTGACCTTTAATTTTAGAAAATTATTTCTGATGAAGTAATTTAATTCTGCTATGTGATTAAGTTAAGAAGAAACCACTAGGGTTTGTCTTCTTACCTCAAAATGTATTTACTAATTAAAAAAAATTTTATGACATGAAATACTGAATCATTAATATCTCATAGAATCACCATTAGCAGTAAGCCAGTGTCTATTTTAGTGACTTTGAGTATGCTTTCTTTCCTCTTTCACTTTTAAATTTTCTGTTTATTTAAAGAGTTTAGGATTTTCAGATGCTGTTTATTGTCTTTTGTAGAATGTAAAAATAATACACATGATGCTAAACTGTGTTACAATTTTTTAAAAGAAAAATTTTAATATAAAATATTTGTCTTGTTTTTTCAGGGTGTCCCATCTCCCTCCCTTGTCAGCCTTCCTTCCTTCTTTGAAAGGAGAAGTCATACTTTAAGTAGATCTACAACTCATTTGATATGAGGCTTAAAAAATCTTAAGTTATGGAAACTTGCACCTCAGACAGACTCTGACGTCAGTGGTGCTTGTCCTTGGCCCTTGGGGGAAGCTGGAAAGAAGATGGGTAACACTCAACGGTGGCATTTGACTTTCTTCTTGAAAGAGCAAAGTTAACCTCTTACATTTTTCAAATTAATTTATTAAGAATTTATATTGATTTTTGTGTAATTTTTTTCTGCTCAGAGCCTTCATTTGAAGACCAATATATGTTATTCATGAAATTGGTAGCTTTGCAACCTATACATATATTAAATAAATTTTATTGGTGAATGCCAGGTACTGCTGCGGATTTTTTTGTATAGTGTCCATGAATGAATCTTGGAAATACATATTTGTGTATCTCAATTTGTGCTGAAATTAAGTAAATCACAGTACTTAACTAGATAAAAATCTGCAAAGATACCTGATTAAACAGTGAAGTCTTGTTTCACATATGCTGTTTGGTTATTTACCTGCTCCTTTTGCAGTTTGTTTTATTCTCAAGTAGTTTTCAAGATCTAGTGTGTCAATTTAAAAAGAGCCCTTATTAAAAAGAATAACAGTTAAAGGCGATTGTTTCAAATACTTTTGCAAATTGAGATAAGGACAGAAAGATTACAGAATAATGTATATTTTGCACAAACATGATACTGGTGTATACTTGTAGCTGTTTCAGAAATGTGTATTTATGGTGATTTTTAGGCAGTAGCTAATGTTGATTTAGTTTGATAGTGTGTGGAATTTTATTCTGAAGGATGACCATGGGGAAATTGTGGTAAAGACTGTTTATACTCTTTATGAAATAACTCTAAAGTTGGCATCAGTTTTACTAATCTGCTGTAAAATGCATAGATATTTGTATGGTCAACTTTTTATTGTGATCCCATAATTAAATGTAAAATTGAAATACATTTATTTGCTGCTGTACAATATTTTTAAAACCTTGAAGCTATTTCTCACAATAATTTTTTTAATAGTAATACAGAATAATCATTTTATTTCCTACCTGTTTAGGGAGTACTACAAACATTTAATTGTCATTTAACAATTCTCCGTTATCTTCTTTAACTGACTATATAGATTTTTTTATACCACGTATGTGCCGCTTTTAAATAGTAAATGACCCTTTGTTGCTGTATTTTAAAAGCAGTTGTATTAGTAAGAACTTTGTAAATAAATACCTAAAACCCAAGTGTGTTTTATGGTTTATATTTTAAACAGTTCCTTTACAAATTATTGTAGGCCAGTATGAATGCCTGCATCAGGCTCTGCTCTGTTGCATATTTGTTTGCAAATTTGCTTCTTCTGTCCTCCATTAATTGAGCATTATTATACTGAGCTATGTGTAAGATAGGATTTTTTTAATCTGAAGTCTACTTTGCTGAATGGAGATAGTGGATATTATGATAGTTATATAAAATTGTGATTATGTACACATATGCATTTTTTCTGGGAGAAATTACAGTGTTTTTATCAATTTAGTAAGAATGGAGCTGTGATTCTCTTCCAAAGTGTGGGGTTTTAAGGGAGAGGGAATGACATAGGCATGACGTTAGAAATGTGTTGGACATACACGGATAAGTTATTAAAATCTGACACAAAAGTCAATATACAAATATTGATTGTATTTCTTGACACCAGCCACGAACAGGTTGAAATACTCTTTTTAGAAGTTACCTGTTCAAGTAGCATAAAAAATTATTAAAGCACTTAAGAATCTAATAAAAGGTATATAAAATCTTACAGAGAAGACTGTAGAGTTTTATTTACAATAATTATAGACCTTGATGGAGATGCTTTATCATAGCAGTCATGGATTAGATATTTCTTTTTTTTTTTTTTTTTTTTTATAGTAAAGTCAATGCAATAAAATTTTTATTTCATTAAAAATACATAGATACAATGAAAAGTTGAATGCACAATTTTTATAACTTCTTGAGATAAAAGGTTAGCTTTCAGATAAGTTTTATGATTGAAGTTGGCCCCTTTGGGTGTTGCCTGAACCTCTGTAGGGCAGGTTCATTCCTCTGGCACTAGGCATATATTTAGTAGAAAAGCCTGAAAAGCACTTAGAGAGCTTGGTATTAATGGTGTAGGAATTTCAGCAAACTTTTCCTCTTTGCATGTAAAAAATTAATACTAGACCTTAAATGTGGCTCTTCAGTCTCCAATACTTAGTTTTGTTTGGTGAAACCAGGAATGTGTCATTCACCAAAGATGCCTACTTACTTGTCTCAGTTAAAAACATTGAAAAACAGAATGCTCATTTAGCAGCAGGAGATTGAAGAAAGGGTCAGTTAACTACCATACTCACATTGAGCCTTGGGTTACATAATAGACGCTGAAGATCCCTACAACCAGGTGTATGACACTTCACTTCTGAGACTTAATTTCTGCAAAAGGAGGTAGATTAACTATTTACTCAACAGACATTCACATAGAAATGACCAGTTGCTGAGACTTATGGACATAGATAAAAGTGATGTGGTTACTAGGGTGAGAACGGCATAGGGAAGGGAGGTAAGGTGTGGGGAGAGGGCAAGGGAAAGGTGTAAAGAGGAACAAATATAAGAGGATGGAAATGATTTGACTTTGAGTGATGGGCATACAACATAATCAACAGTTCAAATGCTATAGAAATGTTCACCTGAAACCTATGTACTCTTTTTTTTTTTTTTTTTTTTTTATAATTTTATTTTTTTAATGGGGTGACATCAATAAATCAGGATACATATATTCAAAGATAACAAGTCCAGGTTATCTTGTCGTTCAATTATGTTGCATACCCACCACCCAAAGTCAGATTGTCCTCTGTCACCTTCTATCTTGTTTCCTTTGTGCCCCTCCCACCCCCTATCCCTCTCCCATTCCCCCCTCCCCCCCGTAACCACCACACTCTTATCAATGTCTCTTAGTTTCACTATTATGTCCCACCTACGTATGGAATAATACAGTTCCTGTTTTTTTCTGATTTACTTATTTCGCTTCGTATCATGTTATCAAGATCCCACCATTTTGCTGTAAATGTTCCGATGTCATCATTTCTTATGGCTGAGTAGTATTCCATAGTGTATATGTGCCACATCTTCTTTATCCAGTCATCTATTGATGGGCTTTTTGGTTGTTTCCATGTCCTGGCCACTGTGAACAATGCTGCAATAAACATGGGGCTGCATGTGTCTTTACGTATCAATGTTTCTGAGTTTTGGGGATATATACCCAGTAGAGGGATTGCTGGGTCATAAGGTAGTTCTATTTTCAGTTTTTTGAGGAACCACCATACTTTCTTCCATAATGGTTGTACTACTTTACATTCCCACCAACAGTGTATGAGGGTTCCTTTTTCTCCACAGCCTCTCCAACATTTGCTATTACCTGACTTGCTAATAACAGCTAATCGAACAGGTGTGAGGTGGTATCTCATTGCCGTTTTGATTTGCATTTCTCTAATAGCTAAAGAAGATGAGCATCTTTTCATATATCTGTTGGCCATTTGTATTTCTTCCTGGGAGAAGTGTCTATTCATATCCTCTTCCCATTTTTTTATTGGATTGTTTGTTTGTTTGTTGTTGAGTTTTCTGAGTTTTTTGTATATTTTGGATATTAGGCCCTTATCTGAGCTGTTGTTTGAAAATATCATTTCCCATTTAGTTGGCTTTCTGTTTATTTTGTTATCAGTTTCCCTTGCTGTGCAAAAACTTCTTAATCTGATGTAGTCCCATTCATTAATTTTTGCCTTCACTTCTCTTGCCATTGGAGTCAAATTCATAAAATGCTCTTTAAAACCCAGGTCCATGAGTTGAGTACCTATGTCTTCTTCTATGTACTTAATTGTTTCAGGTCTTATGTTTAGATCTTTGATCCATTTTGAGTTAATTTTTGTACAGGGGGAGAGACTGTAGTCCAGTTTCATTCTTTTGCATGTGGCTTTCCAGTTTTCCCAGCACCATTTATTGAAGAGGCTTTCTTTTCTCCATTGTGTGTTGTTGGCCCCTTTATCAAAAATTATTTGACTATATATATGTGGTTTTATTTCTGGACTTTCTATTCTGTTCCATTGGTCTGAGTGTCTATTTTTCTGCCAATACCATGCTGTTTTGATTGTCGTGGCCCTATAATAGAGTTTGAAGTCAGGTATTGTTATGCCCCCAGCTTCATTCTTTTTCTTTAGGATTGCTTTGGCTATTCGGGGTTTTTTATAGTTCCATATAAATCTGATGATTTTTTGCTCTATTTCTTTAAAAAATGTCATTGGAATTTTGATGGGAATTGCATTAAATTTGTATATTGCTTTGGGTAATATAGCCATCTTGATTATATTTATTCTTCCTAGCCAAGAACAAGGTATATTCTTCCATCTCATTATATCTTTTTCGATTTCCCTTAACAATGGTTTATAGTTTTCATTATATAAGTCCTTTACATTCTTTGTTATGTTTATTCCTAAGTATTTTATTTTTTTTGTTGCAATCGTGAAGGGGATTATTCTTTTGAGTTCCTTCTCAGTTGTTTCATTGTTGGCATATAGAAAGGCTATTGACTTCTGTATGTTAATTTTGTATCCTGCGACCTTACTGTATTGGCTTATTGTTTCTAGTAGTCTTTTTGTGGATTCTTTGGGGTTTTTGATGTATAGAATCATATCATCTGCAAAAAGTGATACCTTTACTTCTTCTTTTCCGATATGGATGCCTTTTATTTCTTTGTCTTGTCTGATTGCTGTGGCGAGAACCTCTAGTACCACATTAAATAAGAGTGGAGAGAGTGGACAACCCTGTCTTGTTCCTGATTTAAGGGGGAAAGCCTTCAGTTTAGTGCCATTTAATATGATGTTAGCTGATGGTTTATCATATATGGCCTTTATCATGTTGAGATATTTTCCTTCTATACCCATTTTGTTGAGAGTCTTAAACATAAAATTGTGTTGTATTTTATCGAAAGCCTTTTCTGCGTCTATTGATAAGATCATGTGGTTTTTGTTCTTTGTTTTGTTGATATGGTGTATTACATTAACCGTTTTACGTATGTTGAACCATCCTTGAGATTCTGGGATGAATCCTACTTGATCATGATGTATTATTTTTTTAATATGTTGTTGTATTCGATTTGCTAGTATTTTGTTTAGTATTTTAGCATCTGTATTCATTAGAGATATTGGTCTGTAGTTTTCTTTTTTTGTGCCATCCTTGCCTGGTTTTGGTATGAGGGTTATGTTGGCCTCATAAAATGTGTTTGGAAGTATTGCTTCTTCTTCAATTTTTTGGAAGACTTTGAGTAGAATAGGAACCAAGTCTTCTTTGAATGTTTGATAAAATTCGCTGGTATAGCCGTCAGGGCCTGGACTTTTATTTTTGGGGAGGTTTTTAATGGTTTTTTCTATTTCTTCTCTACTGATAGGTCTGTTTAGGCTTTCTGCTTCTTCTTGACTCAGTCTAGGAAGGTTGTATTTTTCTAGGAATTTATCCATTTCTTCTAGGTTGTTGAATTTAGTGGCATAAAGTTTTTCATAGTATTCTACAATAATTCTTTGTATATCTACGGTGTCCGTGGTGATTTCTCCTCTTTCATTTTGGATTTTGTTTATATGAGTTCTTTCTCTTTTTTCCTTGGTAAGTCTTGCCAAGGGTTTGTCAATTTTGTTGATCTTTTCAAAGAACCAGCTCCTTGTTCTATTAATTTTTTCTATAGTTTTTCTGTTCTCTAATTCATTTATTTCTGCTCTGATTTTTATTATCTCCTTTCTTCGGCTGGTTTTGGGTTGTCTTTGTTCTTCTTTTTCTAGTTCCTTAAGGTGGGAAGTTAAGTGGTTCACTTGGGCTCTCTCTTGTTTGTTCATATATGCCTGAAGCGATATGAACTTCCCTCTTATCACTGCTTTTGCTGCATCCCATAGATTCTGATATGTCGTATTGTCATTTTCATTAGTCTGTATATATCTTTTGATCTCTGCACTTATTTCTTCTTTGACCCATTCATTTTTTAAAAGTATGTTGTTTAGTTTCCACATTTTTGTGGGATTTTTTTCCTCTTTTTTGCAGTTGAATTCTAGTTTCAAGGCTTTATGATCAGAAAATATGCTTGGTACAACTTCAATTTTTCTGAATTTGCTGATATTGTTTTTGTGGCCCAACATATGGTCAATTCTTGAGAATGATCCATGTACACTGGAGAAAAATGTATACTCAGTCACTTTGGGATGAAATGTCCTGTAGATGTCTATCATATCCAGGTGCTCTAGTGTTTTGTTTAAGGCCACTATGTCTTTGTTGATTCTCTGTTTGGATGACCGATCTAGAGCCGTCAGCGGTGTATTGAGGTCTCCAAGTATGATTGTATTTTTGTCAGTTTTTGTTTTAAGATCAATAAGTAGCTGTCTTATATATTTTGGTGCTCCTTGATTTGGTGCATATATATTAAGAATTGTTATGTCTTCTTGATCCAGTGTCCCCTTAGCCATTATGAAATGGCCATTTTTGTCTCTAAGTACTTTTCCTGTCTTGTAGTCAGCATTATCCGATATGAGTATTGCTACACCTGCTTTTTTTTGGATGTTATTTGCTTGGAGTATTGTTTTCCAGCCTTTCACTTTGAATTTGTTTTTATCCTTGTTACTTAGATGAGTTTCCTGTAGGCAGCATACAGTTGGATTTTCTTTTTTAATCCATTCTGCTACTCTGTGCCTTTTTATTGGTGAGTTTAATCCATTTACATTTAGTGTAATTATTGATACTTGTGAGTTCCCTATTGCCATTTTATATCTTGCTTTCTGTTAGTTTTGTGTCTTGTTTGATCCTTCTCTTTCGTTTTTCTATCTTTTGTTTTTATTTGGTTGTATTCCATACATCTTTCCTCTGTTGCTATCTTTTTTATCTCATGTGCTTCTGTGGTGGTTTTTTCAATGGTGGTTACCTTTGAGTAATGAAAAGGGTCCCTACCCTGTTCATTGTAGCGAACTATTTTGTGAGTACTTTTGCACTCCATCGTCCTTTGCTACTGTTAATCTCCGTCTTCTCCCCCTCTTTCTTTTTGTTGTTGTCACAGTTTAAATTTGGTTTTATTGTGTTCTTCTTGGAGCTTTTACTTGTGGCTCTGTTTTTTTTTGTTCTTTGTATCTGATTGGAGAACCCCCTTTAGTAATTCCTGGAGTGGGGGTTTTCTGATGATATATTCCCTCATCTTTTCTGTATCTGTGAATGTTTTTATTTCTCCTTCGTATTTGAAGGATAGCTTTGATGGGTATAGTATTCGTGGCTGAAAGTTCCTCTCTTTCAGGACTTTAAATATTGGGGTCCACTCTCTTCTAGCTTGTAGAGTTTCTGCTGAGAAATCTGATGATAATCTAATGGGCCTTCCTTTATATGTTGTATTCTTCTTTTCCCTGGCTGCCTTGAGAATTTTTTCTTTGCTGTTGGTTTGTGTCAATTTCATTATGATATGCCTTGGAGTAGGTTTGTTGGGGTTAAGAAAACTTGGAGTTCTGTTTGCTTCTTGAACTTGAGGCTTTAGTTCTTTCCACAGGCTTGGGAAGTTCTCATCAATTATTTGTTTAAGTATGTTCTCCATTCCATTTTCTCTCTCTTCTCCCTCTGATATACCTATTATTCTTATGTTATTCTTTTTGATGGAGTCAGATAATTCTTGTAGGGCTATCTCATTTTTTTTAATTTTTGAGTCTCTTTCTTCTTCTCTCTGTTGTGCCTCAAGTTGCTTGTCTTCTATTTCACTAATCCTCTCTTCTATCTGACCTGTTCTATTAGCTAAGCTTGTTACTTCGTTTTTCAGCTCGTGAATTGAGTTTTTCATCTCTGTTTGATTTGTTTTTATAGTTTCAATTTCCTTGGACATATATTCTTTGTGTTCATGGAGTTGTTTTCTGAGCTCCCTATATTGCCTTTCTGTGTTTTCTTGTATATCTCGGAGGATTTTTAGGATTTCTATCTTGAATTCTCTGTCATTTAGCTCCAAGGTTTCCAATATATTAAATTTTTTCTCCATAGATTTTTCCTCATCTAGCTGTGTTACCTCTCTTTCTTTTGTATCCATGATATTCGATTTTCTCTTCCTTAATGGCATCTGAGGGTGGTTTTGTTGATAGTATTAATGAGATTTAATAAAGAATAAAAAGTTAAAAAAAATAACAAATCGAAAAGAGTTTTTTTTTTTTAAAAAAAATTAATAATGAAATAAAGAAAAATAAAATAAAAATTTTTTAAAAAAGGAAATTATTCCCCCCCTCTTTTTTTCCTCTCCTCTCCTCTCCCCTCTTTCTTGAGAAAATCTTGTGGTGGACTGTGAGTTATAACAAACAATGCCTGTGATGGAGGGCCTGAATTGGGGAAAAGTAATAAAGGGGCAAAAAAGAGAGAAAGAAAAAAAAAAAAAAAAGGAAAAAAAAAAAAAAAAAAAAGAAAAAAGAAAAAAAAAAAGAGCGTATGGACCCACAAAAAGCAAATAAGGAAAAAATTTGTGTCAAGAATAAAATGATTTGCTTTTAGCTGTTGGTTTTCTAAGAGTTATGATGAGAGGAATAAGAGGAAAATGGAAAAATGGGGGGACAAATTAAAAACTTACTATTGTATTTAATGGAACAAGAACTAGATAATATGGAGAGCCAGGGATGGGAGGACTGCTAGTGAGTTAAAAAGGTGAAGTAAAAACCCCCCAAAATGCCACAAACATAGGTTTGAGTCCCAGATAAGATAATTTGTTTGTTATTGAGGTTTGAATGAGAGGAGATGTAAAGGAGAAAGGAAGAAACTAATATAGAGGGAGAAAAGAAAGAGAGAGAGAGAAAAAAAGAGGGAACCACTAAAAGAAGAAAAAAGAAAGGAGAGAGAGAGAGAGAGTTAAGGGTTTTGGAGTGCAACCCTCATAGAGAGAAAGGAAGAGAAGAGAAATGATAATGGGAGATGTAACACTTATGGGTAGTGTAGTTCAGGGAGAGGAGAGAGTAAGACCGGTAGAGAGTTAATCGGCCAAATTGGAGGAGGAAAAAAAAGTCTCAAGAATGAAGATAATAGAAACAAACGAACAAATATAATAAAATGGGATAGGTTATAAAGTCTGCAGATTATTCTTGATTTTGAGAGGTTATCTTCTTGCTTTTTCTTTTCTCTCCCTCTTCCTGGTCGGTGACTCTGTACCCCGGGTTCTGCCCCTTTGGCACGCTCAGGTAGAGGTCTGCAGTTGATAAGTCTCTATGGCAATGTCATGTATTGTGCTTTATTCTCGTTGGGAGTCGAGGCTCATTAGCATTTATAGGCTCCGACAGTGAGAGAGTCCGTGTTCCTGGAGCCTTTCTCCTAGTCTTTCCTTCCTCAATTAGTAGCCTGATAGTCCAGGTATGGGGTTGCTGCTGCCTCTGCCTGGATAGTAAGAGGCTCAAATTGCTGGCAACTCCCCACTCTATTTCCACTCAGCACAGGGCTCTGGGTAAGGCTCAGTCAGTCAGAGCTGCTAGCATAATCAGGCGGGCTTTCCGCCCACTCGAAGACCTCTGGCTCTGCCACTCTATCCGGTAACACAAGCGGACGCCCACTTCCGGGGCGCTTGGAGGAAACTCTCACTCACTGTCTGCAACCAGGATATCCGGCCAGCAGTCTCACGCTCTGAGTGAAACCCCCAACCGCAGGGAAAAGTTGCAGCGTTGGAATTGAGTCTCGCTCCGTCCCCGTGTGCGGCTTTTGCAAGGCGCTGGGGCGGCCCGAGATTCCGCTTTGGCCCACACAAAGGCCCCTGACTCTGCCCCTCTGTGCGATAACACGGGCGCGCACTGCCGAGGCACTCGGAGGAATCGCTCACTCCTTATCTGCGCGCGCAAACCAGGATATGAGGCCGGCCGCGTTTCGCTCTGAGTGAAACAGCCTCCAGCACGGAAAATCTCCACCGTTGGGATTAGTTCTCACTCCCTCCCGTGCATGGCTTTCCCAGGGCGCTGGGGCTGCCCAGAGACTCTGCCCTCAGCCCACAGAAAGGCCTCTGACCCTGCCTCTCCGTGGGGCAACACGGGTACCCCCTTCCGCGGCTTAGGAAGAAATCTCTCTTCCACTAACTGCGCACCGACCAGGAGACCGGGTAAAATGGCCGCTCCGCTTGTCTTTCTTTGTTTGGGTTTGGCGCGAGTGTTAGCTTGTATTGCCCGGGTTGCCACAGGATCAGATTTTCCTCGGCTTGGATCTCTGAGCCACAGCCTGGTTCGGCCGTTTTTGCTGCGGCGGCCTGGATCTATTCACCCCCTTTGCCCGCCTCAGTTTCTATATTCACAGTTACCAGAAAAAGCCGCCCTGTTTAGGTTAGTGAGGAAGGCGGAGCATTTCTTACTCCCTATTTCCTTCGGGGTTTGGTTATATATTTAGCCAACTTTTCACTCAATCATACCTTTGGGTGTATTGCGAAGAATCTGGAAGCTCCAAGTATAGGTTTTTCTGTTTCTGGTTGAAGATCTTGTTGAGTTTTGGGGGAGATTTATCGGTATCGCTTCCTACTCCGCCATTACTCTGACGTCATCTCGGATTAGATATTTCAATATTGAAAAGTAGCAGTTTTGCCCAAATTGAACTATAGATTGAAAGAAAGCCAATCATAATACTGACATATTGTGTGTGTGCACCCCATGATAAATTGTTCCCAAAATTCGTACGGAAATACAAAGGGTCAAGAATAACCAGTCAAAGAAGTATAAAGACTTGCTCTATGAGAAACAAGGAAATTATAAAGCTGTAGAAATTAAGATAGTGAGGTGTTAGAACTGTTGGTGTACTGAACAAAATAATGGATCACAATGGAAAACCCACAAATATAAAAGCAACATTGTAAATGGGAAACGATGCTTGATTCAATAAATGGTTCTGAGAAAAATGGGTATCTTTATTTAAAAAAGAGAAATCCAATCTCTTCTTTACACTTTATATAAAAATGAGTTGCAAGGGGATTATATACCTAATTTTGAAAGGTAAAATTATGTAGATTTTACTGTATAATGTAGGAGAGCATCTTAATCTGTCAGGTTGGAAAAGATTACTTAAACATCTAAACCAGTGTTTCCCAACCTTTTTTGTGCCATGCCCCACCTTAACCTTTCTAAAATTTTTATATCCCCCCCATGTAACATACATAATTTTTAACATTAAAAAATTGATTTGTTCACTTAATAAACATAAATGATAGGTTCTAGGAAGAAATCACTATGAAATTGTTAAAACAGTAAGTAAAATTTCAAAACATATAATGAAAAACAAATTTAAATTCCAAATAATTTTAATACAGATTTTTCTATATTAATTTATTATTTTAATTTAGTGTGATCCTTGCGCTTGATGCTTGCTGCACAGAGATTTTATATTAGGTTCCAATTTGGTTAGCTTTAGTCTCAAGTCTCCACGTTGTGTTATATCCAGCCAATTTCTTTTTTTTTACCAGTAAATCATTTACAGCACTAAATCCACATTCAGCTAAAAATGAAGATGGAAACGGTAGCAATAGTTTTCTTGCACATTTGATTGAATTTGGGTATTTGATTTCTGTTTCCTCACAAAGCCATGCCATCGCTCCTTTGATATTAAATAAAGCTTTAACTGACTCATCATTTTGCAATTCTGCGAGTTCTTGATACTGCATATTTGATATATCAGACAAATCCACTAACATTGGCTGCATCATCCATGTTGGGAAATCAATTTGTTTTAAATCAGGAAATCTTTCTTTTAAATCAGCCGATAGAATATTCAAATGATTGACAATAACAAGTAAAGCGGTATCAGTTACTTCACATTTTTGGAGCCAATGAAACTTTAAAGTTTTTGTTGTTAATATGTTTCTGACATAACTCAATATTGGTAATGAAACCAAATATCTTTGCTTTTGCATCGACAAGAGTTTTATTCCTTGAAGTTGCTTATTTCATATATTTAGTTTTTCAAAGATACCGGCTAAACAACTCACAAATGCTTTACCATCTATTGTTAACAGATACTTCATTTCAGGTTTGTCACTTAAAAAATCACTAAGAGTATCAAACAGTTCCATAAATCTTTTCAAACAGTTTCCTTTAGATAGCCATCTTACTTCAGTATGAAGTAAAAGTCTCACATGGTCTTCATTTTGTTCTTCACAAAATAGCTTGAAAAGATGCTCACTTTGGCACTAGCTTTTTTTTTTTTTTTTTTTTTTTGTATTTTTCTGAAGCTGGAAACGGGGAGAGACAGTCAGACAGACTCCCGCATGCGAGGGACCGGGATCCACCCGGCACGCCCACCAGGGGCGATGCTCTGCCCACCAGGGGGCGATGCCCTGCCCCTCCGGGGTGTCGCTCTGCCGCGACCAGAGCCACTCCAGCGCCCGGGGCAGAGGCCAAAGGAGCCATCCCCAGCGCCCGGGCCATCCCTGCTCCAATGGAGCTCTGGCTGCGGGAGGGGAAGAGAGAGACAGAGAGGAAGGAGGGGGGCGGGGTGGAGAAGCAAATGGGCGCTTCTCCTATGTGCCCTGGCCGGGAATCGAACCCGGGTCCCCCGCACGCCAGGCCGCCGCTCTACAGCTGAGTCAACCGGCCAGGGCCTTGGCACTAGCTTTAATAGCATTAACACACTTTATTACTGTATGTAATACTTCATTCAGAACAGGAGAGATGTTTTTAGCTACCAAGTTTTCCCTATGAATAACACAATGCACAAGAATCATTTCTGGATTTGCATCTTTCATCAATTTTAAGCAGCCATTTTTCTTGCCCATCATATTGGGAGCACCATCTGCAGCACAAGATGTTATATTTTTCATTGGTATATCATTGACATCTAAGTAGTTTTTTAGCTTATTATATATATCTTTGGAGGAAGTGGTGCTTTCTAATCTTTTACAGAACATTTCTTCAGCAAAACGTCCTTTATCAATATATCTTACGTAAGTTATCAATACTGCCTCACTGTCTTTTAAAGTTGATTCATCCATTTGCAAGGAGAATTTTCTTGTTTTCAGCTTTTCAATAAGTTGTTTTTCAATATCCTCACTCATTTTGTCTATTCTTCTGCTAACAGAATTGTTACTGAGTGGCATAGCTTTTACATCTTTGTCATCTTTTTCAAGAACCGTTTTAAGAAATGCTGATATTGACGGTTTTATTAAATTCTCTCCTATAGTGTGATTTTCTCCAGTTTTAGAAATGAATAAAGAAATTTGATAACTAGCCTCAAGAACACGATTATTAGTTGAAGTATGAGCAGTAAATAGAGACTTTAATGTTCTCTTTTCAAAAATTTTCTTTAAAGTTTTAAAGTAACTCAAATCTGAATTAATATGAGCACTATGTTTCACCTTCAAATGCGCCTCAAGACGACCTCATTTCATTGATTCGTTGGTCAAGCATTGCTGGCATAAAAGACAAGGAATCCGCTCATTGTGAACAGCGGGTATGAACCCAAATTTTAAATATTCCTCCAAATATTGACGAGTTTTTTTCTTGCTTGCACCACTCATTTTACTATGAGCTATGAGAAATAAAAATAAGATCAATTAAAAACTAATATTAAAATATGTGTTAAAATATATTCAATGTGACATAGAGTAAACATATACTAAAAATTCATATTTATTTAAATGTATATAACACATTGACTACACTACCACCGCAAATCAAAAGGTATCTATATTTTTTCCACTTGACAAAATTTTCTGGAAAGTTATGCTTCTAAAATTAAAATTGTCGTGCATGTACTATTATAGCCCCAATAATATTTATAAAATATTATTGCTTTCTAGCCCCTATGCAAGAAGTACTTAATAAAGAGTTTAATATTGATAAAAATAAAATCAAATACTTACCAATTATATCTATACAATATATATATATATTTATTAAATCAGCAAGCTTTTACAACAGTTTTGACTGACACTTATTTCAAATTAACACCAACTGAATGATGTGAAACACTACAGAAGTTGTGATGGGCCAATTAGGTGAGAATAACTGCGTTGTTTAGCGAGTTTTTGAAACGTCCGGGGCTCCCCACGGCAGACGGCACGCTCCGCCGTGAACCCAGGACAAAGTTTACTTGACGATGCCAATCACCCAGTTGATATTTTGGTCTCGTCAAACAAAATTATACTTAATAATTATTTACCGCAATTATTTAAGAATTGCATTTTTTGTTAAATTTGGCACCGATATCTAGCATTGCATTTAAATGGCCCCGGGGCGAAAGAGTTGAAGTCGTGTCGAGTTCATTTTCAAATTGCCCCCCTTAACTATTGAATTGCGCCCCTGTGGGGCGTGGGCCCCACGTTGGGAAACACCGATAAACATTTATGATCATTATAGCAGAAAAGATTGATAAATCTACATTAAAATTAAGAACTACTAGTTTTAAAAAGACATCAGAGTGGAAGTCACTGAATACATGTTCACAATATATGTAACTGAGAAGTTAAACATCCTTATAGAAAAACAGACATTTCACAAGTGAGAAAATCCAAATGGCTAATAAGCTTCTTAAGAAATGTTCCTATACATAATACAGACAGTACAAATAAGATACATTGATTGTACATGCATCATATTGGCTTAGCACAGATAGGAAGCAGAAAAGACTCTTTCATTGCTTGTAAAAGTGTAAATAGTGCAACCATTTACAAAACACTTGGGCATTAACCAATAATGTATAATTAAAACCCAACAATTCCAAATCCTAGATATTCCAGGGAAATGTAGGCATATGAATGCCAAGATCCATTTACAAGAATGTTCATAGCTTCATTACACAAATAGCCTGAAACTGAAAAATCAAATTTATATTAACTTTGGAATAGATTAATATACTATGTTTTAGCCATGCATTGAATGAACTTCAGTGAACATGCAATGACCTACACAACTTGAATGTTCTTAAATTTACTTGTAACTCAAGTTTGGTACTGGGAGGAAGTGCGTATAACATCCACCGATGTAAGGAAGGAATGTAAATGTAAGGAAGCAGATACATGGTTTTATTTAGATAAAATTTAAAAATTGGTAAAGTGATACTCTATTGTGTAAGGTTGCATACTTATCTGGCAAAACTTGAAATAAAAGCAAAGAAATGATTTCCCTAAAAACCAACATATTATATTACCCAGACTGGGAAGCTCAGTTGGTTAGAGCATTTTCCTGTTATGTCAAGGTTGCAGGTTTGATTCCTGGTCAGGGCACATACAGGTAACAGCCAATGGGGCGTGGATAAGTGGTACAACAAACATGTTTTTCTCCTTCCCCTTCTCTCTCTAAAATCAATCAATAAAGAAGTTTTTAAAAAGCCAACAGTATAATCATGAGTGAAAATGAGGAAGGGGCATGTGGTAACTTACATGCTATTGGCAGTGTTACATTATTTAACCTGTGTTTATACAGTTGTTTACAGCAGCGGTTCTTGACCTGTGGGTCGCGACCCTGGCGGGGGTCGAACGACCAAAACACAGGGATCGCCTAAAGCCATCAGAAATTTCTGATGGCTTTAGGCGACCCCTGTGTTGGCTTTAGGCGACAAACATCTCAATGTTGTTGTAGAGAGCAAATAAATAATGTTAGGTATGATCTACATCTGGACATACTCAGTGCTGGAAATCAACTGGTTTACACTGTTTCTGCAGAACCGATAACTAACTTTTGTTGAGTTCAGGGTACCTGTTGTTAAAATGGCGCTTGTAATCAGGGTTCTCTCTAAGGTGAGCACCTGGGCAGCTGCCCAATGTGGAAATCACAAATTTACAATCCTTATTCTTTTTTAATGTTCATCTGTGCAACAGTATATTCTAAGCGCCTATAGTCATGTTCATTCTGTTCATAGGTGAAAAAAATTGCAAATGAGGACACCAATCAAGAAGCAATATGGAGATATCTTTAACAGTTTTATTGTTTTCTGTCAAGTATTATTTAATATTTTACATTAATATTTAAAACTCAATCTAGTTTTGTGTACCTCTTGTATTGTTCTTATTTAAGTATTAAATGCATGAAATAATAAACCACCTTTCAGTATATCGTTTTTTATATTTAAAAAGGTCATTAGGGCCTGACCAGGTGTTGGCGCAGTGGATAGAGCGTCAGACTGGGATGCAGAAGCACCCAGGTTCGAGACCCGGAGATCGCCAGCTTGAGCGCGGGCTCATCTGGCTTGAGAAAAAAAAAAAAAAAAAGCTCACCAGCTTAGACCCAAGTTCACTGGCTCGAGCAAAGGGTTACTCAGTCTGCTGAAGGCCCGTTCTCAAGGCACATATGAGAAAGCAATCAGCAATCAATGAACAACTAAGGAGTCCCAAGGAAAAACTGATAATTGATGCTTCTCATCTCTCTCCATTCCTGTTTATCTGTCCCTATCTATCCCGCTCTCTGTAACAAATAAATAATTAAAAAAAAAGTCATTAGGGCAGAGAACCGGTTAAATTAGTATTTGAATCCTACCACTGGACATACTATATTATGAACAACTTTCAAAATTCTAAAAACAGTGGACATTTTTCAGTTTTTAATTTGTTTTACAAGACCTTGATATCAAAACAAAGACACAATAGGGCAGTCTAATCTCATTCAAGACCGGGATACCCAAACTACGGACCACGGGGCGCATGCAGCCCCTGAGGCCAATTATCCGCCCCCGCTGCACTTCCGGAAGGGGCACCTCTTTCATTGGTGGTCACTGAGAGGAGCACATTGACCATCTCATTAGTCAAAAGCAGGCCCATAGTTCCCATTGAAATACTGGTCAGTTTGTTGATTTAAATTTACTTGTTCTTTATTTTAAATATTTTATTTGTTCCCATTTTGTTTTTTTACTTTAAAATAAGATATGTGCAGTGTGCATAGGAATTTGTTCATAGTTTTTTTTTATAGTCTGGCCCTCCAACGGTCTGAGGGACAGTGAACCGACAACCTGTGTAAAAAGTTTGGGGACCTCTGCTCAAGACTATGATGGAGGCCTGGCCTGTGTTGGCACAGTGGATAAAGTGTCGACCTGGAACACTGAGGTTGCCAGTTCGAAACCCTAGGCTTGCCTGGTCAAGGCATATATGGGAGTTGATGCTTCCAGCTCCTCCCCCTTCTCTCTCCCTTTCTCTCTCTAAAAATAAAAAAATATATATAAAAGACTATCATGGAAATAGTCTAAAACTGCTAATATTCTAAGCAATATTAGCTTAGAATAATGAGTTTGCATTGTATAAAAAAGATTATGCATCATTACTAAATTGAGTTTATCTCCGAAATGCAAGGTTGCTTTAATAATACAAAATCAATGTACTTCACCACAGCAGATAAATATTTGGCTGGTTACATAATAGATATACAAAAATCAAAAGCTTTCCTCTGAGTTGACAGTATCCAGTTACCATTTGAAGCAACACATTAAACTTTTCCATACAATTGTGACAAAGTTTATAAAATCCCTTAAAATAAATTTAATAAGAAAGATACAGGGCCTGAGTATATACAAGCCCTTATTAAAGGGCATGAATCCTGAATGACTACAGATTTATTTTTTCTACATGGTGATACCTAATATTTAAAATAATTTTCCCCAGATTAATTTCTAAATTCATTGCATTTCTACTCATCATCTTATTTTTTCTTATTTAATTTTTTTAGATATAATTGACATTTGTTTCAGGTCAACAACATAGCAGTCCATATTTGCATACATTGATGAATGATCACAGTAAATGTAGTTAACATCTATCACCACATGTAGTTAGAAAATTTTATGTGTGTGATGCAAACTTTTATTTTTATTTATTTTTAATTTTTTAATCTTATTTTTATTAATTTTAATGCAGTGACATTGATAAATCAGGGTACATATGTTCAGAGAAAACATCTCCAGATTATTTTGACATTTGATTATGTTGCATACCCCTCACCCAAAGTCAAATTGTCTTCCATCACCTTCTATCTGGTTTTCTTTGTGCCCGTCCCCTCCCCCTCACCCCCTCTCCCTTCTTCCTTGCTTCCTCCCTACTCCTCCACCCCACCCCACCCCACCCCCTATTACCATCACATTCTTCTCCATGTCTCTAGTCTCACTTTTATGTCCCACCTATGTATGGATTCATATAGTTCTTAGTTTTATCTGATTTACTTATTTTGCTCAGTATAATGTTATCAAGGTCCATCCATGTTATTGTAAATGATCCAATGTCATCATTTCTTATGACTGAGTAGTATTCCATAGTATATATGTACCAAAGCTTTTTAATCCACTCGTCCTCTGATGGACACTGGGGCTGTTTCCAGATCTTAGCTATTGTGAACAATGCTGCCATAAACATGGGGGTGCTTTTCTCCTTTTGGAACAGTGCTATGATGTTCTTAGGGTATAGTCCTAAAAGTGGTACAGCTGGGTCAAAAGGCAGTTCGATTTTTAATTTTTTAAGGAATCTTCATACTGTTTTCCACAGAGGCTGCACAAGTCTGCATTCCCACCAGCAGTGCAGGACGGTTCCCTTTTCTCCACATCCTCACCAGCACTTATTCTGTGTTGTCTTGTTGATGAGCACCATTCTGACCAGTGTGAGGTGGTATCTCATTATGGTTTTAATTTGCATTTCTCTAGTGATTAGTGATGTTGAGCATTTTTTCATATGCCTATTGGCCATCTGTATGTCCTCTTTGGAGAAGTGTCTATTGATTTCTTTTGCCCATATTTTGATTGAATTGTTTGTCTTCTTGGTGTAGAGATTTACAAGCTCTTTATAAATTTTGGTTATTAACCCTTTATCAGACGTATTGTCAAATATATTCTCCCATTGTGTAATTTGTCTTTTTATTCTATTCTTGTTGTCTTTAGCTGTGCAAAAGCTTTTTAGTTTGATATAGTCTCATTTGTTTATCCTGTCTTTTATTTCACTTACCTATGGAGATAAATCAGCAAATATATCGCTGCGAGAGATGTCGGAGAGCTTGCTGCCTATGTTTTCTTCTAAGATGCTTATGGTTTCACGGCTTACATTTAAGTCTTTTATCCATTTTGAGTTTATTTTTGTGAATGGTGTAAGTTGATGGTCTAGTTTCAATTTCTTGCAGGTAACTGTCCAATTTTCCCAATACCATTTATTAAAGAGGCTGTCTTTACTCCATTATATGCCCTTACCTCCTTTGTCAAATATCATTTGTCCATAGAGCTGTGGGTTTATTTCTGGGTTCTCTGTTCTGTTCCATTGATCTGTATGCCTGTTCTTATGCCAGTACCAGGCTGTTTTTAGTACAATAGCCTTGTAGCATAACTTGATATCCGGAAGTGTGATACCTTCCACTTTATTAGTCTTTTTTAAGATTACTGAGGCTATTCGTGTTCTTTTTTGGTTCCATATAAATTTTCGGAATATGTGATCTATATCTTTAAAGTATGTCATTGGTATTTTCATTGGTATTGCATTGAATTTATAAATTGCTTTGGGTAATATAGACATTTTAATGATGTTTATTCTTCCTATCCATGAGCACGGTATATGCTTCTACTTGTTTGTATCTTCCTTGATTTCTTTTATCAATGTTTTATAATTTTCTGAGTACAAGTCTTTAGTCTCCTTGGTTAAATTTACTCCTAAATACTTTATTTTTTTTAGTGTAATAGTGAAGGGGATTGTTTCCTTAATTTCTCTTTCTGACTGTTCATTGTTGGTGTATAGAAATGCCTCTGATTTCTGAGTATTAATTTTATATCCTGCCACTTTGCTGAATTCATTTATCAGGTCCAGTAGTTTTTTGACTGAGACTTTAGGGTTTTCTATGTACAATATCATATCATCTGTAAATAATGATAGTTTTACTTCTTTTCCAACTTGAGTGCCTTTTATTTCTTCTTTTTGTCTGATTGCTGTGGCTAGGACTTTCAGGACTATGTTGAATAAGAGTGGTGAAAGGGGGCACCCCTGCCTTGTTCCTTATCTTAAGGGGATTGCTTTTAGTTTTTGCCCATTGAGTATGATGTTGGATGTGGATTTGTCATAGATGGCTTTTATTATGTTGAGGTATGTTCCCTGTATTCCCACTCTGCTGAGAGTTTTGATCATTAATGGGTGCTGGATTTTATCAAATGCTTTTTCTGCATCTATTGAAATGATCATGTGATTGTTCTCCTTTCTTTTTTTTATGTGAAGAATCACATTGATTGATTTGTGAATATTGTACCAACCTTGCCTCCCAATAATAAATCCCACTTGATCCTGGTGTATGATTTTCTCCATATATTGTTAGATCCGGTTAGCTATTATTTTGTTGAGGATTTTAGCATCTATATTCATCAGGGATATTGGCCTATAATTATCTTTCTTTGTGTTGTTGTTGCCTGGATTTGGAATCAGAATTATGCTCGCCTCATAAAAGAAGCTTGGAAGTCTTCCTTCCTCTTGAATTTTTTGAAATAGCTTGAGAAGGATAGGAGTTAGTTCTTCATTGAATATTTGGTAGAATTCACTTGTGAAGCCTACAGGCCCAGGACATTTCTTTTTGGGGAGTTTTTTGATAACTGTTTTGATCGCATTTGGTGTAATTGATCTGTTTAGGTTTTCTGATTCTTCCAGATTGATTTGTGGAAGATTGTATGTTTCAAGAAATTTGTCCATTTCATCTAGCTTGTCTAGTTTTATGGCATACAGTTCTTCATAGTATTTTCTTACAATATTTTGTATTTCTGTTGTGTCAGTTGTTATTTCTCCACTCTCATTTCTAATTTTATTTATTTGAGTCCTCTCTCTCTCTCTCTTTTATTTCTGCTCTGATCTTTATTATTTCCTTCCTTCTACTAAATTTGGGCTTTGTTTGCTGTTCTTTTTCTAGTTTTTTTAGATGCAAGGTTAAGTTGTTTATTTAAGCTTTTTCTAGCTTCTTAAAAGTATGCGTGTAGTGCTATGAACTTCACTCTCAGCACTGCTTTTGCTGTGTTCCATAAATTTTGAGTAGTTGTATGCTCATTATCATTTGTTTGTAGGAACTTTTTATTTATTCTTTGATCTCATTTTTAATCCACTTGTTATTTAATAACTTGCTATTTAATTTCCATGTGTTTGAGTATTTTTGAGTTTTTCTGTTGTGGTTGATTTCATGCCATTGTGATCAGAGAAAGTGCTTGATTTCAATCTTCTGAAATTTGTTGAGACTCATGTTATACCCTAACATGTGGTCTATCTTAGTGAATGATCCATGAGCACTTGAAAAGAATGTATATTCTGCTGCCTTAAGGTGAAAGATTCTGAAGATATGTATTAAATCGAGTTGATCTAGTGTGTCCTTTAAGACTGCTGTTTCTTCGTTAATTTTCTTTTTTGAGGATCTATCTAGTGATGTTAGTGGAGTATTGAAATCCCCTACTATTATAATATTGCTGTTGATCTCGCCCTTTATATCCATCAATGTCTGCTTTATATATTTAGGTGCTCCTATATTAGGTGAATAGATATTTATAATAGTTATATACTCCTGTTGAATTGCTCCCTTTATCATTATGTAGTGGCTTTCTTTATCTTTTACTATATCTTTTGTTTTAAAGTCCATTCTGTTTGATATAAGTAATGCTACCCCAGCTTTTTTTCATTTCCATTTGCATGAAATGTTTTTTTCCATCCTTTTACCTTCAGTCCATGTGCATCTTTTTTTTTTTTTTTTCTTTCTGAAGCTGGAAACGGGGAGAGACAGTCAGACAGACTCCCGCATGCGCCCGACCAGGATCCACCCGGCATGCCCACCAGGGGTGACGCTCTGCCCACCAGGTGGCGATGCTCTGCCCCTCCGGGGTGTCGCTCTGCCATGACCAGAGCCACTCTAGCACCTGGGGCAGAGGCCAAGGAGCCATCCCCAGCCCCCGGCATCTTTGCTCCAATGGAGCCTTGGCTGCGGGAGGGGAAGAGAGAGACAGAGAGGAAGGAGGGGGTTGGGGATGGAGAAGCAAATGGGCACTTCTCCTGTGTGCCCTGGCCGGGAATCGAACCCAGGTCCCCCACACGCCAGGCTGACGCTCTTCCGCTGAGCCAACCTGCCAGGGCCATGTTTTAAGGTGTGTCTCTTGTAGACAGCATATGTATGGGTACTGTTTTCTTATCCACACAACTACCCTATGTCTTTTGATTGGATCATTTAATCCATTTACATTTAATGTTATTAATATGTAGTTGTTTATTGCCATTTCATTCTTTAAAGCTGTATTCCTCTTTTGCTATATTCTTTTCCCTCTTTGATATGTTTACAATAGGACCCTTAACATTTCCTGCAGCATTGGTTTGGTTGTAATGAATTCCTTGAGGTTTTTTTGTCTGGAAAGCTTTTTATTTCTCCTTCAATTTTAAATGATAGCATTGCTGGATAAAGTAGTGTTGGTTATAGGTTCTTGTTCTGCATTACTTTGAATATTTCTTGCCATTGCCTTCTGGCCTCAAGTGTTTCTGTTGAGAAGTCTGATGTCTTCCTTCTGGGGGCTCCTTTGTAGGTGATAGCCTTTTTTTCTCTAGCAGCTTTTAATATTTTCTCTTTATCACTTAGCTTTGGTATTTTAATTATGATATTTCTTAGTGTAGGTTTCTTTGGGTTTCTCTTTAATGGAGTTCTCTGTGCTTCTTGAACTTGTGAGAGTTTCTCCTGCATTAATTTAGGGAAGTTTTCAGCTATGATATGATTGAACAAAGTCTCTATCCTTTGTTCTTTTTCTTCTTCTTCAGGAACCCCTATGATGCAGATGTTATTTCTCTTCATGTTGTCACAAAGTTCTCTAAGAGTTTCCTAAGACTTTTTGAGTCTCTTTTCTTTTTTCTTCTTTGCTTTCATGCCTTCATTCCACTTGTCCTCCAACTCACTGATTCGATCCTCAGCTCCATCTATCCTGTTTTTAATTCCTTCCGTTGTGGTCTTCATTTCTAATATTGTATTTGTCATCTCGGACTGATTCTTTTTTAATATTTCAATATCCTTTTTTATACTTGCTATTTTTTTATTTAAGTGGTCATAATGACCATCCATTGTTGTTCTAAGATCCCTACGCATCCTTACAATTATTATTTTGAACTTCTCATCCAGAAGTTTGGTTATTTCCATATCACTCAGTTCATTTCCTGGACGTTTCTCTTGTGGTTTCATTTGAATTGCACTTCTCTGTCTTCTTATTATGTCTGTGTGTTTTGTTGTTTTTTTTTTGTAAAGCTGGTTGAGTCTAGGCTTGGTGTTGTCTGCCTCCAGCTTTCAATTGTGTTATTTCTAGGTCTTCTTGGGTTGGTATCAGCTATTATTTGTAATCTACTATCGGATTTGGGCCTCTTTGAAGTCTTGAGTTGTTTGTTTTCTTAACAGGTGATAGTCTTATTTACTGATCTCAGCAGGGGGCTTATTTGAAACTATCCAGGAATGTGGTGGCTGTAACCTGAGACTCTGAAGACCTCTTCTGCTAGTTAATCTCTCTGGGGGCAGTGTGTTTTCTCAGCTTCACTAGGGGAAGGTGTATCTCAGATCTCCATGGAGACCTGAGTTACTGCCCCTCCTGCCCACTTCTTGTTTTTAGCAGTGTCTTGTTGCACTGATTGGAGCTGGAGAGATGTCTGGAGATCTGTGACTTGGAAGCACTTCAGTGTTTTGTTTTGTGGAAGGATCAGCCCCTCTCCCAGCTATGGCCACCTCCAGCACTGGATGAGTCAGACTTTTAGGTCATCCCCTGCATTCCTCTGCCCCTCACTATCTGTCTCTCTCTCTCTCCTTCCTTTCTGGAAGACAAGCTGGCCCTTTCAACACACCTCATTCCCTGGTCACCAGGAAAGTGGCTGTAAGCAGTATTTTCTGTTCTTTTCCTTGGAGTGAGAGCCCTTCTGGGCTCTCAGCCTCACCCCCCACCCTGTTCCTGCAAGCAAGGGAGATTCAGGCGCTCCCTACCGGGTTTGTTGTGGCTTCTTCTTTGCTCCTTGGTTTTTGAGAACTCTTGTTGTAGTCCAGAATTGGTTTTTCATGTTGATTTTTCTTAAATTAGTTTGTAATTTAGTTGGGTGGTGTGAGCTGGGAGTCTGTGTGTCTGCCTACTCTGCTGCCATCTTCAGGTCTCTGATGTAAACTTTTAGATCTGCTTGTAATCTTGAGCCAGTCTGGAACAAAGGCGTTATGTTCAGGTTTATTTTGGTAATTTATCCTGGGTGAGGAGGAATGGAGAAACAGAGAAGAAGGGAAAGCCATCAAGTTGGCCACCACCACAATCCACTGTTGCTCAGTCCTGTGGAAAACTTCCATCTCTTATGTGAAATGGGCAAGCATTGATTTCTCAGTTTCCATTTTCTGTTGTTCAAGGCGGTTCTATGGATATTAAGCCTGTTGCAATTTCAGGCCGCTCTTGTATGCATGCCCAGGGATTTTGCTACCCCAGAGCCTCAGAAGTCTGGTACAGGAGTGAGAGGTAGAACATACCTCCTCAATGGCTTCATTAGGAAGAGATGAGGTGGAGAGTGTTTGGAGTGGTTCATAAGAAGTGTTTGATTTACCTTCTAACTGATATTCCTATTCTCCTGCAATCCATTCTTTAAAGCAAGAGTATTCTTCCTTAAACAAAATTGTTTTCCTGTTTAAAATATTTCCATGTCTCTCCTGGAGACTTTTAGGAAAGTACGTACTCCTTAGCATACTAAAGGCCTTTGTTACTTATCTGGCCCCTCCCTAGAGCCATCACTCAGCACTTCCCCATTAAGCCCTCTTTAGAGTGTGCCCCCCCTTCTTCAGGCTCCTTGTCTATGCTGTGTCTCTAGAATGACCATCTTTATTTTTGCTTAACTACTCTCCTTCACAGCTGGCTCAGTTCCCCTCATACATGTTCCAGAAGCACACCCTGTGTTTACCTTCATCAGAGAACGTATTATATTCCATTACTTTGGAGGTTTTTGTCTAATTTAGCGGTTAAACTAGATTGTCAGTTTCTAACAAAGAATCTGACAGATACTAGGTGCTCGTAAACCACTGGAATTGTTCCAATATCTGTGTGAAAGCTGTAAGATGGGGAAAGTGAAGCAACTAGATTATTGAAGAAAAGAGTAACCACATTCCATGTATGTCTTAATACCTTTAAATTTTAGTTCCTCTCCACAGGTGTGAATCTAACATGTCCCTGTCAGGGGTGCCTTAGGAAGAATGTAGCTTTTAAACATTGCATGAAAGACTATTAGAAGAAGAGATAAAATGGTGGCAGCTCTGACATGCTAGAATGGTCCAAAAAGCAGTCTTGTTGCTGATGAAACAAGCCTTTCCGGGTCACCTGCCTGCAAGAAGTGTAAAACTGATAACCTGTGTAGCAATCCCTTACAGGCAGTGTCTCAGCCTCCAGGTACTTGCGCCCCCACCCTCAACTAGAGAAGCAGCCACATGAGCCTGGATGAAACTGGGCTATGGACCAAGAGAATTTTTGTAGAGTTTGAAATTGTGACATAAGGCACTAAATTGTACCTCCTCAGGATCTGACCTTGTCTGCCGAGAGGCATGGCAATGCCATCTATACCACTGGACCGTAGGGCAAGAGGCTTGGCAATGCCATCTATACCTCTGGACAGTAGGGCAAAGGCTTGGGAAACATTGTTAGCTGAGAGATTATTTCCTACTTACAAATAAATCTTCCAGGCTGAATCTATTTACAAAAGACTAGATCCAGCTTGATTTGTTTGGCTTTTGTGGTTTCAGCATTCACAGAATTAATTTGTGCCAAATTTATTATCACTTAATTTTGTAAACAAATAATTATATAATTCTTTACTTGATTAGAACAATAATAAAAGCTTGTAACTATTTCTGGTTTTAGTATTACTATTGGTTACCTCCTTAACTGTAAATAATACAAAATACTGCTATTTCTTCAACTGATCTTCATTTGCTGCACTCTGAGAAGCTGAAACATACACATTTATCTACTGAAGCTACAATTTCTCTGCTTCTCTTCCTCTGATTTAAAATAGTTGTAATTTTTTGTTTTATTTTTAGTTTTACTGAGACAGTATAGCATAACTTCCAATGATGTTAGATTATTAATATTAAACATTTATTGAGTACTTACCATATGCCAGGAACTGTTCTAAGCACTTTGTATTTATTAACTCACTTTTTTTTTTCACATCAGACCATGAAATAGAGATTAATTATCCCCATTTTTCAGACATGGAAACTGAGGCACAGAGCAGTTACCTAACTTGTGCACAGTTACTCGTTAGTAAGTGGTAGAGCTGGGATGGCTCTATCATCTGTGCTATTAATGATTAGGCTCCACTGTTTTCCCGCAGTGAAGGCTGTCAGAACACCTAGCTTCTCTCCAATTCCCCTTTCACCATCTACCGCCCCCTGCATGGACAGCTCTTTTTTTTTTTTTTCCTTTTCACTCTCCACATACATCCTGTTCACTTTCTGAAGCAAGATTATCATTATTTTTTTTTACTCTGTGGCTCTTGGCCTTCAGAGAAAGCACTTGTTCTATCTGCTTCCAGGTCCCAGAAGAGAAAAGACAGCCCCTCCAAGTCCAGGCCACGGAGGCTGGGAAGGGCGGTGCCAATGGTGGGCGTGCTCTGGTGCACAGCATCGGGGGCTCCAGTGTGAGGGGCACGGGGCGGAGGCCCTCCGAGGACAGAGGGGCAGGTGATGGGGGTGGAGAGCATGAAACTCGGCACTGAAAAAGAAATAAATTTTATATTGTCAAAATTAATAACATATGCATTCAGTTATATAACACTTTTAGGTTTTCCAGCTTTGGCTTATAGGTTAATTTATTATTTATTTATTTATTTATTTGCTTATAGGTTAATTTAAAGGGTTAGCGTTTTATACACAGCATTTACATGATTATGACTACGTGAATACTGTCCAGTGTAGCGACAAGTAATGTGTTAGGGTTATAAATGCAATGTTTGAACTTGAAGCCGG
This sequence comes from Saccopteryx bilineata, assembly GCF_036850765.1. NCBI lineage: Eukaryota > Metazoa > Chordata > Mammalia > Chiroptera > Emballonuridae > Saccopteryx > Saccopteryx bilineata. Next base: position 83,503,938 of record NC_089497.1, on the reverse strand, counting down.
TCAGAGCCAAATGATCCTCATAGCCGTTTCAAATGGATTGACACTTCTTTTCAGCAAGCCCTCCTCCAGCTGTTCAAAATCATACCACATTTTAGTTGACATGGTTTTTGGGACATGACTTTCTTGTAAAGGTTTTTCTTCTTGTGCTCCTTTTGTTTTCTTCCCCTCCCCTGTCCTGGCAACCACAGCCTCTGTAACTCCCCCTCTGGAGTGCTACTGAGCAGAGGAGTTTTCTTCAATCTCTTCAGCTCCCTCCCTGTCTTACTGTCTTCTTCCCCACCCTGACCTTGAATTTGGAGCCTCTCTGGGGTTCTGACATCAAGTCCCTTTTTTGCTGCTTTTCTCCCTCTGTGAATTCTAGATCCCTGCCTCCTCAATTGGGTTTATCCTTCAAAAGGCTTTCATCCTCTTTCCACCTTTTAGAAATGTATTCAAAACTCCTCTAGTGAGTCTTCCTTCTGTCCACTTTTATCAGATTATTTCTTCATTCTTTTTTATTCGAGTCCATATTAGGTAATCATTTGTATTTGAACTACATTTGAACTAGAAATCCTAATTTGTTCCACATTCTAAATGTCATAGGGAAAGCTTTATAGTGTGGGGGGGAGGAGTAAAATTTGAAATGTATATAAATAGCATTATCCATAAAAATACCATTTTTTCCCTAAAACTAACTGCCTTAGATATACGTGAATAGAAATATGACTTAGAAATATCAAAAAATTAAGATGATTTCAAAATATTATTCTCCACTTTGCACCTACCCTTGGCTAGTAACACAAGGAACACTTTGGTGTTAGACTCATCATTAATTAGGCTCCTTATCAGGTTAAGCACACTTATGGTGTAATAATAAGTGATGCTCACTCACATTGATGTGCTTATGGCAATACAACACCGCAAAGTATCTTTATAAGTAGTAAAACAAAGTTCAGTTATGTTCCAGATTAATTTCAGTACAAACTATTTTAAGCCAGGTCTGTAGACATTTGTAATAAATATGTTTATTGCCCTGCCATATTACAGAAAGGATTTCAGGTGTTTCACATAAAAACATACTACCGCAAAAGATTTTTTTTAAATGGCAAAAAGAGTGGGAATAAAAAGATGAAGTTAGGGCTGAAGTTGAGAGTCTGCAGGCTCCCGCAGAGTGTCTGGGCCTTTGTGGGAAGTGCACCATGCATTATATTTTGAGTGTTCTAACAACTGAATAGAAACTGGATCCACTGCCAGCAGGACCAGCCCTTTGATTCACAGCACCTGTAAAATAAAAACAGGTTGCTGTGGAAGAGAGCTATTGCTAGAATAAAGGCTGGGGCAACTTAACTTCTTGTGGGCTCTGGTGGAGGTTTGTTTAATGTTGTGTGTATGATGTTATAATCATGATAGCAATATGGTGCATATGGGTGTTGTAACTGAACAAGCAGAACTCTATAAGGGACAATTATAAGCACCTTTGTCCTCCCTCTCCCACTCCCACACCACAGTCAGTGACCATTTGATGCCTGTAGATTTGGTCCACACCTTTTGTGAAATTTAGGACAGTCCCTTGAGGTTTTTGTATCATTCTCTGAAAATCAATTGTTTCTGTTCACTTTAAGTCACTAGAATAGTCTCCTATACAATGTTCAGTCCAACAGAATGATAAGAACTCTGAACTTTATTCAAAGTTAAACTTTTCTTTTCCCACAGGTTGGCCTGGAAGTCTCAGCTATAAAGGAGGCATGGTGTTCTTGTATTGTGCTTCCTTCTAGGTCTTGACATTCTGTTTCTCTCCTTCCTTACTTCTGTTGTTTTACACCCTCCTTTTCTACCCTCATAACAAGCTGTCCCAGATTCTTCTGATTTGGGGGAAAAAGGAGGTCAGGGTCAAGAAGCGTCCTTAACTGATGGACAGTACTGTGTCCACGCTGTTGGTGCAGATGTAGCTGGCGCCTCCTGCAGCTCCCTCAGGGGTTGGAGCCTTCAGCGCATGTCAGACGCCAGCCCCTTGTGCTCTCCGCCCTCCAGGAAACACATATGAAGCTCTGTAAGCCTTCTCGTTAGGGCCCCTTCTCTAAGCTTGAGGCAAAAGGGAAACATCCTTTTTTCTCCCAGTGGAGGAGGAAAGAAAAATGTCAGAGCACTGCCAATTTTTCTTTCTTTCCTTCTTCTACAAAACCTTTTTATACCTTTGAGATGGTGTTGAACTAAAGGTTGAAAAAGCAGGTTTCTGACACCTCCTCTGCAAGTCTCCTTTGTCACCTATTGTTTGGCTCTCAATTTCTTGGTGGCCTCTGCTGAAACTGATACAAAAAAGAGTCCCATTTTAATATCTCATTACATTTTCAAAAGAGTTCTGCCATATTAGTGAATAGAAAGTATTATTTAAGTGCATTTCTGCTTGGAGGCCCAAAACAATGTGGTTCAGGTATGAAGTGCTCTGCTGGTTCGTGCCAACAGTGTTTTATTCTTATTGATTACTCTATTTCCCCCATTGAAACTATAGACTTGATACATACTCATTTTCAAGAAGCACTGATGAGCAAAGAGGCGGATTATTAAAACTACCCTGTCCCCTCTTTCAGGGATAGTTACTATTATATTTACCGTAGTTTATATCCTTTTATATTCTTTTTCTTTTTTTTTGAGAGAGAGACAGGAAGAGAAAGATTGGAATACTGAGCTGTTCCTGTATGTGCCCTGACCAGGAATCAAACTGGCAACCTCTGTGCTGTGCAGGGGGCAGGGCACAGAGTTGCAATTACTCACTGATGGATCTTAGGGGAAAATTAATTATGATTAATAACAATTAAAAATAATCAGGACAGAATACAAAGGGGCTCTGAACTTATATAACCCAAAGTAGAATAAAGAAAAAGAATCAACACAACAATAAGCTACACAACATCACCAGATGAAGAGACATCAGCGTGGGTTCTAGAGTAGCAGCTTGTTGGTCAAATAAGTTTGCAAATATGATATATATGTTTGCTCGCTTATAGTTTGTACTGGGTGTGGGGGACAGGCTGTAAGCCAGCAAAGTCATTATAGCCTAAGGCTTAGTTTCAAGACTAAGCCTTTCCCACCCTTATAATACTAAGATCTTTTCAAAACTAAGCTTTTCCCCACACCCTTGACTGTTGCATAATGTGGGGTGGTGCACTCTTATGAAGATCCCATTATGCCTCAGATAAGTGACTTTGTATCAGAGACTTCCTTGTTTGTATATTGGATTAAAGATTTTGATTTCTACACTATAAAATGGGGCAGACCAGGGGCTTGCTCTCTCTCGGTTCCTGAAATTAGCATTGCAGAGGAGAAGCAGACAAGATGGCAGAATGCTGAAGGAGAAGCCAGTTTGTGCAGAGTTTGTGCAGAGAGAAGGAGAAGGGGAACAGAGGTAAATAAGGCTGGTGAGGCCTTTGATTCTAGCAATACTCGAATGAGTCAGTGGCTTTGGGAGCTCTGAATGGAAAGGGAAGTGTTTTCCCACTGTGTGTATTTCTCGCCCACCGGGTGCAAGCTAGGATTAAAAATGATGGCTCACCAGTTCTTGGCTCCATTGTTTCATTACCGTCTGTCCGAATCAAATGCAAACCTGCATGGGCCAGGCGGCTGTGAAGGTGGCCATGGCTACTGGCCTTACACAGCTCTATACAACATCACCAGATGAAGAAACATCAGCTTGGGTTCTAAAGTAATAGCTAGTTAAAGCAATGGACTAAGAAAAAGAGAATAATGAGTATGTACAAATTTCACCAAACCAGGGAGGAGAACATCACCAGACTGGGAAGCTTGAATCTGGGCTCCAGACTCAGCCACTGGCCATGCACATCCATGAGGAAGAGTTCTCTAGTGCTTCACGTGTGGCCTGAGACCCTATACCTATATGTATAGGAAAACTTTGGCGGGAAGTTATCACACGAGGGCCCTTTGTGCATAGCCTCTAGGAATAAAGAAAGGTCACCACATTCTGAAATAATTATCTAGGCTGGAAACCAAGTGTTAAGACCACCCTCCCTGGCTTCAGGGGAAACTGCAGCAGGAGGTCTTATACCGCCCTGAGTAAATGACTCAGACAGTCCTGAAGCTTTTGTGACCCTTTTTGTTCATGGTAAATTGAGTTCAAATTTATATATACGTATATATACATTGTTCCTCCACACCAACCAAGTTATTCTGTTAGAGCATTTTATTTATTGATTGATTTTTAGAGAGACAGAGAAAGGAAGGAAGAGAGAGGAGAGAAGAAAGAGAAGCACTCATTTGTTGTTCCACTCAGTCACGCATTCATTGGTTGCTTCCCCTGTGTGCTCTGACTGAAGATCGAATGGCAACCTTGTCTTTTTGGGAGGACGCTCTTAACCAACTGAGCTAACCAGCCAGGGCCTCCTTTTATATGCTTTTAATGCAATCTAAACTTCACTATTTAAATCTTTGTTTAAATGACTTATAAATTTTCCCGCAAAACTCACCATCTGGAAGGAATACTTATTATAAGAAATCCACATTGTCATAGCAGCAAACCCATTTGATTTGTGCACGATTCCAGGGAGAAAATATTGAGCATGCTGTAGACGATTCTCAGCTTTTCTTTTGATAATACTGAATCTTGTGCTTGCACAGCTTAGACATGTTGTTTATCATCTCATCAGATTCCCTATATTATTATAAGAACATGTCTCCTAAGAATGCCGAAAAGCCTGCAAAAAAAGTAGATGAGCCCATGAATTGCAGAAAACTATTGACAAAGGTGATTGAACTGCAAAGCAAAATTTTAACACTGATGAAATTGCACTATTTTGGAAACGAATGCTACCCTGTACGTTCATTTCAGAAAAGGAGACAGAAGTGCTAGCACATAAACCATGTAAAATAGGCTAACACTGCTTTAAAGTGAATGTGATGTTAAGCGAAAACTTTTGCTGGTGTATCCCTGCAAAAATCCCAGTGCCTTTTAAGGACTAGTGAAGAATGAATTGCCTGATAATGCTATTCAACTTGTAAAGACTGGGTGACCAAGGCAGTGTTCAGGGATTACATAAGAGCAACTGTCACTATTCATTAAAGAGTACACAAGGATGGAAAACTTGCAACCAAGGCTTTTTTGATAACAGAAAATTCTCCCAGATGTCCTTCCACGGTTGACAATTATGGAGATCATTTTCAGCGGTCTTTTTGCCTCCCAGCATTATGTCATTATTGTAGCCTCTGGTCCTAAGAGTTGCTGCAGCCTTTAAGGCATATTGTTTACAGATGGCGATGCAGTATGTGGTGCTTATATGATGATATATAGTTGGAGCATGCCAGCAATACTGCTTCGATTAAGGATCAATGGAAGAGTTTTGACATTCAGAAGGTCTTGAAATTTATCAACTGGGCTTGGCAGGTATCATAACAAACAATGAATGGAGTATGAGAGAAACTGATCCTAAAATTGTTGCTGACTCCCAAGGTTTTGGGGAAGTGATTAATGTAAAACAAAAATCCTAAATCTTGTGGAACAGGCTAGATTTAGTGAGGTGGATGGTACACAGAACTTATGACCAAGAAATTTGTTCAACCTGATATTTGTTCAGGTCAAAGGAAGGAAAAGGAAGAGGAACCATAAATACTTGCTAGATCTTTAGAAAACTTGGAATTATGCAGATAAAATGGTTGTTATTGCAACTTTTATTTTTTGGGTTCATGGTTATCTACCATTTTAGATAATGGTTCATAGCCATCTGTTTCTAGATTCAAATGCTAAAAAGAGATGATTGTCCTCAAGATCATTGGACATAAATTAAGGGACTGGAGCATTTGCTGTTTTACTTGCTATCTGCAATGTCTTTCCCACTCACTCCCACTTCTGAGTGGCACCAGTGTCCGCCTAATAGCAGCCTCCATCTTTCTCTTCTGAAATTGCTCCTTATTTTATACACAATTATTTTTTAAAATTTTCATGTTTGCTTATTTAACTGTTATTTGTATGCATTACATAAATTTAAAAATACAAGAGATCCTCGGGTTACAACACAGTTCTGTTCCCATGAAAGTGATGTAACCCAAATTTGGTGTAAATCAAAACACAGCCTAAAAAAACCAAAACAAAATAAAACAAAAACAAAAAAACATAGCCTAGCCTAACACAAATGGAATACTTGCGCTTTTAACAGTCCAAAATGACTGTTAAAGGTTAAGCATACTAGGGGACTCCAACTCCCTCACTCATATGCTGCATTACTGCATATTCTTCCACTGTGCGCAACCAAACTAGTTCGTCCATGTAGTCTCTAAGTACGATGCCAACAGTGTAAGCCAAAACACTCACATCTCAAATTTTTAAAAGTTTTTGTGGGAGTGAGCGTAATAAACTTGAAACATCGTATGTCAAAATTGTTATAACCTGAGGACCCCCTGTACATAGTATTTTAAAATTTACATTATGGTATATGCTTGTTGCAGTACACAAGGAAAAATAAATTTTTACTGTACTTTTGCATAGTACATGAAAATATATTCACTAAAAGGTCCAGGAAGTATTGTAGTTGATGTTGTATATAATATATTTAGACAGAAATCCTTGAGAATGTTATTATATAGATATTTAAGAATATTTAAGTAAATTTTGGAAAATTGGTTGAGGTTTTTGGATGAGTTTGAAACAGATTATAATTTTTTCCATTTAAAATAATTGAATATTTTTGCCCATTCTCCCATTACTTCCAAATTTGATATCTAACATATCAAACCAGGAAAGGATTTAATTCTAATAATATATAATGCCTGTATATTTATTTATATTTTACCAAAAAATGGGGTACTATTTTACCGATTTGAATCTTCTTTTACAATAAATCATGACCATATCTCTATGTAAATAAATGATATATAGATATTTAAGAAAACATATTATTTTCTATTTGTGTAATGGGTAAGTTCCGAGCCTCAGCACATCAGTCACACCCTTCGCTCCCTTCCAAAGGTTTCCTATTTATGGCCCTCTGTTCAGGGAGCAGGACTATATTATTTCTTACAAAAAACCAGGAAGCTATTTCTTATCACCTGACTCCTCCACTGTGGTCACTAATGATTGGAGCAAAAAGGGCACTTTCCTCTGAGCTTGCAAACTCAAAAGCCAAGAGGCCCACAAGTAAGCAGACATACACATGAGACAAGGAGAGCTCATCAGATGCTTCAAAGGACTGGACAGAAACACGCCCTGTCTTAAGGGAGAGGCCAAGCACAGCTTTTGCCAACTGTTGTCATCCAGACATAAAGATTAAATATTACTCATATCTTTAGATTTTCAAAAAAAGCTAAAATTTCCCATTTTAAAACAAAATTCCTTAGTTTTCTCACTACGTGGACCACAAAGCTCAGGCCAAACAGAACATATCTATGGGCTAGATTTTAGTCCTCATGTGATTTATTTACAGCCTCTAACCTTTCTAAGAGCAGTTGATATATGGACATTCTAATGACTTAGAACCTATGAGATGGCTTGCCACAAAAGCTTGCTAAGTCAGGGATGATGGCAATGAACACAATCAATTGTATTATTTTGAGACTTGAACATATGCATGGATTTAGTCAATGATAGTGGGAACAGAAGGGAGAAAATCCCCATGGAAAAGGTTGGAAGGAGGAAAATAAAGCAGCGGATTCCAAGAATAAGGAAAATTATGATTATTCATAGCTGAGTAATATAGAGTTGAGGCTGAGGTAGTGGGTTAGGAGGAATCGGAGAAGCAGTCAGATAATAGCTGAGTCATGATAGTCAGGACTAACAATTCAGAGTGATGAGAGAACAAATACTCTGGTTTCCTAGGTGCTGGGTCCTGCATGACTCTTCGGTTCCTTTCCTTTCATTCTAGTCTTTGGGAAGCCTTAATGGATGACTGGGGCTTCTGCTTCCTGTGAGAAATTTTTTGAGTTCCACTGAAGCATAACTATGTGGATTACATTCCCAATTTATTTTTTGTGCCATTAATAGTGCCAATAAATATTCACTTAAAGCAAATTGAATGGATCTCTGTTTATAACCCCAAAAATCTAACAGTACAAATGTACTATAATTCATGTAATCAATTCTCATTGTTAAACATAAGATTATTTGCAACTTTCAATTTACAGTAGTCCCCTCCTTACCCATGGGTTCACTTTCTGAGGTTTCAGTTACCTGTGGTTAACTGCAGTCCAAAAATATTAAACGGAAATTTTCAGAAATAAATAATTTATAAGTTTTAAGATGCGTGCCATTCTGAGTTATACCCAGCTCTGTCCCACCCAGGATGTGAATCATCCCTTTGTCCAGTTTGAGCCCAAAGTCGCTGGTTTGAGCCCAAAGTCTCTGACTTGAGCAAGGGGTCACTTGCTCTGCTGTAGTCTCTGGGTCAAGGCACATATGAGAAAGCAATCAGTGAACAACTAAGGAGACGCAATGAAGAACTGATGCTTCTCATCTTTCTTCCTTCCTGTCTGTCTGTCCCAATGTATCCATGCTGCATTTGATGCTGTCTAAAATTATCAGATCGACTGTTGTGGTGTTACAGTGCTTGTGTTCAAGTGAGTTTATTGTACTTAATAATGTCTCCGAAACACAATAGTCGTGATGCTAGCAATTCCGGTATACCAAATTAAAGCCAGCCTGACTAGTCAGTGGCACAGTGGATAGAGTGTAGGACTGAGATGCAGAGGACCCAGATTTGAAACCCCGAGGTCACTGGCTTGAGCGCAAGCTCATCCGGCTTGAGCATGGGTTCATCTGCTTGAGTGCCGGGTCGCTGGCTTGAGCATGGTATTATAGACATGACCTCATGATTGCTGGCTTGAGCCCAAAGGTCACTGGCTTGTAGCCCAAAGTCTCTGGCTTGAGCAAGGGGTCACTCGCTCTGCTGTAGTCCCTGGGTCAAGGCACATATGAGAAAGCAATCAGTGAACATCTAAGGAGCTGCAATGAAGAACTGATGTTTCCCATCTTTCTTCCTTCCTGTCTTTCTGTCCCTATCTGTCCCTCTGTCTCTCTCTCTGTCACAAACAAACAAACAAAAAAACAAAGTGAAGCTATTTAGTGCTTCCTTTAAGTAAAAAGATATGTATGTATAAGAGAAAACATGGTGTACATAGGGTTTGGTATTACCCATGGTTTCAGTCAGGCATCCATTGGTGGTCTTAGAACTAATTAAAAAAAAAAAAAAAAAAAAAAAAAAAGAAGGTATTCCCCAGAGATAAGGAGGAACTACTAATACACACAATTTTGACATGAAAACCCTTGGACCTTCTTTATACTGTGTGTAATGTTCCTTAGCATAAATTCCTAGAAGTAAAAACTTTTCAGTCAATATGTAAACATTCTAATAATTTTGATGTATTGCCAAACTGCAAAAGACTACAGATTTACAGTCCCACCAGTGATCTACGAGTGCTAGTTCCTTTTCTTTTTCCAGTACTGGATGCTATTTTTAATTTTAATTCTCACTAATATTTTGTGTGAAAATGCTGACTTGTTAGAGTTTTCTTTAGCTTATTAATAGTAATAGCCATTATTTATTTAGAACTATCTGTCATAAACTGCTATGAACTGCAAAAGCTTTATCTCATTTAATCCTCACAATATCCTTATCAGGGAGCTTGTTGGTATTCACACATTAGAGAAATGGAAACAGAATTGAGAGAGGTCTAATGTGATCAAACATTAAGTAGTGTGATTTGTACCCAGGTTTATCTAATACAGATTGTGAAGTTAGTTTATTAAATTTTTTTTAAGTCACATAAGCTGCAAGTATTTTCCCCCAGTTTTTCATTTAATTTTATTTATATTTCTGTTTGGATTGATATCCAGAAGTTAAAATATTATACACACACACACATATACACACACATTTTTTTACTTATGGATTCTGTTTTTATTATCATGCTTTAGAAAACCTTCTCCATTTCAATATTAAAAGAAAAAACTGTACATTTTCTCTTGTATATAGATTTTTATTATATCCAGGGAATAGACACCCTTGGGATGATACTTACTTTTCTATACTGGTTTTAACACCTGAGAATTTTCTTATATTGTTATGTATTATTCAAAAGCTTGATTTTAAATGTCTGCATAATACTTTATTATGGCTGTACCGTTAATAATCTTTCTATTACCTTATTGGTAGGTATTTAGTGTGTTTTTATATTTTCACAACTACTCTGATGAACATCCCTAATGTAACTTTTTGGTTGCATTTAAAAGAATTATTTATTGATTTTAGAGAGAGGAGAGAAAAAGGGGGGAGAAGTGGGAAGCATCAGCTCATAGTAGTTGCTTCTCTATGTGCCTTGACCCAACTTCTGGGCAAGCCCTGGGTCTTGAACTGGTGACCTCAGCACTCCAGGTCGAGGTATCATCTACTGTGCCACCACCAGTCAGGCATTTTGCATCTTGAATGTTTCTTCAAGACATATTCTTAGAAGTAGGATTATTGAACTAAAGGGTTTGGACAGTTTCGCCTTTTAAAAATTTATTTATTTAAAATTATTTATTTATTTATTCATTTTAGAGAGCTGAGGGGAGAGAGAGAGAAAGAGAGATAGAGAGAGAGAAAGAGAAAGTAAGAGAGAGAAGGGCAGGAGGAGGAGCGGGAAGCATCAACTCCCGTGTGTGCCTTGACCTGGCAAGCCCGGGTTTCAAACCAGCAACCTCAGCATTCCAGGTCAAGGCTTTATCTGCTGCGCCACCACATGTCAGGCCTTTAAAAAAAAAAACCCAAAAACAAAAACCAAAACTTTGTTTTTTAGAACTGTTTTAGGTTCATAGAAAATTGAGCAAAAATTACAGCTCCTGCAAAACACCTGGCACTACACAGGCAGAGCCTCCTCTACTATCAACATTTATTACGAACAATTAACCTACATTGATACATCAGTACCACCCAAAAACTGTAGTTGTTAGGGCTTACTGTTCGTGTTGTACCTTCTGTGGGATTTGACACATGTATAGTGATATGTGTCTACCATTACAGTATCATGCAGAATACTTCCACTGACCTAAAAGTCCTCTGTGCTCCACATTTCTTTTTCTCCACTAACCCCTGGAAACCACTGATATTTTTACAGTCTCCTTAGTTTTGCCTTTTCAGAATATCGTATAGTGAAAACCATACTGTATGTAGCCTTTGCCTTCATCTTATGAGTCACCTTGCCACAGCGCTTTCTGACCAGTTTGTACCTACGTGCAACCCTCCAGCAGTAGTGCCTAAGACTTATCACATCTTACCTTCATCAGTGTAAATGATGTGTGTGAGCTTTTCTTTTTTTAGTAAATCACCTAAGTGACTGATAATTATTGAGGGGCAAAGAAATTGAAGTTTTAATTTTTTAATCTTTTAACAAGTACTTAGAGCCAGCTGAAGTGTAGAGACCTGTGCTTTCATATCATTGAGCTGGACACTGCCTCTGGTTGCAGGGGTTATATACCCAACAAGGCCAGAGAAGAGAGTCAGGATATACAGCCTGTACTTGTATCAAGCTGCATGCCCTGGTATGGGGCCATGAGGAAGAGGAACTTCTTTGTCATTTTTCAGGCTGTTATTTCTAATAATTTGTACTAATGCATGGGTTGTTTCTTCTAATAAGGGCTGGTAGGAAATTGGGTCTTCCTACCTCCCTACCTCTCATAGCTGAGTCATCTGAGGATTGTTCTTGTTCATTTTGTGAATTACATAGTGTAAGATATTAGAATACATCAGATTAAGATGAGCTGTGTCCTTGTTGGCACATGTTCCATGTATCAGGAAAAACATATCTTTAAGGATTAAAAGACCTGAGTTCAAATATCAGCTCTACCACTTACTGGCTGGGGTATCCTGAGTAAGTTTCTTTTGTAATTTTATCTGTATCCCCATTTTATTTATAAAATGAGGATAATGTTTTCTTCTTTTTGTTGTCAGGAATAATTACAATTATGCATGCAAAGACAGTATCACCAAAGTGTTAATTAATTCCAATCTTTCATATGGGCAATAAATATGTCAATACCTTTAAATGGTGACCAACTTGTAAAAGCCTCATTGTTTGAAACTGTGACTCAATTAACCAGAAAAAAAATGATCTGGAGCCACAAAACAGCAAAAGGTATCTGCATGGTATACTTTAATTTTTATTAAAATTGTCACTCAGGTCATAGTGACAAAAAATCCTTGTTTTCCTTAAAGTCCTGGGGCTTTTGACCTGTAATAATTAGCTTGACTCAATGTATATAATTATTTTTTTTAAGGAGTAAAGAACTTCTCAAATCTTTCATTCTCAATAAGTACTTTGGGCTAGGCTTGAAGACTCATTTTACAGATAAGAAAATTCAGTGACTTACCCCTGAGGCAGACCTCAGAAGTCCTGGTAGCCTGAGCAAGGGCAGAGCACCTTTAGCAGCTTGGCCGGAAGAGACTCCGATAGGTTTGTGTGTTACATGAAAATTTTGATCAACATTATTGCTACAGTGCTCTAAAGTTCTTTTCAGGTTAAATTACAAATTAACACTAATGATGCTTGCTGGGAAGAGTTTACCTTTTATTCTCAGTATCAATTGTAGGGGTTAAAACAACAACAAAATTTTTATGATTACTCCACATTTTTCTAGGACATCATTTTATTTTATTTTTTTTTTTACTATTACAGGTTTGGATTACCAAATTATTTGTTCACTCTCAGTCTCAATATTCTCTCCTGAGATTTAAAGAGCTATTACAGCCTAGGTATACCCACTTCTCTTTCTCCTGAGTAATAGTGGATGATTAATGCAGTAATGAATGCGAGGAGAACTCTCTGGAGAATCGACATTTTATAAAAAGGAAGGGAGGACTTTGGCTGACTCACTGATTCCACTAGTTCAGAGCTATGGATAAATCTTTTGGTAGGAGTCTTACCTACTCAATCTGCTCTCTTGTGTACACCTTAAAGCTGGATTCTGGAGAGTTTCCTAAATGTCAAATGGATCCTATTTATAGCCAAATTCATCATCCAGTTTGTAATGAACACAAAGTGTTTTTGAAATGAAATGATTCACCTACCAATGCTTTTTCAGGGCGTCAGGCAAAGCAAAGCTCAGGACTAACCTGGAGCTGGATTGCCTGTGCAGGGTAGCCAAGACCTGCTTTACTTGGTTTTTCACAGTCTTTCAGAATGAAAAATCCTCATCCAAACCACTCCCTTCAAAACAAATTGATGTTTTCATTATCCGATGCTTTTCTAGGAGAATGGAAATGAATTGGTAAAACTTTAAAAGCCCAAACCAAAAGCTAAAAACTCATAGCTAGAAGAACTGAATGAATACTACACCCAGCTGTTTTCTAAGGATCTAAAAGTATGTCGGAGTGTCAAGATGTACCTGAAATGTGACTGGGAATTCCTCATTCTACCTCTGGTTCTGTGGGTTGAAATGGAAAACAATTTCAGAAGAACAAATAATGATTTTCCAACCCAACTTTTGGGATAAATGACACTCACAGCATTTTGTTAGATTTGAAAATCAGTTAAGAGACACTGCAGTTGATAAATACTTAAGATTGTTATGTATTTTTGATAACCTTTTTTTTATCATTATACCATGTTCTTCCTCCATATGTATTTTAGGCATAGCTTCCTTAGTTTAGCTTAATCTTTCAATTCTCTTACCTGCTTTTTTAAAATAAATATTATTTTTTTAAAATTTCATGTGTGTTGATTATTTTCATAATCTCTTTATTGTTATAGCTTTAGAAATTAGTTTATTAGGGAGCATCTGTGATCATTAGGGTAAAGCTGAAGTTTTTAATAAATGATGCTGTACAACTGGGTAGCCATTTGGAAAAAGATACAATTAGATCCATTTCTCACACTATACATAAGAATAAACTCTATAGGGTTAGGAATCTAAATGTAAGAAAATGAAGTGAATGAAGAAAACATGATCAATTTTTCTTTAAACTTATTAAGGATGTAGTGAATGTTGTCTAGCCATGACTCAAAATTTAGGGTCAATAAAAATAAAGATTGAATAATTTGACTAAAAATATATATTTCACTCATACACACACACACATACGCACACCATGAGTAAAATAAAAAGATAAATGACAAACTAGGAGAATAGTTCTGTAACATATTCCACAGACAAGAAGGTATACATAGATCTTATAGAAATCGAGAGTAAAGGACCAAGAAATATTAGACAAATGGGGGAAAAACCATGAACAAAGGCAAATATAGAGAACAGGCAGAGTCCCACTACTGAGCGTGGGCACGCAGTCTTGCCTGGCTTGTGGAGCCAAGGCTTGCAGCCGTCCCATGAGCGGGATCCTCCTGCAAGCGCGGGGTGAAAGCCCAGAAACAGGCAGAGACCTGCAGCTGAGCACAGGTGCTTGCCACTGCCCTCAGGGCTGAGCATAATCCCACCCATGGAGGTGAGGCAAAGGCCAAGGTCACCAAGGCTTGTACACCCAAGCACTTGATCACAGCCACTCCCATGAAGAAGAGGCAGAAACCAAAGCAACAACCCCAGTGGGTAGGCACTGGCAATGCCCATACCCAAATGCCCTTGGCAGCAACAGCAGAGGGGGTGGCGTGCCTGCAGACAGACCACACCTAGGGAACAGAGGCCACACCCAGTGGACACCAGTGGCAAAAACCTTTCTTTACACAGAGAAAATGAGAAGGCACAGAAATGCAACACAAATGAATCAAAAGTAATCGCCAGAAAAGGACCTGAATGAATCAGATATAACCACATTACCAGATGCAGAGTTTAAAATAACGATTGTTAGGATGCTTAAAAATATTAGAACAACAATAGATGGTCATTACAAACACCTAAATAGAGAGATAGCAAATATAAAAAAGGACATTGAAATAATTAAAAAGAATCAGTCAGAAATGACAAATACAATATCAGAAATGAAGAACACAATGGAAGGAATTAAAGCAGGATGGATGAAGCTGAGAATTGAATCATTGAGTTAGAGGACAAGATAAATAAAGGCACAGAAGCAGAGCAGAAAAAAGAAAAGAAAAAAAGCTGAGGAAACTCTAAGAGAGCTCTGTGACAACAGGAAGAGAAATAATATCTGCATCATAGGGATTCCTGAAGAAGAAGAGAAAGAACAAGGGATAGAGACTTTGTTCAAGCATATCATAGCTGAAAACTTCCCTCAATTGAGGCAGAAAAACATCTCACATGTTCAAGAAGCACAGAGAACTCCATTAAAGAGAAACCTAAAGAAATCAACACCAAGACACATCATAATTAAAATACCAAAGCTATGTATGGATTTATATAGTTCTTATTTTTTTTCTGATTTACTTATTTCATTCTGTATAATGTTATCAAAGTCCATTCATGTTATTGTAAGTGATCCGATGTCATCATTTCTTATGGCTGAGTAGTATTCCATAGTATATATGTACCAAAGCTTTTTAATCCACTCATCTTCTGACGGACACTTGGGCTGTTGTGAACAATGCTGCCACAAACATGGGGGTGCATTTCTCCTTTTGGAGCCTCTATGAATCCATACACAGAAGGGACATAAAAATGAGACTCAGAGACATGAACAAGAATGTGATGGCAACAGGGGGAGGGGGGATGGGGCAAAGAAGGAGAGAGGGATTGAGGGAGGGGAGGGGCACAAGAAAACCAGATAGAAGGTGGCAGAAGACAATTTAACTTTGGGGGAGGGGTACACAGCACAATCAAATATCAAAATAATTTAGAGATGTTTTCTTTCAACATATGTACCCTGATTTATCAATGTCACTGCATTAAATTTAATAAATAAATTTAAAAAAATACCAAAGCTAAGTGATAAAGAGAAAATATTAAAAGCTGCTAGAGAAAGAAAGAGTATCACCTACAAAAGAGCCTCCATAAGGATGACTTCTGACTTCTCAACAGAAACACTTGAGGCCAGAAGGGAATGGCAAGAAATATTCAAAGTAATGCAGAGCAAGAGCCTATAACCAAGATTACTTTATCCAGCAAGGCTATCATTTAAAATTGAAGAAGAAATAAAAAGCTTTCCAGACAAAAAAAACTCAAGGAATTCACTACAACCAAACCAAGGCTGCAAGAAATGCTAAGGGGACTGTTGTAAACAGATCAAAGAAGAAAAAGAATATAGCAAAAGAGGTATACAGTTTTAAAGAATAAAATGGCAATAAAAAATTACATATCAATAATAACCTTAAATCTAAATGGATTAAATGACCCGATCAAAAGACATAGGGTAGCTGCGTGGATAAGAAAACAGGACCCATACATATGCTGTCTACAAGACACACACCTTAAATCAAAAGATGCACATAGACTGAAGATAAAAGGATGGAAAAAATATTTCACACAAATGGAAATGAAAAAAAAGGTGGGGTAGCAATACTTATATAAGACAAAATGGAATTTAAAACAAAGACTATAGTTAGAGATAAAGAAGGTCACTACATAATAATAAAGGGAGCAATCCAACAGGAAGATATAACTGTTATAAGTATCTACGCACCTAATATAGGAGCACCTAAATATATAAAGCAGACTTTGATGGATTTAAAAGGCAAGATCAACAGCAATACTATAATAGTAGGGGATTTCAATATCCCACTAACGTCACTAGATAGATCCTCAAGAAAGAAAATTAACAAAAAAACAGCAGACTTAAAGGACATACTAGATCAACTCAATTTAATAGATATCTTCAGAATCTTTCACCCTAAAATAGCAGAATATACATTCTTTTCAAGTGTTTATGGAACATTCTCTAAAATAGACCATATGTTAGGGCACAAAAGTGGTCTCAACAAATTTCAGAAGATTGAAATCATATCAAGCACATTCTCTGATCACAATGGCATGAAACTAGAAATCAACCACAACAGAAAAACTGAAAATACTCAAACACTTGGAAACTAAATAGCATGTTATTAAATAACGAATGGGTAAACAATGAGATCAAAGAAGAAATTTAAAAATTCCTAGAAATGAACAATAATGAGCATACATCAACTCAAAATTCATGGAACACAGCAAAAGCAGTCCCTGAGAGGGAAGTTCATAGCATTACTGGCATACCTTAAGAAGCTAGAAAAAGCTCAGATAAAAAACTTGACCCTGCATCTAAAATAACTAGAAAAAGAAGAGCAAGTAAAGCCCAGAGCTGGTAGAAGGAAGGAAATACTAGAGATCAGAGCAGAAATAAATGACATAGAGGCTAAAGAAACAATACAGAGGATCAATGAAACCAGGAGCTGGTTCTTTGAAAAGGTAAACAAGATCGATGAACCTTTAACCAGACTCACCCAAGAAAGAAAGAGAGAGGACTCAAATAAATAAAATTAGAAATGAGAGTGGAGAAATAACAACTGACACACCAGAAATACAAAATATTGTAAGAAAATACTATGAAGAACTGTACGCCAAAAAACTAGACAACCTAGATGAAATGGAAAAATTCTTTGAAACATATAATCTTCCAAAAATTAATCTGGAAGAATCAGAAAACCTAAACAGACCAATTACAACAAATGAGTTTGAAACAGTTATCATAAAACTCCCAAAAAAGAAAAGTCTTGGGCCTGATGGCTTCACAAGTGAAATCTACCAAATATTCAAAGAAGAACTAACTTCTATCCTTCTCAAGCTATTTCAAAAAATTCAAGAGGAAGAAAGACTTCCAAGCTCCTTTTATGAGGCAAGTATAATTCTGATTCCAAAACCAGGCAAAGACAACACAAAGAAAGAAAATTATAGGCCAATATCCCTGATGAATTTAGATGATAAAATCCTCAACAAAATATTAGCAAACCAGATCCAACAATATATGAAAAAAATCATACACCATGATCAAGTGGGATTTATTCTTGGGAGGCAAGGCTGGTACAATATCAATGTAATTCATCACATAAACAAAAGGAAGAAGAAAAACCACATGATAATTTCAATAGATGCAGAAAAAGCATTTGATAAAATCCAGCACCCATTTATGATTAAAGCTATCAGCAAAGTGGGAATACAGGGAACATATGTCAACATGATAAAGGCCATCTATGACAAACCCACAGCAAACATCATACACAATGGGCAAAAATTAAAAGCAATCCCCTTAAGATCAGAAATAAGGCAGGGTGCCCCCTTTCACCACTCTTATTCAACATAGTTCTGGAAGTCCTAGCCACAGTAATCAGACAAGAAAATGAAATAAAAGACATCCAAATTGGAAAAGAAGAAGTAAAACTATCATTATTTGCAGATGATATGATATTGTATATAGAAAACCCTAAAGTCGCAGTCAAAAAAATACTAGACCTCATAAATGAATTCAGCAAGGTGGCAGGATATAAAATCAATACTCAGAAATCAGAGGCATTTTTATACACTAACAATGAACTGTCAGAAAGAGAAATTAAGGAAGCAATCCCCTTTACCAGTGCAACCAAAAAAATAAAGTACCTAGAAATAAATATAAACAGGAAGATTAAAGACTTGTACTTGGAAAATTATAAAACATTGATAAAAGAAATTAAGGAAGATACAAACAAGTGAAAGCATATACCGTGCTCATGGTTAGGAAGAATAAACATCATTAAAATGTCTATATTACCCAAAGCAATTTATAAATTCAATGCAATACCAATTAAAATACCAATGACTTACTTCAAAGATATAGAACACATATTCCAAAACTTTATATGGAACCAAAAGAGAACATGAATAGCCTCAGCAATCTTGAAAAGGAAGAAAAAGTGGGAGGTATCACACTTCCTAATATCAAGTTACATTATAAGGCCATTGTACTCAAAACAGCCTGGTACTGGCATAAGAACAGGCATATAGATCAATGGAACAGAACTGAGAACCCAGAAATAAACTCACACTTTTATGGACAACTGATATTTGACAAAGGAGGTTAAGAGCATATATTGGAGTAAAGACAGCCTCTTCAACAAATGGTGTTGGGAAAATTGGACAGCTACCTGCAAAAAAATGAAACTAGACCATCAATTTACACCATTCACAAAAGTAAACTCAAAATGGATAAAAGGCTTAAATGTAAGCCATAAAACCATACGCATCTTAGAAGAAAACATAGGCAGTAAGCTTGCTGACATCTCTCGCAGCAATGTATTTGCTGATATGTCTCCACAGGCAAGTGAAATAAAAGACAGAATAAACAAATGGGACTTTATAAAAATAAAAGGTTTCTGCACAGCTAAAGACAATAAGAACAGAATAAAAAGACAAACTACACAATGGGAGAATATATTTGACAATGCGTCTGATAAGGGGTTAATAACCAAATTTATAAAGGACTTGTAAAACTTAATACCAGGAAGACAAACAATCCAATCCAAAAATGGGCAAAAGAAATGAATAGACACCTCTCCAAAGAGGACATAGAGATGGCCAATAGGCATATGAAAAAATGCTCAACATCACTAATCATTAGAGAAATGCAAATTAAACCACAATGAGATATCACCTCACACCAGTTAGAATGGCGCTCATCAACAAAACAACACAGAATAAGTGCTGGCGAGGATGTGGAAAAAAGGGAACTCTCCTGCAGTGCTGGTGGGAATGCAGACTGATGCAGCCACTGTGGGAAACAGTATGGAGATTCCTCAAGAAATTAAAAATCGAATTGCCTCTTTACCCAGCTATACCACTGTTAGGAATACCTCAAGAACACCATAGCACTGTTTGAAAAGAAGAAATGCACCCCTATGTTTATGGCAGCATTGTTCACAATAGTGTAGATTTGGAAACAGCCCAAATGTTCGTCAGTGGACGATTGGATTAAAAAGCTTTGGTACATATATACTATGGAATACTACTCAGCCATAAGAAATGGTGACATCGGATCATTTACAACAACATGGATGGATCTTGATAACATTATACTGAGCGAAATAAGTAAATCAGAAAAAGCTAAGAACTATATGATTCCATACATAGGTGGGACATAAAAGTGAGACTCAGAGACATGGACAAGAGTGTGGGGGTTACAGGGTGGGGGGAGAGTAAAGGGAGGGGCCTGGGGTAGGGGAGAGGCACAAAGAAAACCAGTTAGAAGGTGACGGAAGACAACTGTACTTTGGGTGATGGGAATGCAGCATAATCAAATGTCAAAATAACCTAGAGATGTTTTCTCTGAACATTTGTACCTTGATTTATCAATGTCACCCGATTAAAATTAATAAAAAAAAAGAAAAAGCAAATATATTTAAATAGTTTTCAAACATATGAAAAAGTTCAGATTCACTTATTAAAGAAAGGTACATTCAAATAATACTGAGGTATCACTTCTTCCTATCAGACTGGCAAAAATAAAAAAGCGTCTGAACAGGTTGTTAGGACACAGATACTCTCTCATCACTTGCTGGTGAGCATGTGCACCGGTCCAATTTATCTGGAGGGCAAATTGGTAATCCCAACAAAACTACACATGCACTGGTTTTGTTTTGTTTTTTACAGAGACAGAGTGAGAGTCAGAGAGAGGGATAGATAGGGACAGACAGACAGGAACAGAGAGATATAAGAAGCATCAATCATCAGTTTTTCATTGCGACACCTTAGTTGTTCATTGATTGCTTTCTCATATGTGCCTTGACCATGGGCCTTCAGCAAACCAAGTAACCCCTTGCTCAAGCCAGCAACCTTGGGCCCAAGCTAGTGAGGTTATGCTCAAACCAGTTGAGCCCATGCTCAAGTGGTGACCTCGGGACCTCGAATCTGGGTCCTCTGCATCCCAGTCTGATGCTCTATCCACTGCTCCATCGCCTGGTCAGGCTGCACTGGGTTTTTGACATCAAAATCCAACCTTCAGGAATCTACCCTGAAGATAAACAAAATAGATATGCTAAAGTTATTTATTATAATATTATACTTGAAAAATATTGGAAATGACTTAAATTCCACCACAAAGGAGAGTCTATTGTGTAGGTGTGCTGAATTATATATAGCACTATGGTACTGTGAAAAGGAGTGAGGAGGGTCTCTGTGAAGTAATATGGAATGATTTCAGGACGTACTGCTAAGTGAAAAGGAAAAGTACAAAAAGTACATATAGCATGCTATCCTTTGTGTGAGAAAGAAAGGGATGTAAGGATATAAAAAATACATATAAATTTACACATCTGTGCAAAAGAAACACAGAAAAAATTACTGAGAAACTACAGACTGCTATCTACAGAAGTTGGTGAGAAAGGTGTGGAAAGAAAAAATGAACCAAGACAAGTTAATAGGGATGAAAAGGATTACACTAATCTGAATATATGTGTGTGTGTGTGTGTGTGTGTGTAAATATATATATATATTTATAGAGGTTTGATTTTTAGAATCATAGCAATGTTTTACATACAAACCTTCTCCTTAATAAGTAATTAAAATCAATCAGGTAGTGGAGGAAATCAAAACTGGAATATGGTTAGTATCAAATGAACCAAACTATATCACAAGTCAGTGGCATAACTGTACTGAACTGAATGGATTAAAAAAAACCCCAATCTAAATAGCTTTAGAAAAATCATATTTTGATTGGATATTGTGAGGTTAAAGATAAAAAGAACTGTAAACAAATATTGTTATCTAGTCAGTAAATCTGTACTCATCAAAACTAGACTAACAGTTGTATACATTTTTATATGTATACTAGTGTTGAACAAACAAGTGAATATATTATAGGTAATGAAAGCCTGGCCTCTCGCTATTGGAGAAAGAAGTTACAGATGGGTAGAGAAGAGTTGAATGAACTGCACGGTGGTGGATTGGAATCATAGGTATCAATATGAATTCATGGTGTTTTATATACATGTAGCTAGGTAGTTGTAGAGATAACTGTCAACACTGATATAAATAAATAATCAAATAAATAAATGAAGAGAAGGGACAGCTCTTCTCTACAGAAAATTTCCAATTAAAAAATATAGGAGGCATAAAAGAATAAGATCCACAGAGTAAAATTATCGGGCAAGAGTTTGAGGAGAAACTGCATTTTAGCACACTTTCAAACTATCTTTGTTAATTACAAAAGGAATAATAGTAACTTTAGAGAGGAAAGCTTTGCAGACACCACCTAAGACAATGACTAAAATTAACACCACAAGTATAAGGCATGACCCTCCGATGGTCACTGAGAAAAACAAACCATTATTTTATGTAGTATTCTTGCCTCAAAGGCTTAAGTTCCTTCTAATCATGAGAAAAAACAAATTAAGCACCATTTTCCCAAATAGCTGACCAACACTCTGCAAGAACATGAAAGACAAAGAAAAAATGAAGAATTGTCACAGATTATGCAGAGAAGACTAAGGAAGCAATGTGTCCCTGATTAGGTCCTGGAGCAGAAAGTTATTGCGAAGAAGCTGGTGTTGTTGGAATAAGGTCTCTAGTTTTGAGAATAGCACTGTAACAATGCTAATGTCCTGGTTTTGATAAATGAACTATGGGTATCTATGTTATTAACATTGAAGGAAGCTGTCTGAATGGTATATACATCAACTCTGAGCTACTTTTTTAGGGTTTTTTTTAGGCACATGTGGGAGTCTGTCTGACTGTCTCTCCCCGTTTCCAGCTTCAGAAAAATACAAAAAAAAAATGCTGGATAATATTTCATTGTATGGATCTACCACATTTTATTATCCATTCATGTGTCGACAGGCACCGGGTTGCTTCTGCCTCTGAGCTGTTGTGAACAGTGCTGCAAAGAACATGGGTGCACAAATATCTCTGAGTCCCTGCTTTCAATCCTCTGGATATGTACCCACAAGTCAGATTGCTGAATCATATGCGATCTATTCAATATTTACTTTTTTAATATTTTTAATTGTGAAATCTATATACACAAAGAGTACATTATATCTATATATTGAATATTCATACGCATAAAGCAGAAATAAAATTTAAAGGATAATAAAACATTCACTTCTTACCAGCTTAAGTAATACGAACACCTTCGAAGTCTCTATAATTACTTCCTTAATTTTATTCCCACACTCTCCTGCCACAGATAACCACTGCTGTCAATATTGCATTATTCACATCCTTCTTTCTTTATGGTTTCACCATCTGTGTATTTTTCTTTCTTTCTTTCTTTCTTTCTTTCTTTCTTTCTTTCTTTCTTTCTTTCTTTCTTTCTTTCTTTCTTTCTTTCTTTCTTTCTTTCTTTCTTTCTTTCTTTCTTTCTTTCTTTTGTATTTTTCTGAAGCTGGAAACGGGGAGAGAGAGTCAGATAGACTCCCGCATGTGCCCGACCGGGATCCACCCGGCACGCCCACCAGGGGCGATGCTCTGCCCACCAGGGGGTGATGCTGTGCCCCTCCGGGGCGTCGCTCTGCCGAGACTAGAGCCACTCTAGTGCCTGGGGCAGAGGCCAAGGAGCCATCCCCAGCACCCGGGCCATCTTTGCTCCAATGGAGCCTTGGCTGAGGGAGGGGAAGAGAGAGACAGAGAGGAAGGGGGGGGGGTGGAGAAGCAAATGGGCGCTTCTCCTATGTGCCCTGGCCGGGAATCGAACCCGGGTCCCCCACACGCCAGGCCGACGGTCTACCGCTGAGCCAACCGGCCAGGGCCCTGTGTATTTTTTTTTTCTAAATAATATTGCTTAATCTATGAAACAGTGAATTAATATGGCCTATGAACTCTGCAAACTGCAATCAAGGTATTTAGATCTGAGCCATCACAAGGCTCAATCTGCTAACAAGCTCACCACATGGCTGTTGGTAGGACTCGGGTACTCCCTGGTTGTTGTCTGGTGACATTGACTCTTGGTCACTGAGCCTTTCTATAGGTCAGCACACAACATTGCAGCTAGCTTCCCTCAGAGCGAATAAGGGAGAGAAGAAGAAAGAGGTAAGAGGAAGTAAGTCACCATTTTTTGTGCAACCTTATTTTGGAAGTACTTATTGTTGTATTCTGTTTAGTAAAAGCAAGTCACTAGGTCCAGTCAGCACTCAAGGAGAGGTAATGATACAAGGGCATGGACTGGAAGTGGAAGTCACTGGGGACTGTCCCGAAGGCTGCCTGCCACAGACAACTGACAGCAGCAAGGAGGGCAAAAGGAAGAGCAGGGTCGAAAGCTGGAAGGATAACTAGGTCTACTTCAGACATCTGAGTATAAAACGTTGGTGAGTATTTAGGTTGAGGTGTCCATCTGGAAGTCTGAAGTTAAGCCTGAGACTCCAGTCAGGTAATAAATAGAACTCGAGATTTAGGTATCTCCAACCTGTCAACTGTGGTTAAAGCCACTGGTGAGAAGCAAGGAACACTTAAAGAAAATGTGCAAGCTGATTTGGGAGCACCAATATTTAAGACACACGTAGATAGAGAGGAACTCACAAAGGAGATATGAATGGGAGGAACAGAGAGGCTGGACAATGAAGGGTGAAGTATCACGGAAACCAAGGACAAGAGTATTTGAAGAGGGGAGAAATCACCCATGGCAACAGCACAGGGAAATCTATTAAGATGAGTACTGGGAAGTATCCCCAGAATTAGAAATTAAACTGAATGAGTTTAGACTCCCGTCTCGGGAAAGCTAGAAGGAAGCTGTATATCACCTTTTGTGTGAGTATGTTGTTACACTCATGGGGCTATTTGAGAGAGATTGTAAATTCCCATTCAGCCAGTCACTATCCAATAAAGAGCCTGAATTTTGAAACACTTTCTGTTAACACCCTACCTGTAAAGTCAATTCTATATTTCTTGAACATGTACTTCATTCTTCTATGCTCTTGAAAAATGATAGACTATTTCTATCATTGCTGATCATCTAAAATGAATCTCCCCATCACAGATTTCGTTAGTACTCAGCTGTCATGCCTTTCCTCAGCCAAATATTTATTTATTATATTGAATCGCAATCTCATCCTTTCTTTCTGCTCCTTTTTAAACAGAAAAATAATATTTTGGCAATTTTTGCAATGCCTATGCCTTGAGGGAGTGTAAATATAAGCATAATTGATTTTCCAAACTTCTTTTTTCCCCCTATGTTCCAGTGCTCTACGCATTGTAGGTGAAATGACTGACAAGTCAGCCTTGATTGCTAATTAGAAAGCAGACTATGTTGGAAGCACAGCACATACATCCAGCTTGCTCTCAGGGCAAACTCTGGAAATGTGACACTTCTCCATGCTGCATTGCTTGCTTTCTAATGACCTGGTCTTTTGCTTTGACTTCCCCATTCAGGAATTACAGTAGCTATGTCTGGTGGGTCAGGGGTGATTACTAATTGAATGGTGGAATTCACTTTGTCTCACCTTGACTAATTGTCTCTCCCCCTTTCCCTTTCGAAGTGACACTTTTCCTCACACACACAAAAAAGCCATTTCTTCCCTTTTCGCCTTGGCCGGATAATAAAGGCTAGTGCTCTTATCCCCGTATGAAGCCCAAATTCTCAAGGTAATTTTACTTCAAAGGGTTGGTGAAATAGGAATGCCATCCTCTCCTCTTTCTAACTCTGGTATAAAGAGGTCTTTTTGTGTTAGTGCCCTAAATGACGAGTTAAGACCCTCGGGGTTCCTATTCTTCTCTGCGTCACCTCCGCAATCAGCTAGTGGCCCTGAAAGGCGAGGCCATCTTTGCCTTTGTGTTTGAAATGAGAGTTCACTGCTCACACTAGGAAATCTGTGGGCACCTGGGGCCTGAAAAGTAAAAATTGATTTTCTTTCACCCTCCCACTAATCTGAATGTCACCTCCAAAGTGCTCAAGATTTAATTGATCTGTGACAACTTCCTGCAACCACAGCCCCCCTATGAAGGATTAAGAACATTAAGGAGGCCTGAAGCACAACATTGAGGGTAGGGGGGGTCATCCTGTTTTTCTTTCTGGGGCTTCTTCATTAAGCATTTCAATAGAACTTGATTTTTTTACAAGTGCTTTAAGCTAGTTTTCCTTTGCTTATTTGAAGGTGACTTGGTAGCATCATAGGGACTGAACCACATAAAATTGTCTGTGTTTGCATGTTTTCCAGTTTTAAAGATGTCATTTTCTTATGGTTCAGCATTAGCTACTGTCACGTATGTGCAAGATTGAGCCCAGGTAGATGAAATAAATTCTGAGTTCATATCTAGAATTTTTGTCCTTATAACTAATGGATTAATTATGTTACTCATTTATTCATTAACAAAACATTTGTTGCATATTTATTCCTGTACTGAGCATCAAGGCAAGTATGCCGGGAGTTGGGTAAGTACTGGTACTGCTTAATTACCCATTCGACAAATTAGGCATGCATGTAAGGCCCTGCAAAACAGGGCAATATATTGTCTGTAATTTAGTTTAAAATCATTCAGCAGAGAAAGTCTAATACCTATGTGTGCATTTAGCTAGTTTAACCTACCTCCAGGGGCAGCTTGCTAATATTTGAAGTACCTTAATCAGAAATACATACTCCAGGGGAGGTTAGTTAGCATTTGAACGACTTTAATCAGGTAGCTACTGTAAATGTGTAACTCTCAGCCATCTCAATTAGCACTGGAGGGTTTATTAACCAGCTGGAGGGGTGCTAGCAATAATTTTAAATTAGTGAAATAAGTAGTATTCAAGATCAGCATATTGGCTAGGCATACGGCACAGGAACCACTGCCCGCGCAGGAATGCAGTACGTGACACTAGGGTGGTCTTGATCCAGAGTTTCTATTAGAAGCATGACCTGTGGCAGCGCAGTGGATAAAGCGTTGACCTGGAACACTGAGGTTGCTGGTTCAAAACCCTGCATTTTTCCGGTCAAGGCACATATGGAAGTTGATGCTTCCTATTCCTCCCCCTTTCTCTCTCTCTCTCTCTCTCTCTCTCTCTCTCTCTCTCTCTCTGCCTCTCCTCTCTAAAATGAATAAATAAAAAGAAAAAAAACAACAAAATATGTTAAAAAAAAAAGGAAATCCTATAGAAGGTTGGATGGCTTTCTGTTGCAGGGGTATTGTTTGCATTCATTCTGAGTAAATCTTTTGGAAAAGGTACCTATTGCAGTGCTTATCGGGAAGAAAACGGGAAAATTCATGGAACTTATAATATTGAACATATAATTGTACATGATTAGGTTTCTTTCCAGAAAAAGCATTCTGACAGCAGTGTAGAGGACGCACGGGGTTTGCTCAGGGGCTGGACAGAGTGGGGCCCCGTGGAGATTATGGCAGCTGCGTGAGGATGAAAGTCGGTCTAAGGCTGCGGTGGTGTGAGTGGATGGAAAGGATAGACTTGAGAGATCTACAAGAGAATAATAAACAAATTATGTAAATAAGGCATAAAAAGAGGGCCTGTGGGTGAGAGGGAGTCATAAGGACAACCCCAGGGTAATTGATTTATACGATGCCGTTTACTAAAATGTAGAACCAAAGGTGAGGAAGAGGTTTGGGGGCTAGTTGAAAATAAGCTATATTTTTTTATTTTTTCAAATTTTTATTTATTAATTTTAGTGAGAGAGGAAAGGAGAGAGAGAGGCACATTAATCCCTTCCTGTATGTGCCCTGACCAGGAATCAAACTGGTAACCTCTGCGCTTGGGGATGAAGCTCTGACCAAGAGCAAGAATAAGTTACTTTTAAATAAGATAAATGAGAAGCCTGTCAGACATTCGGGTGGAGCAGTCCACTGAGTAGCTGTACATTGGAGGCTCAGGAGGGAGACCTGGGCATGAGATAAATATTTCACGCATTTAACAAACATCTATTCATCATTTTCTATGTTCCAGGCCAAGATTGGTGTGATCCCTAGCCTCATTATAATTATAATATTTGGCAGACACAGGATAACGGGTGCATTTGAAGCCTTAAAGATGAGGTCACCTAAGGAGAGTGTAGTTAAAAGTGCAGAAGCAGGATTCCATGAATGATTAACATTTCAGATGCAGGAAGAAGAAAAGAACTAATGATGTGAAAGCTAGTGTACGAATGAAAATAGAGGACTGGCCAGGTAGAAGGAAAATGGGAACAGAATGATACCAAGGACATCAGGTATACACAAGTTTTCAGGAGGAAATGGCGAATGATAACAAATATTGCAGAGATCAAATAAATAAGGAGTGGAAATATTCATTTTATATGGCACTTTGGAGGTATATGAATGAGATAATGAGAGGTGATAAAATGGAAATAAATCTTTTAAGATCTTGGTCATAAAGAGGTTCTAGGAATTAATGGTGGGGGTTTGGGAGAGCATCTGGCTTGATATGCTTTGGGGGCGGAACTTTGTAAAAGTGACTGCCCACAAATGGCTAAGTAAAACAATTCAAACAACGAAATGCCCCATAGTAAAGGAGACCAAATAAGTGATCAGTTTCAAACTTTGTTTATTATAAAGAAAACAAATACCCTGGTAGCTACGTATTTTGAGATGCAACCTGCGAAGTGTTGGGCTTCTCTATCACAAACCTGTAATGTGAGCATCAAGCAGACAGACAGTATCCCGTGAACACTCTCACTGAAGTGAGGGGGACAGGTGTGCTGACCAGACAGGCCCTTTCATGTCTGCTGGAGCTCTTTTACTTTACACGGGATGTGGTTCCAGGGGTCATACTCCATTACAATAGAGTTAGCATCTCTGGGAATATTAAACTTTTACTGGAAATAAGTGCTATCTTATCTTTCTGAACAATTAAGTACTTTCAAGACATATTATGGGAAAAAAATTCAAAACTCTGACCTCTCTAAATTTACTCTTTATTTTTTTCAGATTCTCTATAGAGTTGTTTATAGTTAAGAATAGTTTTCATTAGAAAGTACACATGGAGTCTACTAGCAATTAAAAGGAGCCAAATCTAGCCCCAGGACCAAAACTGAGGCCTACAACATGGCTTTGAGGTTAAATGGGCTTGGGCAATTCTGTAATTCATTTGATATGACCCATGGCAAGTTATTTAGCCTGACACTCAGTTTTCTTAACTATATAATCTAGGATAATAAAAAGAGCTTTACAGGAAAATTGTAAAATAATACACATGAAGTGTTTTAAAGAAGTAGTTTGTTTAATAGCAAATATATATATATTTGGTATATAAATTGGGTTGACATCATTGGTTAAATCTGAGCAACATCTGTTCAGCATCTATACGCAAAGTAGTCTGTCACAAACACTGCAAAAAGGTAAGAAATAGCCAGTATAAAAGATGGTAAATGACTTTTTTTTCTGTTTACACCAATAGATAAAAAATGTAGTGAAATTGATGCAGGAGGGATTTAGATTAAAGTGCAGCAGAATACAATTTCAAACTGCAGTGAAATGCCACCATGCCATTATAAAAGAGTCAATAAAAACCTTGAATGGAGCATTAAAAGAAAAAGGTAGTAATTGTTACTTTGAGATTATTTAAGTGTTTGAAAATGATGTTGTTTCCATGGTTTCACGCTATCTTTTTCATTTTATACTCTCAGAGTGGGTTGGGCCACTTTTATATTGTGAGCCACTCAGTATCTCTACAAATGGAGAAATGCTAAAATTAGGATTAAAACTGTGGAATATAAGAAAAAAAAATACACATATGTATGCTTATGTATATGTATATCTATGATTGATTCTTTTTTGTTTGTGTGTGACAGAGACAGTGAGAGAGACAGAGATAGGGACAGACAGGAAGGAAGAGAAACGAGAAGCATCAATTCTTTGTTGTGGCTCCTTAGATGTTCATTGATTGCTTTCTCATATGTGCCTTGACCAGGAGCTCCAGCAGAGAGAGGGATCCCTTGCTCAAGCCAGCTACCTTGAGCTCAAGCCAGCAACCTTGGGCTTCAAGCCAGTGACCTTTGGGCTCAAGCCAGTGGTCATGGGGTCATGTCTATGATCCCGCACTTAAACTGGTAAGTCTGTGCTCAAGCAGATGAGCCCACACTCAAGCCAGCGACCTTGGGGTTTTGAATCTGGATCCTCTGCATCCCAGTCTGATGCTCTATCTGCTTGCCTGGTCAGGATATGATTGATTCTTTTAACACAAAAATACAATGTAATATAAAGAGGCTTTTCACAAAGTAGTCACATAACTTATAAAAGCTTATTTCAAAGTCTGCAATGGTAACTATGAAGAACATCTTGCAATCTTGCCAGTGTAACCTTGGGAACATATCACAACTTACATTTGACTGAACTACACTGGCCTGCATGCATCTGAGATCTGGGTTTCCCATGCACATAAGCCACAAACTCTTGGTGATGGACTCTGACCCATACCTCTGAAAGTTCAATCTCTGGCATAACAAAGATGCTTGAGAAAAGTTTGTTGAATTAATCAGTGAGTTCTTTTGTACTGATGATCACCTAGGAAGTTGGCTGAAGTTCTTTCAAACTGGTGTGCTGCTAGATTGGGTAATAGCTTGAGATTCCATTCATTTTACAAAGAGACAGAACACATTACTGTTGCAGGGCTTCAGCACTCATTATATGGGTAACTTCCTTTAATCAGAGAGTGCTTGGTGCCGAGCAGAAGCGGGAAAGTGGAAGGTGGAGATGGATGTGGACAACAAAGCTTCATCAGCTTCAGTTTGCTTGGACTGTTACTGTCGAGAGCACTGAAGGATTTGGGATTTTACAAAACAAAATGACACAGTCTCAACGTGGCAGTACTCTATTAGGCATTAATTC
Source organism: Saccopteryx bilineata (assembly GCF_036850765.1). Classification (NCBI taxonomy): domain Eukaryota; kingdom Metazoa; phylum Chordata; class Mammalia; order Chiroptera; family Emballonuridae; genus Saccopteryx; species Saccopteryx bilineata. The sequence goes on along the minus strand of NC_089497.1, from coordinate 83,473,403 downwards.
TATCAGCAGCAGCATCTGGGCAGTCCTAATTTTCCTAGAAATTAAGAGAAAACCATCTGTCTTTATTTTATTTTATTTTTTTTTAGCGAGACAGAGAGAGACAGGGAGAAAGATGAGAAGCATCAATTCTTTGTTGCATCACCCTAGTTATTCATTGGTTGCTTTCTCATATGTGCCTTGATGAGGGTGGGGGTGGGTGAGGGCGCTCCAGCTGAGCAAGTGACTCCTTGCTAGAGCCAGCGACCTTTGGGGCTTCAAGTGACCACCTTTGGACTTAACCAGTGACCACAGCGTCATGTCTATGATCCTGGGCTCAAGCTGGTGAGCCTGCACTCAAGCTGCTGACCTTGAGGTTTTGAACCTGGGTCTTCTGCATCCTAGTCAACACTCTAGCACTGAGCCACCACCTGGTCAGGTGAAAACCATCTGTTTTTAAACACAACGTGTAATCCCTGTTAATAATTCAAAGGTATGCTAACTCCAGAGACATAGTTGCCACCTTTAGACTTCATGTAAGTAGGTTAGACTAGGCCAATTGACCTTATGCAAGATGCTTGTTCTCACTGTTAGACTTCCTTCTCATCTCATTGTGATTCACTTCTGAAAAAGAGGAAGCAGGGTAGAGCATTTAAATCCTCCTTAAATTGATGCAGTTTAGTAGGCTTAGTTTGGAAAGCTTCTGAGTCCTGGGGGCCTGTTTTTTTTCCATTCTAGATGGGCTAATGTTTCTGATCATTCCCCCCAAGTACGTAATTAATTTGTACTGGTGTGCTGGAGAACAGGGAAGGCAGGTTGCTTTCGTTTTGAGTCTTTAAAAGACTCCAGCCTCTTTTATCCATGAGATCTTTCAGCATTCCTGGGCACCAGAGGTAGGAGTAGCAGCAGCAGTAAAACTAGTACTAGTGCTAGTACTGATACTAATATTACTAAATAATAAACCCATTATGATTTTGGATTTAGAAGGTATCCACCTAAAAAATCCATGGATTGTAGAAAATATGGCTAATATCAGATTCCCTAAAAGTTAAAGTAAAAATCAGACTCACCTCACTGAGGAAATTTAATTTAGTGAATTGAATGTTCAGTACATGTTTGATTCTATATTAGATATTTTTACAAGAAGAATGAAGATGACTATAGATTACAGTGTTTGCTTTTAAGCCCCAAATCTAAAAGTGGAGGCAAACTTTTCAAAGTGCTGTTGTCTTGCTGTTCCTTCTGTTCTTCCCCCTTCTCCTTCCTTCCATGCCTGCCTCCAGTCAACATTTACTGAGTGCCTATTTTGTGTTAGCCCTGAGGCCAGGTGCTGAGGTGGTGATGTGTAACTTTGGAAATTTCCTGGGCGAAACTGTCCCCCATACATGGCAACCAAAAGACAAGTGGATCTCTGTACCAGCTCACTGAATTCTTTAAAGTTTATATAGAAACCTTAACTGGGTTCAATCACATGTTCAGATGATCTCAACAATACTCACTCAAGACTGCATCGTTAAAAATGGCTCTGTCTCTGAGAACAGGGGTCAGCATGTATATTCCAAGGACAGGAGAGGAAATGAGGAGCCTTTGGTTTCCTGGGTCCAGCTCTCAGGTCCACCTCTTGATAGATGTCCTCTAACAAGGGGTATGGACATAAATAAGGAATTGGGCAATGCAGCCATCACTCATAGACTCAAAGAGGAACCTTTTACTTGGAGGCAGCAAGAGGTATTAGGTGCAAATGCTTGTGAGGGAGACAGTATGCATGTACATTTGTGGGGTCTCAAAAACTTTGGCTTCCACACTCTTCCTCTGACTCTCTTCTTCCCAGATATTCCAGGGAGGAGACAAAGAAAAGTAAGTCATCAGAGGAGACATTTTGAAGGTTCTTGTAAGTCACCTGGATATTTTTAGCTACTCTTTCTTTTGCTTAATAACTGTTATGGACTGACACCATTATGGACCATACTGTACGTAGGAATGCGTGTAGAAGTGAAAGCAGCAGACTCTTCTACTTAATCCTTTTGAGAAAGTTCTGAGATTCAAAGGTAAAGTAGCTAAAGGTTGGGGATGGTTTAGTTTTCCAGAGGTTAGGAAATGGAGCCTGAGATTAATTTTTATATTAGCTCCTTATTAGATATATTTTTTGAAAATATTTTATTTCATTCTGTAGGTTATCTTTTTACTCTTTGTTGTGCAGAAGCCTTTTAATTTGAAGCAATCCAATTTATCTATTTTTGCTTTTGCTCCTTGTTTTCTTCTAGGAATTTTATAGTTTCATGTCTCACATTTAAGTCTTTAATCCATTTTAAGTTGATGTATATGGTATAAGATATAGGTCTGATTTTCTTCTTTTGCATGTGGCTATCTAGTTTTCCCACTACTATCTATTGAAGAGACTATCCTTTCTTCACCCAGTTGTCTTGCCATCGTTTGTTTCTTTCTTTATTTATTTAATTTATTGTGTTTACATAGATTCTAGTGTTGCTCTGAGTGCATCACCCCTCCTCCGTATTCCCCTCAACATCTTCCTTGCCCTCTTCCCAACATTTCCCTTCCCCCTTCCCTTCAAGTTTATCCCATCCTATCATCCCCTTTCCCTTTGTCCTTTTTCCCTCTGGTCCCTTTGATCCCTCCTCTGTCTCCATTCTGTTTCTCAGTTCACATTGTTTCTTGTATTCCCCAAATAAGTGAGGTCATATGATATTTTTCTTTCTCTGCCTGGCTTATTTCACTTAACATAATAGTTTCCAGGTCCATCCATGTTGTTGCAAAAGGTAAGATTTCCTTCTTTTTCATGGCCTCATAGTATTCCATTGTGTATATGTACCACTGTTTATTATTCCACTCACCCACTGATGGGCACTTGGGCTATTTCTAGATCTTTGCTATTGTGAACAATGCTGCCATAAACATGGGGGGCATTTCTTTTTTTTTGAGTCAGTGATATGGTGTTCTAGGGATAGATTCCTAAAAGTGGGATGGCTGAGTCAAAAGGAAGTTCTATTTTTAATTTTTTGAGGAAACTCCATACTGTTTTCCACAGAGGCTGCACCAGTCTGCATTCACACCAGCAGTGCAGGAGGGTTCCCTTTTCTCTGCACCCTCTTCAGCACTTATTATGTGTTGTTTTGTTAATAACTGCCATTCTGACAGGTGTGAGGTGGTATCTCATTGTGGTTTAATTTGCATTTCTCTAATGATTAATGATGTTGAACATTTTTTCATCTGTGTATTGGCCATCTGTATGTCCTCTATGGAGAAGTGTCTATTCAGTTCTTATACCCATATTTTGATTGGATTGTTTGTCTTCCTGGTGTTGAGTTTCACAAGTTCTTTACAAATTTTGGTTATTAATCCCTTATCAGACATAATGTCGAATATGTTCTCCCATTGTGTGGTTTGCTTTTTTATTCTGTTCATATAGTCTTTAGCTGAACAAAAGCTTTATAGTTCAATATAGACCCATTTGTTTATTCAGTCTTATATTTCATTTACCCATAGAGATAAATCAGCAAATATATTTCTGCAAGAGAAGTCGGTGAGCTTACTTCCTGTGTTTTCTTCTAAGATGCTTATGGTTTCACCACTTACATTTAAGTCTTTTATCCATTTTGAGTTTATTTTTGTGAATGGTGTAAGTTGATGGTCTAGTTTCATTTTTTTGCAATTAGCTGTCCAATTTTTCCAACACCATTTGTTAAAGAGGCTGTCTTTACTCCATTGTATGCTCTTACTTCCTTTGTCAAATATCAGTTGTCCATAAAGGTGTGCGTTTATTTCTGGGTTCTCTGTTCTGTTCCATTGATCTATATGCCTGTTCTTATGCCAGTACTAAGCTGTTTCAAGTACATGGCCTTGTAGTATAAATTGATATCAAGAAGTGTGATACCTTCCAATTTATTCTTCTTTTTCAAGATTGCTGAGGCTATTTGAGTTCTTTTTTGGTTTCATATAATTTTTTGGAACATGTGTTCTATATCTTTGAAGTATGTCATTGGTATTTTAATTAGTATTGCATTGAATTTATAAATTGCTTTGGATAATATAGACATTTTAATGATGTTTATTCTTCCTAGCCATGAACACGGTATATGATTCCACCTGTTTGTATCTTCCTTGATTTCTTTTATCAATGTTTTATAATTTTCCAAGTACAAGTCTTTAATCTCCTTGGATAAATTTACTCCTAGGTACTTTATTTTTTTGTTGCAATAGTGAAGGCAATTGTTTCCTTAATTTCTTTTTCTGACAGTTCATTGTCAGTGTATAAAAATGCCTCTGATTTCTGTGTATTAATTTTATATCCTGCCACCTTGCTGAATTAATTTATCAGGTAAAGTAGTTTTTTGACAAAAACTTTAGGGTTTTTTATATACAGTATTATATCATCTGCAAATAATGATAGTTTTACTTTTTTTTTTTTCCAATTTGGATGCCTTTTATTTCTTCTTCTTGTTTGATTGCTGTGGCTAGGACTTCCAGGACTATGTTGAATAAGAGTGGTGAAAGGAGGCACCCCTGCCTTATTCCTGTAAGGGGATGGCTTTTAATTTTTGCCCATTGATTATGATGTTGGCTGTGGGTCTGTCATAGATGGCCTTTATCACGTTAAGGTATGTTCCCTGTATTCCCACTTTGCTGAAAATTTTGATCATAAATGGGTGCTGGATTTTATCAAATGCTTTTTCTGCATCTATTGAAATTATCATGTAGTTTTTCTCCTTCTTTCTGTTTATGTGATAAATCACATTAATTGATTTACGAATATTGTACCATCCTTGCCTCCCCAGAATAAATCCCACTTGATCATAATGTATGATATTTTCATGTATTGCTAGATCCGGTTGGCTAATATTTTGTTTAGAATTTTAGCATGTAAATTCATCTGGAATTTTGGCCTAAAATTTTCTTTCTTTGTGTTGTCTTTGCCTGGTTTTGGAATCAGAATTATGCTCACCTCATAAAAGAAACTTGAAAGTCTTCCTTCCTCTTGAATTTTTATATATAGTTTGAGAAGGATAGGAGTTAGTTCTTCTTTGAAATTTTGGTAAAATTCACTTGTGATGCTATCTGGCCCAGGGCTTTAGTTTGTTGGGAGTATTTTGATAACTGTTTCGATCTCATTTGTTGTAATCGGTCTGTTTAGATTTTCTGATTCTTCCAGATTAAGTTTTGAAAGATTATATGTTTCAAGGAATTTGTCCATTTCACCTAGGTTGTCTAATTTTTCGGCATATAGTTCTTCATAGTATTTTCTTACAATATTTGTACTTCTGTTGTGTCATTTGTTATTTCTCCACTCTCATTTCTAATTTTATTTATTTGAGTCCTCTTTTTTCCTTAGTGAGTCTGGTTAAAGGTTCATTGATCTTGTTTACCCTTTCAAAGAACCATCTCTTGGTTTCATTGATCCTCTGTATTGTTTCTTTAGCCTCTATGTCATTTATTTCCACTCTGATCTTTATTATTTTGTTCCTTCTACTACCTCTGGGATTTACTTGCTGTTCTTTTTCTAGTTCTTTTAGATGCAAGGTTTAAGTTGTTTATTTGTGCTTTTTCTAGCTTTTAAATGTATATGTATAGTGTTATGAACTTCCCTCTCAGTACTGCTTTTGCTGTGTCCCATCAATTTTGAGTTGTTGTATGCTCATTATCACTCATTTCTAGGAATTTTTTTATTTCTTCTTTGATCTCATTGTTAATGCATTTGTTATTTAATAACATGCTATTTAGTTTTCATGTCTTTGAATATTTTTGTTTTTCTGTTGTGATTGATTTCTAGTTTCATGTCATTGTGATCAGAGAAAGTGCTTGATATAATTTCAATTTTCTTAAATTTATTTCGACTGCTTTTGTGCCCTAATGTGTGGTCTATCTTAGAGAATGTACATGAGCATTTGAAAAGAATGTGTATTCTGCTGCTTTAGGGTGAATGGTTCTGAAGATATCTATTAAATCCAGTTGATCTAGTGTGTGCTTTAAGTCTGCCTTTTTTTTTTTTTTATTAATTTTCTTTCTTGAGGATCTATCTAATGATGTTAGTGGAGTATTGAAATCTCCTACTATTATAGTATTGCTGTTGATCTCACCCTTTATATCCATCAAAATCTGCTTTATATATTTAGGTGCTACTATATTAGGTATGTAGATATTTATAAAGGTTATATCTTCCTGTTGGATTGCTCCCTTTATTATTATGTAGTGGCCTTCTTTATCTCTTACTATAGCCTTTTTTTAAAGTCCATTTTGTCTGATATAAGTACTGTCACCCCAGCTTTTTTTCATTTCCATTTGCATAAAATATTTTTTTCTATATTTTTTACCTTCAATCTATATGTATGTTTTTTTTTTTGAGGAGTGTCTCTTGTAGACAGCATATATATGGGTCCTGTTTTGTTATCCATGCAGCTATTCTATGTCTTTTGATTGGATCATTTAATTCATTTACATTTAAGGTTATTATTGATATGTAGTTGTTTATTGACATTTTATTCTTTAAAGCGATATTCCTCTTTTACTATATTCTTTTCTCTTTTTGTTCTGTTTACAACAGGCCCCTTAACATTTCTTGCAGCATTTGTTTGGTTTTAGTGAATTTCTTGAATTTTCTTTTTTTTAGTCTGGGAAGCTTTTTATTTGTTTTTCAGTTTTAAACAATATCCTTACCAGATAAAGAAGTCTTGGTTTTAGGCTCTTGTTTTGCATTACTTTGAATATATCTTGCCATTCTCTTCTGACTTCAAGTGTTTCTGTTGAGAAGTCAAATGTCATCCTTATGGGGGCTTCTTTGTAGGTGATAGCCTTCTTTTCTCTAGCAGCTTTTAATATTTTCTCTTTATCTCTTAGCTTTGGTATTTTAATTATAATGTGTCTTGGTATAGGTTTCTTTGGGTTTCTCTTTAATGTAGTTCTCTGTGCTTCTTGAACTTGTGTGACTTTTTCTTGCATCAATTTAGAGAAGTTTTTAGCTATGATTTGATTGAACAAGGTCTCTATCCCTTGTTTTTTCTCTTCTTGTTAAGGAACCCCAATGTTATGGATGTTGTTTCTCTTTAGGTTGTCACAGAGCTCTGTTAGAGTTTCCTCATATTTTTTCAGCCTGTTTTCTTTTTGCTGCTTTGCTTTCATGTTTTTGTTTATCTTGTCTTCTAAATATCTGATTCGATTCTCTGCTTCATCCAGCCTGATTTTTTTTAATTTTTATTTATTTATTTATTTTTACAGAGGCAGAGATAGACAGGGACAGACAGACAGGAATGGAGAGAGATGAGAAGCATCAATCATTAGTTTTTCGTTGCGACTTCTTAGTTGTTCATTGATTGCTTTCTCATATGTGCCTTGACCACGGGCCTTCAGCAGACCAAGTAACCCCCTGCTGGAGCCAGCAACCTTGGGTCCAAGCTGGTGAGCTTTGCTCAAACCAAATGAGCCTTTGCTCAAGCTGGTGACCTCGGGGTCTCGAACCTGGGTCCTTCCACATCCCAGTCCAATGCTCTATCCACTGCGCCACCACCTGGTCAGGCTCATCCAGCCTGATTTTTAATTGCTTCTAGTGTAGACTTCATTACTGATATTGTATTTGTCGTTTCTGACTGGTTCTTCTTTTTTATTTCAATGTCCTTTTTGATGTTTGTTATCTCTTTACTTATGTATTCATTGTGTCCATCCATTGTTGTTCTAAGATCTTTCAGTATTCTAATAATAATTATTTTAAAGTCTGCATCGGGTAGTTTCCTTATTTCCATCTCACTCAGTTCATTTTATAAAGGTTTTTTTTGTTGGTTCATTTGGATTGCACTTCTCTGTCTTCCCATTTTGTCTCTGTATACTCTCCTCATTTGGGTGTGTTGTTTGTAGAGCTGGCTAAGTCGAGGGTTGGTGTTGTCTGCCTTTAATTTTCAGTTGTGTTATTTCTAGGTCTTCTTGGGTTGGCATAGGCTGTTGTTTGTCCTTGCTATCATTGTTTAAGATCAGATGACTGTAGTTATGTGTTTCTGAGCTCTGTATTCTATTCCATTGGGCACAATATTTTGAAATCAGGATATGTAATACCTCCATCTTCCTTCTTGCTTAAGAACACTTTGGCTATTTAGAGTCTTTTTTGGTTTCATAGGAATTTGAGGATTAAAAATTTTTGTAAAGAATGCCATTGGAATTTTTAATAAGGATTACAATAAATCTGTAGATCACCTTGGGTAATATGACATTTTAACAATATTAATTCTTACAATCCAGGAACATGAAATGTCTTTCCACTTATCTGTATCTTGTTTAGTTCCCTCATCAATGCTTTATTATGACAAAAATTTTAAACTAGATTTTAAGATTCTCTGTGCTTTGGTCTTCAACAACCTTCCTACTTCAGTTTTCTGCTATTCTTGAATTGGCTATCTATGCTTTGCCTGAACTGAACTGCCTTTTGAATACACTTTCTCAACTGAATACTTTTTTTTATGCTATAGAGAAGCCTAAATGAAGATGCCTTTCTCTACTTTCATCCTCATCTATGTATTTACCTAAATATATCCTTTATGTTCTACCCCCTGCCTCCATAACATCTTAACTTATCCACCACAATAATCCATTTCCTTTTTAAAAAAATTCAGTGCACTTAATTTGAATCTCTTTCATGCTGGTGAGACATTTTTCTTTTCATGTCCTTTCCTGTAATTGGCCATAGACCTATCAAAGACAGGGACCTGCCTGACCAGGCAGTGGCAGAGTGCATAGGGCATTGAACTGAGATGCAGAGGACTCAGGTTTGAAATTCTGAGGTTGCCATTTTGAGCCCAAAGGTTGCTGCCTTGAAGCCCAAGATCACTGGCTTGAGCAAAAGGTCACTTGCTCTACTGTAGCCCCCCATTCAAGGCACATATGAGAAAGCAGTCAATGAACAACTAAGGAGCCAAAATGAAGAATTGATTCTTCTCATTTCTCTTCCTTACTGTCTGTCTGTCCCTACCTGTTTCTTTTTCTGTCTTTCTCTGTCTCTGTCTCTCTGTCTCTCTGTCTCTCTCTCTCTCTCACACACACACACACACACACACAAAGACAGCAACCTTGTCCTGACCATTTTTGTAGCCCTGACAATGTCTTGCACATAGCAAAAACTCAAGAAACATTTGATCAATAAAAACAAACTTTCAGAATTTAAAGTTGAACATTTTGGATTTTTCTGAGCATTATCTTAACTTTAGTTTACTGCTAAATTTCTAAAACTGACTCTCATCTTATAGTATCTTTTTTCTGTTGATTCTTTTCACCCAGGCTCCCTCGAGCTATTTCTGGCCATTTCTTCTTGTCATCTTCATATATAGTCAGTTTCTATATCTTGTTAATTTTTCATTTAATGAGATCTGTCTTTGTCTAGATTGTAATTGTCTGAGGTTTTCCAATAGCCTGCTGAATAACCATCTTGACTGTAGGCTTTCCATCTCTAATTTTCCTTCCCACCACCCCACAAAGCCAGACTCACTTGTCTAAGAAGTAATAATAATAATAGATAATATTTATTAGCACTCAGGAAGCACTAGGCATTGTATTTATGTACTGTGTCTCATATTCCCAACAACTTAACAACACAATGTTAAGGACTAAATTTTTTTGTCCTCTCAACATTCATATGTTGAAACCCTACCCCCTAATGTGACTATTTAGAGAGAGGGCCTTCAAGGAGGTGTTAAGGTTAAGTAAAGTCTTAAATATAGGGTCTTGATCTGTAAAGATTAGTATCTTTATAAGAAGAGATATTAGAGGGAGAGAGAGCTTGTTTGCTCTATCTCCATATATAGCTACTAAAGAGAAGACCATATAAGGATGCAGAGAGGAGCTGGCCATTTGCAAGCTAGAAAGAGTGTCTTCCCCAGAAACTGACATTGCTGGCCACTTGCTTTTGTACTTCTAGTCTCCAGAATTCTGATAAAACTGCTGTTTCAGCCGCCTAGTCTATGTTTGCTCTGGCAGCCTGACTAGACTAACATAAGTAGATTATAATATTAAGATAATAAGGCTCAGAGTAGCAAAATGACTTGCTCTAAGTCTCATAGCTTACAGATGGTAGAGCTAGGATTTTGATCCATGTATCACCAATGCCAAATTCCTGTTCTTAACCATTATGCTATATTTTTTATGCTTTCATATTTTGCTCACAAAGGTATTAAAGAAAGCTAGCTTTTTGAAGAAAAATGCCTGATTTATAGTGCTTGGCAATTACTGTGGTGTAAATATTCCCATATTTCAAACTGGTAGTGGTTTAGCAACTAGTTTTGTATATTTAGTAATGGGTTTTGCAAGCAAATGCAAGCTGCCTCTAGCATACCACTGGTCACTCCCTTTTTAAAGAACCTCTTAAAAAATGTTCTAACATGAGTGAAAACACTATGAAGGCAAGAACAATGCTTATATTTTCAATTACTGCAGCAGGTTTTCCAAAAGTATTTGTTAAATATTTATTAGTTACTTAAGAGATTTCATGTTTATTATTATTGTTAACTAATGGTCCAAGAGGTAAGTATTATACTTATTTTAAAAATAGGAAAAATGAGGTTTAGTAGAGCAACTTGATATCTTCTTATTCTTATTCTGAAGCAAGAATTTTGCCTTTTCTGTGGTTTCAACAAAAGCAGAGTATTAAGAACTCAATGAACACTTGAGGTATGATTGCTTTTGTCACATTGAGAATTCTTGCTCCTAAATTTGTAAAGTGTGCAATTCCTGTTAATTAATTATTTCTTGTTTTATATGGGTGATGATAATGATGTGTATGTGCATATGTATGCCCACACATGAATTTATGCCTGCACCTAGAGCAATATAATAGTGGTTTTCCCTTTTTTAAAATTAATTTTAATTTATTGTGTTAACATGGATTCAATATCCCACTTGATATAACACCCTCAACCCCCAACCGCATGCTATCCATTACACCCCCATTGTCTACCTCCCTTCCCTCTGGGATTGCTGTCCTATTATCTGTATCTATGTGTTATGTATATATAATTTTACTAATCCCTTCACTTTCTTTGATCCCATCTCTCATGCCCTTACCCTCCAACACCTGTCCTTCTGCTCCTTGTGACCCATATTTGCCTCTATTTTATTCCTCAGATCATCTTGTTCATTAGATTGCACATGTAAGTGAGATCATATGATATTTTTCTTTCTCTGCTTAGCTTATTTCACTTAGCATAATAATTTACAGGTCCACCCATGCCATTGCAAAAGATAAGATTTTCTTCTTTTCTACAGCTCTATAGTATTCCATTGTGTATATGTACCACAGCTTTTTAATCCACTCATCCACTGACAGACACTTGGGCTATTTCCAGACCTTGGCTATTGTAAACAATGCTGCAATAAACACGAGGGTGCATATATTTTTTTGAATCAGTGTTTTGGGATTCTTAGGACATATTTCTGAAAGTGGATTAGCTAGGTCAAAAGGCAGTTACATTTTTAGTTTTTTTATTGTTTTTTTCTTAGTATTTTTATTTTACATTTTTAGTTTTTTGAGGAAACACCATACTGTTTTCCACAGTGACTGCACAAGTCTCTATTACCACCAGTAGTGTAGGAGGGTTCCTTTTTCTCCACACCCTCACCAGCACTTACTGTGAACTGATTTAATAAGTGCCATCTTGACAGGTGTGAGGTGGTATCTTATTGTGATTTTAATTTGCATATCTTTGATGATTAGTGACATTGAACATTTTTCATATGCTTATTGTTTATCTATATGTCCTCTTTGGAGAAATGTCTATTCGGTTCTTTTGCCCATTTTTTTAATTGGATGGTTTATCTTCCTGGTGTTGAGTCTTAGAAGTTCTTTATAAATTTTTGTTATTAACCCCTAATAGACGAATTGACAAATATGCTCTTTCCTTGTGTGGGTTGTCATTTTATTTTGTTAATGGTGTCTTTTTGTTGTGAAAAAGTTTTTTAGTTTGATAAAGTACTATTTATTTTGTCCTTTATTTCACCTACCCATGGAGATATATTAGCAAAATTATTGCTATGAAAAATATCAGAACCACAAGATGGCAGCGGAGTAGGCAGATGCACAGACTGCTATCTCCCACCAGCAAACTGGACTACAAATTAATTTAGAAACAATCATATTGAAAAACCAACTTTGGACTAAAAGAACAGGACTCAAAAAATAAGGAGCACAGAAGAATCTACACTAATTCTGGTAGAAAGTGCGGGGACATGGTGGGGGCTCCCCTGCTCCAGGAGCAAGGGGAGCCTGAGGCTGAGGATCCAGAAGGGCTCTCATTACAAGGAGAGAGACCCTGAGAGATGGGGGCCATCTGTCTCAGAACCGGAGACCCAGCCATGAAACTCAGGGACTGGAAGAGACAGCCAGACAGCATTGAGTGGAAAGAAGAGCAAAAGTTCTGTATGTGGGAAACAGCTGGGGTGCCTTAAAAGGACAGAGCAGAAAATATCACTCACAGCCCCTTGCCTGGAGCTCTGGGGGCATGGAGGGCTGAGAGAACTGGCTAGTCTTGCATAAGGAAAGTGGAGAGAGCAAGACAAATGGTGACAGGAAGAGGAGCACCTGGGATGACCTGAGTTAAGCTGACTCAGTCTCTAGTGTGGAGGTGACCATAGCTGGGGGAGAGGTTGATCCCTCCACCCAACACAAGCCTAAAGTGGATCCAGGTGTCCCACATCCAAAAAGCTCTCCAGCTTCAATCAGTGTGAAAGACATTGTGGAAAGGAGGAAGTAAGGGGAAGGGGCAGTGACTCAGTTTACCTGAAAGACCTGAGCTACACTACCCCTTTAATACTGAGAATGCATCCTGCCCCAGAGAGTAACTGGCAGAACACATCTTCAGATTCTCAGAGGTCACACACATTGCATTCTTGGATACAGTTTCAGCTAAGACCCCTGCTAAGATCAGCAAACAAGCTCCCTGCTGAGTTAAGCAAACAGACTGCAGGCAAATCCAGACTTTAAAGCAGCTCTACAAGTTAAGGAGACCACAACTCAAACAAGTCTGAAAACCACACACAGAAAGAATGGGAAGACAGAGGATTGTAAGCCATATGAATCAGCAAAAATAATCTCCAGAAAAAGAACTGGACAAAACGGAAGTAAAAAAATTACCGGATGCAGAGTTTAAAATAATGATTTTTAGGATGCTTAAGGATCTCAAAGCTACAATGGATGGATTTAATGCAGACCTAAATAACAAATTGTAAGCATAAGAAAGGACACTGAAATCATAAAAAATAACCAGACAGAAATGACCGACACAATATAAAAAATGAAGACTACACTAGAAGGAATTAAAAGCAGGCTGGATAAAGCAGAGAATAGAATCAGCGACTTAGAGGACAATATAAGTGAAAGCATGGAAACAGAACAGCAAAAAGAAAAGAAGCCCCGAAAATCTGAGGAAAATCTAAGAGAGCTCTGTGACAACAGTAAGAGAAACAATATCCTCAAAATAGGGGTTCCTGAAGGAGAAGAGAAAGAACAAGGAATAGAGAGCCTGATTGAAGAAATCATAGCCAAAATTTCGCAAAATTGATGCAGGACAGAGTCATACAGGTTCAAGAAGCACAGAGAACCCTATTAAAAAAGAATCCAAAGAGACCCCCACTAAGACACATCATAATCAAAATACCAAAGCTAAGAGATAAAGAAAGAATAGTAAAAGCTGCAAGAGAGCCTGACCAGGCGGTGGCACAGTGGATAGAGTGTTGGACTGGGATGCCGAGGACTCAGGTTCGAGACCCTGAGGTCGCGAGCTTGAGCACGGGTTCATCTGGTTTGAACAAAAGCTCACCAGCTTGGACCAGCAAGGGATTACTCAGTCTGCTGAAGGCCCATAGTCAAAGCACATATGAGAAAGCAATCAATGAACAACTAAGGTGTCGCAATGCACAATAAAAAACTAATGATTGATGTTTCTCATCTCTCCATTCCTGTCTGTCTGTCCCTGTCTATCCCTCTCTCTGACTCTCTCTCTATCTCTGTAAAAAAAAAAAAAGCTGCAAGAGAAAAACAGTCAATCACCTACATAGAAGCCTCCATAAAAATGACATCTGACTTTTTAACAAAAGCACTTGAGGCCAGAAGGAAATGGCAAGAAATATTCAAAGTAATGTAGAAAAATGACCTACAACCAAGAATTCTTTCTCCAGCAAAGCTATTTTTTTTTTTGTATTTTTCTGAAGCTAGAAACGGGAAGAGACAGTCAGACAAACTCCCGCATGCGCCTCACCGGGATCCACTCGGCACACCCACCAGGGGGCGACGCTCTGCCCATCAGGGGGCGATGCTCTGCCCCTCTGGGGCATTGCTCTGCCACGACCAGAGCCACTCTAGCACCTGGGGCAGAGGCCAAGGAGCCATCCCCAGCACCCAGGCCATCTTTGCTCCAATGGAGCCTCAGCTGCGGGAGGGGAAGAGAGAGACAGAGAGGAAGGAGAGGGGGAGGGGTGGAGAAGCAAATGGGCACTTCTCCTGTGTGCCCTGGCCGGGAATCGAACCCGGGACTTTTACACACCAGGCCGACGCTCTACCACTGAGCCAACTGGCCAGGGCCTATTTTTTAAGATTGAAAGAGAAATAAAAAGTTTCCCAGACAAAAGAAAAAAACTCAAGAAATTCATTACAACCAAATGAATTCTGCTATAAATGTTAAGGGGTCTCCTGTAAATAGAAAAAAGTGGAAAAAAAATCAAGTAAAAGAGAAATGTAGATTTAAGGAATAAAATTGCAATACACAACTACATATTAATAATAACCCTAAATGTAAATGGACTAAATGCTCTAATCAAAAGACATAGGGTAGCTACATGGATAAGAAAACAGGATCTGTACATATGCTGTCTACAAGAGACCCATCTCAAAACAAAAGATACACATAGACTGAAGGTAAAAGGATGGAAAAGAATATTTCATGCAACTGGAAATGAAAAAAAAAATCTGGGGTAGTAATACTTATATTTGATAAAATAGACTTTAAAAGAAAGACTCTAGTAAAGGATAAGGAAGGTCACTACATAATGAAAAAAAGAGCAATCCACAGGAAGAGACAACTATTATAAATATCTATGCACCTAATATAGGAGCACCTAAATATACAGTGTGTCTGTAAAGTCATGTTGCACTTTTATCCAGTCACAGGAAAGCAACAAAAGATGATAGAAATGTAAAATCTGCACCAAATAAAAGGAAAACCCTCCCAGTTTTTATAGGATGATATGGCACCATGTGCGCATGCGCAGATGATGACGTAACACCATGTATACACCGGAGCAGCCTATGGCCATGCCAGTCGAGACGTGGATGGTACAGAGGAAAGTTCAGTATGTTCTGTGGCTCAGTACATTCGAATCCATGATCAAAGTGCAATGTGAATACCGGCATGTTTATAATGAAGCGCCACCACATAGGAATAACATTACTCGGTGGGATAAGCAGTTGAAGGAAACCGGCAGTTTGGTGGAGAAACCCTGTTCTGGAAGGCCATCAGTCAGTGATGAGTCTGTAGAGGCTACATGGGATAGCTGCCCAAGGAGCCCTAAAAAATCTGTGCATGAGCCCACATTGAATTGCACTGAATAGGTATAAAACTGGGAGAGTTTTCCTTTTATGTGGTACAGATTTCACATTTCTATCATCCTTTGTTGCTTTCCTGTGACCAATCAAAAGTGCATCATGACTTTACAGACACACTGTATAAAGCAGAGTTTGATGGACATAAAGGGTGAGATCAACAGCAATACTATAATAGTAGGAAATTTCAATACCCCACTAACATCACTGGATAGATCCTCACGCAAGAAAATTAACAAAGAAACAGCAGACTTAAGGAACACACTAAATCAACTGGATTTAATAGATTTCTTCAGAACCTTTCATTCTAAAGCAGCAGAATACACATTCTTCTCAAGTGGTCATCATACATTCTCTAAGATGGACCACATGTTAGGGTATAACACGAGTCTCAACAAATTTAAGAAGATTGAAATCACATCAAGCATCTTCTCTGATCATAATGGCATGAAACTAGAAATCAACTACAATAGAGAACCTGAAAAACACTCAAACACTTGGAAACTAAATAGCATGTTATTAAATAACCAATGGGTCAAAAATGAGATCAAGGAAGAAATAAAAAATATTCTTAAAACAAATAAAAATTAGCATAAAACAACTCAAAATTTATGGGACACAGCAAAATAGTCCTGAGAGGAAAGTTTATAGCATTACTGGCATACCTTAAGCTAGAAAAAGGTCAAATAAACAACTTAACCCTGTATCTGAAAGAACTAGAAAAAGGCAGTAAGTCAAGAACAGAGGAAGTAAAAGGAAAAAAATAACAAAGATCAGAGTGGAAATAAATGACATAGAGGCTAAAAAAATACAGAGGATTAATAAACTAAGAGCTGGTTCTTTGAAAACATAAACAAGATTGATGAACGTTTAACCACACTCACCAAGAAAAAAAGAGTGAGGACACAAATAAATAAAATTAAACAGCAGAAATACAAAGGATTGTAAAAAAATACTATGAAGAACTGCATGCTAAAAAATTAGACAACTTAGGTGAAATGGACAAATTCCTTGAAACATATAATCTTTCAAAAATAGATCTGAAAGAATCAGAAAACCCAAACAGACCAAGTACAACAAATGAGATCAAAACAGTTATCAAAAAACTCTGAACAAACAAAAGCCCTGGGCCAGATGGCTTCACAGGCGGATTCTACCAAATATTCAAAAAAGAACTAACTCTTATTATCAAGCTATTTCAAAAAATTCAAGAGGAAGGAAGACTTTCAAGCTTTTTTTATGAGCCGAGCATAATACTGATTCCAAAACTAGGCAAAGACAATACAAAGAAGGAAAACTATAGGCCAATATCCCTGATGAATTTAGATGCTAAAATTTTGAACAAAATATTAGCAAACCGGATCCAGCAATATATGAAAAAAAATCATGTATCATGATCAAGTGGAATTTATTCTGGGGAGGCAAGGCTGGTACAATATTTGCAAATCAATCAATGTGATTCATCACATAAACAAAAGGAAGAAGAAAAGCCACATAATTTCAATAGATGCAGAAAAAGCATTTAATAAAATCTAGCACCTGTTTATGATCAAAACTCTCAGCAAAGTAGGAATACAGGGAACATATCTCAACATGATAAAGGCCATCTATGACAAAACCACAACCAACATCATACTCAATGGGCAAAAGTTAAAAGCAATTACCTTAAGATTAGGCACAAGTCAGGGGTGCCCCCTTTCACCACTCTTATTCAACATACTTCTGGAAGTCCTAGCTACAGCAATGAGACAAGAAGAAGAAACAAAAGGCATCCAAATTGGAAAAGCAGTACAACTATCATTATTAGCAACGATATGATACTGGACATACAAAACTGTAAAGTCTCAGTCAGAAAACTACTGAATCTGATAAATGAATTCAGCAAGGTGTCAGGATATAAAATTAATAAAGTATACAGAAATCAGAGGCATTTTTATATACCAACAATGAACTGTCAGAAAGAGAAATTAAGGAAACAACCCCCTTCACTATTGCAACAACAAAAAAATAAGATACCTAGGAGTAAATTTAACCAAGAGGTTAAAGACTTATACTGAAAAAATTATAAAATATTGATAAAAGAAATCAAGGAAGATACAAACAAGTAGAAGCATATATATATCGTGTTCATGGATAGGAAGAATAAACATCATTAAAATGTCTATATTACCCAAAGGAATCTATAAATTTATTGCAATTTTTATTATAATATCAATGACATACTTCAAAGATATAGAACAAATATTCCAAAATTTTTTATGGAATCGAAAAAGAATATGAATAGCCTCAGCAATCCTAAAAAAGAATAATAAAGTGGGGGGTATCACACTTCCTGATATCAAGTTATAATAGAAGGCCATCATACTCAAAACATTTTGGTACTGATATAAGAACAGACATATAGGTCAATGGAATGGAACAGAGAACTCAGAAATAAACCCACACCTTTATGGACAATTGGTATTGGACAAAGGAAGTAATAGCATAAAATGGAGTAAAGATAGTCTGTTTAACAAATGGTGTTGGGAATATTGGACAGCTACCCACAAAAAAATGAAACTAGACCACCAATTTACACCATTCACAAAAATAAACTCAAAATGGATAAGACTTAAATGTAAGTCATGAAATTATAAGCATCTTAGAAGAAAACATAGGAAGTAAGCTCTTAGACATCATTTGCAGCAATATATTTGCTGATTTATCTCCATGGGCAAGTGAAATAACAGACAGGATAAACAAATGGGACTATATGAAACTAAAAAGCTTTTGCACAGCTAAAGACAATATGAAGAAAATAAAAAGACAAACCACACAATGGGAGAACATATTCGACAATAAGTTTGATAAGGGGTTAACAACCAAAGTTTATAAAAAACTTGTAACTCAACACCACAAAGGTAAACAATCCAATCAAAAAACGGGCAAAATAAATGAATAGACCCTTCTCCACAGAGGACATATAGATGGCCAATAGTCATATTAAAAATGCTCAACATCACTAATCATTAGAGAAATGCAAATTAAAACCACAATTAGATATCACCTCACACCATTAACGAAACAACACATAATAAGTGCTGGCTAGGATGTGGAGAAAAGGGAACCCTCCTGCACTGCTGGTGGGAATGCAGACTGGTGCAACCACTGTGGAAAACAGTATGGAAATTCTTCAAAAAAATTAAGGATAGAACTGCCTTTGACCCAGCTATCCCACTTTTATAAATATATTCCAAGAACATCACATCAGTGATTCAACAGAAGAAATGTACCTCCATGTTTATGGCAGCAATGTTCACAATAGCCAACATATGGAAATAGCCCAAGTGTCCATCAATGGATGAGTGGATTAAAAAGCAGTGGTATATATACATAATAGAATACTATGGGGCCATGAAAAAGAAAGAAATCTTACCTTTTGTGACAACATGGATATACCTGGAAACTATTATGTTAAGTGAAATAAGCCAGGCAGAGAAAGAAAAATATCATATAACTTCACTCAATTGAGGAATCCAATGAACAATGTGAACTGAGGAACAGAATAGAGACAGAGGCGGGATAAAAGGGACCAGAGGGAAAGCAGACAAGGGAAAAGGGAATGATAGAATGGGATCAGAGAAGGGAAAGGGATTGGTGAAATTATATACAAATAACACAGTGTTTAGAAAGCAGAAAAGCAAATCCTAGAGGGAATGGGAGAGGGCGTTCTGGGGAGGGGGCAAGGGGTATGTTGAGGGGAATCCGGGGGAGGGGGGATGCATTCAGGGGGACACTAGAATCTATGTAAACACAATAAATTAAAATATAAAGAATCTATATAAAAAAGAAATATTGGAGAGCTTACTGCCTATGTTTTCTTCCAAGATGATTATGATTTCTTGACTTACATTTAAGTCTTTTATCTGTTTTGTGTTTATTTTTATAAACAATTTAAGTTGGTGGTCTAATTTTATTTTTTTGTATGTACCTGTCCAATTTTCCCAACACCATTTGTTGAAGAGGCTGTCTTTACTCCAATGTATGCTGTTACCTCCTTTGTCAAATATTAATTGACCATAAAAGTGTGAGTTTATTTCTGGGTTCTCTGTCTGTTCCATTGATCTGTATGCCTGTTCTTATGCCAGTACCAGGCTATTTTGATTACAGTGGTCTTGTAGAATAATTTGATAACAGGGATTGTGATACCTCCCACTTTATTCTTCATTTTCAAGATTGCTGAGGCTATTTGTGTTCTTTTCTGGTTTCATATAAGTTTTTGGAATATTTGTTTTATGTCTTTGAAGTATGCCATTTGCATTTTAATAAAAATTGTGTTTTATTAATAGATTGTTTTGGGTAATATAGACATTTTAATGATGTTTATTGTTCCTATCCATGAACATGGACTCTGTTTTCATTTCTTTGTATTGTTTTGGGTAATATAGACATTTTAATGATGTTTATTCTTTCTATCCATGGACATGAACTCTGTTTCCACTTCTTTGTATCTTCCCTGATTTATTTTTTTCAATGTCTTATAATTTTCCAAATACAAGTCTTTTACTTCCTTGCTTAAATTTATTCACTGCTAATAATGATAGTTTTACTTGTTTTTCAATTTGGATGCCTTTTATTTCTTCTTGTCTGATTGCTGTGGCTAGGACTTCCAGAGCTATATTGAATAAAAGTGATTAAAGGCAGCATCCCTGTTTTGTTTCTGATCTTAAGGAGATTGCTTTTAATTTTTGCCCATTGAGCATGATGTTGGCTGTGGGTTTGTCATAGATGGCCTCTCTCCTGTTGAGGTATGTTTCCTGTATTCCCACCTTGCTGAAAATTTTGATCATAAATGGGTGCTGGATTTTATCAAATGCTTTTCTGCATCTATGGATATAATCATGTGAATTTTATCCTTCCTTTTGTTTATGTGATGAATCATACTGATTTATTTGTGAATATTGTACCAGACTTGCTTCCCGGAAATAAATTCCACTTGATCATGATGTATGATCTTTTTGATGTATTGCAGGATTCTGTTTGCTAATATTTTGTTGAGAATTTTAGCATCTATGTTTATCAGAGATATTGGCGCATAGTTTTCTTTCTTTGTAGTGTCTTTCCCTGGTTGTGGAATGAGGATCATGCTTGCCTCATAAAAGGAGCTTGAAATTCTTTCCTCCTCTTGAATTTTTTGAAGTAGCTTGAGAAGGATAGGTGTTAGTTCTTCTTTGAATGTTTGGTAAAATTTGTCTTTGAAGACATCTGGTCCAGGACTTTTGTTTGCTGAGAGTTTTTTTTTTTTTAGATTTTTATTTATTCATTTTTTCAGAGAGAGAGAGAGAGGAGAGAGAGAAAGAATAAGAGAGAGTGATAGATAGATAGATAGAGAGAGAGAGAGAAAATGAGAGAGGAGCAGGAAGCATCAACTCTTATACGTGCCTTGACCAGGCAAGCCCAGGGTTTCGAACCAGCAACATCAGCGTTCCAGGCTGATGCCTTGAGAGTTTTTTGATAACTGTTTCAATTTTATTTGTTGTAATTCATCTCTTTAGGTTTTCTGATTCTTCCAGATTGAGTTTTAGAAGATTGTATGTTTTTTGGAATTTATCCATTTCACCTAGGTTGTCTTATTTTTGGCATATAGATTCATAGTATTTTCTTACAATTCTTTGTATTTCTGTGGTGTCAGCTTTTACTTCTCCACTTTTATTTTTAATTTTATTTATTTGGTCATCTCTCTTTTTTTCTTGATGAGTCTGGTTAAAGATTTATCGATTTTGTTTACCTTTTTAAAAGAACTAGCTCTTGGTTTTATTGACCTTTTGTGTTCTTTTTTTAGCCTTTATGTAATTTATTTTCTCTCTGATCTTTATTATTTTCTTTCTTTTATTTCCTCTGGTCTTTACTTGTTGTTCTTTTTCTAGTTTTTTTTAGATGCAGGGTTAAGTTGTTTGTTTGAGCTTTTTCTTGCTTCTTAAGGTATGCCTGTTATGCTATGAATTTCTTTCTCAGCATGACTTTGTGTCTCTTAAATTTTTTATTGTATGTTCATTTTTATTTGTTTCAAAACAATTTTTTATTTCTTCCTTGATCTCATTGTTAACCTATTTGTTATTTAGTAATGTGCTACTTAGCCTTCAAGTATTTGAGTGTTTTTTAGTTTTTCTACTGTAGTTGATTTCTAGTTTCATGTCACTGTTATCAGAGAAAATGCTTGATATGATTTCAATCTTTTTAAATATATTGAGACTTGTTTTGTGTCCTAACATGTAGTTGATTTTAGAGAATGTACCATGAGCATTTGCAAAGGAAGTATATTCTGCTGTTTTGGGGTAACAGTTCTGAAGATATCAATTAAATCTAGTTGATCTGTGTGTCATTTACAGTTGCTGTTTCTTTTTTTTATTGTATTTATTTTTAATGGGGTGACATCAGTAAATCAAGATACATATATTCAAAGATAACATGTCCAGGTTATCTTAAAGTTCAATTATGTTGCATACCCATCACCCAAAGTCAGATTGTCCTGTCACCCTCTATCTAGTTCTCTTTGTGCCCCTCCCCCTCCCCCTCCCCTCTCCCTCTCCCCCCTTCCCCCCGTAACCACCACACTCTTATCAATGTCTCTTGGTCTCACTTTTATGTCCCATCTACGTATGGAAAAATGCAGTTCCTGGTTTTTTCTGATTTACTTATTTCACTCCGTATAATGTTGTCAAGATCCCACCACTTTGCTATAAATGATCCGATGTCATCATTTCTTATGGCTGAGTAGTATTCCATAGTGTATATGTGCCCCATCTTCTTTATCCAGTCATCTATTGATGGGCTTTTTGGTTGTTTCCATGTCCTGGCCACTGTGAACAATGCTGCAATGAACATGGGGCTGCATGTGTCTTTACGTATCAATGTTTCTGAGTTTTTGGGGTATATACCCAGTAGAGGGATTGCTGGGTCATAAGGTAGTTCTATTTTCAGGTTTTTGAGGAACCACCATACTTTCTTCCATAATGGTTGTACTACTTTACATTCCCACCAACAGTGGATGAGGGTTCCTTTTTCTCCACAACCTCTCCAACATTTACTATTACCTCAAAATGGATCAAAGATCTAAACATAAGACCTGAAACAATAAAGTACATAGAAGAAGACATAGGTACCAAACTCATGGACCTGGGCTTTAAAGAGCATTTTATGAATTTGACTCCACAGGCAAGAGAAGTGAAAGCAAAAATTAATGAATGGGACTACATCAGACTAAGAAGTTTTTGTTCAGCAAGAGAAATTGATAACAAGATAAACAGACAGCCAACTAATTGGGAAATGATATTTTTAAACACCTGCTCAGATAAGGGCCTAATATCCAAAATATACAAAGAACTCATAAAACTCAACGACAAACAAACAAACAATCCAATAAAAAAATGGGAAGAGGATATGAACAGACACTTCTCCCAGGAAGAAATACAAATGGCCAACAGATATATGAAAAGATGCTCATCTTCTTTAGTTATTAGAGAAATGCAAATCAAAACTGCAATGAGATACCACCTCACACCTGTTAGATTAGCTATTATTAACAAGACAGGTAATAAAGTTGCTGTTTCTTTGTTAATTTTCTTTCTTAAGAATCTATCCATTGATGTTAGTGGGGTATTGAAATTCCCCACTATTATAGTATTTCTGTCAATCTTGCCCTTTATATCCAGCAAAATCTGCTTTATGTATTTAGGTGCTCCTGTTCTGGGCACATAAATTTTACAATGATTCTATCCTCTGGTTGGATTGGTGCCTTTATCATTATATAGTGATCTTTTTTATGCCTTACTATACATTTGTTTTAAAGTGTATTTTGCTAGATATAAATATTGCTACCTCAGCTTTAAAAAATTTTTATTTGCATAAAATACTTTTTTCCATCCCTTACTTTTCAGTCTATGTGTATCTTTTGTTCTGTGGTGGGTCTCTTGTAGACAGCATATGTACAGGTCCTGTTTTCTTATCCATGCAGTTACCCTATGTTTTTTGATTGGAGCATTTAATCCATTTACATTTAAAATTATTAGTGATGTGTACTTATTTATTGCCATTTTAGTCTTTCCATTTAAAATCCTCTTTTTCTCTATATTTTTCTTTTTTCTTTTGCTTTTTTTTACAGTAGGCTTTTTAACATTTCTTGCAGTACTGGTTTGGTTGTAATAAATTCCTTGGGGTTTTTTATTTGTCCTGGAAACTTTTTATATCTCCTTCAATTTTTAATGATAGCCTTGCTGGATAAAGTAGTGTTGGTTGTAGGTTCTTGTTTTGCATCACTTTGAATATTTCTTGCCAATTCCTTCTGGCCTCAAGTGTTTCTGTTGAAAAGTTAGATGTCATCCTTATGGGGGCTCCTCTGTAGGTAATTAACTGCCTTTCTCTTGCAGCCTTTAGTTTTCCTTCTTTGTCTCTTAACTTAGGCATTTAATTATGATGTCTTGGTGTAGGTCTCCTTGGGTTCCTCTTTAATTGGGACTCTCTGTGCTTCTTGAACTTGTGTGACTCTTTCTTCATCAATTTAGAGAAATGTTCAGCTACGAATTCTTCAAACAGGTTGTCTATCTCTTGTTTATTCTCGTCTCCTTCAGGAACCCCTATGATGCAGATGTTGTTTCTCTTCATATTGTTACAGAGGTCTCTTAGAATATCCTCAGTGATTTTTTGCCTCTTTTTATTTTCACTACTCTGCTTCTGTGCTTTCAGTTTATATCATCCTCTAAATTGCTAATTCAATCCTCTGCCTCATCCAGCCTGCTGTTGATTCCTTCTAGTGCAGTCTTCATATCTGATGTTGCATTTGTCATTCCTGAATGATTCTTTTTTATGATTTCCATGTTCTTTTTGATGCTTGCTATCTCTTTGTTTAAGTTCTCATTCTCATTGTGAACATCCATTGTTGTTTTAAGATTCTTGAGCAACCTAAAAATCATTATTTTAAACCCTGCATTTGGTAGTTTGGTTACTTCCATTTCATTTAGTTCTTTCTCTGGGGATTTCTCTTGTTGATTTGCTTGGGTTGCAGTTCTTTGCTCATTTTGTCTGTGTTAGGTAGCTCTGTCTGACTTAGAAATTTTTGTGGTGTCTTTATGAGAAAGATGTGCTTGGTAGTACTGACCTCCAGTCCACCTGTTTTCTTTGCTCTAGGAATGTTTCTTGAGGGTACGATTTCCCCTCTTGTTATATGCGAGTATTGAATGCAGTTAGTTGGTCCTTTCATGGGAGCATTTATCACTTCAGGCTGGCTGGCTCTAAGGGTCAACCTTAATCATGTGTATTATACACAGAGCTATGTCTGTCCTGTTGGGTGCATTTATTCTCCACAGTGTCTGGTGCCTGCTGGACTCTTCTTTGGGCTTGTGCTTCTGTAGTTAGCTGATTCTTGGGTTGTTGTGTTTGCCACCCACTACTGTTTGTATTGGTTCTAGATTTTCTTAGATTGGCATCAGCCATTGTTTGTAACCTGCTGTGGTCTACCTGTCTGGAGCTACCACTCTGTTTACTTTTTGTGTCTGTGTTTCCAGTGCCTGGGTACTATGGGAGGGGCCAACCTGTAATAAGGATCAGCTTTTTCCTGCTTATATATGACAGCAGCTCCGTAAAAACCCCAAGCTTTGTAAGATTTGTTTCCAATTTTCTGCTGCTCCATCTCCTCTTGTAGCTGCCTGTTCTTCTGTCGTAAGTCTGTAGTATGGGCTTAGACTGGCCTCACCCAACCAACCCCTCTACAAGTTGTAAGCTTGTTGGGTTATGGGAGCTGAGGTTGGGAATACATTTGGAGGACCCTCTACTTGATGGGTCTCTTGGTCAGGAGCTTAGTACAGGGGAAGTGTCCTCTTCTCTAGAGCCTAATCCCTTAGCCACTCTTGGATACTCAAATTTTATTTCTCCCCAGCAATTTGAGCAGCAGTTTCAGATTCAATGGTGCTGACAGTCCGCTTTGCATAAGTTCTTACAGCTGGTGAGACCCTGAGCTCAGGGAGGAAGCATGAGAGAGTCCTCTCCTGGGGCTGACTCTGCCTCCCCAGAAAGCGGCTAAACCCCTCAACCAAACCCAACTATAGGCTCGTGGGGATCTATATTTTAAATGTCTATGCTCCAAGCCTCTCTCCATTCCCCTGAGGAACCTAGCCAAGTGGGGCAAGATATCCAGCACTTGGGCCAGCTGACTGTGCAGTTCTACCTTATCCAATGCACATGAGCTGCTGTGCTACTGCTGATCAAAGAAAGTAGAACTCGCCTCAGCTGAGCTAGGTTTTAGAAATCCTTCTTTAGGACAGCCCATTAGCAAGGGTTGTTTGGTCCTGAACCAAAGCCCTTTGCAGCTGGCCACTGGATGTACTAACCCTGGGCCTCCTTGGAGGGAACCTGGCACAGACCATTGGGAGACGCTGCCCGTGACTGGCCCTCAGCAACCCTCTTGAAGCCACAAGCAATCCAGAGTTTGTGGCTGCCTCTGCTGGGCCCAGGTGCACATGGAAATACCAAGTCACACCCCTAGGCTGGCTTTTACCCACACTGGGCCTGGGGGAATGTCTGCTTAAAAGCCAAGGTTCCCTGAATCCGGCCTCTAGCATGTGTCTGCTGGCTGCTTGTTGGGCCTGACCACTGAGAAAACCTCTGGTGAAGCCTAGAGCCTGTGGCAATTCATGGATTAAGAATGGCGGTGGGTGTGGCTCTGCCCCTTGGCCCCAGGTGTCAGTCCGTCTAGACTTTGTCATAGACCTCAGGAGGGTATGGCCCCAGGAGTCTGGTGAGTGTGGCCTCTGAGACCCAGAGGTGTGGTCTGCCTGCAGTCTGGACAGTTATCTATTGAGTCTTCCTGAGGTGGAAGGATCAGTCATAGACTCAGGAGCGTGTGAGGAAAACTCCGGCCACCACAGCAGAAAACTGAGTCACTGATGCGCCCCCTGCTTTCTGGCTTCTCAGAATGACCCAGTCTTCACTATTGGGACAGGAGAGGCTCCCAAGGGCAGAGCAGTTGCTTCTCCCCAGGTTGATGCTGCAAGGGGACTGCTCCACCCAAGAAAGATGGCGGCTGTAGTACTGGAGAATGACTCAGCCCAGGGGGTCCAGTGGCCGTTCTTCACAGTGTCTCTCCCAGGGCCTCCAACTTTACACTCTCCTCATGCAACTCTAGGCCTCTCAGCTCTCCTCTGCCGGAGCCCCAGGTAAATGACTATGAGTGAGACTTTCTGTGCTGTCCCTTTAAGATGGAGCCTGTGTCTCTGAGAGTTCCATTTCTTTCTCGCAGACAGAAACCTCTGTTTTTTTCACCACCTAATGCCCCTAGGCTGGGACACCTGGTCTGAGGCTGAGGACCCTCCCCTCTCAAGGCGAACCTCCCCTCTGGACCCTCTTCCTTGCTCGCTCCTGGGAGCGGGGCAGCCTTTTCTGCTTCTCCTCCTTTCCTACCAGTCTCAGTGTAGCTTCTTCTGTGATCCTTGGTTATAGACTCCTCATCTTTTAGTCTGAAGTTGGTTTTTCAGGGTGATTTTTCTTAAATTAACTTGTAATCCAATTTGGTCCTGGAAGGTGGCAGTTGAAATGTCTGCCTACTCCTTTGCCATCTTGGAATCCTCCTAATTGTGGTTTTCTTAAATCCACCTGGAAATATTAAATCTAGAAACAGATCAAGAGATGTTTTTCTTGGCTCTACTCTGAGAGTTAAGAATATACTCTGCAGTGCCTAAAAGGAGCCAAATACAGTAGCCAATCTCCTTTTGAGAAGAAAATAAAAGATAATGTTAATTGGAATATCATTTAATATTGCTCTGTGAAGTTGCCTGGCATCCTCACATTCAACCTGAGACAATTTCTATGCCAGACATAGGATATCTAAAGAGAAGACATGCAAGCATGATTAATTTGTAGACCTGCATTAAAGTGTGTATATTCTGGATTCAGAACCTGGGCTGGAAGAGGAAGTGCTGGGCCCCAAAAAATGAGTTCCATGGAAAACAGCTCAGATCAAAGACCTGTCTGCTGTGTGAGTGGAAGGTCTGGTGCAGAAAATAACCACTGGACTTTTTTGAATCTATTTAACAAATGGCAGTTTATGAAAGGCCCAAAGATAAAGTGAGTTAAGATATACTCATGTCTCAAATTTAGCCATAACGTCTTCTTAATATCTTTGTGTGAAGCAGAGAAAGGTACCTTGGCTTGAGACAATTTACTGACATTGATCTGGACATTTTCATAATGAATGGACATATCTATGATAAATTATATGACCATCAAACCCTAGAGTAATATAATGCAAAATCTCCACAATCATATATTGTGGTCTTACAGGGCTTATCCAAAATGTATAAAAATATGATGACATGAAGGAAAAAGGTGTAATCAGGAGGGATAAATATTTAGTTAAATTAAAAAAATTCTTATTCAGAATCTATTAGATGTAACATTTATATAATCTCCTTCATATTCTGTTATGAAAAATAAAAATTTAAATCTAATTAATCTTTAATGTACTAATCTGAAGATTATTATATAAGTTTTAAATGAATCAAAGTGAATCAATCACAGAGGGCAAATGTTTGGCCCAAGGATGTTGAGTGAGTGACACAGGTAAGATTTAAATGGAAGGGATGTTTTTTTCATTTTTCACTAGCCATTCAGATGAGACTTAAAACAAAGCTTTAAGTTACAAATGGAAAGTGGCAAAAAATGAGTCTAAAAATAAATTTGAAGGCTTGGATAAATTCATAGAAGACAGGCCCGTGATGGTAACCAGGGGAGATGAGGAGGCCTGAGGGGCATCCCTAACTATGGCACACAGTAGCAGCACCACGGACATCTCCTGAAGAGCCACTGGCAGAGTGAGAAAATTAGGTCAGCAGTGGGGTGTTTGTTTCCTGTCACAGTGGGTCACCCTAATGTTCTCATTAGTGGCCTCTTTCTGTTCCTCTTTCCCTCCCTCCTTCAGTCTTTCCTTTCATTATTGATTTTAAAATTTCATGCAGACACAGGCTGATGCTGTAAAAGAACAGAACTGGGCCTGTATTTCCAAATACCCCTGAACTACAGAATGATCAATGGAAGCTCTGTTCCTATCCATTTCTTGGAACACTGGTGATGATTCTTGCTTCTACACAGTTGGGTCTCTTTATTGGATTGTGAAAGTAGAAAGGGCAGGACTACTGAAATATCAGTTTCAATGTCAGCTTCCAATTTTTTTCCCTTCATTGATTGATTTCTTTATTGATTGAGTCATTTATTCACCAGAAGTAGCACATTTTTTTTTGTATATATTTGACCTGGGTCTTATAAAGATGAGTAAATCATGGCTCCTAGTCTATAAGAGTTATATACTGACAATAATGGTGATAGGCTAATAGAAATAATAACAGCAATACCATATACTGAAGGCTTATTTTGTTTCAGGCACTGACCTAATTACATTACACACATACTGTAATCTTACTCACAATGATGCTGGGAGATAGTTGTTATTATCTCCTTGTTGCAGATCTAGGAACTAGAACCTAGAGAGGGGAGGTGAATTTCCACTACAAAGTTAGAAAGTAAGAAAGAGGATAAGACAAACAAACTAAAAACATGAAGAAAGTAAGGAGGACTAGGAGAGGAGCACACTCTGAACTAAAAGTTTAAAACAAGACATATGAGCACTTATATCAAAATGATGTCTGAACTGAGTCTTGGAGGATAGGCAGAGTCTTGAGCATTCCAGGTGGAGATAACGTGTTGCAGGTATTTGTTGCTTTTGTCTGATTCATCTCTGTTGTTTGTTCTTTTGGTACTAAAGCTCTGATTTACTTTTGGAGAATTCTCTTCTCCACTTGGGTAAATTTGAAAAATTATCTATTAAGGTGCTCTGATTTTCTCTAGCCAAAGTCAGGTCAGTTGAACACTTTGGAACTATTAATAGAATCTTGGTAGGCTGGCAATAAACAACACCAAAACAAACAAACAAAAATCTCAAAAATCTGGAGCTCATTTATTGACTTTAGCTGTGCCCTAAAGAGACTGTCCCCAAAAGTTCCTGTTACTGAGCAGCCCTCCTTTACAGCTCGGATTTCTATCCTTTCTGTGCCTTGCTCTCTAGATTCTGTGAACGTCCAGCATATATCCCCTGGTTCTTAAGGTAGCCAAAGTAAGTTTTTGTGGCTTGCAACAAAGAACTCAAAGTGGCAAGTATAAAGGCACATATGGGGTACGCTGCAGAGTGCCAAACCATCTAGATTGTCAGCAGCGCAGAATGCAGGAGAGTGGGAGTGAGCCATACATCTGAAAATGTAATTTGGATTGAATGCCAGGTTAAGGAGGTTGAACTTTATTTTGTGAAAAATGAAGAACAATCGAAACATCTAAGCTGAGGCAGTATTATATTGCTCCTTCAATAGTAATCTGGTAGCAATGTGATTATATAAATTGGAGAATGTGAATATTGGTGACAGGGTGACCAGTTAGGAAGCTAGTGCAATGGTCCAAGTAAGGGGTCATGAAAGTCTGAACTCGGTGTGGAGGTGGTAATGACAAGGTGTGCATGGATGAAAGAGCTTCTTGCTCTCTTGGATGGAAGCCACGGCGAGAGAGTGCTGATTTGTAACAGAACTGGTAGGGAGCACATCCCATAGATATAAAAGCTGATGAATTCTGCTGCATTGCACCTTAAGTACCCCAGAGAGGGAGGTTGGGCTCATAAAGAGAAATGCAGAAATTCAGTCTGGAGAGCAAGTTAGTTGAATTTGAACCAAATTAATATCTTGAGTTGTGGATGCTGAAGCTTTGACCACTCCCCTGACAAATAATTTTTGGTTGAAGCAGCAGGCAAGAGAAGTTCCCATTTGGAAAATTTGGTAAAGTTTTGGTTTCTTCTCCTGAAAAAATTAAAATACAAGCCCCATTTTTTCGTAGTGGCTCATCAAAAGTTGCAAAAGGGAAAACATTATTGAGTAATAAAAGGTGTGTTTATGTGTATTCATAAGAAGTGGGGTAGAGGCCAAGTCCCATAAAAGTGTTCACTTGTACTTCGGGCACTGAACAATTACAAGAGTGCTTTAGGCTTATTTTACTCAGAGGTTATACTAGAGGCAGCCCTTTTTAGGCTAATCAACTTGATAGGCTGAATTGGGGAGCTTGTACCTTTAAGTGTTGACAGTAAATAAAATGATGATATTAGCAATGATGGTCTTTGGAGTTCAATTATCTCTATTTTACTTCCTGGCTTGGCAAACACTTGTGTCTACATGTATTCCTTTGTGTTTCCAGCAAGTATTGTTGGCTCTGAGCCGATCTCATTTGGCAACATCCACTATTATCAGGTTTGGGGACACCACCTAGACCCTTTATATCAACAGATATAAGATTTCCCTAGAGAAAGCAGAGATGGTTCCCTATTCAACTGACTGTGATATTAGCTTCCCAGTTCTTAAGGCCCACTGGAGAAGCGGGAGGGACATTTCTTGGGAAGCAGGTTAGGGGACCTTAGTTTTTCCCCCACAAAATCACTGCAGAGGCAACTGCTCATTTCCTGTAAGAGCAAGGCTAGCTCTGCCTTCCACAAGGGGCAATTGTATGGAACATACAAGGGCCTGGGAGACCAAAGATTTTGCTTTATAGTTGTTTGAGTCCTTAGTCCTTATCACTTAGAAACTTTCTTGTCAAATAGGATTAGAAACTATCAAGAATAAAATGTCTCAATATTACACTTACCTTCCTTCTGCATGAATCTTGGATAGCTGAGTCTATTAGTTTCTTATTGCTTCTGTCACAAATTTCTATAAATTTGGTGGCTTAAAACAGCACAATCTTCTTATCTTACAGTTCTGGGGATCGGAACTGCACTAAATAAAATCAGGGAATTAACGGGGCCGTGCTCCCCTCTGGGGAGCTCCAGGGAGAATGTGTTCTGGCCTTCCCAGATTCCAGAGCAGCCCGCATTGCTTGGCCTGTAGCTCCCTTCCAACTTCAAAGCCAGCAATGGCTAGTAATCTTTCTCACACAGCATTACTGACACTAATTTTTTTCTGCTTTCTTTTTTCACTTTTAGGAATGTTTGTGATTATATTGGGTCAACCCAGATAATCAAGAAAAAAGCTCCCTGTTTTTTAATTTTTATTATTATTATTTTTTTGTATTTTTCTGAAGTTGGAAACGGGGAGGCAGTCAGACAGACTCCCACATGCACCCAACCGGGATTCACCCAGCATGCCCACCAGGGGGCGATGCTCTGCCCATCCGGGGCGTTGCTCTGTCGCAACCAGAGCCACTCTAGCGCCTGGGGCAGAGGCCATGGAGCCATCCCCAGTGCCCGGGCCATCCCTTGCTCCAATGGAGCCTCAGCTGCGGGAGGGGAAGAGAGAGACAGAGAGGAAGGAGAGAGGGAGGGGTGGAGAAGCAGATGGGCACCTCTCCTGTGTGCCCTGGCCGGGAATCGAACCCAGGACTTCCGCACACCAGGCTGACACTCTACCACTGAGCCAACCGGCCAGGGCCAAGCTCCCTGTTTTAAGGTTAGCTGATTAGCAACCTTAATTTCATCT
Organism: Saccopteryx bilineata; assembly: GCF_036850765.1. NCBI lineage: Eukaryota > Metazoa > Chordata > Mammalia > Chiroptera > Emballonuridae > Saccopteryx > Saccopteryx bilineata. The sequence goes on along the minus strand of NC_089497.1, from coordinate 83,441,324 downwards.
GCATAGTTAATTCTCCCTTGCTGTGTAACATAACATGTTCATGGATTCTGGGGATTAGGACTTCGACATCTTTGGGGATACTATCACTCTGTCTATCATAGTGAGGAGAAATGAAAAGATCTGCCCCTTTCTCTTTTGTGATCTGGTTCCTTATAAAACTTTTCCAAAAGATATTAAAATGTATTCAAACTAGTTCATAGACTTTAGAAGTAGCACATCAATTTTTTTTTCTAATGACTTCAGGGTGCAAGGCCCTGTGTTAGGAGCTATTAAGGTACAAAGGAGAGCATGTGGGATTATATTACCTTTAAGTAATTTTGACATACTCTTTGAGTGGAGGCGACAGATATGCACAGACAACACAGCAGGGCAGGACTTGATAAATGTCATGGACGAATTCAGTCATTTGGTGCCACGGGAGTTCAGAAGGGGGAGCATTGTTCTGAATCCCAGTGACCCAGCGTTTCCCCTCCTGACCTTCAGTCACTCTTACCAGTGGAGCATTTCAATAAGGCTTTGTTGGAGCAAATTTTCCCTATTATTTTTTATTACAGCAGGTATACTCCAGCACAGGGGAGGGGCGAGGAGGAGGGAAAGAACAAACGCCAAGTATCTGTGCATGCTGGCCCCGACAGCTGTAACTCACACAGCTCGCACTTTATACTACTGAACGCCAGAGCTGTAACTCACACAGCTCGCACTATACTACGGAACGCCAGAGAGATCTCTTTGCAGCCAAGTCCTGCGGACTGATGACAAGAGTCGGCAGCAATCTGAGAGTGTGCTCTTTGGCACAATAGCCATGGTAAATAAGGAGACTGGACCACTTCCTAAAGGGACAGGCGGGAAAGAGAGAGAGACCCATGGCATCTTCAAAGGTGACTACTGGAAAGCAGTAAACAGCAGCTATAAATAGTTTCTTCCACAAATGTTTGGGAGCTTTTCAGCTCCCTCCATCTTTTAGTTTCTTCTGGGACTTGACATGGTTGAAGAGAAGGCATTTGAGAGGGGATGGAGTGAATATCTTTGGGGATAGCTCATGTAACCGCTTTAAAATAGAGTCTTTGGGAATCACTCCCATTCCTTTTTTACTTGTAAAACAATATTTTTAGTAATACCAGAAATGTGCTAAGATCTCTGATGTGTTTCACTGATGTGGTAACGGGAGTGAGTACATACCTTGTCCCAAATCTGCTGTCTTTGGCAAAAGCTTGCCCAGTGTCACAGGATACAGGGACACTTCGCCCTTCCTGATGCAGCAGCTCTGTCCTTAATTTACCCAAAGCTACATCCTCTGAAAATAAAAGTATGGAAGCATGCAGACATTTGAACCCTCCTAATAAACACCAAATAAATGTACATGGGGGCTCTAGTTCAACACTAAAACTATTTCACAGTGTCATTTAAATATGTGAAAATAAAATGACTTCTGAAAAGGAATTCTTTTTCATCCACAATGCTTCCTCAGTTTGAGAAGTTTTAATTCCTAGTGAATATGCCCACCGAAAGATGGAAAGGCCCTCTTCAAGACCTGCCCTCCTCCACTGCTGAGGGGAGTCAGTAAGAATAAAGCAAGCAGAAGAGGTAATCTCATGGGTGTCCCCCTTCTTAATGAATAGCAAAGGCTGAAGGGCCGCCCCTTGATTAGTATCTGTGGTCCAGAGGGGAGCCTACTTCTTAGGTCTGTTGGAAAATGCAGTGAGAAGTAGGTCAGGTTACTCTTTCTTTGGCTGCCTTCGGATCTTTTGTGGTTTCTCCTTATGAAAGTGCCCTGGTGGTGCTTGAAGCCAAAAATCTATTACCTTCATTCTTCAGTGGCAGTACACTGGATTAAGGAAGTCAGGTGCATTACCTAAGCCATAACCATATAGGTGATAGTGTTCTTTTCTACTAGCGAGGCTGCCCATTATAGGGCTGTCAGTCAAATAAAAATGATTTTTGTCATTAATAAAGCAGGCTTATAATCATAGACCTGTCCAGAAAGAGGAATTTTAAAGGTGATCATTCTCCCTTTTAAGGAACATATTCTTTCTGTAGTCTGGACAGATCTGACCCCCTACTTGACTATTTCTTACAATAGTAATCTCACAGCATTATTGGTAGACCATGGGTCAGCAAACTTTTTCCATAGAGGGTCAGATAGTAAACATTGTAGACCTTGTAGGTTTTAGGGTTTTGTTGCAAGTAATCAACTCTATCTTTGTGTTTGAAAGTATCTATGGACAATATGTAAAGATACAGGTATGAATGTGTTACAATAAAACTTTATTTATAAAACACGTGGTAGGCTGGAATTGGCCTATTGGCATAATTTGCCTACATGGAGACAGACCGCTCTTTTGTGGGACAGCCCTAACTGCTAGGAAGTTTTACCTTAAGCCCAAATTTGGCTTCTTTTAAATTAGTCACAACAATACTTGATTGATAAGCTACAACTCTTCTTTTTGTGTTTAAATTATTATAACATAAATTTTTCAACCTGAATCATTTTGTTTTATAGATAATATGATTATTTAATTCATTTATCTATTTATCAATCACTTACTGAGCATTTAAGTAGGTGCTTGGGATATAAAATTAAAAAAAAATTTTTTCCCACTAGGAGTTGGTCTCATGGGAGGTAACAAGTACATGGAAGGAAAAACTATGGTGGAGATATTCTCTGGGGTCCACCAGAGCACACAAGAGTGGCACCCACCCAGAGGTACAGAGAGTGGGGAGAATGGGGTGGCTTTCTCAAGGAGATTGCACTTGAGATGAGTTTTAAGGACTTGGCCAGGTAGAAATTAGCATGGCATTCTGGGAATTATTTTGGGCAAAGGTCTGCAACTGAGAGATTGCAGCTCTATGTTTCAGGAACCACAAGTAATTTATAATAACAGGGGGCCCTGGCCGGTTGGCTCAGCGGTAGAGCGTCGGCCTGGCATGCAGGGGACCCGGGTGCGATTCCCGGCCAGGGCACATAGGAGAAGCGCCCATTTGCTTCTCCACCCCCCAACCCCTCCTTCCTCTCTGTCTCTCTCTTCCCCTCCCGCAGCCAAGGCTCCATTGGAGCAAAGATGGCCTGGGCGCTGGGGATGGCTCCTTGGCCTCTGCCCCAGGCGCTAGAGTGGCTCTGGTCGTGGCAGAGTGACCCCCCAGAGGGGCAGAGCATCACCCTCTGGTGGGCAGAGCGTCGCCCCTGGTGGGCGTGCCGGGTGGATCCCGGTCGGGCGCATGCGGGAGTCTGTCTGACTGTCTCTCCCCATTTCCAGCTTCAGAAAAATACAAAAAAAAATTTATAATAACAGGGGAGCAGTGTACTTGAGTGTGGTGTCAAGGTGGAGGAGATGGTGGAGGTGAGGCTGGAGATGTAGGGATGATGAACTTTGCCCTCCATCTTAAAGTCAAAGTGGGTCAATCAAGGTAAGTGTAATTCTGCTACTATCACCAAAAATATTTGACAAAGAGTTTTCTGAATTGGTACAAAAATTCTATTTTATAAGTAAGACATCTGACCTTAAGTGCTCAGCCTTTGGCTTGAAAATACTTTAAGTTTGAATAACTATGACAGTAATTTACATTCACATCCAGCTTCTACATTTGCAGCGTTATTTGTTGGATTTTTAGTTTTGCTCTAGAATGTTGATAACAGGCATCTCCTGTCCCTATCTAAAAACAAGTTGTAGGGATTTGTATAGAACTTATCAGAAGACTCTAAATTAAGTGCTGGAAGCTTGTAGGTTCTCTGGTCTCACACTATGCCAATTGTTACTGGGTATATGTAACACAGATACACAAGTTTTCCTAACATATTCTCTGCCAGCCCTGAAAACTCCTTGCAAGGCCAGGGGATGCTGCCATCGCGGCCATTCACACGCAGGTTTCCACTGGATTCGGGCAAATGGTAAAGAAACAGTGGAGCCAAAAAATAGTGGGCCATTCCTTTATTAAAGTCTCATACCGGCCTACTAGCAAACACACAGGGAAAACACTTCCCTTTTACTCAGAGCTCACAAAGCTACTGACACATTCTCTGGTTCCACAACCAGTAAAATTTTCTCCAGTTTCTCCAAGAATCAAAGGCCTCACCAGTCTCAGCTGAGCTTGCAAAAGCCCCTTATCTCCCTATCTGCACACCTTCTCCCTTCTCTCACTTTGCTCTCTGGCACAAAACCTTTCCTTCTGCAAACATTAGCATAACAATGGCCCTTCCCAAGCAGGAAGGTAATTAGCAATTTCACAGATCACATACTTGGTGCTGCCCAGCGCCATTTTTAACAATAAAAATGAGCAAACTCAAAAAACACAAATTTTACAAACTCATTTGCTCAACATCCTTATCACAGATTTTACTTTTGACTTCTGTAGAATGGTGCCTTAGGTTTTTACACATGTTCCTTTTTTTCCTAAGGTCTATTTTTTCTTTCACTTTTCAATAGTCCCAATTAAACTTTCATTAGGCCTGCAGTGCTCTGAATGATTCCTCAGTTCCCATTTCTTCTGTGCTCATTCCCTGACTTGCCTCTGAGCTCCTAAGCCTCTCAACAAATTCAAGAAATTGCATCATTGTTTTCTTCTTTTCTTTTCAACTAGACTTCAAAAGAAGAGACCAAGTTTTATGGAGTATTTTGTTTCCACATGAAGCATATCGTTTGACACACAATAATAGTTGCTGAATTAATGTTTGCTAAGTGAATGAATGAGTGAATGAATGAATAAACCAAGGATATTTACTATAAATTCTTAGTCAGAATCTTGGTTAGCCCTGGTGAGTCCTTTGATTATTGGGGGATTATAGCAGTACAGAGTGGTGCAGGGAAAGGAGGCCCACAGATAGTTCCTTTGGTTTGGAGTTACACTCTTTAATGCCATAGCCACTGGACACTCCCATGCCTATTAGGTACTTGCAGTATGACTTGTTCAAATTGAGATGTACTGCCTGTAGAAAAGACATATTGGATGTCAAAGATTTAAAATAAAAAAAGTAAAATACCTGTTTATACTGTAAAAATTTTGTTTATATTTTGGAATTATATTATTTTAGACTGGTTAGGTTAAATAAAATAGTTATTAAAAAGAATTCCACTTGTTTTCCTTTTACTCTTTTAATGTGTCCATAAGTAAATTTATATATGATTCACTTTTGTAATTCACTGTGTAAGGTCGGTGGATAATGGGGGATGGTCACGTGGGGAACCCAGGCCCGTGAACTTTGGCTAGGACCGCCCACAATCAAGCCCGCCAAAGGAAGCTTCCCAGGAACAATTTGGAAAGAAGCGATCGTCTGCCAGCCAGTGAAATTTTACCACGTCATGTTAGCTCCACTTCCCTAGAGGGACCCTTTAAATATCTCCCACGTGGTTTAATCTGTGCAACTTCCCTGACCTCCATCTCTCCTCCATCTTTCTTTCCTCGGGGCCAGGGAACCTTGCTGGGTGGGATGTGCGCTCTGTACTCAATAAAGCCGTTTATTATTTCAACACTTTGTGGCTCAAGCCCCGTTCCTTCCTTCTCAGCGGGGAAAAATACCTTACACACTGTATATTTTTATTATACAGCATTGGTATAGAAAGAAGATCCTCCTCAGAGAAATGGTTGCTGCACCCTTCCATTTTAACAGTTTCAAGATGGCCATACATTTGGGTATCAGGTCCTGTTACTAGACCATATGGTTTCATTTCTTTCTTTAGAAAAGATAGTCCCCATACTGCTTCATTGCTCTTTGAGAAGTCATCTGTGCTATAACCTCATGGTACGAGCCCACTGGAGGCATCCAGTAAGACCTGGGAATGTGGTAACTGCTTGCTCAACCAGTCTCTGCAATACAACTGCACAGCTGAGGACACTGGCCTGAAAGCTTGACTGAGCCTCTTGAAAACTTCTTGTGCCCTGGCATGAACATTTATTCCTAATTGCAGGTAGCCTTAGTCAGCTGGCAATTCTCAGAAAGTCTGGTTTGATTATTTCCCAAGACCCATAAGTTCAGGGATATAGTAATGTGAAAGCACATAGTTCCCAAGTTTGTTGCTGTCTTTGTGGTTGTTAGTAACAAAATCTTGTCTTGTTCGTACAAGTAGAGAGAAACAGAAGCAAGGCTCCACATTATTTGCATTAGCATTCGCCTGTGTTGTGTGATTTTGGGAAAGGGAAGGGGAGGCAATGGAAAGTGGATTGCCTTTACTTAATTACACTTTGTTTGGGCCAGAGCTAAAATTTCCATCCCCTCAACACATCTTCTTTATGTCTTTGCTCTTTCCCCTGTCAATCATGTCTTTTGAGCTGTCTTTATTTGTAAATGTATTTATCTCTCAATATCCAAATCGAGTTTGGAAGACCTGTAGGGTCTTCTGACAAAGAATTTTATTTGTACTTAAATTCCACCCTTAACAAACAAATAGTACTGGTAATTTATCTGTTTATATTTCTCTTTTTACTAGACCATTTGTTCCTGGAGGGTAGGGACTCTCTCCTTTTCATTTTTGTATACCACTTAGCTGTTACCTCCTCACACTGCCTATTGCATAGTATACATATATAAAGTTATTGCTGTGGAATAAATGAATGGATGAATGAATGAAGTAATCTACTCTCTGCGAAGAGTAGTGATTGGTAAACAAAGTGGTTGGCAATACTTTTTTTCAAATACTGCTTGCCAAAATTACATGCAAATGAAGACAGAGTGTACATATCATTTACATTTGTATAATGACCAGAATTAAAATAACAAACAACAAGAGGCTGTTTACTATTCAACCGGAATTCCTGAGGCTGCCATATGCATCATAATATGCTGTGGCAATGCTGTTCTGAGCTCTTAGATACAGTGTAATTTACCTCAAGTTTTGCCACCTCCAAAGGGAAACTCCTTGTGCGTCCCAAATGTCACTTGTGTATAAAGCCACTCAAAGGCAGTTGGAGTACAAGTGGTGATGATAAGAGTATAGTTCTATAAAGTCAGGTCAGCTGTGGGTATGCTACCAGTTTCTTATGCTCGATTTATTTTCTATGCTATAAAAGCCTAGACAATCTGAAAAAAATAACACTGAGAAGGAAAATTATTTGTGTCCCTTCAATTTAGAAATTACTGGATTTTTATGTCATCCTAGCATTTATCGAATTATGGAATGTTGAATACCAGCTGAAAAATGTAATGTAATTCATGTCTTATTTTTCTTGTGTTGGTGCAGCTATTGTTTTCCAGTTGGTTGCATATCTAGAACAATAATACAGATAGGTGCACATTGCTCTGGTCCCACTCTAGGCCATAGTAGTTAATAGCCATGCACGAGCCCAGAGGCACTGGACCTAAGACTTGTGCATTGTTTCTTTGCATATGAGCTTTGATATCATCACACTGCATTTCATAAACAGTGGATTTCTAGAAAAGTAGAGAATTTTGGTTGTTATAAAGGTTATCAATTTCATAGAAGTTCTTTTAATACAAAAGAAAACAGATTGAGCTGAAAATAGTCCATATGAAGGAATAATGGATATTCGGTTGTAGTAGGGTGTGCGGAAGCGAAGAGTAGAAATTTCCCCAAAATTTATTGATGCATAAACTACATATGATCTGAAAGCATCAGAGAAATGTCATTTTAAGACAATTCAGGAAGAGCCTTGCTTGGTGCCATTTCTCATGATTACTGGCTGGGAATCTGGAACAAGATATCAGAGTTAAAATCCGAGCTAGTTTATGAAAAGCACCAAGCAGCAGGCTTTTGCTTTATTTTAACCTTTTTAATAAAATGAAAGGTAATTTTCCAGACCATTTTCCTCTCCAGGTTAATGAGATGGCTAAAGGCTATAATAGAAAACAGCTGCTCAAAGTATAACAAACAAGGAAACAAAACAAGAAAAAAGAAAGAAAGAAAGAAAGAGAGAAAGAAAGAGAGAGAAAGAGAGAGAGAGAGAGAGAGAGAGAGAGAGAAAGAAAAAAAGAAAGAAAGAAAAGGAGAAAAAAGAGAAAGAAAAACCCAAAAGGAAAGGTCTGAAGTTACATAGGCTTTTATTGTCTTCCATTCTGATGTTTTTTGTGATGGATTGCAAAAAGAATCAGAAAAGGCACAACATGAATCTGCTCTCAGGACAATGATTGTAATCAAAATAGGAAATGGTACAAATGTAAGCCATTCTCCTTGCAGTTTAAAGATTATAAATCCCTTATTCATCTGTTATGATCCAGGGCCTACTTGTGATTTTTATAGTTCTTTTTACGCTCAGAATTTTAAAACTGCAATGTAAAGGGGCTACAGCTGTTCTCTTTCCGATTTGGATGTTTAATCCCCGCTCGGAGCGTTGCACCACAGTCTCCCCTCCCTCTGCCCATCTGCAGCCTGAGCCCACTGCCAGTGCCTCACACACAAGAAACTCACCACTGTCTCTTCCCCTCCAAGTGATTAAATATAGCACCAACTACTCTCAGGGGCTCCAGAAACATTTAGGAGGACTTGCCAAAGGGTTTGCTCTTTCTTGGAGAATCGAACCATTCTCATAATCAGTATGCAATTTAAAATGGTAGGGGGAGATGCAGTAGCTTTGGACCCAGAAGACCAGGGTTTTTATCTTCAGTGTGCCTCTTTGTGGGAGTATGACCTTCCTTCTCTGAGCCTTTGTTTTCTCATCCCGAAGATAATTGCAGCACCTACTTCATGGAGCTGTGTTGAAGATCAAAGAAGCTAATGCTTTGGGAGTTAGGACCAGGTTTTCCAATATCAAGAGTTGTCAGTATTGATAGCTGGCAGTGAGGTGGAAAAGCCAAAAGGGAGATGACAGTAATAGCGATTTGTTGCCCTTGTAGATTTCTTAAGTACAGGGAATGTCTTGAGCTAGTTTTTTTTTTTTTCTGTTTATAAAAGACTTAACCTGTCTCTTGGGAGAGCCAGTTCTTCTAGTACTCTTGGGAGACAGTAGGTGTAAGAAAACTATATCTATATCCTTAGTTTTGACACAGGGAACAATGAAAGTGATGCATTTTCCAAGATTCTCAACATATACCCTGGAAGAATGTTGTTTTTGAATATTTTGTTCTCACATACATTTTTTATTTTTTAATTGAAATTCCTCAGAGACTATGAAGATAAATATTCACATCTCCACATATTTACAAATACAATGTATGCAATTTTATGCTTATTATCTCAATGCTTCTCAATTTGAAATGCTTTCTATTCATTGCTGTAGTCATATTTTGAAAATGACGTCAAAAATTGATTATTCATACAAACTTACCAAATGCATGCCTTTGCTATTCTTTGAGGAGCCTACTTTTATCTGGAGTGCCCATCCTTTTAACTCTATTGTATTTTGGCCTGCTGTAGCACTTTCTCCTGGCCTGTTCCTGTAAGAAGTAATTCATATTTTCCTGTGTGACCCAGGTGGTCTTTTTATTCATGAAGAGCTTCTCATTTCCCATGGTCACTTCTGACCAAGATACAAAACCCTTAATTAACTATGGGCATCTTTGAGTTGAATGTCCAAGAAATGTCCACATTCTGGGGAGCACATTTTATTTTGTGGCTATTTACTTTGTATTTTACTCATTTCAATGTTTCTTTCATTTCTAATTTCAATGGCGGCAGAAATAGTTTTTCTTTCTTTTTTATTTTTATTAATTTTAATTTATTGTGTTTAATTCAAGTGTTCAACTGAATGTAACACCCTCACTCCCACCCCTGTGACCTAATTATACCCCTTTGCCCCCTCATTCTAATTCCCTCTCCCCTTCCCTCTGGGATTTGCTTTCCTGTTATCTATATCTCTGTGTTAATGTATATATAATTTCACTAATGCCTTCACCTTCTCTGATCCCATCCCCTTATACTCCTTTCCTCTGACTGCTGTCTGTCTGGTCCCTGTGACCCTGCCTCTGTCTCTATTCCACTCCTCAGTTCACTTTGTCCATTGGATTCCTCGTATAAATGAGATCATAGATATTTGTAATTCTCTGCCTGGCATATTTCACTTAGCATAATAATCTTCTGGTCTCTCCATGCCGTCACAAAAGGTAGGATTTCCTTCTTTTTCACAGCTGTGTAGTATTCCATCTGCTTTTTAATAATCTCGTTCACTGACGGACACTTGGGATATTTCCAAATCTTGGCTATGGTAAACAATGCTGCAATAAATATGGGGGTGCATATCTTCTTTTGAAACAGTGATTTAGTATTCTTTGAATATTTTCCTAAAAGTAGGATAGCTGGATCAAAAGGCAGTTCCATTTTTAATTTTTGAGTAATCTCCATAATGTTTTCCACAGTGGCTGCACCAGTCTGCATTCCCACCAGCAGTGCAGGAGGGTTCCCTTTTTGCTACACTCTCACTAGCACTTATTATATGCTGTTTTTTAATGAGCGTCATTCTGACAGTTGTGAGGTGATATCTCATTGTGGTTTTAATTTGCATCTCTCTGATGATTAGTGACGTTGAACATTTTTTCATATCCTATGGGACATCTGTATGTCCTCTTTGGAGAAGTGTCTGTTCAGTTCTTTTGCTCATTTTTTTAATTGAATGGATTACCTTCCGGGTATTGAGTTTTATAAGTTCTTTATAAATTTTGGTTATTAACCGCTTATCAGACACATTGTTGAATATGTTCTTCCATTGTGTGGGTTGTCTTTTTATTTTGTTAATGGTGTCTTTTACTGTGCAAAAGCTTTTTAGTTTGATATACTCCCATTTGTTCATTCTGTCCATTATTTCACTTGCCCATGTAGAAAAATTAGCAAAAATATTGCTAGTAGAGATTTTAGAGAGTTTACTACCTGTGTTTTCTTCCAAGATGTTTATAGTTTTACAACTTACATTTAAATCTTTTATTTATTTATTTTGAGTTTATTTCTGTGAATGGTGTAATTTGGTGGTCTAGTTTTATTTTTTTGCATGTACCTGTCCAATATTTCCAACACCATTTATTAAAGAGGCTGTCTTTACTCCATGGTATGTTCTTACCTCCTTTGTCAAATATCAATTGACCATACACGCATGGGATTATTTCTGAGTTCTCTGTTCTGTTCCATTGATCTGTATGGCTGTTCTTATGCCAGTACCAAGCTGTTTTGAGTACAATGGCCTTGAAGTATAACTTGATATCAGGAAGTGTGATACCTCCTACTTTATTCTTCAGTTTCAAGATTGCTGAGGCTATTCATGTTCTTTTTTGGTTTCATATAAATTTTTGGTATATGTGTTCTATATCTTTGAAGTATGTCATTGGTATTTTAATTGATATTGCATTGAATTTATAAATTGCTTTGGGTAACATAGACATTTTAATGATGTTTATTCTTCCTATCCATGAACACAGTATATGTTTCTACTTGTTTGTTTCTTCCTTGATTTCCTTTATTAATGTTTTATAATTTTCCCAGTATAAGTCCTTTACTTCCTTGGTTAAACTTACTTCTAGGTATTTTATATTTTTGTTGCAATAGTGAAGGGGATTGTTTTATTCATTTCTCTTTCTGACAGTTTATTGTTGGTGTATGAAAATGCCACTGATTTCTGAATATTAAGTTTATATCCTGCCACCTAGCCAAATTTATTTATCAGGGCTAGTAGTTTTTTGACTGAGACTTTAGGGTTTTCTATGTACAGTATCATGTCATCAACAAATAATGATAGTTTTACTTCTTCTTTTCAAATTGTCTGATTGCTGTGGCTAAGACTTCCAGAACTATGTTGAGTAAGAGTGGTGAAAGGAGGCACTCTTGCCTTGTTCCTGATCTTAAGGGGATTGCTTTAAATTTTTGCCCATTGAGTATGATGTCGGCTGTCGGATGTCATAGATGGCCTTTATCATGTTGAGGTATGTTTTCAGTATCCCCATTTTGCTGAGAGTTTTGATCATAAATGAGTGCTGAATTTTATCAAATGCTTTTTATGCATTTATTGATATTATCATGTGGTTTTTCTCCTTCCTTTTGTTTATGTGATAAATCATATTGATTGATTTGCAAATATTGTACCAACCTTGCCTCCCCAGAATAAATCACATGATCGTGATGCATGATTTTTTTCAAGTATCGCTGGATCTGGTTGGCTAATATTTTGCTGAGAATTTTAGCATCTAAGTTCATCAGGGATATTGGCCTATAGTTTTCTTTCTTTGTAGTGTCTTTACCTGGCTTTGGAATGAGGATTATGCTTGCAAAAAAAAAAAAAAGCTTGGAAGTGGCCCTGGCTGGTTGGCTCAGTGGTAGAGCATCGGCCTGGTGTGCAGAGGTCCCGGGTTCGATTCCCGGCCAGGGCACACAGGAGAAGCACCCATCTGCTTCTCCACCCCTCCCCTCTCCTTCCTCTCTGTCTCTCTCTTCCCCTCCTGCAGCCGAGGCTCCATTGGAGCAAAGATGGCCCGGGTGCTGGGGATGGCTCCTTGGCCTCTGCCCCAGGCGCTAGAGTGGCTCTGGTCGCAGCAGAGCGACACCCCAGAGGGGAAGAGCATCGCCCCCTGGTGGGCAGAGTGTTGCCCCCTGGTGGGTGTGCTGGGTGGATCCCGGTGGGGCGCATGCAGGAGTCTGTCTGACTGTCTCTCCCCGTTTCTAGCTTCAGAAAAATACAAAAAAAAAAAAAAAAAAAAAAAAAAGCTTAGAAGTCTTCCCTACTCTTGAATATTTTGAAATATCTTTTTTTTATAAATAAATTTTTATTAATTTTAATGGGGCGACATCAATAAATCAGGGTTACATATATTCAAAGAAAACATGTCTAGGTTATCTTGTCATTCAATTATGTTGCATACCCATCACCCAAAGTCAGATTGTCCTCCATCACCTTCTATCTAGTTTTCTTTGTGCCCCTCCCTCTCCCCCTCTCCCTTGTTCCCTCCCTCCGCCCCCCATAACCACCACACTCTTTTCCATGTCTCTTAGTCTTGTTTTTATGTCCCACCAATGTGTGGAATCCTGCAGTTCTTGTTTTTTTCTGATTTACTTATTTCATTCCGTATAATGTTATCAAGATCCCACCATTTTGTTGTAAGTGATCTGATGTCATCATTTCTTATGGCTGAATAGTATACCATGGTGTATATGTGCCACATTTTCTTTATTCAGTCTTCTATTTTTTTTACAGTGATTAAAGCTTTTAAGCAAACTCTTGGCCAATACAGCAAGAATCCATAAAAGAGTAGTGTCCTTAACAAGTTCACCAAGTCTAAGTTGGCCCCAACACCATGCCAAGTCCCTGATAAATGCAACCCAACCCCAGTTAAGTCTGTTAGGAGCTGTCACAAGGAGCAGGAGTCCAGGAAAAGTCCACATCCAGGAAAAGTCCGCATGGCCCTGGAATTGTTGTCACAATTATATACTTTGCAGCTTACGTCCAAGTTTCAATGACCGCTGCTTCTAGCTGGTAATGATTCAGGTAGACTGGAAAAGCCATCTGCAGCATGTGTGGAGATGGAGCTTCTGTTCTCCTCTGCCTGGAGAGATGAGACCAGGTTGCTTTTCCCTGGAGCTCTATGACTGTGGCTTGGTAAAGAGAACCTTGGGATACACTAAGCTGGGTGGCAATGGTAGATTCATAATAGAAGTTGGCAAAAGGGGGAAAGAGAGCTCTAAATTAGGAGTAGGTCCCAGCCTGAAATATGAGTGGGGCATTGAGGTAGGAGGAATAAAGGAAACACTATATATTAAATAAAGCAGCAGAAAATGGAACTATCAACACCCACAACAGAGATGTTAGAGGGAAGAATAAAAAACCTGACTATTCAGGCAAGACATAGTTAAGTGGCCCTTATGCAAATGAGATCAGCTTACCTGCATCTTGGAAGACATACTCTAGGCTCACCCACAGTGTTGTAGATGGGGCCAATAGACCTGGGCACCTTCATCCTTCAGTGGCAAACCCCAGCATTCTGGGCAAGGTTAGGTCATAGGTGGCTGGAGCAGGGCTGGAAGAGACTGAACCCTCCCTTAGAGGAGTGAGGGGGAAGCCTACCTTCCAGTGTCCCTGTTTCCTCACAGCAGAGGCATGTAAGTCTGGCATGCTTTAGCTCAATGACCTTCCTTTCCACTATTGAAGTAGGACCCAGATGGCATCCTATGAGACCCTTTTAGGCTGTTGGAGCCTTTAAGGGTGTATCCTAAAAGCTGGTAGTTCCCCTGATCTCTATTGGGCTTTTTCTGCCTCTTGGTATCTTAAAAGCCATACTCAGATCTCGCTGAGGGGTTTGAGGATTCCCATCTGCCTATATAAATATTTTCTATATATCTGGGGCTATTTGGAAAAAGACAAAACTGTTATTAGCTGGATCAAATAAAGAAGGTAGTAGTTTGCAGGAGAAAAAGATTTGGTGTCTCCTGTTCATCAGCATTCAAAAGAAATTAAAAAAAATTTAAAGTAAAAAGCATGGCATGGTAGACCCGTAGGAGTTCCAGGATATGACTCCTCCCTTTTAAATTTTTTTAAATTGACCTTAAAATATTTGCTGGGTACACTTTAATAATACCTTGACTTTAAAGATTATAAGAAATACACATAATTCGAAAGGTTTGACAAAATACAGTAAATGCTTTTGCTCCATATGCAGGAGCATTGTCAGTTTAATCAGTTTAGGAAATCCAATAATAGACCAATGCATACAGACAATGAGCTATAACATGCTTAGCAGCCTCTCCTGTTCTGACAGAGGTTACTATAAATCCAGATTATGTATCCACTGTAACGTGGACATAGGACTGTTTGTCAAATGAAGGTATATGAGTAACATCCATTTGCCAAGGTTGTCCTGGTAGGGGTCCTTGAGGGTTAACTCCAAATGAAGGGACAGATTGTAGTATAGGACCCCTTGGACAGGATTTCTCGATCTGCCATGCTGCTTCCCAAGAAAGTTGAAACTGTTTACACAGGGCTGCAGCATTCTGGTGATGAATAGTATGGGACTGAATTGCTCGATCTGTCATGGTTGCTCCAAATAGTTTTCTTTTGGGTAACTTGATCAACAAGGGCATTCCCTTATGCTAAAGCTCCAGGGAGCATGGAGTGAGCTCGAGTATGTCCTATAAAACATGGTGCTCTATGTTGACATACAAGTCTTTGAAGAAGGAGGAACTGCTGAAATAGTTCATCAGCATTTGTTCCTAAGACCGCAGTCTGTATAGTAGAAATACCATAAGTAAATATTTGCTCTCTGTATATAGATTAAAGGGGGAATATGGTACATGATAAAAAGCCATGATAATGGTATATAATTCTAGTCTTTGAGCTGATTTTAAGTTGACAGTTTCAGTATAAAGTTGTCCATTGATTTGCAAGAGCGATTTGCCATTTAGTGGAAGTTTCCCAGAGCCATTGTTGTTGATCCTTTGAAAAAAGGAACAACAATAATTTTGAGGCTCAAAACTGATAAGCTATAAGGGTCGCCTGTGCCTCTTGATAATCCAGGAGGCAACAAGATCAAAATATGGAAGTGTATTCCATGGGCTATTAGATGGTTCAATGTGCCCAAGCTGTAGCTGCTCTTGTACCAATTGAGCAGCTGCCCTAAGTTTCTCCTGAGAAAGGCACCGTTGGTCTACCCATACAGGATTATCTGATTTCCAAGTAATTGGGTCTGCACAATGCATTATTGAGGTAGCAGGAGCTACCAAGGCCTCTATGCTAAATTTTGATATCCTAATCCACACCTTCTGGTATTGGGTGCCACTTCTGTGGGGGTGAGAATTCCTCGCTGTTCTTTCCCTAGTCCCTTGGTGGGCAAAAATCCCTGATTAAGCATCTGAGTACTGACTAAACCATTAGGACTGACAAGCAACACTCCCATATTTTTCAAAACATCTTTGCCCCACACATTAACTGGGCATCCAGGGAGCACATAAGGCTTAAAAAATCCAGAATGACCTTCTTAATCTTCCCAATGTAGAAAACTAGAATTTTGTTGAGGGGATTTACTCTGCCCTATACCTTGTAATTCTGTGGCTGCTGCATGAGTGGGCCAGGGAGGAGGCCAATGTAGCTTAGCAATAACAGATACATCAGCTCCAGTATCTAAAAGTCTTTTAAATTTATGCTCATGTATTGTTAGTTCCATTTCAGGGCATTCCTGACATATATATATATTTTTAAATTGAATTGGCAAAATCAGAGGAGCCAAATCACCAATTTGCTTGGGGTGCCTTTTGCAAAATGTGGCCTGAGAAGCAGAATTAGCATCCTTATACTATTCTTCTAACTGCCTGAATTAGCCGTGAGACAAATTCTTTTTTTAAAAATTAATTTTAATGGGGTGACATTGATAAAATTGTCTTTCATCACCTTCTAACTGGTTTTCTTTGTGCCCCTCTCCTCCCAAAACCCCCTCCCTCTCCTCCTCCCCACCCTGTAACCCCAACACTGTTGTCCATGTCTCTGAGTCTCACTTTTATATCCCACCTATGTATGGAATCATATAGTTCTTGGTTTTTTCTGATTTACTTATTTTGCTCAGTATAATGTTATCAAGGTCCATCCATGTTGTGTAAAAGATCTGATGTCATCATTTCTTATGGCTGAGTAGTATTCCATAGTATATACCAAAGCTTTTTAATCCACTCATCCTCTGACGGACACTTGGGCTATTTCCAGATCTTTGCTATTGTGAACAATGCTGCCATAAACATGATGTTGCATTTCTTCTTTTCAAACAGTGCTATGGTGTCCTTGGGGTATATTCCTAACAGTGGTATAGCTGGGTCAAAAGGCAGTTCAATTTTTAATTTCTTGAGGAATCTCCATACTGTTTTCCACAGTGGCTGCACCAGTCTGCATTCCCACCAGCAGTGCAGGAGGGTTCCCTTTTCTCCACATCCTCGCCAGCACTTATTCTGTGTTGTTTTATTGATGAGCGCCATTCTGACTGGTGTGAGGTGATATCTCATTGTGGTTTTAATTTGCATTTCTCTAATGATTAGTGATGTTGAGCATTTTTTCATATGCCTATTGGGCATCTGTATGTCGTCTTTGGAGAAGTGTCTATTCATTTCTTTTGCCCATTTTTGGATTGGATTGTTTGTCTTCCTGGTATTGAGTTTTACAAGTCCTTTATAAATTTTGGTTATTAACCCCTTATCAGAAGCATTGTCAAATATATTCTCCCATTGTGTAGTTTGTCTTTTTATTCTGTTCTTATTGTCTTTGGCTGTGCAGAAGCTTTTTAGTTTGATAAAGTCCCATTTGTTTATCCTGTCTTTTGTTTCACTTGCCTGTGGAGTCAAATCGGCAAATATATTGCTGCGACAGATGTCAGAGAGCTTACTGCCTATGCTTTCTTCTAAGATGCTTATGGTTTTATAGCTTACATTTAAGTCTTTTATCCATTTTGAGTTTATTTTTGTGAATGGTGTAAGTTGGTGGTATAGTTTCATTTTTTTGCATGTACCTGTCCAATTTTCCCAACACCATTTGTTGAAGAGGCTGTCTTTACTCCAATGTATGCTGTTATCTCCTTTGTCAAATATCAGCTGTCCATAAAACTATGGGTTTATTTCTGGGTTCTCAGTTCTGTTCCATTGATCTATAGGCCTGTTCTTATGCCAGTACCAGGCTGTTTTGAGTACAATGGCCTTATAATATAACTTGATATCCGGAAGTGTGATACCTCCTGCTTTATTCTTCCTTTTCAAGATTGCTAAGGTTATTCGTGTTCTCCTTTGGTTCCATATAAATTTTTGGAATATGTGTTCTATATCTTTGAAGTAAGTCATTGGTATTTTAATTGGTATTGCATTGAATTTATAAATTACTTTGGATAATATAGATATTTTAATGATGTTTATTCTTCCTAACCATGAGCATGGTATATGCCTCCACTTGTTTGTATCTTCCCTGATTTCTTTTATCAATGTTTTATAATTTTTTGAGTACAATTCTTTAATCTTCCTGGTTAAATTTATTCCTAGGTACTTTATTTGTTTTGGTTGCAATGGTAAAGGGGATTGATTTCTTAATTTCTCCTTCTGACAGTTCATTGTTAGTGTATAAAAATGCCTCTGATTTCTGAGTATTGATTTTCTATCCTGCCACCTTGCTGAATTCATTTATCAGGTCTAGTAGTTTTTTGACTGAGACTTTAGGGTTTTCTATATACAGTATCACATTATATGCAAATAATGATAGTTTTACTTCTTCTTTTCCAATTTGGATGCCTTTTATTTCTTTTTCTTATTTGATTGCTGTGGCTAGGACTTCCAGAACTATCTTCAATAAGAGTGGTGAAAGGGGGCACCCCTGCCTTGTTCCTGATCTTAAGGGGATTGCTTTTAATTTTTGCCCATTGAGTATGATATTGGCTGTGGGTTTGTCATAGATGGCCTTTATCATGTTGAGGTATGCTTCCTGTATTCCTACTTTGTTGAGAGTTTTGATCATGAATGGGTGCTAGATTTTATCAAATGCTTTTTCTGCATTTATTGAAATTATCATGTGCTTTTTCTCCTTCCTTTCATTTATGTGATGGATCACATTGATTGATTAGTGAATATTGTACCAGCCTTGCCTCCCAAGAATAAATCCCACTTGATCCTGGTGTATGATTTTTTTCATATATTGCTGGATCCGGTTTGCTAATATTGTGTTGAGGATTTTAGCATCTAAATTCATCAGGGATATTGGCCTATAATTTTCTTTTTTTGTGTTGTCTTTGCCTGGTTTTGGAATCAGAATTATGCTCGCCTTATAAAAGGAGCTTGGAAGTCTTCCGTCCTCTTGAAAATTTTGAAATAGTTTGAGAAGGATAAGAGTTAGTTCTTCTTTGAATATTTGGTAGAATTCAGTTGTGAAACCATCAGGCCCAGGACTTTTCTTTTTTGGGAGTTTTTTGATAACTGTTTCAATCTTATTTTTTGTAATTGGTCTGTTTAGGTTTTCTGATTCTTCCAGATTAATTTTTTGAAGATGATATGTTCAAGTAATTTGTCCATTTCACCTAGGTTGTCTAATTTTTTGGCATACAGTTCTTCATAGTATTTTCTTACAATATTTTGTATTTCTGGTGTGTCAGTTGTTATTTCTCCACTCTTGTTTTTAATTTTATTTATTTGAGTCCTCTCTCTTTTTTTCTTGGTGAGTCTGGTTAGATGTCCATCCATCTTGTTTACCTTTTCAAAGAACCAGCTCCTGGTTTCATTGATCCTCTGTATTTTTCTTTAGCCTCTATGTCATTTATTTCTGCTCTGATTTTTATTATTTTCTTTCTTCTACTAGCTTTGGTCTTTACTTGCTGTTCTTTTTCTAGTTCTTTTAGATGTTCGGTCAAGATATTAATTTGAGCTTTTTCTAGCTTTTTGAGGTATGCCTGTAATGCTATGACCTTTCCTCCCTTTCAGGACTGCTTTTGCTGTGTCCAATAAATTTTAGTTGATGTATGCTCATTATTTGTTTCTAGAAACTTTTAACTTCTTCTTTGATCTCATTGTTTACCCATTTGTTATTTAATAACATGCTATTTAGTTTCCAAGTGTTTGAGTATTTTTCAGTTTTTTTGTTGTGGTTGATTTCTAGTTCATGCTGTTGTGATCAGAGAAAGTGCTCGATATGATTTTAATCTTCTTAAATTTGTTGAGACCGCTTTTGTGCCCTAACATGTGGTCTATTCTAGAGAATGTTCCATAAGCACTTGAAAAGAATGTATATTCTGCTGTTTTAGGGTGAAAGGTTCTGTAGATATCTATTAAATCGAGTTGATCTAATATGTCCTTTAAGTCTGCTGTTTCTTTGTTAATTTTCTTTCTTGAGGATCTATCTAATGATGTTAATGGGGTATTGAAATCCCCTACTATTATAGTATTGCTGTTGATCTCGCCCTTTAAATCTATCAAAGTCTGCTTTATATATTTAGGTTCTCCTATATTAGGTGCATAGATATTTATAATGATTACATCTTCCCTTTGGATTGCTTCCTTTATCATTATGTAGTGACCTTCTTTATCTCTAACTATAGTGTTTGTTTTAAAGTCCATTTTGTCTGATATAATTATTGCTACCCCAGCTTTTTTTTCATTTCCATTTGCGTGAAATGTTCTTTTTTCATCTCTTTATCTTCAGTCTATGTGCATCTTTTGATTTAAGGTGTGTGTCTTGTAGACAGCATATGTATGGGTCCTGTTTTCTCATCCATGTAGCTACCCTATGTGTTTTGGT
Source organism: Saccopteryx bilineata (assembly GCF_036850765.1). Lineage (NCBI taxonomy): Eukaryota > Metazoa > Chordata > Mammalia > Chiroptera > Emballonuridae > Saccopteryx > Saccopteryx bilineata. Next base: position 83,421,227 of record NC_089497.1, on the reverse strand, counting down.
TGGATCATTTAATCCATTTACATTTAAGGTTATTTTTGATATGTAATTGTTTATTGCCATTTTATTCTTTAAAAATGTATTCCTCTTTTGTTGAAATATCTTGAGAAGAATAGATGTTAGTTCTTCTTTCAATGTTTGAAAAATTATTCTGTGAAACCATCTGGTCTAAAAGTTCTGTTTGCTGGGAGTTTTTTGACAACTGTTTCAATTTCATTTGTTGTAATTTTTCTGTTTAGGTTTTTTGATAATTCCAGATTAAGTTTTGGAAGATTATGTTTCTTGGAATTTATCTATTTCACCTAAGTTGTCCAATTTTTTGGCATACAGATCTTCATAGTATCTTCTTAGAATCCTTTATATTTCTTTGGTTTCAGTTGTTACTTATCCATCTTCATTTCTAATTTTATTTATTGGAATCCTCTCTCTTTTTTTCTTGTTGAGTCTGGTTAAAGGTTCATCAATCTTTACCTTTTCAAAGGACCAGCTCTTGGTTTCATTGATCTTCTGTATTGTATTTTTAGTTTTTATGTCATTTATTTCCACTTTGATCTTTATTATTTTCTTCCTTCTACTTCCTCTGGGCTTTATTTATTGTTCTTTTTCTAGTTCTTTTAGATGTAAGGTTAAGTTGTTTATTTGAGCTTTTTTTTTTTTGCTTCTTAAGTCTGTAACACTGAAATTCCCTCTTAGGGCTTTTTTTGCTGTGTCCCATAAATTTTGAGATTTATGTTTTTTGTTTATTTTAATTAATTGTGTTTACATATATTATAGGGTCACCCCAAATGTATTCCCCCATATTCCCCTCAACATCTCTCTTTCACCCTTATGTACAGCACCCTCTCCCCTTCCCTTCACTTTTATCCCATCCTACCATACCCTTTCCCTGTGTCCTCTTTTCCTCTGGTTCCTTTGATCACTCCTCTATTTCCATTCTGTTCCTCAGTTCTCATTGTTCCTTGGACTCCTCAAATGAGTGAGGTCATATGATATTTTTCTTTCTCTGCCTGGCTTATTTCACTTAACATAATAGTTTCCAGGTCCATCCATGTTGCAAAAGGTAAGATTTCCTTTTTTTTTCATGGCCCCATTGTATTCCATTGTATATATGTACCACAGCTTTTTAATACACTTGTCCACTGATGGACACTTGGGTTGTTTCCAGATCTTCACTATTGTGAATGGTGCTGCCATAAACATGGGGGTGCATTTCTTTTTTTCAGTCAGTGATACAATGTTATCGGGATATATTTCTAAAAGTAAGATGGCTGGGTCTAAAGGCATATTCATTTTTAATTTTTTGAGAAATCTCTATACTGTTTTCCACATTGGCTGCACAAGTCCGCATTCTCACCAGCAGTGCAGGAGGGTTCCCTTTCTCTACATTCTTGCCAGCACCTATTGTGTGTTGTTTTGTTAATGAACGCCATTCTGACTGGTGTAAGGCAGTATCTCATTGTGGTTTTAATTTGCGTTTCTCTAATGATTTGTGATGTTGAACACTTTTTCATCGGTCTATTGGTCATCTGTATGTCCTTTTTGGAGAACTATCCATTACTTTTGATTGGATTGTTTGTCTTCCTGGTGTTGAGTTTTACAAGTTCTTTATAAATTTTGGTTATTAACCCCTTATCAGACGTATTGTCGAATATGTTCTCCCATTGTGTGGTTTGTCTTTTTATTCTGCCCATATTGTCTTTAGCTGTACAAAAGCTTTTTAGTTTGATATCGTCACATTTGTTTATCCTGTCTTTTATTTCTGTTGGCCATGGAGATAAATCAGCAAATATATTGCTGTGAGAGATGTTGGAGAGCTTACTGCCTATGTTTTTCTTCTAAGATGGTTATGGTTTCACGACTTACATTTAAGTCTTTTATCCATTTTGAGTTTATTTTTGTGAATGGTTTAAGTTGGTCGTCCAATTTCATTTTTTTGCAGGTAGCTGTCCAGTTTTCCCAACACCATTTGTTAAAGAGACTGTCTTTACTCTATTGTATGCTCTTACCTCCTTTGTCAAATATCAATTGTCCATAAAGTTGTGGATTTATTTCTTGGTTCTCTGTTCTGTTCCGTTGATCTATATGCCTGTTCTTATGCCAGTACCGAGCTGTTTTGAGTACAATGGCCTTGTACTATAACTTGATATCAGGAAGTGTGATACCTCCAACTTTATTTTTCTTTTTCAAGATTGCTGATGGTATTCGTGTTATTTTTGGTTCTATATAAATTTTTAGAATATGTGTTCTATATGTCATTGGGTATTTTAATTGGTATTGCATTGAATTTATCAATTGCTTTGGGTACTATAGACATTTTAATGTTTATTCTTCCTAACCACTAACATGGTATATGCTTCCACTTGTTTGTTTCTTTCTTTATTTCTTTTATTAATGTTTTATAATTTTATGAGTACAAGTCTTTAACCTCCTTGGTTAAATTTACTCCTACATACTTTATTATTATTTTTTGCAATAGTGAAGGGTATTGATTCTCTTTTTTTCTGACAGTTTTTGTTGTATAAAAATGCCTCTGATTTCTGTGTATTAATTTTATACCTTGCCACTTTGCTGAATTCATTTATCAGGTTGAGTAGTTTTTTGACTGAGACTTTAGGGTTTTCTATATACAGTATCATATTATCTGCAAGTAATGATAGTTTTACTTTTTCTTTTCTAATTTGGATTTATTTTATTTCTTCTACTTTCTGATTGCTGTAGCTAGGACTTCCAGGACTATGTTGAATAAGAGTGGTGAAAGGAGGCACTCCTGTCATGTTTCTGATCTTAAGGGAATTGCTTTTAATTTTTGCACATCAATTAAGATGTTGGCAGTGGGTTTGTCATAGATGGCCTTTATCATCTTGATGTATGTTCCCTGTATTTCCATTTTGCTGAGAGTGTTGATCATAAATGAGTGCTGGATTTTATCAAATGCTTTTACTGCATTTATTGAAATTATCATGTGGGTTTTCTCCTTTCTTTTGATTATGTGATGAATCACATTGATTGATTTACAAATACTGTACCATCCTTGCCTCCCCAGAATGAATCCCACTTGATCATTATGTATAATTTTTTTTTATGTATTGCTGGATCTGGTTTGCTAATATTTTTTTGAGGATTTTAGCATCTAAGTTCATCAGGGATATTGGCCTATAATTTTTTTCTCTTTGTGTGGTTTTTGCCTGGTTTTGGAATCAGAATTATGCTCACCTCACAAAAGGATCCTGAATTTTTTGAAATAACTTGAGAAGGACAGGAGTTAGTTCTTCTTTGAATATTTGGTAGCCCATCTGGCCCAGGGCTTTTGTTTTTTGGGAGGTTTTTGATAACTCTTTCAATCTCATTTGTTGTAATTGGTCTGTTTAGGTTTTCTGATTATTCCAGATTGATTTTTGAAAGATTATGTGTTTCAAAGAATTTGTCCATTTCACCTAGATTGTCTATTTTTTTTTTGGCATACAGTTCTTTATAGTATTTACTTACAATATTTTGTATTTCTGTTCTGTTAGTTGTTATTTCTCCACTCTCATTTCTATTTTTATTTATTTGAGTCCTCTCTTTTTTTTTTCTTGGCGAGTCTGGCTAAAGTCATTGATCTTGTTTACCTTTTCAAGGAACCACCTCTTGGTTTCATTGATCCTCTGAATTGTTTCTTTAGCCTCTACATCATTTATTTTCGCTCTGATCTTTATTATTTCCTTCCTTCTACTACCTCTGGGCTTTACTTGCCTTTTTTTTTTCTAGTTCTTTTCAATGAAGGGTTAAGTTTTTTATTTGAGCTTTTTCTAGCTTCTTAAAGTGTGCCTGTAGTGCTATGAACTTTCCTCTCAGTACTGCTTTCACTGTGTCCCATAATTTTGAGTTGTTGTATGGTCATTATCATTCATTTCTAGGATTTTTTTTTATTTTTTCTTTGATCTCACTGTTAATTCAGTCATTATTTAACAACCTGCTCTTTAGTTTCCATGTGTTCGAGAATTTTTGAGTTTTTCTGTTGTGGTTGATTTCTAGTTTCATGCCATTGTGATCAGAGAAAATGCTTGGGTATGATTTCAATGTTATTAAATTTGTTGAGACCACTTTTGTGACCTAACATGTGGTCTATTCTAGAGAATGTACCGTGAGCACTTGAGAAGAATCTATGTTCTGCTGCTTTAGGATGAAATGTTCAGAAGATATCTATTAAATCCAGTTGATCTAGTGTGTCCTTTAAGTCTGCTGTTTCTTTTTAAATTTTCTTTCTGGGGGATCTATCTACTGATGTTAGTGGGGTATTAAAATTTCCTCCTGTTATAGTATTGCTCTTGATCCATTAAAGTCTGCTTTATATATTTAGGTGCTTCTGTATTAGGTGTGTAGATATTTATAAAGGTTATATCTTCTTGTTTGATTGCTCTCTTTATCATTATGTAGTGACCTTCTTTATTCCTTACTATAGCCTTTGTTTTAAAGTCCATTTTGTCTGATATAAGTATTGCTACCCCACTTTTCTTTTTATTGATGTTTGTATGAAATTTTTTTTTCATTTTTTTACCTTAAGTCTATGTGCATCTTTTGTTTTAAAGTGTGTATCTTGTAGACAGCATATGTACAGGTCCTGTTTTCTTATACATGCAGCTACCCTATGTCTTTTGATTGGATCATTTAATCCATTTACATTTCAGGTTATTATTGATATGTAGTTGTTTATTGCCATTTTATTTTTTAAAACTGTGTTCCTCTTTTGCAATATATTTTTTTCACTTTGATCTGTTTACAATAGGTCCCTTAACATTTCCTGCAGTATTGGTTTGGTTGTAATGAATTTCTTGAGTTTTATTTATTTGTTTTTGTCTGGGAAGCTTTTAATTTCTCCTTCAATTTTAAATAATAACCTTGCTGGATAAATTAGCCTTGGTTGCAGGCTCTTGTTCTGCATTACTTTGAATATTTCTTGCCATTCTTCTCTGGCCTCAAGTGTTTCTGTTAAGAAGTTGAAAGTCATCCTTATGGGGGTTCCTTTGTAGGTGATAGCCTTTTTTTCTCTATCAGCTTTTATTATTTTCTCTTTATCACTTAGCTTTGGTATTTTATTATGATGTGTCTTGGTGTAGGTTTTTTTTGCGGGGGGTTATTTAATGAAGTTCTCTGTGCTTCTTGAACTTGTGAGACCCTTTCCTGCATCAATTTAGGGAAGTTTTCAGCTATGATTTGATTGAATAAAGTTTCTATTCCTTGTTCTTTCTCTTCTTCTTTAGGAACCACTATGATGCGGATGTTATTTCTCTTCATGTTGTCACAGAGCTCTCTTAAAGTTTCCTTAGACTTTTAGAGTCTCTTTTCTTTTTTCTGTTCTGCTCCCATGCCTTCATTTATCTTGTCCTCCAACTCGCTGATTTGATGCTCAGCTTCATCTATCTTGCTCTTAATTCCTTCCATTGTGGTCTTCGTTTCTGATATTGCATTTGACATTTCCAACTGATTCTTTTTTATTATTTCAATGTCCTCTTTTATACTTGCTAACTCTTTTTTTAGGTGTTTGTAATAAACATCCATTGTTGTTCTAAGATCTCTAAGCATCCTAACAATCATTATTTTAAACTCTGGATCTGTTAGTTTGGTTATTTCCATATCACTCACTTCATTTTCTGGATGTTTCTCTTTTGACTTCATTTGGATTGCACTTCTCTGTCTTCTTATTATGTCTGTGTGTTTGGGTGTGTTTTTGTAGAGCTGGTTAAGTCTAGGCTTGGTGTTATCTGCCTCCAATTTTCAGTTGTGTTATTTTAGGTCTTCTTGGCTTGGCATCAGCTGTTGTTTGTAATTCACTGTAGGACTTGGCTTTTCTAGTAGAGCCATTTTGAAGTCTTGATTTGTTAGTTTTCTTAACTCGATGGTAGTCTTCTTTACTGATCTCAGCAGGGGGCTTATTTGAAACTGTATTCAGGAATGCAGTTGGCGTAACCTGAGTCTCTGAAGGCCTGATTTACCAGTTACTCTTCTGGGGGGGGCATGCTTTCTCTGCTTCAGTAGTGGGAGGTGTATCTCAGATCTCCATGGAGATCTGAGTTACTGCCCCTCCTCCCATTTCTTGTTTTCAGCTGTGTTTTGTTGCACTGTTTTGAGCTGGAGAGATATCTGGAGATGGGCAACTTGAAACCACTTTAGTCTTGTGTTGTGTGGAAGCATCAACCCCTCTCCCAGATATGGCCACCTCCAGAACTGGATGAGTCAGCTTCTCAGGTCATCCCATGAATTCCTCTGCCTGTCACTGTCTGTCTCTTCCATTTCCTTTTGGAAGACAAGCCAGCCCTTTCAACACACCACATTCCCAGGTTTCCAGGCAAGTGGCTGTGAGTGATATTTTCTGCTCTTTTTCTTGGAATGAGAGCCCTTCTTTGTTCTCAGCCTCACCCCCCCTTCTTTCCTGTAAGCAGGGGAGACCCACTGTTTCTTGGCGCTCCCTACCAGGCTTGGTGTGGCTTCTTCTTTGCTCCTTGGTTTTTGAGAGCTGTTTATGTAGTCCAGAGTTGGTTTTTCATGCTTAATGTTCCTAAATTAATTTGTAATCCAGTTTGGTGGTGTGAGCTGGGAGCCTGTGCATCTGCCTACTCTGCTGCCATCTTCAAGATTTATGTTCATTTTCATTTGTTTCAAGGAACTTTTTTATTTCTTCCTTAATCTTGAGCTAACCCATTTGTTATTTAATAACATGCTATTTAGCCTCCAACTATTTGAATGTTTTTCAGTTTTTTTATTGTAGTTGATTTTGAGTTTTATGCCACTGTGATCAGTGAAGATGCTTGATTTGATTTCAATCTTCTTAAATTTATTGAGACTATTTTTGTGTCCTAACATGTGGTCTATATTAGGGAAAGTACCATGAGCACTTGAAAAGAATGTCTGCTGCTTTGGGGTGAAAGATTTGAAGATCACAGTTAAGTCCAGTTGATCTAGTTTGTCGTTTAAGGCTGCTGTTTAATTTTATATCTGGAGAATCTATCCATTGATATTAGTGGGATATTAAAATGTAGTATTGCTGTTGATCTCATCCTTTATGTCCATCAAAATCTGCTTTATATATTTAGGTGCTCCTATATTAGGTGCATAAATATTTACAATGGTTATATCTTCCTGTTGGATTGCTCCCTTTATCAGTATGTAGTGACCTTTTTATCCCTTATGATAGCCTTTGTTTTAAAGTCTATTTTTTCAGGTATAAGTATTGCTACCCCAGCCTTTTTTTACTTCCATTTATGAGAAATAGTTTTTTCATCCCTTCACTTTTAGTCTATGTGTATCTTTTGTTCTGTATTGGGTCAACATATGGAAGGGTCCTGTTTTCTTATCCATGCAGGTACCGTATATCTTTTGATTAGAGCATTTAATTTATTTACATTTAAGGTTATTATTGACATATACTCTTTTGTTGCCATTTTATTCTTTAAAACTACAATCCTTTTTTTCTTTCTTTTTTTTTTTTTTTTTTTTTTGCTTTTTTTACAGTAGGCCCTGTAACATTTCTTGCAGTACTTGTTTGGTTGTAATGAATTCCTTGAGTTTTTCTTTTTGTCCTGAAAGCTTTTTATTTCTCCTTCAATTTTAAATGATTGCCTTGCTGGATAAAGTAGTTTTAGTTATAGATTCTTGTTTTGCATCACTTTGAATATTTCTTCTGGCTTCAAGTGTTTCTGTTGAGAAGTCAAATGTCGTCCTTATGGGGGTTTCTTTGTAGGTAATTAACTACTTTTTTCTTGCAGCTTTTAGTATTCTTTGTTTGTCTCTTAACTTTGGCATTTTCATTATGATGTGTTGCTTAGGCCTTCTTGGGTTCCTCTTTAACAGGACTCTGTGTTTTCTTCAACTTGTGTGACTCTTTCCATCATCAATTTAGGGTAATTTTAAGCTATGAATTCTTCAAACAGGTTCTTTATCCCTTGTTTGATCTCTTCACCTTCAGGAACACCTATGACGTGGATGTTGTTTCTCTTCATGTTGTCACAGAGCTCTCTTAAAGTTTCCTCAGGCTTTTTGAGCCTCTTTTTGTTTTGTTGCTTTACTTCTGTTCTTATGTTTATCTTGTCTTCTAGATCGCTGATTCGATCTTCTGCTTCATCCAGCCTGATGTTGTTTCCTTCTCGTGCCACCTTCATTTCTAATATTGTATTTGTCTTTTCTGACTGGTTCTTTTTTATGATTTCAATGTCCTTTTTGATGTTTGCTATCTCTTTATTTAAGTGTTCATTATGACCATCTATTGTTGCTCTAAGGTCCTGAACTTCCTAAAAATTATTATTTTAAACTCTGTATCTGGTAGTTTTGTTACTTCCATTTCATTTAGTTCTTTTTCTGGAGATTTCTGTTGTTGATTCATTTAGGTCGCATTTCTCTGTCTCCCCATTTTGTCTGTGTATTAGGTAGTGCTGTCTGACTTTGAACTTTTTGTAGTTTCTTTATAAGGAGGGTGGGCTCTGTGCTACTGACTTCCAGGCCACCTGTTAGGAATCGTTCTTGAAGGTACTATTTTGCCTCCTGTGTATATGGCTCTCAGGGTCAACCTTGATCATGTATATTACACACTGTTCAATGTCTGTCTTTTTTTTATTGATTTTTTTAGAGAGAGAGGAGTGAGAGAGAGAGACAGAGAGAGAGAGAAGGGGGAGGAGCAGGAAGCATCAACTCCCGTATGTGCCTTGACCAGGCAAGCCCAAGGTTTTGAACCGGCGACCTCAGTGTTCCAGGTCGACGCTTTATCCCACTGCGCCACCACAGGTCAGGCTCAATGTCTGTCTTATTTGGCATATTTATTCTTCACAGTGTCTGGTTTCTGCTGGACTCCTCTTTTGGGTGTGCTGCTTGTGTAGCTAGCTGAGTCTAGGCTTGTTGCTGTCTACTACTCTCTACCAGTTGAGTTGGTTCTAGATCTCTCTGGGTTGGCATCAGCTGTTGTGTGTAACCCTCTGTGGGCTATGTTTCTGCAGCTACTGCTCTGTTTGCTTTTTGTGTCTTTGTTTTCTGTGCCTGGGTAGTGTGGGAGGGGCCAAACTGTGTATAATGTTCAGCTTCCTCTTGCTTAGAGATGACCATAGCTCCATAAAACCTCCAAGCTTTGTAAGATTTTTCTCCACTTTTCAGCTGCTTCACCTCTTCTTGCAGCTGCTTGGTCTTCCCACAGAGTCTTCTTTAGAAAGACTGTGTAGTGTGAGCTCAGACTTATCTCACCCAACCAATCCCTCTTCAAGTTGCAAGCTTGTTGGGTTTGGGCAGCTGAGGTTGGGAATCCAACATTAGTGGGACCCCCTATTTCAGGGGTCTCTTGGTTAGTAGCTTACTATGAGGAATGTGGCCCCTACTCCAGGCCCTAATCCCTCAGCCACTGGTGGATACTCAAATTTTATTTCTCCCCAACCAGGTGAGCAGCACCTTGCTAGAGGTTAAAGGGGGGCTGACAGTCCCCTGTGCAGAAGTTCTTGCAGCTGGTGAGACCCTGGTCTCAGGGAGGAAGACTGAGAGAGTCCTTTCTTAGGGCTGTCTGTGCTTCCACAGAAAGTGGCTAAGCCCCTAGACCAGATCCAACACTAGGCACACAGGGATCCACACTTTAAATATGCATGCTCCAAAGCTCTCTCCCTTTCTTCCAGTGGAATCTAGCCCAGCACCTGTGCTGGCTGACTGTGAAACTCCACCCTATCCAATGCACATGAGCTGCTGTGCTGGTGCTGATCACAAGGAGTGAAATTCACCTCAGCTTGGCTAGGTTTGAGAAGCCCTTCCTTTGGACACTACTCTAGCAAGGGTTGATAGGTCTTGAACTGATGTGCTCTGCAACTGGCCACTAGATGTGCCAACGCTAGGCCTCTCTAGAAGCAACCTAGTGAAAACCTGTGGGAGACACTGCCTGTGACTGGCCCTCTGTAACTTTCTTGGAACTATAAGCAATCCAGAGTTTGTGGCTGCCTCTGCTGGGCCCAGGTGCATGTGGTAATACCAAGTTTTACACCTAGGCTGGCTTTTATCCACACTTGTCCGGGGGGAAGTTTCCTGCCTTCTGCAGCCTCTGTCTTCTGGCTGCTTGTTGGGCTCTGCTGCTGGAAAAACCTCTGCTAGAGTCTAGAGCCTGCAACAATTCAGGGATTAGGAAGGGTGTTGGGTGTGTCTCTGCTCCTCGGCCTCAGGTGTTGGTCTGTCCAGACTTTTTTCTTAGACCTTAGTAGGATGTGGCCCCAGGAGTCCTGTGGGTATGGCCTCTGAAACCCAGGGGTGTGATTTGCCCACACTCTGAACAATTTCCACTGAGTCTCCCGTGAGGTGAAATTATCAGTCTTAGACTCTGGAGTGTGGGGGCAGGGGAAGCTCCAACCTCAACACCAAAAACTGAGTCATTGATGCACTCCTGCCTCCTGGTTTCTCAGTATAACCCTATTTCCAAGACTGGAGCGGGAGATACTCTCAAGGGCAGAGCAGTTGCTTCTCTGCAGGCAGATGCCACTCAGAGGGGACTGCTCCACCCAAGAAAGATGGTGACTGTAGTACTGGAGAATGACTCAGCACAGGGATTCTGGTGGCTGTCCCCCACAGTCTCTCTCCCTGGGCCTCCAACTTTACACTTGCCTCACGCAATTCTAGTCCTCTTAGCTCTCCCCTGTCAGAGCCCCAGGTAAGTGGCTGTCAACAAGATTTTCTCCGCGGGCCCTTTAAGAGGGAGCCTGCGTTTCTGAGAGTTCTGTCTCTTTCTCTCAGACAGAAACCCTTCTATTTTTACTACCAAATGCTGTTTGGGTGCCTCTTCTAGGCTCTGGGGCTCTAAGCTGGGGCTCTGGGCCTGGGGCTGAGCATCCACATTTCTCAGGGTGACCCTCCCTGCAGTGAAAGTCCCTCTGGATCCTCAGCCACCACTTGCTCCTGGGAGCGGGGCAGTTTTTTTCACATCTTCGCCCTTTCTACCAGTCTCAGTGTGGCTTTTTCTGTGATCTTTGGTTATAGACTCCTGTTCGTTTAGTCCAAAGTTGGTTTTTCAAGATAATTGTTCTTAAATGAAGTTGTAATCCAATTTGGCCCTGGGAGGTGGCAATTGGAACGTCTGCCTACTCTGTCACCATCTTTGAATCCTCCTTCATGTTGGTTTTGACATGACTGTTCCATGGCTGACTTGCACACTCCTTGACTGGGAGACACCCCTTTTCTCTCAGGGAGAGCAGTTTCAGGAGCTGCAGTGTCTCAGGCATTCATGACAATCTCTGGCTCTTCTCACCTTCGGGCATGTGGAATGAATGGATCTCTGTCTGGGTCTGCTATTCCCAAACAAAGCTCTCAGGGCCTGTGTGCTGACAGTCACCAAGTTCCCTATTGTGAGAGCATTCATAGGTGGGAAAAGTATCAAGGTAGAAAGAGTTTTAAGCCTGCCTTTTACCAGGTGGTGGTATAATTTTAAAGAACCTCCACATATTAAAATTCCATTTTTATGTAATATCATTTTAATAGAAATGCTCATTTTATGGAGGGAAAATGACTGATAAAAATTTAAATGATTCTTAGGAGCCTCTTATATCCTTTTTATTGCCTTTGATGAGGCTTAATTCATTAATAAAGGAGGATGAGTTGGAACTGTGGCATGTTTAATCTCCTATCATTATTCAACAAAAGAGAATATTTTTTTCAATAAAAATTTTAGAGCAAATTTCTAATTTTCTTTTCTAAGAAATACATTTTAAAAAATGGAATGACTTGGACTCAATTCAAAATTGAAATTTTACAGCTACTCTTTCAATTTATTTACTCTCATAACAGTGCCAGGGAGGTAAGATCTATTATTATTATTTCTACTTTGCAGATGGGGTGAGTGACATTCAGAGAAACAATGTAGGTTGTCCTTTGCTACAGCACAGGAACTTTATCTCTAGGAACTAGGCTGAAAACCCATTGTTTTCATTTTAAACTCAGTTGCTAAACATCTTTTTTCTCTTTTATTATCCCATTTTCCTTGTTTTCTATAAATATTTTTAGAGAATTCACTTTATCCTAGACAGTTTTAAGGAGGCTTAGGGCTCAAAAAATTTCCTTCCCTCAAAAATTTACAAAATAATGGAGAGAAACAGTGTGTATATAGTACATTCTTATACAACATGATATGATATGGCTAGAGTTATGCTAGTGGTATAAACGAAGTGTGATCATTGAGAAAGTGTGATAAGCTGCCTGGGATTGGAGGAGGAAGTGAATGGATGAAGGCTTTAAAGAATAAGTGACATTTTGAGTCACTCAAATAATACCTTACATAATTGTGTGAGGGTTTTTTGTGCTAAATGTTTAAGAGGAATGCAAATGACAATAAGCTAAGAGTGATTTTATTTGTAAAGAAGCAATTTCTACTTTTTGTTCCTATCAGCTCTATTTCTTATATCTTCTGTGTCACATTGTTGTCCCCTCTAAACATCACCTTCTGGTTTTTCTGCATTCGCACACATATGCAGCAGTGAATCCCCCTTCCTTCCTGTCTCTGTACAGGGTAAGCTCCTGAGGTCATTTTTGAGCAATCCTAGGAATGTAAAATGCTAATGTTACTCAAGACCCACAAGGTATTAAAAACAGTAATATGAAGACAAAACTCAAAGAGGCAGAATATCAAGTCCCAACTCTGGCTCTGAACTCCAGCTTTGCTGATTTCTATATATGTGAGAGTTACCTCACATATATAGAAACCTCCTGGGCCTCAGGTTACTCATCTTTGAAAGAAGACATATTTTCCTACTCAGCTTTGTAGTGTGGACTAAATAGGACAATTCTTAGCTTATAGTGAGTTGTCAATAAAAGTAAGGTGTTATTGTTTCAGAGTTTAAAAATCATTTCCTATTTCATTATCTTATTTGCTCCTTACTGGAACCTTATTAGGTAGTGAAAAAAAAATATTATCTCATTTTACAAAAGAGCTAGGACTCAAACTCAGGTCTTTGAAATCTAAGCCTATTTTGCTTTCCATGTTACGCTTACCATCATCATAAGTTAACTTGAATTGAGTGGCATTTGTGAGTAGTATTGTTCTTAGGCCTTTATACTTAATAGCTGTACTATACCAATTTTTCCTTTCTGGTTTTTTGGGAAGCAGGGTCCAACACAGCTATTCATAACTACAAATTTGCTGTCCAAGGCTGAGAGAAGAGATTGACTTGTTATCAGTACCAGGGATTCAGTCTTCACATTGCTCACTAAATATTTGCCTTTCTACTTCTACACACATTTATTTAAAAAGAAAGCTAAAGTCTTGATTATTAATGTGTATTAGTTCTGCACATTGCCTTGGGTTGATAGAATGTCACAACAAAAAAGCATATTCAATATTTAGTTTTCAAGTTCTCATACCATTTATAAAAGAAGGTATGTGGAGAGTAATTTTTGAACTCTGTTATCTCATACAGACTGTTTCTGCCTTCTTTTCATTAAGGCACAAACAGAATATGCTTACATTGATAATTTTTGGGATGTTGTATGGGTCTGTTTTCTGATTTTTCCTGCCCTTGATGGCTTGTCATAAACAGGTGCCTGTCCCCAGGTGTCATTGCATTCTGTCTTGACAATCTGCTACTTTAGTCCTTTGTATCCATGTCCCCGGAGCCAGGGAACTGCTGAGTGGATCAGGCAACTTGTGAAATATGATTGAACTTGGACTCCATCACACTCTCTCAATGAATCAAGCCATTGTAAATCAAAGCTTTGCTCTGCCAGTGGTCTCTCAACTTTCAATACATTTTGATTTAAGGGACTTTGGTCTGTGATCACCTCATATTTTATAAGATGATATGCTGTGAGTACAAGGAAAGAATGAAACAAAAACAATCAGAGGAGAAAGTTATGAGGAATAAAAACAAGGGAGATAAAAACAACCCATATATAGTATCATGTTGTTATTTTTAAAGGCAGGTAAAACATCATAATTGGTGCTCTGTGTAATAGTTACTTAAGTGACCTTTTGGACTGTATATTCTGGAGATATTTAGTGAAAGTGGTCATAAAATTTTTATATTACAAATAATTCTGCAAGTAAAATGCTTCTACTGGCTTCTGTCTATGCAACATCAATTATCTGTGATACAAATATAAATATATATCTTTATATATATTCTGATACTTATAAACAAGCAAAAAAAGCTCATATAAACTGGTATTTCTCTAGTGCGATACTAAATAAGAATGTTTTTAAAGATTTTTTTATTATCAAGGAACATTTACTTTTTGTATAATATTAAGGAAAGATAATAAAATCACCTATAAAAATCACCTATAACTATTTCTACTAAAGATAACCACTTTTAATATCTTATTGTCTTTCCTTATAGTCTTTTATATGCATATATTTTTGTAATCTAGTTATAATTGTGCTATATATAGTCATATCTTTTTTCTTTTAACATCATAAAATTTTAATATGTTAATAGGTTAAGCATTGGTTAGATAGTCATAAATTGTTTAGTCTATTACTTATATTGGGAAATTTTGGTTGAGTTCATCTTATTTTTCTATTTAAAATAATCCTGTGAAGAATAACTTTTAACTTTTATCTTTTAATACATATTCGATTATTCCTTTAGCATAGTTTACCAAAAGAGAAATTATTGGGGCAAATGGTATAAACACCTTTAGAGCTTGTGATACATAATGACAGAATGCGTTCTAGATGGGTTTTCAACTTCCCTAATTTTCTGTTCCATCAGATGCCTGGAAAGAAAGATATTTGAAAATAAACATACTGGCATGTAAACACCAATGTTCAGGTGCTTCTCTCCAGAGGAGTCACCTGGGAAAGCTGCTCTTGTTGTGATGAAGTTGCCTTTGTGTGTGCCGACACACATGATCCTGGACACAGGGTAGCATTATTCAGTTGACCACTTACTCTATTTACCAATTTGAGTTCTGAGTAATTTTGGGCTGTTTTTAAAAATTGCATCATCTGACCTCAAAGAATAAAGATTTGCCACCTTTGTAGATATACAAATGTATGAGTTAGCAGCTCAGAGGCCATATCTTGCCTTTGCTACTTGCGTTTCCTTCTTCAGGGACCCTACCGCTGCTGACTGACTGCTGCTGTGACTTTCAAACCAATTACACAGGAAGGCCAGCAGTGAGGAGGAGGAGTTGGGTAATATGATGCAGAGAACAAATTTAGACCTGCAAATTAGGGATGAGCATAGTGGTCATGATAAGGTAATTTAATCAAGAGAAAAAATTTGGTTTTTCTATGGACTGTGTTATAATGGATTTTACTTGATGAGAGAGAAAGAGAGCGATAGCTATAAGGAGCAGAGAGAAAGAAATGAAGCAAAATGTTAATAATCAGGGAAATCTATGTGAAGGCTGTATCTGTTATACTGTAGAATGATTGCCACTTTTTCATAGGTTTGAAATGTTTGAAACTAAAAAGCTAAGAAGAACAAACATCTTTTGGGGAGGAAAAATTATTTTCCTTTCACCCTTATAGGTATGTGGCTGAGATACCCTTGTCATAAAAAGATAGATTAACAGAGAAAAAGAAATTTAATTATATATGTATTTATGGGAATCCCACAAAGATACAAAATTCAAAGAAGTAACCAGAAAGGAAGCTTTTATACCTTTTAGACATAGAAACAATAAATTTGTGTAGAATTCACAATGCAGAGAGATTGAGGATAGGAGTAGTAGATGGTAAAGGATTGGCCCTGGATGGTTGGCTCAGTGGTAGAGCATTAGCCTGGGTTGTGGATGTCCTGGGTTCAATTCCCAATTAGGGCACACAGGAGAAGCTAGTATCATCTCCTCCACTCTCCTCCCCCCCTCTCTCTTTCTCTCTTTCTTCCCTCCTGTAGCCATGGTTCACTTGGTTCAAGTGCATCACCCTGGGACACTGAGTATGGCCTTGTGGAGAGCCTCTGCCTCAGGCTCTAAAAGTTGTGAGCATGGCCCCAAATGGAGGCTGCCAGGTAGATCCCTGATGGGGCTCATGCAGGAGTCTTTCTCTCTATCTCCCCTCCTCTCACGTGGAAAAGAAGAAGAAAAAAAGAATTAACAAGATTTATTTATACAACCTTCTCAGCCTTGATTCCCTGGTCTGTGGTGATAAGAATGTCTTTTATCCTCCTGGTATAAGGAGGGTATTTTTCATATGGGAGATTTATTTTCTGCTTTAAGAAGAATGAAGATCAGAGTGTCCTTCCTGCAGAGACTGTTTCTCAAGTAAATTTAATTCAAAATTATCAGTATGTCAATGTGGCATATTTTAGGATGACATATTCTGTACATACAAACAACACCAAAATACCCTGAAGAATGATCAAGAATTAATAAGAATGACCAAGTGCCTGGTATTAAAGCAGACATGAATTAGACCATGATTTACATGTAGTCATGAGTGGCCTCCTTCGGGATTCCTTCTTTGGGGGCGAGGCTTCTGAAATTGAACTGTTTTTTACAGAACAACAACCAGTGGAAGTCCCTTTATATACATTTTACAGACAGAATTTATCGCCCTAACGTAGGCAAGTTGGGAAGAATTTGTTTCAATATTTTGAATGACAAGTTGTCTCTAGCATTAGAGATCAGCAGAGCTCTGTGTCCATCTAGGTGCATCAGCAAATGATGGAAGGACATAGAAAGTGGAGGAAAACAAAGGAAGCTCAGATTATAGAAACATTTAGGCCAGTGGTTCTCAAACTTTTTGAAGTTGGGGTGCATTTAAAATCATACAAATAATTGTAGGCATGCTATATACAAATTTCTGAGAAATATATTATAATAATTAAGTCAAATATTAAAGAAAAAATATAAAGTCCGAGCATGCTTTTATGGTAATTAAATAAAATAAATATGACAAAATTAAATTTATTCTGACATTAAAAAACATTTTTATGTTACATTTTTGAGTTGCTTTCTAGAATTTTTAAAAAAGAGGTTAAAAATAAAAGAAAAAAGTTATCTTTTTATATATATAGATACATTCTTAGTAAGATTTAGTAAATTCGGCAGGTCCTGGCATCAATGTGTTAAGTTTTTTCATTCTTGTGTTTATGAGAAACATGAGCTTGATGTGTCCTAGTGATTTCTTCAATGTTTGGGCATATATTTGAAAGGCAAAGTCTCATTTCCTCATAAATATATTGAAGAATTCCTCTCTTTTTACTCTTAATTGTGTTGAGGGTAGAAAATCCTAATTCACATAAATAGGATGTTGAAAATTGTAGTAAAATGTTCAAAGCTTTTTTAGATATTGCCACATATTCTTCTTTTATAGAAATCCATAAGGCTTCAAGAGACAATTCTTCATGTTTAATCATCAACCCCAAACCCACACCATACATATCATCTTAACTTTACACCAAACAAAAGATAGAAGAAACTTGCCTCCAGTCTTTCTGGGGAACACGGGGGATAGTGTAAACAATCCAGCACCACAGCTTAACAGCCTTTTGCAACCTAATCAGGCAAGTGAGGTGGGGGGTTGGGCAGACTGTCAGTTTACAGCCAATTCCCCACACCTCTGTCCCCCAAAAATCTAAACTCCAAAAACCCTGTTGGTTTTTTGGTCCCTAACAGGCACGTATTTCTCTGGAATACCATAGGGCACACCTGGAAATCTTCTGGGGCATACACTTTGAGAACCACTGATTTAGGGTATGGACTAGCTATACAGTTAATAATATTTAAAGTGGTCTGATAATAAAGTATAACTCACTTCTCCTTTTTAGCCAATATGTCTTTCTTTTGTTTACTTAATGTTTTTAAAATGCTACAAAATAAAATTTGACATATTTTCAAGAAAATTGCAGAAAAAGAGCAGAAATCCTATTATTACTGAACTTTTAATTTTTTTGTGTGCTTAAACCTTTGCAGAAATGATATTTGAAGATATTCATTTGGACCAACTCATTTGGCCTGGTGGCTACATCATCAGTCTCTATGTCAGGTTAATTTTGAGCTGACAGGAAAATATTTCTCAATATGGTAAAGTAGCAATTCTCCAACTTTAACATGCATATGAATCACCCAGGGATCTCATTAAAAATGCTGATTCTGCCTGACCTGTGGTGGCACAGTGTATAAAGCGTCAACCTGGAATGCTGAGGTCACCAGTTTGAAACCCCGGGCTTGTCTGGTCAAGGCACATATGGGAGTTGATGTTTCCTGCTCCTTCCCCCTCTCTCTCTTTCTCCTCTCTCTAAAATGAATAAAGAAACCCACACAGATTCTGATTCAGTAGCTCTTGGGAGGAGCTTAAAATCCTGCATTTTTCACTAATTCCCAAGTGATGCCGATGTTCCTGGTCTATGGACAACATTTCAAATAGCAAGTAGAGGACAAAACAAGTCTTGGAGTCAAGCAAGATCTCATCCTTCTTTCTACAATTGCAAAATGGAGAAAATGCATACATGATGAAATTCTTGTGAAGCTGAGTTAAAATAACCATTCTGAAAATATTTTATAAACTTTCTCTTTTGTAGTATTGATTTTTTTTCTATCAATAATACCATGCCACTTTATGAATACTTTGCAGACAACTTAAAAACAAGGGAGGGGAGATCAGGTGCTGTAAATTTTGCTGCATTATTGCTTCTTTAGGAGCTTGACACTAATGTGGAAACCATGAGCAAAATTTGTTCCTCTGGACATTCCTATTACACCAGGAAGAATTCTAAAGATTTTGATACTTTGTTGAAGAGCTATGAATGTTTATTTTTTTTCCTGAAAAAAGTATTTTTTTGAAAGTTTTAGATTCACATTTAATATTATTTTCCCAAGACCAACTAGAGTAGCCCTCCTTTCTCTACTCAAGGTCTAGCCAAAATAACCAATGGATATTTAGTATTTGGGAGAAACGATCAAAGAGTGAAGTCGTAATCTAAAAATTACAATGACATCATTTTCAAATATAATCTTTAGGCACTGTGGAATGAGAGAACCGTAATTTTCAAAGAACCAAGGTAAGTGATTGAATATCAACATGCTTTTCAGGGATTATCTGAGTAAACAAACAGGCAGCACTAAGATTCCAGGCCAATTAAAAACAAACAAAAAACTGGCCTGAACTGTGGTGGTGCAACGGATAAAGTGTCAACCGGGAATGCCGAGGTTGCCAGTTTGAAACCCCAGGCTTGCCTAGTGAAGGCTCAAGTGAGAAGCAACTACTTTTTGCTCCTTTCCTGCCTTTCTCTCTCTCTCTCACTTCTCTTTAAAAATCAATAAATAAAATCTTAAAAATACCCGTTACTCACAGAACATTTTGGAAAATAAAATTTTAACAGTGAAGTTAAAATTAAAAACTGACAAGCTTTCTTTCCCAGAGATATTATGAGGATTTTAAAAAAAAGTGAAATTCCTGGACAATGATCAGAAGTGATAACAGCATCAAGGGTCAGATGGGACGCTTGGCCATTTATCTTAGACTCCCACATTTGGCTAGATTCAAGTGTCTAGAGAAAGAATTGATTTTCTAGTATGTATGAGAACAGAACTGAGATATCATTCTCGTGTGAGTTTAGAAATAAAATGAGGTTTTAAAACTCTTATCTTTAAATGACTACATTGGTATTACTAGATAACCAAAGGTAGTTAGTGGCAATAATGGTGTTCTGTGGGGGAAGCTGGGTAGTAAAGAGGGAACTGTTTAATAAAGGTAAGATTAAGCAAAAAAAAACTAAGATCATATTTTATGTCTAGATTTTAAATATTTATATCTTGCAAAAGCATGACTATACAAAGCTAACCTATAGTTAACATACATGAATTATTGATTTCTTTATAATATCATTGTATAAAGAATTATTCAACACTAAGTATTTTATTCCCTGTTTTCCTTTCCATGTAAATATCAATGTACTTTGAGATAATATTCATTTTACCACTACTTTTTGTGTGTGACAGAGACAGAGAGAGTCGGAGAGAGAGACAGATAGGGGCAGACAGGAAGGGAGAGAGATGAGAAGCATCAATTCTTTTTGGCGGCACCTTGTTGCTCATTGATTGTTTTCTTATATGTGCCTTGACTGGGGGGCTACAGCAGACTGAGTGACCCCTTGCTCGAACCAGCAACCTTGGGTTCAAGCTGACAAGCCTTGCTCAAACCAGATGAAGCCGCACTCAAGCTGGTGACCTTGAGGTCTCGAACCTGGGTCCTCTGCATCTCAGTCCAATGCTCTATCCACTGTGCCACTGCCTGGTCAGGCTCCACTACTTTTAAAAATTATGTGTTTTTTAAAAATTTTTCTTTGTATCTGACTTCCTCCTTCTTTTATTTTCAAACTCCTTTTTGGTGTCAGCTGAGATTTTGAGTGATGGCTATTGGCTAACTACCTTGTCAAATATATGCATTTTGTGAGTCATTTAATGGGAGGGAATATAAAGAATTCATAGAAAAGAATCAAGACTTTTTTTTTTTTAGCAAGAGAAAGAGAGAGAGAGAAGGAGGGGACAGACAGGGACAGACAGACAGGAAGGGAGAGAGATGAGAAGAATCAGTTCTTTGTTGTGGCATCTTAGTTGTTCATTGATTGCTTCCTCATATTTTCCTTGACTGAGGGGGCTCCAGAAGAGCAAGTGACCCCTTGCTCAAGCCAGCGACCTTGGGTTCATGTCTATGATCTGCACTCAAGCTGGAGACATTGGGGTTTCAAACCTGGGTTCTCAGCATCCCAGGCTGATGCTTTATCTACTGCACCACTGCCTGGTCAGGCAAGAATTGAAATTTTAATGAGATAATTTAATAGATAGCATTAGCCATACTACATATCTCTAAGAAGATTGAGAAAGTTCTTATTGGTTTTATAATTTTTAAAATTTGCATGTATATTGTCTGTTCATATCTTTATATGGTGTATGAACAACTCTTAATAGCTGTGCGTAAATATGCACAGACACTATAAGCGTTCTTAGGTAGTCCTGGTATATCTTATTCTATTTTGAAAGAAAGAGGCAGGTGAAAGAGGCAGCAAATGGTTATTTTATAATCTATTTAACTAAATAAGATGAAGGTGAATAAGAGTCAAATCAAATTTGCTGAGAACATTTATTGTTGCCAGTCGAGATTAGGGAAGTAAAGACGGTCCTTGCTAAAGATGAGACAAGATAAGTGTCATTTCATTCCCTTGATAATAGGTTTTATTTACTGAGCTGTTACTGTCAGGCTGGTGAATGCACTGTCCCTTTCTCTGGAACGTTTCGTGGTGGCGCCTGCTCCCCAGACACTAGCTTTGTGGCATGCTTTGAAGCCTCTTCATTTTTGTTTTTTGCCTTCGAGCAGTCCTAAGTTTTTTAGTTTTCAAGAAATTATCCTCTAATTGGTATAGAAAGTCTTCAATTCGTCCAACCTACAAAAAATAGATACAGCAAGATTTGTTATTGTTTTCCCAAGTTTTGTAAACGTGGAAAAATCGAGAAGTATTTAAAATTAAATGGCACATATAGGTCCATGTTGAAACAGAACTGGGAGAGACAAATGAGTAAATATAAAAAGGCTCCTTCTGTTTCTGTTTCAGGTTCCCCTGATTCAGGAACAGGAAGCAGGCGTGAGGGAGTCTGCTTTACCACTCTGTCTTCCCTACTAGGTATGAGAACCACTCCCTGTCCTTAATGGTCAGTAAAACCAGGGATTTCAAGAAGAAGTGAATGGTGAAAAATTAATCTATTCTCAAAAATAATTGAAAGAAACAGATCTACTTTCCTCAAGCCAGATAGTCTAGCATTTGTATGCTCCTGGCCAATTAAGGAGAAAAAAATAAATATTCTACCTTGTCTTAGTAAGAACTGTTTTAAATTAAAAGGACATTTTGAAAAATACATTTTCTTTAAAAATGCCACATACCAGAGAATAAGATAAAATAATGAATACAAATCAATAATTCTTAAAAATAAAGTATTAGTCTTTCTCCAAAGAAAATTTCTAATTATTCAGGGATGGTAGACTGTATTATATGATTTGTCAGAAAGAACTGTAGAATAAAAAAATTTACACATATGCTGAGTTGGGGTCTCATGAAAGTCTGTAGATGTAACAATTTATACTTAACTCTGATTGCCAGGACTTATTTATTATATTAGCCTAAAGTCATTCACTGAAGAGCCCATTGTCATAAAATTATCTCAAGGGACATGAACATATTATCTATTTAAGATAAAAGCACTTAAAACTTCAATTTTCTTATTTTGAATTCTACCTTTATTATTCACTACAATATTAAAAAGATAATTCAGGTTGTCAAACAAGAATAATAAATGGTAGCACTCATCTATATGTTATTCTTAGGTCTTATATCACCTGAGGTAATATAAGCTGTCCATTGGTTTCCTTAAGAAAATAAGATAACTTTTTTATATGAAAACATTTCTTTTTGACAACTTAAAATTACTATAGGTAAATTTCTCCAAAGTCACATTGCTGTTTATGATGTCTGATAAATGCAGTAATTATCAAAATAATTTGTTAGAATATTTTTGGATCTTGTCATCAAGTCAATGCATTATTCCATGTATTACATATATTTATATAATCCAACTTACACCAAAATCATATGTAAAAATTTAACATAGAGCATAATCAAAACAAACATAATAGATGGCACTTTACTGTGGCTTCAGTAGTTGAGTTGATGACTCACTTATGTTGTCTGCACTGATGACTTATCACTTAAATCAAAGCTCTTTACAGTTAGAATGCTTGCAATTAGGCCAAATACAATTTAAAATTACAATCCAAATGCAACAAAAATGCTTTCTTCAATGATTCAGAATGGATATTTAAAAATATCTAGGTGGCTGCTGTCTTCTATTTTGTTTTTAATTGTGTTTATTAAGAGCAGCATTGACTAACTATGTTGCCTTTTTTATTTTTTATTTATTTTTTTACAAACATTACAGACAAAAAAGAAACACAAGATGCGTCATTGGAATAGAGAGCACTGCCTAATTAAGCGGGGAGGTCTAGGGTACAAACTATGTGCTTGTCTCACCTGGCCTGCGTTCACCTCCTACCAGGTCTGTCGACATGCTTACATTTCAACCCAATTTCTTAATGATACTAGAGTGATCTTTTGTAAATGTAATTCTTATCACACAATTATTCTCTTGTTTAAAATACTTAAGTAGACTCCCCAACCTTAAACATGGCTTACACAGCTCTGGGTGATCTGATTCATTTGTGTCATTTCATCTTTCTCAGCCGTGTGTACATCTCTCAGTTATCTGAGCACAGCTGTGCAGTGTTCTCTGCACCCTTGATCCTCCTAATGCTATGCCCTCTGATGGAATACTCCCATTTGAACACTTGTATGTTTTTTGAATTTCACATTCAATATCGGTACCTCAGGGAAGTCTTTCTGGATAGCCCAGACCAGATTGGGTCTCTCAGTAACATATTCCCATAGCAACCCATTCATCTCTTTGCAAATTGTAATTTTTACTTAATTGTTTATAATGATTTATATAATAGCTGTCTTCCCATCTGGGCTTTAATCTCTATAAGGCAAGAGCTAGGTCTATGTTGTCCGCTATTCCCAGCACCGCGGATTACAGTATGCCCTCATTATCCTCCTCTCTGATAATAGAGCTGACATTCAGAAACCAAAGTGTTTTTTTCACACTCAGAGTGATGGCTGATATGGAGAATATCAGAAGGCTTTTTCTTCTCTTACAAGTTAATCACTACCTTCATATGTCATCATTCTATTTGCATTGTTTAGTTTTGAGACTTTTGAGGCAAGATAACAACAAAATGGGGTCTCCATGCTTGAAATAGCCAGAGGTAGGAAGGTCACTGAATAAGGAGTAGAAGTGTTGAGTTCTGGTCTTGGCTTGGGTTATAAGCCTGATCTGTGACCCCATAAAAGTCACTTGGCCTTTCTGAACGTTAGTTTTTACCAATCTTCGGTAAGGAAATGGTTAGTTTGGAAATTTTCAAGGATACAACAAGCCAAAAAATTTCATGACTTGTATTCATAGATCAGTTAGTCCAGTCTTCAGATGAGCCCTTACATTTTTCAAAGCAGAGGCTATTCTTTTAGAGTATACCACTAGATGAATGACCCAATATGCAGTGAAGTAAGTCAATTTTAGCTTCTGTACTGACTCAAGTGTAGGAAAGCTGTAACATGTTTTTAGTAAAGCTGGTTTTTTATTTTCTTTTTTAAGTCAAGGAAAGAAAAATGCTGGTTGAAGAGAAAATAGATTCATATAACTAAGATGAACAGATTGCAAATGATAGAAATTTCTATAAAGCCTTTAGGGAAATAAAACACAAAGAAATATGTAAGCATGTGAGGAAGGAAATGAGCCAGTTTTTAGAGCAAAGGCCTTATTAGACTTTCTTTTTGGTACAGAATCTACGTTGCTTAACTGTATCAGATAGTCTACTTGGTCATTCTGGGTCTAATTTTCCCATTTGCAAAATGGGCAGATACCATTTTCTTGTGTATCTATATGCCAATGCTGACATGGCATTACAGAGATATGGACAGCCGGCCAAGTGAGCTTGCAGAGAATTTTGGGATATCAGATGACTGAGGGGAACTACAGGTCTCAATAGGAGAGAAGATTCTTACCTATTGTACGGTTAGCAGTTATATCTCAGATCAAGAATTAAGGAAATCATATCAACTACTTTCTCAGGACTTTTCAGTTCTTATACACAAAAGTCTATTAGTCACAATTTACTGTAGATTCAAAAAGTTCAGAACAAAGATGACTATGAAACTCTAAAAGAGAAGACAACCTGAGAATACAGGAGGTCTCAAAATTCTAACTACAAAAACAATATCAACTAGGAAGAAATGTGGAGGTAACTAAATAGAGCAGTATCATAGGAAAATTTCTACTCAGCCTAGATATCAAAGGAAGTACATTATCTTTTTATGAAAATATTTATTGAATATCTACTATTTGGCACTAGGGCAGCACTATGCTGCACTAGGGTAATAAGCAAAAAACAGAAGTCAAGATATTTGTTTATGAAGAGCTTATATTCATGTAGGAGAGGCAATTAATGACAAATCATTACAACAAAGCATAACTATTTTTATAAGAATTATGTGCTAAGGTTTCTGTTAGCAAAAATGTCAGAACAGTGAATGCTATCTGTAGAAATATAGGGGTGCACTGGAGGTTACAGGAGTCAGTCTATTATTATTATTATTATTATTGAGAGGTGGGGAGGCAGGACAGACTCTCAGGATCCACCCAGCAAGCCCCCTACTGGGCAATGCTATGCCCATCAGGGGCTGCTGCTCTGTTGCTCTGTAACTGAGCTATTTTAGTTCCTGAGGTGAGGCCATGAAGCCATCCTCAGTTCCTGGGGCCAGCTTGCTTGAGCCATGGCTGAGGGAGGGGAAGAGAGGGAAAGAGAGAATGAGAAGAGGAAGGAGAGAGATAGAGAATTGAACTGGGACTTCCACACCCTGGGAAGACACTCTACCTTTGAGCCAACTGGTCAGGGCTAGGAGTCAGGTCTTGACGTGGACAAGAAACATCTTCCAGACAGAGGAAAGGGCATTTATACAAGCAAGGTTGCAAGAGAGCTGGGTAAATTAATAGGGATGAGTCACTTAGAGCCTAGACGTAGGTGTCTCTCTACTGTGCACAGCAGGAAATATAGACTGGGGTCAGCTTGTAGAAAAGAAAAAAAATATTTGGGTGTGTGCTTAGAAAGATAAACCTGGTGTCATCATGGGGAGGGACTGGAAGCAGGTGGCTCAATTAGGAGACCAGTGCAATATGGTATGAAAAATACAAGGAGGGCCTGAATCAAGGATTTATGAGATACTTGGAAGGTAAGAACTATAGACTTAGTGAAAAATTCTGGATTAGGATAAGAAGACAGGCAGAATTAGAAATGATGGTGACATTTCTAACTTGAGATAATGGTCATATCTTAATGAGATAAGAGATACAATTAGATGAACAGTTTTAGGGAAAAAAAAACGAGCTTGATTAGTGACAAATACAAGATGAGAAAAGCCCATATAATCAGGAGTATGTTAAATAATGGACCCGTACAATATTTTATAACTAGGTTAAAGTCAGAATCATAAAGAACTCAAAACTGAAAAGAAAAAACAGCCCACTGTGTTATAGTTTACCATGTGAGAAGCATTCTAGAAGTTGAGAAGTACTAAGAAAAACAAACAGAAAAAAAGATGCTTTCAGTTATTCATAAAAGAAGGTGGTCATGGCAGAGATCTGGCCTACTGTTGAAGTCAGATAAATCTGGGTTGAAATTCCAGCTCCAGCATTTTCTTGGCCTGTGAATTTGGGCAAACTTATCAAACTTCTTGGAACCTAAGTTTCCTCATCTAATAGTTGTTTCAGAAGGTACTAGTGAGATTAAATTAAACAGTTTATCTGGAATATTTGCATAAGTCTGAATTGCTATTATTTGGTAGTAGTATTAATAATAGAATCTGGAAGTATATACCCTGTAAGTAGAAAAAACATAAATAAATTTTAAAAATACATAGAAAAGTGAAAAAAAAAAAAGCCAAACAATTTTATCTAATAGTTACTGGTATTTTTGGCTTCTCTGTGAGGGATACAGTCTCAGTAACAATGTTACGTGGAGGTGTTTGACCTATATGAAAGTCTTGTGATTTTATAAAAGGCAAAATCAGGAGGGGACAGAGAAGGGAGGGGAGAGAGGTGAGTTTCTGATAGTACATATTAGCCACAGTTCAATATAAATAAACAGTATTAACTGTTTACCATCCCCAAAACTGATCTGAGTGCAGACTACATTGTCTGTCTAAAAGGGGGCGATAGTTTCCTCATTTCCACTGTTCGGCTCATATCACAACTGGGTTATTATGCTCAGTTCTGGATGTGTCCAGGGTCTGGACTCCAAATTGTATAAAGGAAAGTTGGAGAATCTGGAGGAGTTCAATATGGAAAAGAGAAATATCAGAGGTCCCTGTGGTATCCTTAAGTTATATCAAAGTTGTTATGTGGCAGAGGTGATGGATCTGTTCTGTGTCGGAATACACACTGGAAGACAGTGCAATCTAGAATTAAAGAATACATTTGATTTGCAATTCTTTGACTAGTCATGTGACTTCATTTCTGAACTTTAATTTTCTCATCTCTAGTGTAAATAAAAATTAATAATAATAAACAGTCTACAGGTTTTTTTGTGAGGATTTAATGGCTTGATGTTTCTGCAAAACTCTTCATAAATAGCTACAATTTCTACCAAGATTATGGTAATAGTACATTTTGTAATGCCTGGTAGTTTATAATAGGTTCTCAACAGAGCTTTGTTAAATCAATGAATAACTGAATTATTAGTTGAATGAGTAAAAAAGTGTGTGTATATATATAACTGCTTTTCACAACTGAAAAAACATGAAAGGGAGTTCATGGTGAGGTATGAGTCCCATCACCAGAAGTTGGAAACCAAACATTAGACAACTCATTTGGTAGGCATGAAGGACTTGAAAATCATGTGTGAGTTGGAGGTTGAACTGAATATACTTTTAAAATCCATTTTAGCTTTAAACTACTAATTTTATGATATTTATTTTGGTCTGACTCACCCTACAGAAATATGCTCAGTGAAAGGAGGACACATTGCAGTTTGCCTTGTACCACATGGAAAGAAGCACTGTGGAAAAGACAGGGACCCACCACTTCTGTTGTGATCTGTGTGTAATAAAAGGCACTGAACTGGTTAATACAAACACTCAGAGGCACTGGGATTCTCGGACCTCCTTTATATTCTACATAAAATAACCATACCAATAAGATCTGTATCTTTTCTCCATATGTGTCAGAATTTTATCTTGCATCTGAAGGGCCCCATGATGGATCATTTTAACATCACAAGGTAATTCACAGCATACTTTATTTCTTTCTCATCCTATAACTGCATCAGATTATTTACTAGTACCAAAATATTTTTTTGGTTAATGATTTTGTATTTATTTTAGCATATCAAAATTTAAAATTTTCTACTGGATTCCAGGATAAAATACAACATTGTGAGAGATTAAAATAATATTTTTCCTGCACATATAACCACTTCATAGTCACTTTTGGTATAGGCATGCTAAAGTTACTGGAATATTTTCTCGAATAACATTTTACTATAAAATGAGTTTTTATCTTCTATACCCAACATAGTCTCTCATATATCGGTAAAAAGTGTGGGGAATGCCCTGGGATCAGGTGACCCTCTGTGCACTTGAGAGCTTTCTCATGAAGGAGGATAGCTATTAGCTTCATTTATACAAAATCCAACTTATTTTCATTTGATAATTGAAGGTATGTAAGCCAAGGGTGAAAGCAACTTTGGTTATTGTGTGAAGGCTGGCCACAACATCAAGGGCATTGCTGAGCATGAAACTGAATTTTCAGGGCAATAGAGAGTTAGGAATGGGACAAACAAAGGAAAGAAATGACCAGAAGCTCAACATGGGTAAAGCTGGTGAGAGATGGTACTAGTTAAGAGACAACACAGCCTAACAGAGCTTTGAAAAAGGCATCGTTCCACTGTGGCATGTGGGCAGGAGAGCTGCTGTAAAGATTGGCGTGGGCTTTTTCCTTTTAAAGTAATTTAAAATCAAACATTATGGTGATGAGTTGAATTTTACTCCCTCCAGATTCATTTGTTGAAGTCTTAACTCTCAGTATCTCAGAATGGGGTCTTTACAGAGGTAAGCAAGTTAAAATGAGGTCATTAGCGTGAACCCTAATTGAAAATGCTGATGTCCTTATCGAGGGTGGTACTTTGGACATAGACATGCACACAGAGTGAATGCCATGTGAAGAGGAAAGCAGAGATCAGGCGATGCTCCTACCAGACAAGGTAGGTACGGATTGTCAGCAAGTCACCGGAAGCTACAGGGAAGACATGGAACTGATTTTCCTCATAGCCCTCAGCGGAAACCAACCCTGATGACACAATATTTCAGATTTCCAGCCTCCAGAACTGTGAAACTATACTTTTCTCCTGTTCAGGCTGGTCAGGTTGTGGTACTTCATTACAGAAGCCCCAGCAAACAAATGTCATGACTAAGTCATACAAGAAGAGGAAGCTGAAGTAAGTTCTAATTTTCCCCTCACACGACTTCGATGCTTTCTCGAATTCCCTTTTCCCACTGCTGTCTGGCACTTGCTCCTTGGTTGGTGGTCCCTGCACAGGCTATCAGTGGATAGCCTGGGAACTAGGACGAGTTCTTTGCAATAATGGCAGCGAGAGGAAGTTGATTTCAAACAGGAAAGTAGGGGTGGGTTACACGTGGGGGAAGATACTGGGCTTTAACCGGGACTTCCTCTTGGATTTCATCTAGTCTGGATCAAAGAGAGAGGATGAGGTCTGTTTACAGGGAGTAATTTGCTCATGTTTGTGCTCATAGGTTTTTTTTCCTTCTTAGTAAGGCTTGTAAAGATGTCTTTTAAGAAGAAAAAAGACAAATAGAATGAGAATTATATTCTTCAGGAATAAATACAGGTTTATGTGACAGCAGTGGTGGTTACAGAATGAGAGTATGTTTCCCACGGTCAGCAGTGTGGCCCAAAACCCTCTCAGCAAAACAGACCTTTCACTCTACCACAGTGGGTTACTGTGGGTAATGTCAGTGTCTTTGCTCTGTGTCAGTTTAGTTTCCAGACCAAGTACTTATAAATATTTATCATCCAAAATGGTTTGACTTTTAATTCTAATTAGAATTACAATTGTTTTCAAATAGGTTTGAAATTAATTTCTAAAGTAAAGTTAGCTTCTGAAACAGTTATTCTTGCTATTCATAATATAGCATTTTCCTTCAGCTTTTGGCTACCGTTCACAGTGACAAACAAGCCCCTATATCTCCTTTTAATTTAGAGAAAGCTGAGGCATCTACTGCTGACATGTTGCAAAATGTGCAAAAAACTTCCTGCTGAACTGTATTACCAACTCTTAACTGAAAATTCCCATAATGATGCCACTTTTTTTTTATTATGTATAGTATAGAGTTAAAAGGATATTAGAAAACCTGTCACTCTGTCCAAGAAAACCTGTATCATGGGTGTTTCAAACTTTAGTTTTCAATATTTAATGATATAAATTACTTGAAGGTTTGGATATATTTTAACACATTTTATTTTGAGGTAGTTGTATATTCCCATGCATCAGTAAGAAGTAGTAGAAGTAGTATTCTTTACGAAGTTTGTCCCAATGGTAACATTTTGCAAAATGGTAGTAGAATGACCCAGCTGGGCTATTGATATTGATACACTCAAGATACCAGGCAGTTCCAATACCAGGAAGCTCTCTGTCCCATTGTCCATTTACAGCTACACCAAGTTTCCTGGCCCCACACCCTTGGGTCCCTGGCAACCGCTAATCTGCTGTCCATTTCTGTTTGTCAGTTTAAGTAGGTTATGTAAGTGAAATCATATAGTATATAATTCCACGCTTCTCTGGAGATTTGTTCAGGTTGTTGCACGTATCAAGAGTTTGTTTCTTTTTATTGCTTAGAACAGGAAAAGCATGTTTACTCTATATTCCTGAAAGTGGAAAATCCTCCTCTATCACTGCTTTTTAAAATAATTAGTTTTGACACCCCCCACTCCCATACCTTAAGAAGATATACTTTCATTCCTTGAATTATTTTTCCCAGTTGCTTCTAAATATCTTTAACAATATGATGATGTGAATTACTGTGAAGCTGAAGGGGTCTTCTCTCCAATTAAGAGGTCTTAGGAACTTAAAAGCCTCTCAAATTCCTTTTAATTCAATAAGAGAAGGGCCCAACTGTCTCTCTAGGTTAGGATCTCTCTAACAGGGGTCCAGGTCCCCCTTTCCTCAGCCATCTCGTGCTGCTCTCCACAGTCTTTTCTCCAGCACAGAGCCATTTTAGCAGAGCACACGGTTGGTTTACCCACAGAGTTGTGATGCTGTTAAGAGAAATGGGTGTGTTTGTGCTTAAGGCATTTGTATGTGTTTTAGACTACAGCCTTGCCCCCTCTTCTACATGTATCATTTTTAAAAAGTCATAATCAGAATAACAAATGGCCCATATCTTCCCTTAGGGCTGCGTGTAAAGGCAGTTTCACTTTTGCCCTTTCCCAAAAGATGAAAGGTATGATGAGTACACTATAAATGACTGAATGAGCTACAGGTCAATTGCTTTGAACTCTTATTAATCCCACTTACAATACAGAATGGAAGATGTCCTATGGTTCATTTAGCTACAAGTGGGATAAGCTGTTATTGTTATTCTCCAGAATTATAAAGGACTGCAAAACTTAATGTATAAAATACACGCAATAAAATGCTGGGCTGCTGTGCAAAGAAGACACTTTTGGTATTTTAAAGAGAGTAACCTTTAGAATGAACTGCAAACGAACTCTTCAGTTCAGAATGCCATTGAGATATATGCTCTTCTAC
This sequence comes from Saccopteryx bilineata, assembly GCF_036850765.1. Lineage (NCBI taxonomy): Eukaryota > Metazoa > Chordata > Mammalia > Chiroptera > Emballonuridae > Saccopteryx > Saccopteryx bilineata. The sequence goes on along the minus strand of NC_089497.1, from coordinate 83,389,882 downwards.
CTCACCACAGAATGTCAGAATGTTTCACTGAACTTCTGAAAGATGCATTTTGAGAATCCTTTACAAAAATAAGAACACCAATAGGTTTGGAGTAACATGAGCATTTTCCATTTCTGTGTTAGTCACCTCCCAATATTATCTCATTAGCAGGACAGGCCAGGCCGGGAGAGTAAGAGAAGTTAACAGGAAGCTGCTCTATCCCATCCTCCAGGGCTCTGTAATGTGAGGGTAAAGCTTGGAGCGGTTATAGCATTATGAACTTCTAAAATTGTGTTTTTATTGAGACCCTGGTGCATTTCAGAGTGCTAATTTAGATAATTCACCAGAGAGAGACCCTCAGAGTGACAGGAAGTACATTATAGGAACAATTTGACTTCCAAGCTGTTTTCTTACAGTTCTAATGTTGCAGGAAAAGTGAAAATGGTGAGTATCAAAGCCAACCTAAACATGATACCCCCACAGAAGGAGGATGATGAGGGAGAACAGTAAGAGTAGTGTGATCCAGGGGACAGTGTGTGCCAAGGTTCTGATTTGGTCAGGGAGCTTCTGCAAAGCAGTCTGGGTAAGTCCGTGGCTGGGCCGGTGTGATCTAGAGAAAGAGAGAGGATGCTTATAATAGCCTCTGTCACTCACTGCCAAAAAGCTGACTCAAAGGTGGTCTTCTGGCTGCCTTACAGAGTCTGAGCTTGGGCCCGCAATATTCTTTGTGCCACTGACCTTTGGTAGCTGCATTTGGTTATACCTAAGCATTCTAGCTAATGATTAAGAACAGAGCCCTAGAGCCAAATAATCTGATTCAAAACCAAACCCTGTCCATATGAACCTGGGTTTGATTCCCTTGCTAATTCTACAAAGCTCTTTTTCTTCACCTTTCAATGGAGAGAGATAATGGCTTCTCTCTCATAGGGTTATTGCAATAATTAAAATAACTTGTTGATACCCTTGATACATACTAAACAATCAATAGTAATGACTGATAATATTTGTTATCATTACATTATTAACATTATTATTTATATGAGACACATTTTTCTATACCTTGCTTCAATTGAGATAGCTATTCGAAAGCAAGCCTCAAAGTCTAACATAGTCTGAGAATTGGTGAAGCTACAGTATTTCATTAAGTACAAGAGCACACTGGCAGTCAACTTTGTCTGCCCCTTGACCAACTCCTGGTTGAAAACTTTTGGAAACATGCTCCCTAGATGAAGGCCATGCTAGGAGGCCACCCTGCACAGAAATTTTCCTGCTGAGAAATTTCCTGCAAAACCATCAAATTTCAGGAGACAATACTTTCAGCCAACAAGTATAGAAAAGAGGCATTCCAAAATTTGTAGGGGCAGCCAAGTACAGGTGGACAGCGAGTGATTAGTGACTACAGTTGTTGAAAATGATTATCAAATTAACCATACACATTTTGCTTTAAGTCAGAGGAGAAAGATGCTATTTGGTTTAAATTATTGAAATGTGCCATTCAGATGTGGGGTGTGTCACAGTGACTGGAGGAGAGGGACTTGGCTTCCTGCACTTCCCAGGCATTGCTGTGGGTGGTGTGTGAGGATGAGTTCTTCTTCTCAGGTCCGACTGCACTAGGGCTCAGCCTGCGACCACAATGGGACGTTTGTCCAGGCTTTGGTGGAGGTCCCTCCACTACATCTGCTGGCCTGGACACCCACTGGCACAGACACATTTATCCCAGGAACCCCAGAGATTCAGTTTCTACACCTGGCCTCCTCACCCCTTGGTCCTTGCCTACCTCCCTGTCCTCAGAGCATCTCCCCGTCCTGCCCCCAGCGTGGTCAGCAGCAAGAGACTGCTCTCCATGATTTACATTACGCCATGGACAGGACTGCTTAGCAGTGCTTGGAGCACACACTGTAAAGGAATTTGGGGATATGCTCATGTTAAAGCACATAACAAGAAGCTGAGAAGATTCATAATCAAATTACAATAAATCTGCAGAGACTCCTTAAAGAATAAGACACAAAGGAAAAAAACCCAGTTGCTGGAAAAACTGCTTTGCAAATGAGTGGCACATCTGCTGAATCTTTGAAAGACAGCAGTATTTCCAGAGAGAGACAACTGCATGCCCTCACCACATACTACTCAGCCCAAAGGACTGGCTGATGAGTGACGGTGTCGCGTGTGCAATCTCTCAGAAGGGTTTCTGGAAGAAGGCAGGTTTGAATGCTGATGTGGAAAGTAAATATATGTTCCGACTTGCTCTTCCCTCTCTCTCCTCCGCCAACTGGCCCTGGCCCATCTCCCAGGCTTGTACTGTCCCCACCTGCTTTGCCTACATCAGCCTCGAACAGAACAGAGTTGCTAAGTGACATACAACTCTCTCCAATTTCCATCTTAAAAGACCACATTAGTATTTCAGTGAATGTCATTTCTGTATGATGACAAGTATGATTTGTAAGTTAAGATTTTGAGATTAAAAAGGGAACATAAAAAGCTAAATAATTTTGAATAAGTTCATTTGGATGATTTAAAGATATCCACCTCTACTGTACTAGTTGGATTCATTGATGATTATGATGAACTATGTTATATTATAATAGTTGATGAAATTTAAAAGTAGCATTACTCTCCTTGAAAATGCACAGAACCATGATTATATGTTAGAGTACTTCTCTCATTACTTTTAAAATAACAGTTTCATTTCTCTCATTTAGTTTCACATCAGTGATTCAGAGGCATATCAGAGTAAGGAAAAAGTTTGTTATACCATATTAAAATCTGGTCTTTTTAGTGAAAATTTTAGAAGTGGTAAGTGAAGAGCAAGTACCTTTTCTTCTAAGTTGCAGCAGAATGTTGCTTAACTGTTTCTCTTAACTGATTCTCTGGTGAGAAGAAACAGGAATGTTCCAACTTAACAGTTGGTACCTTTGTTAAAAGAATTTATTTCTCTAAAGACACTTTTTTCTATTTATCTTCAGGCCTACTTTATAAAGCTTCAATGGGCCTTAGGATTCAATGCTGAGAAGCACAAAGTCATAAATTTTGAAGGTGGTAAGGATATGAACATATTATGTTTTTTAGAAGGTTGTGACTTGCCTAAGGTCCCATGAATGGGAGCTGAATTAATGGACAAAGATTTAGGCGATGTATTCTTTTTGGTTATAGATGGGAAAGTAAGGATCAGAGGAGGAGGGTCCTATATAGGTGGATAGCAAAGGTATATTAAGTCACAAATTCCTTAGTGACTTTTTTTTTTTGGCTCAGATTAAAATAAATTCTTTATTTTAAGCATTGAATACATAAAAACTTGGCTAGTTTATGACCAAATTCCACTTTTGTTGGAGGTTACTATAATTCTAAATTGGCCTCACACCTCACTACTCAGCTATACACAAAATAATGCTTGTCAGCCACAATTTTTCAGGCAGTACAAAATGTGGGCACTTATCAAGAGCTTAGAAAACATTAACTCTTAGTCTTTCATTTTGATAGTCTGGCTTTTAAAAAAAAGTATTTTATTTCAAGCTAGGAGGGTACTTAGAATCTTCTAGTTCAATATCTTTATTTTACAGATGAGAAAACTGAGGTCCAGAGAAAGGAAGCGGCTTCTGAGCGAATTGTGACAGGCCAGGTATCCAAATTGCCTGTCCAAATTGCTGTTATTGCTGCATAAGCCTCCTTCTACATAAACCTTTGTTCTTCTGGATAAAAGACCAAATCTGACCACCTCTCACATCTGTTGCCACCACTTGGGTTCAAGGTTCAAACCGTCCAACATTGAGTTTGAACCTTGGGTCCAAACCACCATAATCACTCTTCTGTATCATTGTAATAGCCTTCCAACGAGTCTTCCTGATTCTCCCTTTGCCCTCTTCAATCTACTCTCAACTCAGCAGCTTAGATTGGTTTTTTGTTTGATAAAGCATTATGTCCTCTGCTTTCTGGCTTCCTTTTCTATTACTCTCATTCTTTCTACTCCATTTTTACACTGCCTTCCTTGCAGTTTCTTGTACATGACAGGCATGTCCAATCTCTGGGTTTTGCATTTGCTGTTTCCTTTACTTGGAGTAATTTGCATCAGATAGATATTTGCAAGGTTTGCATTTCTTTTAGATGTTCTTCAAATGTCACCTCCATGAATCCTGTCCTGACTACTTTATTGCGATCATCTGGCCCTTCCCATTTTCCTTTCCTGCCTCCTCCACCTGTAGCATTTATTACACATTCCAGGGATTTCAGGTGGTGTATTGCCTATTCTCTAGTAGAGTGAAAACATCATGAGGGCACTGCTTGTATTAGCAGAGGTGCTGGGTAAATAGATGTTTGATGAATGCATGAACAAGCTGTGTGTTAACAGGACCTATGAGATAGTCAAAAGAGTGTTTTCTCAGGTATTTTTGTTATAGACTGAAATGAAGCTAAGTGTGATAATCTTAATTAAAGAGTCTTGCCGTAGCATGAGACTTGACAATACAAGAAAATTGACCTTTTTTTTGACAAAATATGCTTATTTTTTTGTATGTACAGCTAATCCAACGTACCTATATAATTTTTGAGTTAATTACCAGCTAGAAAATAGCACTGTGTAAAGCCAAACCAAAACAAAAGCAAATATCCGAAAGTTCTAGAAAGCATATATATCAGTTCTAGTAAACTAGGACAATACATTCTCTTTCTGGGTTCTTAGTGAGATCTCAAAAGAAAACAAAATATAGACAGGAGGTCAGTGCTCATGAATCAGATTTCATCTTGATAGGTTTTTTATAGACCTATAACAAAGTAGAGCTCTGAAAATTGTTTTAGGTAATGGGGATTCTGACAGTCCCTATAACTACATGGAACTGGAAGGTATGGCTATAATTCTGCTTCTGATGAAAATTTCAAGTGTTTTCATTAAGTACAACAGCTGTTTCTATTACAGATAACAGATCTGAGAGGTGGTGATGCTGATATCAACTTCTAGTGGGCTCAGAACACAGTGTAGCTTGTAGAATTAGTGTTGTTTTTTTTTTTTAATTATTTCTTTCTGCACATGCAAATTAACTCTGTAGCAATGAAAGGAAATTACTTACTTGCTACCAGAATTGTCTGAAAGTGATAGGATCATCCTTTGTAGAGTCACATTAACCAAATTAAAAGCCCTTGGGAAAAATTTGGCACCCTGTTCCTTCCCATTCACATCTTCCTAAAGACCTCTCAGGAGCTTCCATTTAGAAAGCTAGGATCATTACCAAGGCTTTTAATTCGGAAAGATTGGCTGCTCACCAGTGAGTCCTTCTAGACACCCAGCAGCTGGATAGAGTGGCTCCGCAGTGTCGCAGTGGCCTTGACTTCAGTATCCTCTTGACTCCTGCTTGCTTGCAGGCTTTCCAGCCCACACACAGTCACAGCTTTGCTGCTGGTGCTTGTCTCCAAGACAGACTCTACTACTTCATTCTGTCACCGAATGTACATATCCTTCTCCATAGAGAAGGGAAATCTATTCCTCCAAGCCTGTGAATCTGGGCTGGCGTGTGACTGCTTTGAACAATGGATATGGTGGAAGTTGATCTGCCAGTTCTGGGCCTAGCCTTTAAGAGGACTGATGGTTTCTATTTGTCTTGAAATTCCTCCTCTTGGAAGCCTAAGTCAAGTAGAGAGGCCACATTAAGGCTCAGATGACTAGTGTCAACTGTCAGCCATGTGAGTGAGTCATTCTGGAGTCCAGTTCATTTTAGCTTTCAAATGACCCCATGTGACTGAGACCATCTGATTGAACTGCATAGACACTGAACAGGATCCACCCAGCTGAGTCTGGTCAATCTATAGAACCATGAGAGAGTTGCTAAACCACTATATATTTGGGATGATTTGTAACACAGCAATCAAAACTAAAATAAGGGCAAAGTGAAGCCACAGGCTCAGTGTTCCCATGAATGTGATTATTCAACAACTAGCTGAGAATTGGTAGTTGTTTACAGCATGTAGATAGGTATAGATAAATGTCAATCTCTCTTCTACCTTTTTGGTTAGTCATTAGAATTTTATAACTGGACTGCTCTATTTTCCTTTTTTATTTATAAATACAAATATCGTATAAATGTTACTTATAAACATAAATATTATAAATATTAAATTACTGTACCAATGTAAATATTCTGTGAGGGGTAATGCTCTGAACCAACATATAGCAAACTTTTTCTGTATAAGGGCAGATAGTAAATATTTAAGACTTTGTGAGCTAAACAGTCTTTGTGGTGACTACTCGACCAAGGTGACATAGACAATCTGTAAATAAACTGCATAGCTATATGCAATGAACTTTATTCACAAAAATAGGTGGTAGCCCATTTTGACCTGAGGGCTGGGGTTTGTTCACCTTTGTTCTAATCTATTATTTCTGTAACCAGCAGAAGTATTTGATTATATTGCTTGACTCTAATCAAAATTGGAATTGTTTTACCTCTAGCCCCAATCCTTCTTGCCACTCCTTCTTAGTCTTATTTGCACAGTTCTCCTCTTAAGATTGAAATGTGCTCCTAAAGTCTCCCTTCTTAGTCTGTGTTCTTTCTCAGCCATGTCAACCACTCAAATAATTTCAGTTAACACCAATTTGGCAATGACTAAGAGATTTCTATCTCTTTCAGCCTCTTATCCAGAACTCCAGGCTTCTGTATTCCCCTTGGGTATTTTGCCAGCACTAAGGTCAGTGAATACTCTCTCAACTCTAAACCCAGCTGTCTACAGTTAGTTCTTTGATGCTCTGGCTGAAACTCTGAAAAAACCTACTTTTAATTTGCCAGCTCTTATTCTCTGTCAATAGGGCAGTAGAGGGACATTGCAAAGCCAAAGGACTTGATGCTTCCTGTTGACATATTGCTGACTTACTGTCTACTTAGGGTTCCTGTGAGCAACTCTTCAGCAAAGCTTCTTTTCTCCAGAAACATACTCTTTTCATAGTAGCATTTGAGTCTAGTTTGTCCAAAGGTTGCAGAATTACCCCTATTACTGCTCCCTTCTCCCTCTCACCCCGTACAGTAGCAGCAGTGCCCTTTCCTCAGACACTGGGATCTTAGCCCTTCAGGATGCCTCCCCTCCAAGCTCAGGGATATTAGCACCAGCTAAGCAGCACCTCCTGGTGGGAGGTCTCAGTGTTGGCCCAGCAGGGTTCCTTCTTCCAGTTTCTGTTTTAGTAATTCCAACATCTTCTCTTTGATTTCCTAGCACTTGGGGCTGTTTAGCCGCTTCTTTTAAATGCTTCTTTTGTGATAAATTATTGTTCTCCTTTGCTTTTTTAGTTACCTAGTTAACAATTTCATACCTAGTTAAACATTCTTTATATTAAATTCCCTTTCTAATATCTGTATGGTTCCTGCTTCCCAACTGGATCCTGTGGATTCTCTGCCAAAAGCTGCTCCCCTGTTTCCTTCCTTAGTACATGGCGTCAGCAAACCCCCTCTAACCCTGCCTAATGGCTCAACCCAAATATGTGGGCATTATTCTTAATTCTTTCTATTCTCTAACTCTTCATGGTAACCTGTGAACTACAGGGCCTGCTGAATTGGCTTCCTGAATATTTCTAATATCGGTATGTTTCACTCCAATTTTTTGTCCTCCACCATACACCACCACCTATAACTGACCTCCCCACACCTGTAGCCTCTCAATATGTCCTCCCACTATGGCCCAGAAATGTTTCAAACACATTTTCCAGTCAGATACTTTCTGGAACATTCCATGTTCTAGATATAACTTACAAGTCCTTTACTAGGTTGACTTCTGCCTGTGCACCTCATTTTCAAATATGTTCCTTGCATCTTTGTCAGTTTTTGAATGTGCCATGCTTTCTTTGCGTTCTTGGTACAAACTGTTCCCTTTGTTTAGAAATGTCCTGCTTGACCAGGCAGTGGCACAGTGGATAGAGCATTGGACTGAGACCCAGAGGACCCAGATTCAAAACCCCGAGGTCTTGGGCTTGAGTGTGGGCTCATTCAGCTTGAGCGTAGCTCACTAGTTTGAGCACGGGGTCGCTGGTTTGAGCGTGGGATCATAGACATGACCCTATGGTCGCTAGCTTGAGCCCAAAGGTCACTGGCTTGAACCCAAGGTCACTGGCTTGAGCAAGGGGTCACTTGCTCTGCTGTAGCCCCCTGGTCAAGGCACATATGAGAAAGCAATCAATGAACAACTAAGGTGCCACAAGAAAGAACTGATGTTTCTCATTTCTCTCCCTTCTTGTCTGTCTGTCCCTGTCTCTGTCTCTGATACGCACACACACACACACACTCTCTCTCTCTCTCTCTCTCTCTCTCTCTCCCCTTTCACCTGATAACAATTACTCATCCTTTAAATGTTGCATAAATATCATTTTTGGCTTTTCTGACTGACCTGCCAGATCAAATTATATTCCTTTATTTGTTTTTATAGATCATTGAATATCTACTTTTTCACGATAATATTCAGTAAACTTATAAGTAACTCTTTAATTACTGTCTTTTTCCTAGACAGTAAGGCCGCTAGAGGCAGGGGCTGTGTTTGTCTTGCCTAGCACAACGTCTTTAACATCTGCTGTTCTCTCTGGCTTGGTAAATATTCAGCAGATATTTGCTGAGTTCAGCTGATTTCTGTTTGGGGCCACTGAATAATTTCAGAAGACACATTTGCTCAGATGTATAAGGTTCCCTTACACCTGAGTGTCACCTCTTAAGCTGAAGGCTCCTTTTGTTTGCTCCTCTCAGACTTCCTGACACGAGTTCTCTTCATGGGTTCTCAGGGTGACTGAAGGAGACTGAGTGGGGAGTAAACTGATTAGAATTTATTTTCTTTAGCTGGAATGGAGACTCAATATTACTCCTAAATTGTTAGAGGTCCCTGTGGTATCACACCAGTCTCCTGAGCACTGGGGACCAGGTACATCTCGGCAGCTATTTTATTTAACTCCAGGGGCCAATGAAAGGATGTTCCTCTACCTCTAACAACTGGTATGCTATTCCTCTCCATAAAACATCACTGTGCTAGTTTCTCTGTAGTTCCCTGAGAGGTAATAACCTTTTCTCAAGTGACAAAAATTGAGGAAAGGAGTTGGGAAGTGGACTAAAACACTGATGGAAGGGCTTTTAAGAAATTATAATAACCGATGACGAAGAAGCAGATAATAAAAACAAAATATGAAAATGAGCCCACGACCATAGTCTGTTGGAAAAGAAACAGACCTAAGGGAACAGGTTTAAAAAAATCAATTTTTGATTTTGGTTATACTTGCAGAAAGTGAGAGAGCTGCGTTATTTTGAAAAGAAAACAAATAATGAAACAATCCAAAGAACTTTCTTTTTATCTTCTAAACAGACTTGACTAAAAATGGACATTTTCTCTGAGAATAATATGTCTTTTTTCTTCAGCTGAAAGTTTTACCTTTTGGATTGAATTCCACACATGCTCCTTATTGTGTCTTCTTCTTTCAAGGGTGTCCATAGCATCTGCCATTAGTGACTGCAGCTGCAGCACCAAGATAAAAATTATCAGTGTGGCATTCACACAGAAATAACTCCTCTAAATACACAGATTAAAACCCAATTAAAAAATCATTTGTATGCTGATGATTTTATTACCCATCTTTCCAACGATGAACATAGCTACCTCATCTTTGCTTCAGTCATTACTGAGCGTTATTGCAGATAGAAAATATTGGAACAATGAAAAGATTCTTCTTGCAAATTTGTAGAAAACATATAGGCCTTTTTTTTTTCTGTATTTTTATGAAGTTGGAAATGGGGAGGCAGTCAGACCGCATGCGCCCGACCGGGATTCACCCAGCATGCCCACCACGGAGCAATGCTCTACCCATCTGGGGCATTGCTCTGTTGCAACAAGAGCCATTCTAGCACCTGAGGCAGAGGCCATAGAGCCATCCTCAGCGCCAGGGCCAACTTTGCTCCAATGGAGCCTTGGCTGTGGGAAGGGAAGAGAGACAGAGAGGAAGGAGAGGGGGAGGGGTGGAGAAGCAGATGGGCGCTTCTCCTGTGTGCCCTGGCCGGGAATCGAACCCGGGACTCCTGCACGCCAGGCTGACGCTCTATCACTGAGCCAACCGGCGAAAGCCTAGAAAACATATAGGTCTTAATGTACTAAATGTTGAGGTTTTGTTAAAACAGATTTGGGATGTAAAGAATGAAGGCTGTAGTTATTTCTCACAGGAAATGGCACGTAGTTCATGGACGTGCTTTGGTATTTTCTCCTGAGGCTGATGGATCATAATTTTAGCATCATGCAGAAGCTCACCAGACAATTCTAAAAGTGTGCTGTTTTATTGCCTCTTAAATGATCTAACTCACTTAAGTTCTTGTACTACCCTTCTGTAAAACCCCAAATAAGCAAGTTTTCTTTTTAGGTTCCACTCAAAGGCCAGTTTTCAAAATTCTACCCTTTGTCTCCAAACTTCCACATTCCAATTTAAAACAGTCCTCTATACATGCTGCATATGTAGCTGTGAAACAATGAGGCCGCATGGAGCCACATGACAGTCAAAACTAAGAAAAGTTCTCTAAAATAAAGAACAAATGCTGGTTCAGTTCACTGTGGCCTCAAACAGTATGAATCCTTAGCTAATCTTTCTGAACTTTAGATATTGCAGATTTGTAGCAGAAGGGCCGAGCTGAGTCACTCAGAACTCTTCTACTGAGCAGTCACTGTTTATATAGCACCAAAGGAGGTATTACCAGGGTTCATGGTCTAGGTTAACTCATGCTTTGAAGTTGAAAAATAAAATCTATTATTTACGGTGATGAAATTCTGTAAGATCTGTGATTTTACAATATTGGGCCTGCACATATACATTGAAAACATTTTTTTTGTAGACATATAAATTGTGAAAACATCTTATTAAATTCTATTTTGCAAGGTTTGAGATAGTGGAATATTGCACTAACACGTTAGTAAGGGATGTCAATAATGCCAGTTTGGCAAACTTCATTTATATTTTGAAATGTTAGTATTTCCAGAAAAAAGAGGCTGCAGATGTGTAGTTAAAAAGACCTAAGTACAGACGCCTCCCCTGTAGTTTTTATTTAAATCTTGCATGTGTTTTTCAGGAAGACAGGATCAACACTGTGCCAGCTTCTTCCATTAACATTTGCTTTGCTTTCTCTTATCTCCGAGGGGCATTAATTATCAAAAGTTGGCCATAGTATGCATGCACTCTGAAAGCTCTACACTTGCTACCCTCCTAAATGCCATAGGAATGGTGGGGAGAGCGCAGCCTTTTAAAAGGCATTCTGTGGCACACATCCATAAAGGTTTTGAAAGTATTGCTACCAGCTTTGATTTAGTAATTCCTTAATTCTCCCTAATCCTTCATAGATTTAATCTTTAGGAAGCCTAGTTTTTATTATTTGGTTAGTCAGACCATTTTACATGCTTACTTTGACTATTAGTATATATGTAACACACTTCTACAGGTTTAGATGAACATTATAAATGTTGGCAATTCATTTCTTGATTCATTTGCTATAACTTTGAAAACTTGGTCCTGGCTGGTTGGCTCAGCAGTAGAGTGTTGGCCTGGCGTGTGGAAGCCCCAGATTTGATTCCCAGTCAGGGCACACAGGAAAAGCAACCATCTGCTTTTCCACCCTTCCCCTTCCCCTTCCCCTTCCCCTTCCCCCTTCCCTTCTCTCTCTCTCTCTCTCTCTCTCTCTTTCTCCCTCCTTTCTTCCTGCAGCCATAACTTGAATGGTTCAAGTAATTTGGCCCTGAGGGCTGAGGATGGCTCCATGGCCTCTGCCTCAGACGCTGAAATAGCCCAGTTGCCAAGCAATGGAGCAGTGACCCGAGATGGGCAGAGCATTGTCCTGTAGGGGGCTTGCTAGGTGGATCTCGGTTAGAGCACCTGAGGGAGTCTGTCTCTCTGCCTCCTTGACTCCCTGCCTCTCATTTAATCCAGGGATCCCCAAACGTTTTACACAGGAGGCCAGTTCACTGCCCCTCAGACCGTTGGAGGGCCGGACTATAAAAAAAACTATGAACAAATCCCTATGCACACTGCACATATCTTATTTTAAAGTAAAAAAACAAAACGGGAACAAATACAATATTTAAAATAAAGAACAAGTAAATTTAAATCAACAACCTGACCAGTATTTCAATGGGAACTATGGGCCTGCTTTTGGCTAATGAGATGGTCAATGTGTTCTTCTCACTGACCACTAATGAAAGAGGTGCCCTTTCTGGAAGTGTGGTGGGGCCAGATAAATGGCCTCAGGGGGCTGCCTGCGGCCCGCGGGCCATAGTTTGGGGACCCCTGACTTAATAATTTAAAAAAACAAATGAAAAACTCAGGTAGGATTCCTTTAGTTATTTGAAAATTACTAAATTACAGCTGATCTGTTTAAGCTGTTCTCTTCTTTGCTATGTGAATTCAATTCAGGTCTATAATTAGTTTTAGCTACTTTCAATTAAAGCCTCCAAGTAAAGAGCCCTTTCCTATAAAACATTAAGCTCTCCATATAGAATATATCTTACTTTTCCTCGAATGGCCAGTATGCTGTTTACTAATTGTTTTTCAAGCAAGGTGCTCTCATTTCTAATGTTAACTATGGTTACAATACACAAACCTGCTTGAAGATTGTTTGAGATATTCCTTCAACTAGTTTTTGACTGCCTCTGTGTTTTCTGAGTTAATTGGTCAATTCAGTTTAAAAACACGGCCATTTGACTAACTACATTTTCGCCTCAAATAAAATAACTGGTATCTAAATGTACTAGTGTGTGTGTGTGCATATTGGCACTGCCAACATATATGTGACACTAGAAGTGAATAAAAAAACTCTTAAGACTATTTTGTGTGTTTGGTTTTCTACACAGAGTTGCTCTTTCATACTCTCAGTTTTCCTTAGAAGAGAGTCATCTGTTAACATATCTTGGAGCTTAAGAAGCAATTTATTAAAATTTAACTTAACTTCAAACAAAGAGCCTGATGCACAATACAAATAATCAGCTCCTTTCCCCGTTTTTACACATCACGCAATTCTTGCTATGGAAAAAAGTAAAAGCTACTCATGTGAGCAAATAAAAAAAGACACACTCACCTTTCTACATCTTCCAGTTTCTTCATTAGAATGCTTGCCGAGGGCTGGGAGTTTTCCCTCAGACTACATTTATTGTGACAAATTTCTTTCAGACCATATCACTTTTTTCTGTTGACTCAAGGCCTGTGAAAGCCTTAAACAAAGAAAAACAAATACTTACCAGTTCTGCCTCCTGTTGACTGATGTCCTGTAGATAGGGAATGGTTGCCAGCTCTGCCATTGCTTGATTGATCACCTGGGACTGCTCCTTTACTCTCTGCAACTGGCTGAGGAGGCTGGCGTATTGCAACTTCTCCATCACGCCTGAGCACGAATGGAAACTCCCCTAGTCACCCAGTAAGAGGAAATGCTTTAGAACAAAACTACAGAAACAGAGTTTATTCTGGGGATTGAAATCAGGGTTTGTTACATTTACATCCTTTGAAGCAATGGATTCTAGTACAAACGGATCCTTTTAGAGAACTAACTGTGCCCTTCCTTCAGATAGATGAACGTATATAAGAGGGAACACATTGCAGGACTGATTTGCAGGTGTTCCTACATAAGAAAGTTGTGCTGAGGGGACAAGAGGGGACTGGAATTAAACCTGTGCTCCACCTGCCCTGTGTTGATCCCAGAAAGCTGTGTCATTTTTAGCTAGATCTGTGTCAAGGTACCATGAGTTAAGAGTTGTCCCCTACATTGTTTATATAAAAGAATATTTTTATGCAAGTTGAATCCTGGAAAATGTTATGCACATCAAACCTCAGCTCTGAGTTTATCCTTAGTTCATCTTGTATGGCCTTGAACTCTGGCTTCTCTCTTGTGGTGTTACTGCACTTTATTTTGACACTTAGGGCCATCCCAGCAAGTGACATGATCCAGCTTGAAATAGACTATTGTTCACATTTAGAAGGACCACCAATGCCTATGAATTTATTGGTATTTTAGGCTTTCTCAAAATGGGGAATATTTATAATAAGGTAGCCCACTTATGTGTTTTATTGCCAGCCATGAAAGATGAGACGTCTCTGTCTCTAAAAAGTATAATACAAATCGTAATGCATATTAGGAGAGGCAAAGTTTAAAGTAAAATTCCTACATTCATATTTAGAAAAAGTTATTTCTGACATAAAGGGACCTATAAAGATTAAAAGAAAATCCTTGAGTTTCTACTGTGTGGAGGGTGATGAGAAATTGGAAGTTGCAGGAGGATTTAGTCTGGCGATTGCATCCCACACCCTGGTGCTCAGAAGCAGCCTGGAAGACGAGCATTCCTTTATGGCAGTGTTCCTCCTGGGCCGCTGGCACCAGAATACTAAGCTTATTTGTTAACCAGGCAGAGTTCTGGGCTTTCCTCAGTGAATCATATTCTCTTGATATGTGTCTATCTATATATGGATTTTAGCTACGTACCCCCCCAATACTCAAATATCTCAAACAGAAGTCGAAGAGCAAACCACTACCTTAAAGTTTAGTATCTGAGCAAGAACTACTTTAGTTTGTGCATACTTATAATATTTCTCTTCAGAAATTACAAAAGGCTGACATAATTTTTCTTTCCTAAAATCTATCTTCCAAAGAGAAAAATTATTAGGAACTAACATTACTAAAAAGTATCTGAATTTTAGCTTAAATTTATAAAGCAGTTCTTTCTGAAATGTCATATTCATGTTTTAATTGGCAACAACCTCTAGAATTTGGCACTTTTCTAGCAAGATTTCTAGAATCTTGTTAATAAGGGAAGGTTGAACATAGTATTTACTGTATTTCTCCCTAACATTTACCTATCTATGCCATTTGGCTAATGTCCCTCTATTCCTGATAATTTGTTCTTTCAGATGAGTCATTTATCTAAAAATCTATAAACCTACAGGAGCAACGATGATAAATTGTGGATTTGGGGTTCCTTCTCTGCACTGATGAAATGGCTAGCCTACCCATTTAGTTTAAACGTGTAGCTAAACCATTGGATTCTGCCAAATAGAGAAAAGCAAGTTGCAGGAGAAACTGTTTTCTTTCTGAAGAAAAATTACTTTCTTTGTCTTTTAAAAAAAATCAACACTGGGGCTCATTGTAGGAAAGCGGTGTAGTGACTCAGCTCCAAAGAGCAGAAACAATGGCAGCCTGCTTGGGAACATAATCTATCAGTGTAATTTTTCAAAACATTAGGAAAATAAAAATAGAGGCAGGCAATGGTGCCTTGTTAGCTTGATTGTTGGGTGCATAACAAAGCAGGAAGGGCTCCATACAAATAAAACACTCGAAAAAGGATATAGTTGACTGTTAAGGGTCACCACCCTCCCCACCATCCCAAGACAAATGATGTTTTGGTTATCAGGAAACTACAGATGGAAGTTTTACCTATACATGATAGTAGTCTTTGAGAGACAAAGTGAAAAAAAAATAAAAATATAATGTCAGTAGGAATTCTTAATGCTGTTGCTTTAAGAACATAAAGGAAACGATGAAAAATGAAGGAATCAGCATCCCTTAAACATCTAATGCCAACAAGGGCTGAATCTGAAGGGAAGTAGCCTTCCTGAGGAGACCTCAGAAGTGATGGAAGGGCTTCTTAGCTGCTGGAGAGAGTGTAATTAAGTGGCGGTGATTGAAGCTAAAACCTCACCCAGGTACAATGAAGGTTAGGTAAATAGCAAATTCAAATGAAGGCTTCAGTCAGAATTGCCTAGATTTAAAAGCAGATGTGAATAAATGTTTGTCAAATAGTGCTGAAAAGCACATCCCAAGTATTTGGGATATATTTTCATTTGACTCAATATATAGAAACGTTAATTGCAAAAAAAGGGGCAGGAAACACATGATTGTTTATTTCAAATGTGCATATGTAAATATTTTTTATGCTTCGCTTGGAGGAAATTAAAAGTAAAATTAATGAAGTATTAAAATCATGGTTAGTTAAGTCATTTTTTGGCAACTCAGCTTGTGAAGAAGGCTTCTCTTGCATGGCAAGAGATTTTATTATTTTAACTCTTTAACATTTAGCCCAGGAAGCACAGTACATAAAGTTTGAAACTGACAGCAGCCAGTAAAGTTAATGAATAGAAAGGCACCATGGCATCGGATAGAATGTGAAATAATTAGGACAAAGATCCAGAGAATGAAAAATACCATTAAAGCAGTTACTAGTTGAATGGGGTTGATGTTCAGTGAGATTAAATACCACTAGATAGGCAGGTAGTAGAAAATTTTAGATTATAACTTTTAAAATACCAGAAATTTTCTTATCTTGCCACATGTTGTGTGCCTAGCAAAGGAATCTATAAATATAAGGAAACTGGTGTCTGACTGTAAAGAGAATCATCACCCAAGACATAGAAACCTCCCTGATGCCAGAATTTCCTTTGGCTCCTTCACCAACTGTGCCTACCACCTCATGACAAGAGGGAGAAATTCAGGCTCCTTGTGAAGCCCTACTATGGGCAGTGGATTTGCTCTGTGGCTGGAGATGACGGCTCTAATCTTGCCTTTATGACACAAAGCACAAAGGTACTTCAACTTTGTGACTCTGAGCACATAAGTTATGTAAGTAAAAAAATTGAAGTCCATAGGACACTTGCACCATCTTCATTTTAGAAGAAAATGTAATTTCAAAGTGCACAGTTTGTATAAAGAAAAGGAAATGCCTATAAAATGGTCCATTTGTCAAAATAAACTAAAACTAATACAAATAATTAAAACTAAAATATATAATACTTTACAAAGTGCTTCAACATGGATTATATACTTTTGGTCTCACAACAACTCTGTGAAGTGGGCCTGGTCTGGTAGGTATCAGCCAATTTCATTATAAATGAGGAAAAACAGCTCAGAAATGAAGAGATGTGCCCTAGAGTTACCCAGTCAGAGCACAGCCTTGGACTGAAGTCTTCATCTACAGGTGTCAAGAACTAGGAATAACAGCTAATAAGGACAATATAGTGCTTAAGCATTTGAGGGGATGGCATTTGATATTTGACAAGAAAAAACCAGACCCCAGGGGATATTAGAAACACTGGTTAGGTCACAGTTAATGACACCATGTAGGAATAATTTCTACTCACCAACTCATTACTTGCTTCATTAATCTAGGTTACCTTTGCAGCCAGTTTTATTCAGAACTTTATGAAGCTGTGGTTGGCTATCTAATAAGAAACCTAGGGGCCTATTTTTGTATATACCTTTGGTCCATGAGTTCCTTCAGGATTACTCACTTAAATTCTATTAAAACTCTTTGAGACACTCTTTCAAAAACTGTTATTTTCCATAGAGGCAAACATGTGAAAGTAGAAATTACTCGCAGCTAGCAAAGTGGTGATGATTCATATTAAAGAAGATTGTGTTAATAATTACATGCTAAAAATCTTAATTACTATATAGTTTTTAAATTTCCATTATGGACACATAAATATATGTGCATATGTAAATTTTCAGGTAGCTAGAATGTCCTCCAAGTGAGAAGACAATGAGTTAAGAACACTTACAAAGTGCATAATGCTTAGATGGGCCAGACCTGCATTCACAACGCACTGTGAAATCTGAGCTGGAAACAGATGATGTGGTCATTTTCCTGACAAGTAACAAGGTATGGCAGGTGTCTCTCCGAAAAGCCAGACCACAGGCAGATCAGCACTACAACATTCAGTGCACTGGCTCTACTAGGCTAGCCATAGTGACCAAGGTGAAATCATGCTACCTGGTGATGGCTCTTGTTAGCAAAACTCTCACTGCTGGCAAGGGCCCCATGATGACAATGATGATGTGTGTGGATCTTTAATTAAGATAGTTTGGTAAGGGTGTGTGTGTCTGTCTGTCTGTTTGTGATAGAGGGTGAATTGGAGAACAGGACCCAAAATTTGTAGTGGAGACAATGACAGTGCTAATAAACTGAAGGTTTGTGTTCTCCCACAATTCACATATTAAAGCCCTAAGCCCCTCTGCGATGGTATTTGGAGATGGTGCCTTTGAGAGGTAATTAGACGAGGCCATAGGTTTGGGGCCCTTATGGTGGAATTACTGCCCTTTCATAACTTGCTCTCTGTCACGTGAGAGCACAGCAGAAAGGTGGCTAGCGGCCAACCAGGAAGAGGTCAGAACTTGACATGCTGGCACCCTGACCTTGGACTTCGAGCCTCTAGGAGTGTGAGAAGATAAATTTCTGTTGTTTAAGCCACCCAGTCTGAGGTATTTTGTTTTGGCAGCCCAAGATGACTAAGACAGAGATGGATTTCTTATTAACAGAAATACAGAGGAGATAATTGATACAACACAGTTGTGGGGTTGGGGAAGCTACAAAAATCAGCAAAAATGTGCCTTTCCATTTGTTATGCATAAAATTACAAATGATGCAAATATATGAGATTTTAGAGTTTTTCTAAAATGCTGAATAAAAATAGATAAATAAAATGTTATTGAGCAGATAAACTGCTGAATAATGTCACTGTGAGGAGCCCCTTGACTCCCCTTGTAAAGTAGGAACATCAAATCAGTGATGTAATACAAAATTCACAAGAAGAAAATTCTTTAAAATTTCCTGTTTACAGGCCTTTTGAAAAATACAATAGACTCCATTCATCTTCAGGAAGATGCCGTCCAAGACTCCCAGTGGATGCCTGAAACCGCGTGGATATCATTGAACCCTATATAAACTTTTCTCCTATACAAATATACCTATGATAACATTTAATTTATGAATTTGGCACAGTAAGACATTAGTAACAATACCTAATAATAAAATAGAACAATTAAAACAATATACTGTACTAAAAATTATGTAAATATGGTCTCTCTATCTCTCAAAATACCTGATACAATAGTATTCGACTCATTCTTATGACGATGCGAGATGCTGCAATGCCTATGTTACAGGAGTAACTGAGGTACTTAGAACGGGTGCAGTTTCAAATTTGAATCGTTTATTTCCAGAATGTTTTATTTAATATTTTCTGATCACAGTTGACTTGAAGTAACTGAAACCGTGGAAAGTGAAACCATGGATGAGGGGGGAAGGTCTACGGTTTTAAAGAAGAGGAATCTGCAGCCTTCATAGCCTCTTAATGAGAAGTTTCCTTGATAGCTTATATTTTGTAAAAAACACAGCATAATTCAGGTCTTTTTGCTGGCTTTTTAAAATTGAAAATTCAAAAGGGAATATTTTTCTTGGGTCAGAGAAAGGTTTAAATAATTTACAGTAAGGGTATAAAAGAGCAATTGGACATATTTAGAGTAGCAATGAGTTTACCAGTGTGGTGTGGCAGCACTAGCTGAATTCTTGTGTAGGTAACAAGATGGTTATATGCAATAGCCCAATATATAAAGTAAGGAAAATATTGTTTGCTAAAATTTTGTTATTGAGTTGAAATGAGAAATTCATTGCAACTTGAAGTAGATATATGAGGAAGGCACACACAAAAAAAGCTCTTTAAAGAGGCACGGCCTAATAAATGCTTGAAGTTGAAAAAGATAGTATGATAAAACATTTTTAAATATAAAAGGAATAAAATCATTAGCTAAACTTTGGTTGGTTTTGCAAAGGAGATTTACTGTGAAAGTTTCTAAAATCCTTCAATACTTGTAGTATTTGCACCATAAACTTTCCATAATTCTATGTCCTGGTAACAACAAACTACTCAGAGACCAAATGAAATGCTCCAAGGTGCCCAGGGGAGGCAACAGCCCCAGTTAGCAGACTGGAGGACTGAAGCCCTATCCCCAGCCTCACTCAGAAATTTATTAACCAGCACAAATAACTCAAGGAAGCAGACAGCAGAAGTTTTCAGGGGGTGAAGTAAAGTGCAAAGAACATACTGCTTCCTAATCTCTGTTCTGAGAGCCTAAACAGTTCTGTTACTGAATCTCATCCTACTGTTTTGCTGTTCCCAGCATGGGTCAGAGAGGAAGGCCCTGGACTCTGGTCCGCTCACGGCCTTCACCCTAGGGAGCCTCGCTGTCCCTGATTGTTATTCTAACTCTGTATATTTTCAGACCATATTCCTAAAATTCTAGAATTGTTTAATATTGTACATTGCATAAATATAAAAGACTCATATACCTACATTCAATTGGGTACTCCTAATAAAATCCAATATTGGCAAGATATGCTTCCCCATTGTCTCCATCTGTCTCACTATGTCTTCTCTGGTAAGCAGACCGAAGGGAGTTTTATGTTCTAAAAATTGTAACAATAAAATTTTATACTATTTTTTCCAGACTTCAATTTCAAAATGTTTTCCTTAGCAAGCTATAAACAGATATCTCAGTGTTAACAGATATGAAATATTTAGTATAGAAACAAGTCCCATTGCTGGACCACATGCATAACAATAAAAGATCTATGAGGAATCAGGCAAAGGAGACATTGCCCTTCTGAGACTGTCATTTATTCACTGGGTTGTGTTTCCTGATTGAGAGATCTAAGAGACAGCCTATAACAATTCACCTCTCTCTGCAGAGTATGCTTTTCCTGAGTTAACAAATGTTATCATAAATGTGTCTGATTCTTGTCTTGTTCCTCCCAGGTATTATTCAATGTGCAAATCTCAATGACTTTGTAGCTTAAAGCTGAGATAAACCTCAGAGGATACAATGCCAGTTGAAACCAAATCCTTAATTATGTAGTTAGAGCTGAAGGAATAAATTCGACCTGGTCATGAATTCAGCCCACAAGTTTGAGACTTTCAACTCCCTGTGTGTAAGGTCGGTGAATAGTGGGGGATGGTCACGTGGGGAACCCAGACCAGCTAACTTTGATTAGGACCGCCCACAACCAAGCGTGCCAAAAGAAGCTTCGCAGGAACCCTTTGGAAAAAAACGGCCATCTGCCAGCCAGTGAGATTTCACCACATCATATTAGCCCGACTTCCCTAGAGGACCCCTTTAAATATCTCCCACGTGGTTTAATCCTGGCAACTTCCCTGGCCTCCATCTTTCTTCGGGGCCAGGGAACTTCGCCAGGCGGGATGTGCTCTGTACTCAATAAAGCCTTTTGTTATTCCACACTTTGTTGCTTCGGCCCCTTCCTTCCTTCTTGGCGGGGAAAAATACCTTACACTGTGAATATTTTAATTTTTTTTTTTGAAGTTTCAACTATAATTATTGAATGCCACTTAATTATACTACTCTTTAGAAAATCTAAACTCTTGGTTAATTACATAAAAAAAAGAGTGGAACTGATATTAATACAATAGCAGATAATTCAAGTGATTTAAGGTTGCCACTGGCTATATTTTTTATTACATAAAATGGTTTTGTTGCATAATTGTCTTCCCCATTTGCTTACTGATGATGATAAAACTTGTATTCTTTAAGTGCCCTGTGAATAGACATTGGTGATAGTGTGGTTGGGTGAGATGGTTGAGTGAGGAAGGATTTTGTTAGGTCTTGGAAGAAGCTTTCCTGGAACCAAAATTCCAGATATTAACTAACCCACAAGAGGATTGAAAGGAGTTAATTATAACCCAACAAATATTTTTGAGATCCCAGGCCCTGCTATATGCTAGGCTTTATGATGAATAAGACTTGAATAATGTGCAACTCCTGCCTTATAATACTATTGAAAGATAGTAAGTCCAAGTGATTTACCTGTAAATACTGGCAGCATCCTACTTGCTACTTTTTCCAAAAATTTCCCATCTTCCTTGCTTTTGAACCCAAGAGTCAAGAGATATTGTTGGAGAGGAAAAGACAACCAGTTAATTGTCTGAGGCAACACGTGGAGTCCTTGAAGATCTGAAATAAAACAGAAGGAGAACTAAACACTTTGTTATCAAATTATTATTGTTTTCAGGATATATTTATATATATACACACATACATATACATATACATATACATATCATATTCATATTCAGGAGTTGTACCTGGGAAAAATAAGTACAAATGTTAAAGACACAAAGTAATAGTATTCATCAAAAGGTCATATAGTTGATATATCAAGATTATATTTCATTATTAAATTTTTCTGAAAATATAAATATAAACACAGCATCAGAATGGTCCCTTTTCCCCACATTCAAAATAATATAAAACTCAGGACCAGCTTCAGCCTTAATATTTTTCTCTGTTACTTTTCAAGAGAATTTGATTTTTTTGTTCATAGTTTGAGAAGAAGATAATATTATATAAAAGGAAAATAAAATTACTAAGTGAGAATGAAAATATAAGTCTAATTAATTTAGTTACTGTCCCGCCTAGTTGTAAAAGGAAATTTGAAATGATAAAATACTGACTTTTGTAATTAAACTTGGAAATAATTCAAGTGCCATGAAAATGTTTCTAAAACAAACTCAGTTTTTAATGATCTTAAAAGCTAATATTTACTGAACCGTTATTCTACCTTCCTTGTTCTAAGTATTTTGTGTGCACTACCTTTTTTTATCCTTTTAAAAATTAATTTTAATTTATTGTGTTAACATGGATTCAAGTGTCCCGCTCAATATAACACCTTCACCCCCCAACCATGTGCCCCCCCCATTACACCCACTTTGTCCCCCTCTCCATAACTCCCTCCCCTTCCCTCTGGGATTTGCTGTCCTGTTATCTGTATCTCTGTGTTATGTATATATAATTTCACTAATCCTTTCACTTTCTCTGATCCTGTCCTCTCATCCCCCTTCCCTCTGACAGCTGTCCCTCTGGTTCCTGTGACCCTGCCTCTGCCTCTATTCTGTTCCTCAGATCATTTTGTTCATTAGATTCCACATGTAAGTGAGATCATATGATATTTTTTTTCTCTGCCTGGTTTATTTCACTTAGCATAATAATCTCCAGGTCCATTTATGCTGTCACAAAAGGTAAGGTTTCCTTCCTTTTTATGGCCATATAGAATTCCATTGTGTATATGTACCACTGCTTTTTAATCCACTTGTCCACTGACACTTGGGCTGTTTCCAGATCTTGGCTATTGTAAACAATGCTGCAATAAACACGGGGATGCATTTTTTCTTTTGAATCAATGGTTTGGGATTCTTAGGATATATTCCTAAAAGTGGGATAGCTGGGTCAAAAGGCAGTTCTATTTTTAATTTTTTGAGGAAATGCCTTACTGGTCTCCATAGTGGTTGCACAAGTCTTCATTCTCACCAGCAGTGCAGGAGGGTTCCCTTTTCTCCACATCCTTGCCAGCACTTATTCTGTGTTGTTTTGTTGATGAGCGCCATTCTGACTGGTGTGAGGTGGTATTTCATTGCTGTTTTAATTTGCATTTCCTGATGATTAGTGATGTTGAACATTTTTTCATATGCCTATTGGTCATCTATATGTCTTCTTTGGAGAAGTGTCTATTTAGTCCCGCTGCCATTTTTTTATTTAGATGGTTTACCTTTCTGATATTGAGTTTTACAAGTTCTTTATAAATTTTTGTTATTAACCCCTTATCAGACATATTGGCAAATATGTTCTCCGATTGTATGGGTTGTCTTTTTATTTTGTTAATAGTGTCTTTTGCTGTGCAAAAGTTTTTCGTTTGATATAGTCCCATTTGTTTATTTTGTTCTTTATTTCACTTGCCCGTGGAGATATATTGGCAAAAGTATTGCTAAGAGAGATATTGGAGAGTTTACTACATATGTTTTCTTTCAAGATGTTTATGGTTTCACAACTTACATTTAAATCTTTTATCCATTTTGACTCTATTTTTGTGAATGGTATAAATTGGTGGTCTAGTTTCATTTTTTTTTGCATTTACCAGTCCAATTTTCCCAACACCATTTATTAAAAAGACTGTCTTTATTTCATTATATGCTCTTACCTCCTTTGTCAAATATCAATTGTGCATAAAGGTGTGGGTTTATTTCTGGGTTCTCTGTTCTGTTCCATTACTCTGTGTGCCTGTTCTTATGCCAGTACCAAGCTGTTTTGATTACAATGGCCTTGTAGTATACCTTGATATCAGGAAGTGTGATATCTCCCACTTTATTCTTTATTTTCAAGATTTCTGAAGCCATTCAGGCTCTTTTTTGGTTTCATATAAATTTTTGGAATATTTGTTCTATATCTTTGAAGTATGCCATTGGTATTTTTTTATTTTTGTATTTTTCTGTAGTGAGAAGCAAGGAGGCAGAGAGACAGACTTCTGCACACACCCGACCGGGATCCACCTGGCATGCGCACCAGGGGGCAATGCTCTGCCCATCTGGGACATTGCTCTGTTGCAACCGGGGCCATTCTAGCACCTGAGGTGGAGACCATGGGGCCTTACTCAGTGCCAGGGCCAACTTTGCTCCAATGGAGCCTTGGTGCAGGAGGGGATGAGAGAAACAGAGAGAAAGGAGAGGGAGAGGAGTGCAGAAACAGATGGGCACTTCTGTATGTCCTGACTGGGAATCAAACCCAGGACTTCCACATGCTAGGCCAGCACTCTACTGCTGAGTGAACTGGCTAAGGCCTAAATATTAATTTATATCCTGCCACCTTGCCAAATTCATTTAGCAGGTTTAGTAATTTTTTGACGGAGACTTCACTGTTTTCTATGTACAGTATCATGTCATTGGCAAATAATGATTGTTTTACTTCTTTTCCAATTTGGATGCCTTTGATTTCTTCTTTTGGTCTGATGACTGTGGCTAAGACTTCCAGAACTATGTTGAATAAGAGTGGTGAAAGGGGGCACCCCTGCCTTATTCCTGATTCTAAGGGGATTGCTTTTAATTTTTGCCCATTGAGTATGATGTTGGCTGTGGGTTTGTCATAGATGGCCTTTATCATGTTGAGGTATGTTCCCTGTATTCCCACTTTGCTGTGAGTTTCGATCATAAATGGGTGCTGGATTTTATGAAATGCTTTTTCTGAATCTATAGATATAATCATGTGATTTTTATCCTTCTTTTTGTTTATGTGATAAAGCACATTTATTGATTTGTGAATACTGGACCAGCCTTGCCTCCCTGAAGTGAGTCCCACTTAATCATGATGTACGATCTTTTGATACATTGCTGGATCTGGTTTACTAATATTTTGTTGAGAATTTTAACATCTATGTTCATCAAGGATATTTTCCTATACTTTTCTTTCTTTGTCATGTCTACCTGGTTTTGAAATGAGGATAATGTTTGCCCCATAAAAGGAGCTTGGAAGTTATCCGTCCTCTTAAATTTTTTGAAATAGCTTGAGAAGGACAGGAGTTAGTTCTTGTTTGAATGTTTGTTAAAATTCACCTCTGATGCCAGCGACCATGTCATCATGTCTATGACCCCACGCTCAAGGTGGTGAGCCTAGCTCAAGCCTGATGAGCCCGCACTCAAGCCAGCAACCTCGGGGTTTCAAACATTGGTCGTCTGCATCCCAGTTCAATGCTGTATCCACTGCGCCACCACCTGGTCAGGCTGCTGGGTGTTATTTTGATAACTTTCAATTTCATTTATTGTAATCAATCTGTTTAGGTTTTCTGATTCTTCCAGATTAAGTTTTGGAAGATTGTATGTTTCTAGGAATTTATCCATTTCACCTAGATTATCCAATATTTTGGCATGTAGATCTTTATAGTATTTTCTTACATTTTTTTTTGTATTTCTGTGGTATCAGTTGTTACTTCTGCACTTTCATTTTTAATTTATTTATTTGAGTCCTCTCTTTTTTTCTTGAGTCTGGTGAAAGGTTCATCAATCTTGTTTACCTTTTCAAAAAACCAGCTTTTGGTTTCATTGCTTGGTTTTTTTTTTAGCCTCTATGTCATTTATTTCCATTCTTATCTTTATTACTTCCTTCCTTCTACTTCCTCTGGTCTTTACTTGTTGTTCTTTTTATAGTTCTTTTAGATGCTGGGTTAAGTGTTTATTGGAGCTTTTTCTTCTTAAGGTATGCCTGTAATGCTATAAACTTCTCTCTTAGGACAGCTATGTTCCATAGATTTTGGTTTGTTGTATGTTCATTTCCATTTGTTTCAAGGAAATATTTCATTTTTCCTTGATATCATTGTTAACCCATTTATTATTTAATAACATGATATTTAGCCTCCATGTGTTTGAATGTTTTTTAGTTTTTCTATTGTAGTTGATTTCTAGTTTCATGCCATGGCGATCAGAGAAGATGCTTGATATTATTTCAGTCTTAAATTTGTTGAGACTTGTACTGTGTCCTAACATGTGGTCTATCTTAGAGAATGTACCATGAGGACTTGAAAAGAATGTATATTCTGCTGCTTTGGAGTGAAAAGTTCTGAAGATATCAATTAAGTCCAGTTGATCTAGTGTGTGATTTAAGGCTGCTCTTTGTTTGTTAATTTTCTGTTGTGAGGATCTATCCATTGATGTTAGTGGGGTATTAAAATCCCATACTTATAGTATTGCTGTTGATCTTGCCCTTTATATCCATCAAAATCTGCTTTATATATTTAGGTGCTCTTTTATTAGGGGCATATTTACAATAGTTAGAGCCTCATGTTGGATTGCTCCCTTTATCATAACGTAGTGACCATTTTTTTTAATCCTTTACTATATATAGCCTATGTTTTAAAGGTTATTTTTTCAGATATAAGTATTGCTACCCCAGCTTTTTTATTTTATTTTTTTTTTATTTTTTATTTATTTATTTATTTTTTTAGATTTTATTTATTCATTATAGAGAGGAGAGAGAGAGAGAGAGAGAAGGGGGAGGAGCAGGAAGCATCAACTCCCATATGTGCCTTGACCAGGCAAGCCCAGGGTTTCGAACCGGCAACCTCAGTGTTTCCAGGTTGACGCTTTATCCACTGCGCCACCACAGGTCAGGCACCCCAGCTTTTTTAAAATTGTCATTTGCATGAAATACTTTTTTCCATCTCTTCATTTTCAGTTTATGTGGATCTTTTATTCTGAGGTGGGTCTCTTTTTCTTATTGATTTTAATTTATTGTGTTTACATAGATTCTAGTGTCACCCCAAATGCATTCCTCCCTCCCCCTTATTTGAGGTGGGTCTCTTGTAGACAGCATATGTACGAGTCAGCCATTGTTTGTAACCTGCCATGGGCTATCTGTCTGGAGCTCTGTTCCCTGTTTGTGTCTGCTTTTCCTGTGCCTAAGTAGTGTGGGAGGGGCCAACTTGTGTATAAGAATCAGCTTCCTCTTGCTTTGAGATGATAGCAGCTCCATAAAAGTCCCAAGCTCTGTAAGATTTGCCTCCACTTTTCAGCTGCTTCACCTCCTCTTCGAGGTGCCCTGTCTTCCCATAGTCTTCTTTAGAAAGACTCTAGTGTGGGCTCAGACTGGCCTCACTCCACCAACCCCTCTACATGTTGCAAGCTTGGTGGGTTAGGGCAGCTGAGGTTGGGAATACAACATTAGTGGGATCCCCTACTTTAGGGGTCTTTTGGTCCCTACTACATGAGCCTAATCCCTCAGCCAATGCTAGATACTCAGATTTTATTTCTCCCCAGCAAGGTGAGCATAAGGTTCAGATCAAATAGAAGTCTTCTCTGTAGAAGTTCTTCCAGCTGGTGATACCCTGATTTCAGGGAGGGAGTCTGACAGAGTCCTCTCCTGGGGCTGACTTGCCCCCACAGAATGTAGCTAAGTTCCTTGACCAGATCCAATAATAGGCTTACAAAGACCCATACTTTAAATGTCCATGCTCCAAGCCTCTCTCCCTTCCTCCCGTGGAATCTAGCCCAGCGGGGCAGGATATCCAGCAGTGGGGCTAGCTGACTGTATTGCATCCTATGTAATACACCTGAGCCACTGTGCTGGTGCTGATCACAGAGAGCTGAATTTGCCTCAGCTGGGCCCGGTGTGAGGAACCTTTCCTTAGGATACCCCACTAGGCAGGGTTTTTACATCCCAAACTGATGCTCTTCACAGCTGGTCACTGGATGTGCCATCCTTGGGCCTCCCTGGAGGGAATCGGTACAAACAAGTGTGCCCGTGACTGGCCCTCAGCAACTTTCTTGGAGCCAAGCAATCCAGAGTTTGTGGCTGCCTCTGCTGGGCCCAGGTGCACATGGAAGTACCGAGCTGCATGAGTATGCTGGCTTTTACCCACACTGGGCCTGGGACAAGGTCCGCTTAGAAGGCCAAGGTTCCCTTAGCCCTGCCTTCTACAGCCTCTGTTTGCTTGTTGGGCTCAACCACTGAAAAAAAAAAGACCTCTGGTAGAGGTGAGAGCGTGAGGTAATTCCGGGATTAGGAAGGGTGGTGGGTGTGGCCTTGCTTCTTGGCCCCAGGAGTCAGTCTGTCCAGACTTTTTCATACACCTCAGTAGGGTGTGGCCCCTGAGATCCAGAGGTGTGGACTTCTTGCAGACTAGACAGTTTCTACTGAGTCTCCTATGAGTAGGAAGCACCTACTTGGGAGCGTGTGGGGGAAAGCTCCAGCCTCAACACCAGAAAACTGAGTCACTGACATGCCCCCTGCTTCCTGGCTTCTCAGAATGACCCAGTCTCCATTGTTGGGGCTGGAGAGACTCCGGAGGGCAGGGCAGTTGCTTTTCCCCAGGCTGATGCAGCTCAGAGGGGACTGCTCCACCCAAGAAATACGATGACTATGGTATTGGAGAATGACTCAGCACAGGGGTTCTTGTGGCTGTCCCCCACGGTGTCTCTCTCCCTGAGCCACCAACTTTACACTTTCCTCATGCAACCCTAGTTCTCTCCGCTGTCCCCTGGCAGAGTCCTGGATAAATGGCCATGAACAAGATTCTCTGTGCTGACCCTTTAAGATGGAGCTTGTGTCTCCTAGAGCTCTTGTCCCTTTCTTGCAGACAGAAACTTCGGCTCTTTTCACCACCAAATGCAATGATGCTGCCTTATTTTGCTGGTGGCCGAGGCCAGGCCATTTCTCATTGAATTCAGGCAGATGGTAGAGAAACTGTGGAGCCAGAAAGCGTAGGGCCATACCCATTTATTGATGGCTTGCAAAGACAGCCAAGCAAATAAACAACAAAAGGGAAAGAGCTAATAAACAAAGGAAAACAAGCTATTAGCAGTAAGGACAAGGGAGCAAGGAAAACCGTACCTCATGGTGGCAGGAGAGCCATCTAGGATAATCACCCCCCAGGGGAAGCACCCATAGCCTTATATAGGCTGTGCACACATGCCTCTGCCATGTGCTCATGCACTAATCAAGCAAAGTGCTTGCAGCTGGTAAACCCGCGAGCAAGCCTAACACAGCTGCCCCACAGGTATCTTCTAGGCTCTGGGGCTCTAGGCTGGGGCACACAGACTGGGGCTGAAGACCTTCCCCTGTTAGGGTGACACTCCCTCCACAGAGAGTCCCTCCTGACCCTCAGCCGCAGCTTGCTTGCTTTTGGGATCTGGGCTGCCCTTTCTGCATCTCTGCCCTTCCTAATAGTCTTCTTCTGATTTGTCCTTTCTTCTGTGATCCTTTGGTATAGACTCCTCTTTGTTTAGTCCAAGTTGGTTTTTCAAGATGATTGTTCTTAAATTAGGTTGTAATCCAAGTTAGTCCTAGGAGTTGGCAACTGGAATGTCCACCTACTCCATTGTCATCTTGGAATCTGCATTGCCTTTATAAATCCTCTGGAAAACTTCACAAAATTGGTCACATTGTCCCCATTTTACAAATAGGAAGTTGAGATACGCAGATAGGAAGTGAACTGCCTTAGAAGTGACTCCAGAGACCATAGGCCTAACGACACCAGTCTGGTTGCTTGTCCTGGGTTACTTCTGGGGCAGAACAAATGTTAGCCATAGGGTCTGTGGGGCAATTGTGTTAGCTTTGCTTGTGGGGTTAACCAGCTGCAAGCACTCTGCTTGATTTGTACGTGAGTGCATGTGTCTATGGCCTATATAAGGCTATGGGTGCTTGTGCTCAAGAGAGATGGGGGATTGCAGATGCACAGACTGCCTGCCCGCCACTGTGAGGGGCCATTTTGCTGTTTGCCTGAGAGGCGGTTTCCTCTACCTGTGTGCCTGTCCGCCATTGTGAGGCTTTATTAAATGGAATGGCCCAATGCTTTCTGGTTCCGCAGTTTTTCTACCATTTGCCCGAATCCAATGTGAACCTGCCTGGCCTCGGTCACTGGCATTACAGGGGTCTTGCAACATGTATTCACTTTATTCATTTTCATTCTGAGTAATAAGGCTTTGATTTACTGTAAAGAAAAAGTTCTCAGATAAAAGATGATGAAAAGATAGGTTAATGAACCTTCATTACTTAATACTGCCGGAAAGAGGAAAAGATGAAATTCCAAATACCCTTGAATTATAATTTAATTAAATGTCAATTTTTAATGTCAAACCAGAATTCAAATGGTAATGGTTCAAATAGAACCTTCACTATTAATCTAAAATATTTCTTTAAAAAATGGATACAGTAAACCAGGAGTGATTTTATTTACCCTCCCTGCACACCCTTCTTTAGTAGAAAACCCTCTGTTTAAACTAAAATTCGTACAGAAGCCCAATATTTAAAGCCAATAAAATTAGAGCTATTCCTTGGTTATAATTTGCTCTTCCATCTGATTTTGCTCCCTAACTCAGAAGGCCCAAGGACCTCTTGGCCACGTTGTTAATTCTGTTTGGCACCCTATGGGGAGGTCCTTGGCTTCCTGTGTAACTTGGGTTGTCCAGAGAGTCCCTGAATGGGTGAGGACAGGCTTTATGGCTGTTCTGACTTCCCAGAATATATCTAACTTGTTGACCAAGTCTTTGGATCTCAGATACCCTGAAATCTGTCAGTACCAGAAAGGATTCACTAAGGGGGGATGCCTCTAAGACTTTTAGGTCTACACTGAAATGATCTTAGTGGTCTCAGGGTCCTGAATTTCAGAATAGATTAGGGTGTATTGTGCATGGACTGGTGTTTGTAGTGGGCTGCAGGAAGCATCTTGAGATTTAGCATTTTGGGTGCAGCTGTATTGCCAGAAACCTCTAGGTATTTGAGGGCTCTGTTATACTGTATAACCAATATAAAGGCTTGGAGAGGTTGGCATCTTCTTGCTCATAAATACTTGGTCGTTAAAGAGGAGACCAAATATTGACAGTGATTAAATCAATGAGAGAAACTAATGTCAGCATTATAGTTAATGTACTATAAAATAGGCTTGCAAAAGTAAAAGTACTTTCTGCTTATTTTGACCCTATATGTTTCATCCTATGTGTGTATAATTCATTATTAACTTCTAGTCAAAGTTTCAAAATGTGAGAGGTCCCTACATACATTCTGTTAAATAAAAAAATATATATGTTCCTTGAAGTATCATTCTTATTACATTTGTATGCAGAGTGAACTGCATTTGTGTGACTATTTAGCCTACCAGGTGGTCTATGACCTAAAATGACAAAAAACTTACCAGATGTTGAATCTCATGTAACATTAATTTGAGTGCTAATTGTTCTCAATTTTATGCTCATAAACTTTTACTTACGTCCAAAAAGCCCTGTGTCTCTGATGGATATGTAAGTTAACCAGATTATATTGTCCTTTGATAGAAAAAGTTGAATTGATTAAAAATGTCTTCTTTGTTCCTGTCATGTCAGAAGAAACTTTGGACAAATAAACCCTTTAATGCACTTCTTTACAATTTATCACAATTGGAGATGAAATTTAGATGACTATGACCAAATTTATTATTAAAAAGTCAGTTTGCAGGTATGATGCAGTTCCAAATTATTACCACGAGGGAAACAGATGCTTTTAAAAAGAATATCATAGATTGTAGATTAAATTTCTTACTGAAGCATAATATTTCAATTTGTTCTTCCAAATGAAAGATGTCTAACTCCACAAAAGAAGATAAAGTTTGCACTTTATTAAAACTTTTGATTGTACCACAGAAGGCTGTAACTGACCAGTTTTCAGGTCCCCAAGTCTTGCATACTCTTTGACCTTCTGTACTATTGTGTTCTTCCTCCTTCAAATCACTTCCTTGAAGTTCAGTAATGGTCTTTTCTCTTTCTTTCCTCTGTCTCTGTCTCCTGTCTCTGTCTCCAGCACACTGTCTCTCTTTCTTTTTCTTTGTCTTTGTCTCCCCCTTTTTCCAACACACACATACATACTGGTTCCTGTTTCTCTCTTTCTCTTCCTGCCTTCTTGTTCAGTATTCTTCCAAGCTGTCTCTGACTCACTGATATGTTCTTTAAACATTCATTCTTGGGGGATTTCTCTGTTCTATGGCTTTAGCTATTACTTCTAACCAAACAATTGGGGATCAAAGCTATAGTCTCATCTAAATATTGTCACCAAATTCTAACACAGCATTTCCAAATGCCAGTTGAGACACAGCTATTTGAAAAATAGCACTCAAACACAGCAATATATTTATATTCCTTAAAAGTGATTTTTAAAATCTCCGCAACTCCCTTTTCCCCCACTTTTCACCAATATGTTATAAGCTATTATTCACCCCAATTATTCCGGCTTAAAATTTTGAAGCCATTGTTGACTTTTCTTTCCTCTATTTTCTAACATTTAGTGAGACACAAAAACTAATTAAATCTGCATTATACTATATCTCATATTAACCCATTTCTTTGAATAATCATTGTCCACTCTGGTCAAATTTCTGATCACATAGCATTTGTATAACAGAAAAATTTCCCAACCACCATCACTGCTACTTGTATCATTTCATGCAATATAGTTCCACACCATCACCCAATGAGTAATTCTGGAACACTGCCTTTTCCATTGTCACATCCATCCTCGGGCACTTCAGTGACTTCCTGGTATTCAAGGCTCTTACTTTGTGTGCATGTTTCACATTCTATACCTAGTTCCTATGTTTTCTCTAGTATAAATCTTATCATCTGTTGTGCTGAGTTTACTAAGTTATATCAGCCGGTGCTTATCCTGTTTCAGAATTTTTCTTTGTGCTCTTCTGCCCTGAAACACCTACATTTTCTCCCCATTTTTCCTTTACTCAATAGATCACTATTCTTTTAGTCCCACCTTGTCCATGAAGGCTTTCTTGAATATTTTGTTACACCCTTTAAATTCTGAAAGAGCATTTATGCCATCTATACTAGGGTAACTTTCCTAATATTTCATGAAGCTATGTCTTATTTCCCCAGGAAGCTCTAATCTTCTTGGAGATCACATCTTTAAGTTATATTCATGCCCCAAGAACTTGGAGCTCAATCAACATTTGACTTGAATCTAAAAACAAACGTTTCCAAATCCCGAATTTTTAATGGTCCAAATAAAAATAGAACTTCAAAAAAATGAAAACTAATGAAATGTTCAGTGCTTCTGAGATATGATTTACTTCTCTGAAACTAAACTTAAAAGGGAAGATCACAGTTTTTGTTCATTTTTCCAAAATGTTAAGTGCTTTCTGTTCAATTTATGAAGGTTGAATGAGGTAAAATAATCTGTGTAACAGATAACTCAATGGAGTAGATGTTGAAATAAACAGAGCAGCTTAGCTTGCATGAAAAAATAGTTTCAGATTCAGGTTGTACTTTTGCTGTAGCTAGTTCTCTGAGTAATATGGACTCTGTTAGTCACACACAAAAAATTGAATTAATAGAGAGAGTGAAACTGTCAGTAGCACCAGAAAAACATCTGCAAAACATGAAATATTGATTGTACAACAGCAGACTCATCTATATATATGATGGATAGCTTTATTTGTTAGGAAGTTAAATATCTGTAAAAGAAAATTTGAGCTGTCTAGAAGCAAAGATCAAAATGTAGGTGCCATCGTCACCGGCATTTTCTGTTTGATACCTCATCATAATCACATCCAGCAGATTGTAATGAACTTTACAAAGCAATTTTTTAAAAAAGAAAAATCATAGATACTATAAATCTCTTAGAAATAAGCAAATTTGTTAGTGCTCTATTATCACCTTTTTCTAAATTTCACTTCCTTTTCATTTTCTGGTGTCTGTCATTTCTCTGCCCTTCGTCCATAACAAAAATGTTCTGACATTTTGAGTTAGAACAAAATCTCATTTCTAAAGGTTCCAATTGTTCAATGTGAGATGGGACCGTGTCAGTTTTACATGACTTCTTTTTACTAATCAGTTTTGGAGTTTAGCTTCTACAGTGCCTTCATAATGCCAACTTTGTCTTGTCTTCTTTACTAGTCATTTTCTGAATTTTATCTTACTCTCCTTCTAATGCCAATACTGCTATATTGGAAGTTATCCACAAATTACATCAGCAACAAAATAGCAAAAGGCAGCTATTTTGCAGCTCAGTTATTATTTCTTCCCCGCCAATAAATAATAAAAGTTTCTATTTTTAAGAACATTGACTGTATTTTTTAAAATAAATTTTTATTAATTTTAATGGGGTGACATTAATAAATCAGGGTACATATATTCAAAGAAAACATGTCCAGGTTATCTTGTCATTCAATTATGTTGCATACCCATCGCCCAGAGTCAGATTGTCCTCCGTCACCCTCTATCTAGTTTTCTTTGTGCCCCTCCCCCCCTTCCCCTCTCCCTCCTTCCCTCCCGTGTCCTCCCTCCCCCCACCCATGGTAACCATCACACTCTTGTCAATGTCTCTTAGTCTCATTTTTATGTCCCATCAATGTATGGAATCATATAGTTCTTGGTTTTTCCTGATTTACTTATTTCACTCCGTATAATGTTATCAAGATCCCACCATTTTGTTGTAAATAATCTGATGTCATCATTTCTTATGGCCGAGTAGTATTCCATAGTACATATGTGCCACATCTTCTTTATTCAGTCATCTATTGAAGGGCTTTTTGTTTGTTTCCATGTCTTGGCCACTGTGAACAATGCTGCAATGAACATGGGGCTGCATGTGTCTTTACGTACCAGTGTTTTTGAGTTTGGGGAGTATATACCCAGTAGAGGGATTGTTGGGTCATATGGTATCTCTATTTTTAGTTTTTTGAGGAACCACTATACTTTCTTCCATAATGGTTGTACTACTTTACATTTCCACCAACAGTGGATGAGGGTTCCTTTTCCTCCACAGCCTCTCTAACACTTGCTATTACCTGTCTTGTTGATAATAGCTAATCTATCAGCTGTGAGGTGGTATCTCATTATAGTTTTGATTTGCATTTCTCTAATAACTAATGCAGATGAGCATCTTTTCATATCTGTTGGCCATTTGTATTTCTTCCTGGGAGAAGTGTCTGTTCATGTCCTCTTCCTATTTTTTATTAGATTGTTTGTTTGTTTGTTGTTGAGTTTTATGAGTTCTTTTTATATTTTGGATATTAGGCCCTTATCTGAGCTATTGTTTGAAAATATCATCTCC
Organism: Saccopteryx bilineata; assembly: GCF_036850765.1. Classification (NCBI taxonomy): domain Eukaryota; kingdom Metazoa; phylum Chordata; class Mammalia; order Chiroptera; family Emballonuridae; genus Saccopteryx; species Saccopteryx bilineata. The sequence continues at coordinate 83,354,759 of NC_089497.1, read as the reverse complement.
CATTTAGTTGGCTGTCTGTTTATTTTATTGTCAGTTTCTCTTGCTGTGCAAAAACTTCTTAGTCTGATGTAGTCCCATTCATTTATCTTTGCCTTCACTTCTCTTGCCTTTGGAATCAAATTCATAAAATGCTCTTCAAAACCCAGGTCCATGAGTTTAGTACCTATGTTTTCTTCTATGTACTTTATTGTTTCAGGTCTTATTATTTAGGACTTTGATCCATTTTGAATTAATTTTAGTACAAGGGGACAAACTGTAGTCAAGTTTTATTCTTTTGCATGTGACTTTCCAGTTTTCCCAGCACCATTTGTTGAAGAGGCTTTCTTTTCTCCATTGTGTGTTGTTGGCCCCTTTATCAAAAATTATTTGACCATATATGTATATGTGGTTTTATTTCTGGACTTTCTATTCTGTTCCATTGGTTTTAGTGTCTATTTTTCTGCCAATACCATGCTGTTTTGATTGTTGTGGCTCTATAATATAATTTGAAGTTAGGTATTATAATGCCGCCAGCTTCATTCTTTTTCCTTAGGATTGCTTTGGCTAATCGGTGTTTTTTGTAGTTCCATATAAATCTGATGATTTTTTTGTTCCATTTCTTTAAAAAATGTAATTGGAATTTTGATAGGAATTGCATTAACTTTGTATATTGCTTTGGGTAATATGGCCATTTTGATTATATTTATTCTTCCTATCCAAGAACAGGGAGTATTTTTCCATTTCATTATATCTTTTTCAATTTCCCTTAAAAATGCTTTGTAGTTTTCATTATATAGGTCCTTTACATTGTTTGTTATGTTTATTCCTAGGTATTTTATTTTTTTTGTTGCAACCGTGAAGGGGATTATTTTTTTGAGTTCGTTTTCTAATGTTTCGTTGTTGGCATATAGAAAGGCTATGGACTTTTGTATATTAATTTTGTATCCTGTGACCTTACTGTATTGGTTTATTGTTTCTAGTAATATTTTTGTGGAGTCTTTGGGTTTTTTTATGTATAGGATCATATCATCTGGAAAAAGTGAAACCTTTACTTCTTCTTTTCTGATATGGATGTCTCTTATTTCTTTATCTGATTGCTCAGGCTAGAACTTTTAGCACCATGTTAAATAAGAGTGGAGAGAGTTGACAACCCTGTCTTGTTCCTGATTTAAGGGGGAAAGTCCTCAGTTTTATGCCATTTGATATGATGTTAGCTGATGTTTTATCATAAATGGCCTTTATCATGTTGAGATATTTTCCTTCTATACGCATTTTGGTGAGTGTTTTATACATAAAATTGTATTGTATTTTATCGAATGCCTTTTCTGCATCTATTGATAGGATCATGTGTTTTTGTTCTTTGTTTTGTTGATATGGTGTATTATGTTAACCATTTTATGTATGTTGAACCATCCTTGAGATTCTGGGATGAATCCCACTTGATCATGATGTATTATTTTTTTAATATGTTGTTGTATTCGATTTGCTAGTATTTTGTTTAGTATTTTAGCATCTGTATTCATTAGAGATATTGGTCTGTAGTTTTCTTTTTTTGTGCCGTCCTTGCCAGGTTTTGGTATGAGGGTTTGTGTTGGCCTCATAAAATGTGTTTGGAAGTATTGCTTCTTCTTCAATTTTTTGGAAGACTTTGAGTAGAATAGGAACCAAGTCTTCTTTGAATGTTTGATAGAATTAACTAGTATAGCCGACTGGGCCTGGGCTTTTATTTTTGGGGAGGTTTTTTAATAATTTCTTTCTATTTCTCCCTGCTTATTGGTCTGTTTAGGCTTTCTGCTTCTTCATGACTCAGTCTAGGAAGGTTGTATTGTTCTAGGAATTTATCCATTTCTTCTAGATTGTTGAATTTGGTGGCATATAGTTTTCATAGTATTCTACAATAATTCTTTGTATATCTATGATGTCTGTGGTGATTTCTCCTCTTTCATTTTGGATTTTGATTATATAAGTCCTTTCTCTTTTTTTTCTTGGTTAGTCTTGCCAAGGGTTTGTCAATTTTGTTGATCTTTTCAGAGAACTAGCTCCTTGTTCTATAAATATTTTCTATAGTTTTTCTGTTCTCTATTTCCTTTATTTCTGCTCTGATTTCTATTAAGTCCTTTCTTTGGCTGGTTTTGGATTGTCTTTGTTCTTCTTTTTCTAGTTCCTTAAGGTGTGAAGTTAAGTGGTTTACTTGGGCTCTCTCTTGTTGTTCATATAGGCCTGAAGTGATATGAACTTCCCTTTTATCACTGCTTTTGCTGCATTCCAGAGATTCTGATATGTCATATTGTCATTTGTATATATCTTTTGATCTCTGTGCTTATTTCTTCTTTTACCCACTCATTTTGTAAAAGTATGTTGTTTAGTTTCCACATTTTTGTGGGTTTTTCCCCCCTTCTTTTGCAGTTGAATTCTAGTTTCATGGCCTTATGATCAGAAAATGTGCTTGATACAATTTCAGTTTTTCTGAATTTGCTGTTGTTATTTTTGTGGTCCAACATATGGTCAATTCTTGAGAATGATCCATGTACACTGGAGAAAAAAGTATGCTCAGGCACTTTGGGATGAAATGTCCTGTAGATGTCTATCATATCCAATTGTTCTAGTGTTTCGTTGAAGGCCAATATTTCTTTATTGATTTTCTGTTTGCATGAATGATCTAGAGCCGTCAGTGGCATATTAAGGTCTCCAAGTATAATTGTATTTTTGTCAGTTTTTGTTTTTAGGTCAGTCAGTAGCTGTCTTATATATTTTTGGTGCATATATATTAAAAAGTGTTATGTCTTCTTGATTCAGTGTCCCCTTTATCATTATGAAATGATCATTTTTGTCTCTGATTACTTTTGTTTTGTAGTCCAGCATTGTTAGATATGAATATTGTTACACCTGCTTTTTTTGGATGTTATTTGCTTGGAGTATTGTTTTTCAGCCTTTCGCTTTGAATTTGTTTTTATCCTTGTTGCTTAGATGTGTTTCTTGTAGGCAGCATACAGTTGGATTTTCTTTTTTAATCCATTCTGCTACTCTATGTCTTATTATTGGCTAGTTTAATTCATTCACATTTAGTGTAATTATTGACACTTGAGAGTTCCCTATTGCCATTTTATATATTGCTTTCTGTTAGTTTTTATCTTGTTTATTTCTTTTCTTTTGTTTATCTATCATTGTTTTTGTTTGGTTGTAATCCATACTTCTTTCCTCTGTTACTACCTTTTTTAAGTCATGTACTTTTGTGGTGGTTTTTTCAGGGGTGGTTACCATTAAGTAATGAAAAGGGTACCTACCATTTTCATTGTAGTACACTATCTTATGAGTGCTTCTGTACTCCATTGTCCTTTGCTACTGTTAATCTTTGTCATCTCCCCTTTTTTTGTTTTTGATGTCATAGTTTAAATTTGGTTTTATTGTGTTCTTGGTCGAGCTTTTACTTGTGGTTTTGTTTTGTTTTGTTCTTTGTATCTGGTAGGAAAACTACCTTTAGTATTTCCTGAAGTGGGGTTTTTCTGATGATAAATTCCCTCATCTTTTTCGTTGTGACACCTTAGTTGTTCATTGATTGCTTTCTCATATGTGCCTTGACCATGGGCCTTCAGCAGACTGAGTAACCCCTTGCTTGAGCCAGCGACCTTGGGTCCAAGCTGGTGAGCTTTTGCTCAAACCAGATGAGCCCGCGCTCAAGCTGGTGACCTCGGGGACTCGAACCTGGGTCCTCTGCATCCCAGTCCGACACTCTATTCACTGCGCCACCACCTGGTCAGGCTTCCCTCATCTTTTTTGTATCTGTGAATGTTTTATTTCTCCTTCATATTTGAAGGATAGCTTTGATGGGTATAGTATTCTTGGCTGAAAGTTCCTCTCTTTCATAACTTTAAATATTGGGGTCCACTCTCTTCTAGCTTGTAGAGTTTCTGCTGAGAAATCTGATGATAATCTAATAGGCCTTCCTTTATATGTTGTATTCTTCTTTTCCCTGGTTTCCTTGAGAACTTTTTCTTTGTCGTTGGTTTGTGCCAATTTCATTATGATGTGCCTTGGAGTAAGTTTGTTGGGGCTAAGAAAACTCGGTCTTCTCTTTGCTTCTTGAATTTGAGGCTTTAATTCTTTCCACAGGCTTGGGAAGTTCTCATCTAATATTTGTTTGAATATGTTCTCCATTCCATTTTCTCTCTCCTCCTTCTGATATACCTATTATTCTTATGTTACTCTTTTTGGTGGAGTCAGACAATTCCTGTAGGGTTTTCTCATTTTTTAAAAAATATTTGAGTCTCTCTCTTCTTCTCTCTGTTGTGCCGCAAGTTGCCTGTCTTCTATGTCACTAATCCTCTCTTCTATCTGGCCTGTTGTATTAGCTAAGCTTGTTACCTTGTTTTTCAGTTCATGAATTGAATTTTTCATTTGTGTTTTGTTTTCATAGCTTCAATTTCCTTGGTAATATATTCTTTGTGTTCATTGAGTTGTTTTCTGAGCTCCCTAAATTGCCTTTCTGTGTTTTCTTGTATATCTCTGAGTATTTTTAGAATTTTTATTTTAAATTCTCCATCATTTAACTCCAGGGTTTCCTATCTGTTGAATTTTTTTCTATAGATTTTTTCCTCATCTATCTGTGCTACCTCTCTGTCTTTTATATCCATGATATTCGATTTTCTTTCCTTAATTGCATCTGAGGGTGCTTTTGTTAATAACACTAATGAGAATTAATAAATAGTAAAAAGTAAAAAAAGGCAATAAAAATAATTTTAAAACATTATTATTATTTTCTTTTTTCTTTTCTTCTTTGAGAAAATACCATGAAAATTGAAAATCATATTGTGCTAAATGGAACAAAACTACCTATAATGAAGGGCCTGAGTTGAGGAGATGTGATGAAGGGACAAAAAGGAGATAGGGACCCACAAAATGCAAAAAAGGAAAAAATTTGGATCAAGAATAAAATAATTTGCTTATAAATGATGGTCGACTGAGAGATATAGTGAAATGTATAGGAGAGAAACAAGAAAAAGAAAAAATACTATTGTATTAAGTGGAACAAAAACTACATAAAATGGAGAGCAGGGTTGGGAGGAATGCTAATGAGTTAAAAAGCAAAGTAAAAAGCATGCAAAATGCCACAGAGAAAAAATTTGAATCCAAAATAAAATAATTTGTTCATGAGTGAGGATCAAATGAGAGGAAAAGTAAAGGAGAAAAGAAGAAACTAAGAGAGAGGGAGAAAAAAAAAAGGGAAAAAAGAAAAAAAAAGGAGAGAGTTAAGGGTTTTGGAGTATAACCCTCATAGAGAGAAAGAAAAAAAAAAGAAAAAAAATGGAAAATGAAACACTTATGGGCAATGTAGTTCAATATGAAGAGAAAAGAATAAGATGAGCAGAGAATAAAAGGACCAAGGTGGAAGAAGAAAATAAAATAAAGATAAGAAGATGAAAGAAACAAAAAAAAGTGGAAAAAGTTATAAAGACTGTGGATTATTCTTGATTTTAAGGAGTTATCTTCTTCCTTTTTCTTTCCTCTCTCTCTTCCTGGTCGGTGGCTCTGTACCTGAGGCTCTGGCCCTGTGTCATGCTTAGGTAGAGATTTGCAGTTGATGTGTCTCTATGGAAATGTCATATATTAGGCCTAAGTCATGTTGGTGGTTGGGGTTTGTTAGCATTTTCAGGCTCCAACAATGGGAGAGTCCGTTTTCCCGGAGCCTCTCTCCTATTCTCTTCTTCCTGAATTAACAGCCTGATGATCCAGCTATGAGGTTTCAGCTGCCTCTGCCTGAAGAGGCTCAAAGAGCTGGCAGATCCCCACTCTATCCCCATTCAGCACAGGGCTCTGGGTAAGGCTCTGTTAGTCAGAGCCTCTAGCATAATCAGGCAGGGCTGGGAGCCAGTTGCTCTCAAGGTGTCTTTCTATGATCCTCTAGGCATTTCCAGTATGCCTCAGCACTCTGTGGGATCACTCTCCCCAGGCTTTTTGCACTTTGTAACCTGTTTTGGCTGGGAAGAAGATGCCCTAGTTGCTGCCTGCAGAACAGGAGGTCTTAAAAGCTGCCAAGTCTCTTTTTAGTGCACAGCCCTGAGTATGAAAGCTCTGCCAATCAGAGCCACCAGCTTAAGCAGGTAGAGGGGCATGTTGACTTCTGTTCAGTTCCCCAGGTATATCTAGTTAAATTTGCCTTAGCGTTCTGTGGGTTTGCTTTCTGCAGGCTTCTTCCTTGTTCAAAAGCCTATAGCCTAGCCTAACTTCTGCAGTGTTCTCTGAGGTTTGTTCCATAGGAATGTGTTTTTCCCCCTGTATTGGCTGACAGGAAGTTGCCCCCACCCCTATGTGCAGAGCAAGAGGCACTAAAAAATATCACATCTCTTGTCTTAGATCACTGATCTGAGAGAGACCTTGCCAACTAGAGCCACATAAGCCAGTTGGGTGGTGAGCAGACTATGGGTTAAGCTAATTTCAGCGGATCTGCAGATCTGCTCCAGAGACAGTCTGCAAGCTGCCTGTGCACCCCTCCCCCTAGTGCTTCCATATTTTTTCTTCCCTGGGATGTTAGCCTGAATGGCTGGGTGACGCGCCCTTCCCGCCCAGAGAAGTCCGGGCATAGGAAAGTTCACTTTCGTGCACTCCCTGCATGCTGTTTCTGGGGGAGCAAGGACCACACTGAGACTCTGGTTGCAGCCCACACAGAAGCATCTGACCCTGCCCTTCTGTCCGGGTACATGGGCTCCCATGCCTGGGGCGCTAAGAGGAACCTCTCGCACACTGTCCGTGCTCACCGACCAGAATATGGGGATGGGAGGTAATGGCAGCCGCCGGTCACCTGCCTTTGCTGGGGTCTGGCGCTGGCATTGGCTCACATGGGTTGAGTCGCTGCAGGCACACTCTTTCCTTGGCTTGAATGTCTGTGCCCCAGCCTGGCTCCCTCCATGCTTCCAGACCCCACTCTTTTTCAGTTCCAAGTGAAAGCAGCCTTGCTCAGGTTAGTGAGAACGGCGGAGTGTTCCGTTCTCCGTCTTATTTCCTTCAGGGTTGATTATATATTTAGCCAATGTTTCACCCAATCATACCTTCTTGTTCAGTGTCTGGGACTTCCATACTCTCCAGGGATAGATTTTTCTGTCTCTGGTTGAAGAACTTGTTGAAATTTTGGGGAGAGGTATCAGGAGCACTCCTCATGGCACCATTTCTCTGATGTCTGACAGTGTATTTTTATTTTTGTGTTTGATGTGGGAGAAAACTATGTATAATGAATCTTTGTATAATAAATTATATTTTCCCTTTGACCTTCACTGTAATTTCAGAATTATACATACAAGTGCAAAAACTTGGTTTTCATTTCTAAGATTCCTAATTTTCACTTTAGGCTGTTGGTCTACTTCTCCAAAACCAGTCTTTAATATTTTCTCTTATAACCTATATATAAACTTGTAAAAACAAAAAATTCTCACAGGACTTTTATGCAAGTTCATTTGCATTTCTCTTTAAGTTCTTATTGATTACAAAGTCTTATGTTTACTCAGTGGTGTTGTATTTATCCTAAGGAAGTTTCTTAATTCTATACCAACCAAAGTAGATTTTATATAAGGTGCTGCTATTGCCTTCAATGTTTATTAGACTCACAGCAAATGAAATAAATTAGAATTAACAAGGCCCTGGCCAGTTGGCTCAGCGGTAGAGCGTCGGCCTGGCGTGCGGGGGACCTGGGTTCAATTCCCAGCCAGGGCAAATAGGAGAAGCGCCCATTTGCTTCTCCACGCCCCCCTCCTCCTTCCTCTCTGTCTCTCTCTTCCCCTCCCGCAGCCAAGGCTCCATTGAAGCAAAGATGGCCTGGGCGCTGGGGATGGCTCCTTGGCCTCTGCCCCAGGTGCTAGAATGGCTCTGGTCACAGCAGAGCGACGCCCTGGAGGGGCAGAGCATCGCCCCCTGGTGGGCAGAGCATAGCCCCTGGTGGGCGTGCCGGGTGGATCCCGGTCGGGCGCATGCGGTAGTCTGTCTGACTGTCTCTCCCCGTTTCCAGCTTCAGAAAAATACAAAAAAAAAAATTAGAATTAACAAGAGAATGGGAAAGAAATAAGAAGGCAAAGTCAAGGGACTCATCCCAGTTGGGTGGAAAGTTTTAAATAATTAATTAAGAAATGAAGTGAATAAAGAAAACCTTGATAAGAGTAGTGGCTGGGGGGGGGGTAAAGAACAGGGTTGGTCAAGGGACTCAGGTCAGAAGGGTGAAAATTCTTAAAGGTTGTTAAGAAATGGGAGAAATAAAATAATACAGAGAGACAAAGAGAATTGAAATGTAATAAATATATACAAAATGAAACTGAGAATGACTTAAATGTAAGAAAAAATTAGTAAATGTGTATAGGAGATAACTATAGATAAATATTGACTATGTAAAAACAATTATGTATCACTATAATAACTAACTTGGAAAATAAGGAAAAAAATCAAGTTGAATAAAAATATGGGATTTATATGTTAGGGAGTTAATGTTAGTTAAAATATTCTAAGACCTGTATCTAGTTGAGTGATGATAATTATTAAAAATTTCAATTCTGTTAAGATATCTTTGCACATTAAAATGTCAACCTCAATCCTTAAAAAATTGAAATATAATTTATAATTTGCAAACCTATAGATAGGAAAATTAAAGAAAAAACCAAACCCTTGAAGAATATAAAAGTAGGAACATGAAAAGGGAGAAATGTTCCTGGAATAAAAAGCCCATAACATGGTAGAAATAAACTAAATCAGCAAAGTTTATTTAGCACTTACTATGTGCCAGGTACTATTTAAGCCAATGGGATATATGAGTAAAAAAAAATGAGCAAAAATTTCCGTGTTTCAGGAACTTATATACTAACTAAAAACTCAAGCAAGTCAGAAATTGTTAGAAGACAAAGATTGACTAAATAAATAATTAAATAAATAAAAATTCAATTATATGTCATTTTTAACTGAATATCAAGTAAAAAGGCACAAAATATTGAAAGTAAAAGGGTGTAAAAATAAATACCAGAAAAATATTATTCAGAATAAAACTAGTGTTTTTATATTAATATGAAGCAAATATATTTAATCCACAGAGCATTAAGGCCAAAGAGTGCAATTACATAATGACAATATACAGTTCATAAGGAAAATTTAACTGTTTTAAAAGTGTATGCACTCTAAGTCAAAATTTAAAAAGTAAAATTGTCAAAATTATTAGAATAAATAAATCCACCACTATTATTGACTGTTTTAACATTTTTCTCTATATTGAGTAATCAGGCAGTTAAAAAATTAGCATATCCAAAAGATATGGGTAATTTTCAAGCTTAAGCTAATGGACACATGGAAAACATGCATATGACAATGAGAAAAATCAATTCTTCTCAAGCATTCTTGTAATGTTAATGAAAGTGAGCCATAAAACTAAGGCTTAAAAATTGCAGGAATTATTATAACTTTAAAGCATATTATGCTTTAGAATATACTAAAGTTAGGTTTAAAATCATAACAAAAATAACTGAATATTTCTGTACATTCAGGCGTTAAGAGTGGCATATCTAGGTAAGCCATGGCTCAAAAAAGATTTCATTTAAATCTTACAAAGTATTTAAAAATAAAGTGAAGTGTTGTCTTTCCAAGTTTGTGGAATGCAACCAAAATCATTCTTGAAAATTTTTATTTTTTTTTGAGAAATGATTTTTTAAACTTTTATTTTAGATTTTATTTATTAATTTTTTAGAGACAGGAGAGAGAAAGAGACTGAGAGAGAGAAAGAGAGAGAAGGAGCAGGAGCAGGAGGCAGCATCAACTCCTATATGTGCCTTGACCAGGCAAGCCCAGGGTTTTGAATAGGTGACCCCAGCGTTCCAGGTTGACACATTATCCACTGCACCAGTGTAGGTCGGGCTTGAAAAATTTTTAGTCTTTACTAAAAAAAGGGGAAGAGTTGAAATTAATAGCTCTGAATCCAATGAAGAGAACTAGATAATAACAGAATAAGTACCCAAAATGTAAAATTTTAAAAAATGTATATAAAAGAACAGAATGTAATGGAATAAGAAAAAATACACAGATATATAGTAGAGAGGATCAATAATGCTAAAATATCTAGTAAAATGGAGACTTCTTAACCTACTAAAGAATATTTTTCAAAACGTACAATAAACATTATATTAAATAGTAAAACTTTTAAATCTTTTGCTTTAGAATCTGAAACAATATGTACATGCTCACTGACACTTCCTCTATTCAACATTGTGTTAGGATGGTACCCAGAACAACAGAAAAAAAAGAATAAATGAATATCTTTATGTACTTGAGTGGGAGTGTATTCTTAAACAAGGCAAAGTCACAAGTCATTAAAATTTTCTAAAATGACATTACAATTTAAACTATAATTCATCAAAAGACAACATAGAAAAGACATGCCTCTCTTTGGAATAAGATATAAAATTCTCCAATAAATCAATAACAAAGCTATTCAGAAAGCCAAATAAGCAAAGTACATGAACATATAACTTATAGGAATATATAAAGAGCAAAAATACCATTTTTGTAAATCTGAAAAGTTTTGAGAACAATTTTGAATATCATTTAAGGAAATGTAGCCATGGGAAAATGAATGGCACAAGATATTCAACCTGATTCATAGGGAAATATGTATTTTTTAAAAACATGTGATGCCATTTCCCGTTCTGCATTCACAAAATTTTAAAAAGTCTGACAGTACTAGTAGATTGATGATGAAACACATCAAAGCACTCTTGTACACTTGAATTTGAATGGTGAAACAAAAAATCACTTTAATAAGCAACTTGGCAATGTATAACAAGTTAAAGATGTTTATGCTTAATGACTCAGAAATTAATTCTACTCCTTAATATATGCTTCAGAGAATTTCTTGTACATGTGCACAAGAAGATTATACAAAAATGTTCATGCCACTTTTATTTGTAATAACAAAATAATGGAAATGTTTTTCTTGATGATTTAAATGACTAGTAATATTAGATTTAATATATATATTTAGGTAAATTATACAAACACTGAAGATAAATGAATTACAGTCTATTGTATAAACATGAGTGAATCTTACAAGGGTAATTTTGAATAAAGAAACTTTGCAGAAATATGCAAATAGTAAAAATAGTATTTCTATTTAATTTTTTAAAACCTGGAGGACAATTCTATACCTATTTTAAGGTTACAGACAGGGTGGGGCAAAAGTAGGTTTACAGTTATTTGTACAGAAAATAATACAATAATTAATAAATAATAATACAAGAGTAAATCTGTGTTTTGCATACTCACAACTGTAAACCTACATTTGCCAAACCCTGTTTATGTACATACATGTAGTATATAATAAAAGCACAAAGGTAGGTATAAGAGTGATAATCATTGGAAACTAAGAAAATTATTCCACCTATAATAGCATCAAAAACAATAAAATAATTAGGAATAAACAACTCAGCCAGTGAAAGATTTGTGTACTAAAATTTATAAAAGATTGCTGTAAGAAATTAAAGAGATGGAAAGACATTCTGTATTTATGGACTGGAAGACAATATTCAGATGTCAATAATACCTAAAGCAACCAAGAAATTCAATGCAATCTCTGTCAAAAACCCAACAGAGATTTTGCAGAAATAGAAAAGTCCACCCTAAAATTCATAAGGAATCTTAATGAACCCCGAAGAGTCAAAACAATCTTGAAAAAGCACAAAATTAGAAATCTCACACTTGCTAATTTCAAAATTTATTACAAAGCTATGGTAATAAAAAAAATAGTGGTACTAGAATAAAGACAGACATATAGACCGATGGACTAGAATAGAAATCCCAGAAATCAAATGATTTTGACAAGGATGCCAAATCATTCAATGAAGAAATGGCAGTCTTTACAATAAACAATTCTGAGAAAACTGGATATCCAGATGTAAAACACTTATCATACACCATATACAAAAATTAAATCTAGGTTAATCAAAGGCTTAAGTACAGGAGCTAAAACTATTGAAATTTTAGAAGAATACACAGGTGAAAACTTTTATGATGTTGGAATTGGCAATAATTTTTGAACATGACACCAAAAACACAGATAACAAAAGAAAAATGTAGATATATTGGATGTCATCAAAACTTAAAACTTGTGCATCAAAGAACACTATCAACAGAGTGAGAAGGAAATGTATTAAATGGGAGAAAATATTTGCAAATCATATATATAATAAAGGGTTAATGTCAAGAATAAAGAACTCGGCCCTGGCCGGTTGGCTCAGCGGTAGAGTGTCGGCCTGGCATGTGGGGGACCGGGGTTCGATTCCCGGCCAGGGCACATAGGAGAAGCGCCCATTTGCTTCTCCACCCTGCCCCCCTCCTTCCTCTCTGTCTCTCTCTTCCCCTCCCGCAGCCAAGGCTCCACTGGAGCAAGGATGGCCCGGGCGCTGGGGATGGCTCCTTAGCCTCTGCCCCAGGCGCTAGAGTGGCTCTGGTCGCGGCAGAGCGACGCCCCGGAGGGGCAGAGCATCGTCCCCTGGTGGGCAGACATCGCCCCTGGTGGGCGTGCCGGGTGGATCCTGGTCGGGCGTATGTAGGAGTCTATCTGACTGTCTCTCCCCGTTTCCAGCTTCAGAAAAATACAAAAAAAAAAAAAAAAAAAAAAGAAAGACAGAAAGAAAGAAAGAAAGAAAGAAAGAAAGAAAGAAAGAAAGAAAGAAAGAAAAAAAGAATAAAGAACTCATACAACTCAACAACAAAACAATTCAGTTAAAACATAGGAAAGGACATTTCTCCAAAGAAGATATGCAAATAGAAAATAAGCACATAAAAATGACTAACACCACTAATCATTAAGAAAAACAAATCATGCCCTGCTAAGCTGGATCAGTGGATAGAACATCAGCCTGGTGTGTGGATGTCCTGGGTTTGATCGTTGGGCACACATGAGAAGCGACCATCTGCTTCTCTTCCCCTCCCTTTCCCCCTTCTCTCTTTCCTACCCTCTTGCAACCAGTGGCTCCACTGGTTTGAGTGTTGGCTCCAAATGCTGAGGATAGCTCAGTTGATTCAAGGGTCAGAAGAAATGTACTATGACTATATTACCTCATTATTATGTAGCAAACTTGAGAAAAATTTATTGCTTATACCAATCATGCTAAATAAAAATTACCACAAATCATTATTATTCCAGTTTTTGTGTTTATTTCATTTCACCTATTCAGATTACATTATGTTCTGGATTGTGATTGGATCTAGGACACAGAATGCAAGAACCTTGAATTATAAAATCAGAAAAGTAATGAACATTTAGGTAAAAAGCCAAATATGAATCAGAGAAATAAATCATTTATTTTCACATTTTCTGAACTTCAGAAAGTGGAAATCTCTTAGGGGCCCTGGCCAGTTTGCTCAGTGGGTAGAGCATAGGACTGGTGTATAGACATCCTGGGTTCAATCTCTGGTCACATGAGAAGCGACCATCTGTTTCTCTCCCCTTCCATCTCCCTCTTCTCTCTTCCCCTCCTGCAGCCAGTGGCTCCATTGGTCTGAGTAAAAGCCCCAGATGGGGTTGCCAGGTGGATTCTGATCAGGATGCATGTGGGCGTCTGTTTCACTATCTCCCCTCCTCTCACTTATAAAAAAATACAAATCTAAACCACAATGTGATACTACTTCTCACCCATTAGAGTGGCTAGTAAAAACAAAACAAAATAACAGGTGCAGGCAAAACATATATACTGTATGATTCAGCAATTCCACTTTTAGATATATTGTTTAATAGAAAACATATATATATATATATGACCCCAGATGCTGAGAATAGCTCATATATGTAGCATATATAAATATGTGTATATATATGGATGTTCATAATAGCATTTTTGTAATAACAATTAACTAGAAACAACTCAAATGTTCATCACCAGCTGAATATGTATATAAATTCTAGACTGTTTGTAGAATAGAATATTAGAGCAATACAAATGAACCAACTAAAGTTTTTTGCAAAATGGATAAATTTCATAAAATTTTGAGCAAAAAGAGCCAACTAAAATATAGTTTTATATTTACAATGCGTCAAAGCAGGAAAATTAAAAGTTCAGAGTTTAGAAATGCATAGTTAGGTGATAATTCTATAAAGAATTGTAAGGGAGTCATTATAAAGAAATGGCTATAAAGCTTTTATTTTACAATTTATTTTTTATTTATTTTTTAATGCAGATGGGAATAATTGGTGATGGACAGAACCTGAGAAACTGGGAAAACTACCAAGATTGACAATGAAAAGAGACTAATTCATCTATTTATGGGGAAATAAATTGGGGAGTGTATCCAAAAGCTTAAAGTGGGAAAGGAGACTTGGAGGGAAGGGGTGTGTGTGTGTGTGTGTGTGTGTGTGTACTGCAAGGTTTTGCTGAGCATTATGAATGCAGTACTTGTAATACCTGCTGGTATCCTTTTCCAACCACTCCTTGCCCAACCATCTGAGTATTCTTGAGAGGCTACAAGAACAGTTTATATTACTTCAACTTATTTTTGGTTTATTGACTTGTCCTTTTGAGATGCAACTCTGTCTTTAGTCAGATCTCATAAGAAAACAAGCACAGGAAGGAAAGGAGGTAGGGGGAGGTGGAAGGGGTAGAGAGGGACAGGTGGTGATGGAGGGAGCCTTGACTTGAGTGGTGAACACACAATGCAATATGTGGGTGATGTGTTGTAGAACTGTGCACCTGAATCCCGTAGAATTTTATTAACCAATATTATCCCAATAAATTTATTTTTAAAAAAGATAATTTGCTAAGCAAGATGGATGACAGTGCCAGGGAGGTCCAGGAGGTGAGAGAAACTAGATAATAGGGACCAGAAGCAAACAGTGCTGTGACCTGCTAGACCTGCTACTGCAGACTACTGAACTGCTTACTGAGAAATGTTTACTAAAAACAAGCGTTCTCTTTCATAAGATAGAACAATGCTGGAATACCCACACTTTTCATTGGGAACACTAACATTTTCATATTTTAAAAATAGAAACTATATATATATATACACACATATATATATACATATATATATGAGGAATTTTATAACTTTGAGAATGATTCTTTGTGTCTAACAAAAAAACTGTGGTGCAAATATAAGATGATTTATCATCTTTATAATCAATCAGGTTGTAACACTTTCATAATAACATCAGGGATATAATTTCTTTAATTCTATAATCTCTTCCATTTTAGAAAGCAACTTACAAAGAATAGAATAGTCTGATCTAAAAAACTCTTGATCATAATGAAATTATAATATTTTGAAAGAGAAAGAATGAAATGAGAAATTTTAACTTCATGTTTCAGAGAACATAAAATATATTATTCTTACTGGTAAATAATGATTGAACAAGAAATAGGTTATAAATTTCAGTGAAAAGCAGTTTTTAAAGGTCCATTTTGAAACAATATATTATTTTTCTGAACATACATATTTACTCTGGGGAGTTAAATTACAGTGGGAAGACAAAATATGACTCTATCCTCCGAAGTGTTAAAGTAATTGATATCTTATCCAGAAAACTTTTCTATTAAACATTATTAACCACAAATCCATTACTGAATATTTATTTATTTAGCAAATAAATCTTGATATTTTCATCAAGAGAAAACAGGATATGCTTATTGCATTACTTTATTGTTACTAAAACACAACCATGCAAAACTAAGAATTACACAGAATTGCATAATTTCATTGGAATATATGAATAAAATTCTCAAGCAAAATTTTTATAAATGAAAACATAATAATCTGGGGCTGGTGAATTATTCTTTGTTTTATATACCTAGACTACTATGCATGAATCAAACTGGATTTTTCCTTGAATAAGAAAAATGAATAGCTACACTGCTATTCAGTAATTTTTTTCTCCATGAAACATAATACAATACAGTTCTATTATAATATGGATTTAAGATTTTGGTGGGTCTTACCATATTCCCCAAATAGGAAAGCATGTAGTAAGTTCCCGAAGATGTATAAGCCTGGTTGTCCCACAAGGCAGATTTGAATTTTAACTCTCCCTCATCACTCTCATAGAGGTTATAAGGGCACTAAAGTCCCAGTGCCTACCTGAGGGTTTTTTTCTAATAATAAATCACTAATTAAGTTGGTCTGTTTGATAAAACAAATTGAAAATATTTAGGGCTATATGCATTTCAAAGTGAATTTATTTTTATATATTTTTTTCTCTTTGAATATGTTTTTCATTCAGAGATCCCTGACAAGGGAGACTATGAATTGGGGGCCTGGCTAGAGAGAATACACTGCCTGGGGGAGCTCAATCATGAATTCTCTTTTTGCTCATTGCTACCATCTCTGCCAGCTATCGCTGGGCTCACGATGCTGTCATGTGACCCAGGAGCAATGACTTCAATACTATCTAGGCTTGATGAAGGTGACCTGGAATTGGGCAGAGTTTCTGAGCTGGAGTTTTGTCTGCCAGCTCCTGCTGGGAGAGTTAAATGTGCTAGTCTCCAAGTTTTAATGATAATAACTACTTATTCAGGAAAACTTTGACAAGTAGACTCCTTATCCAAGATCTTCAAGGTACAGATATTATGACCTTCGTCTGCTGGTTGTTTATTTAGATGAGATCTATAATTTAGAAATTCTTAATATGGCTTCAATTTTTTCTGCTGCAACAAAACTACCTACTTGTGTTCTCTCTCTCATGAGGCATCAATGTCTCCTGAAATGTTAACTTTCTGGGTGGGTAAAAACACATGTGTATGAAAGCATACACCTGTAGTTATCTGTATAAAGATGAGGAATGTGAGGTAGAAGTGTGTGTGCCCAATTCTGAATGTTACTGAGGATGGAGTGGATTGCATATAGAGAAGTGTTTTTTCAGTCATTGTGTTTGCATTAATTTATTGTGTGCATTGTAGATGGAGTAGTAAGCTGCTAACTTGTTATGATGTAAGGCAGTGTATTAGTTAGGATAAAGCTATGTGATTTAATAAACAACTCCTAAATCTCAGTGATTTATAACAAGCTAACATTTTTGCTCATGTGGCTATTTAATGGATGATCTTCCATATGGTCATTCAGGGATCCAAGCTTCTTTTGTCTTGCGGCTTTAGTTTCATGGTTCTATCTACTTAGTCAGTGGCTAGGGAAAGAGAGTTCTATATGCTAGAGTGTTATGGGCCAGGCCTGGAGGCGGCATACATTATTTCTGTCCACAATACATTGGCAATTATTCAGTCACAAGCCTCACATAACTGTAAAGGAGGCTGAAATATATTCTAGTTGTATGCATGAGGGCAAAAATAGTTTGGTAAACAACTCGCCAGATTTCTATTTCCAAACTGCTTCCTTATCTTTTTTCTCCTTCATTATTCTTTTAATTAGAGCCAGCATTGCACTGCACAGTTAGAACTTAGGTTTTAATTGAAATATTTTCTAGAAGAGAGGAAAGATATAGTCAAATATTTACTCTGAAGTATAAATTAATAAAGTACATCCTTTCTTAAGAGCAGGTATATTCTAGCACAACCTGGGATAGTGTCTGGAATATTCATGCTCAATAAATGTTTGATGAATATATGAAGAGATGAACAAACCACCTGTTGTCATTGTCGATCCTCTTCTTGTCCTGAGGATCTTGGAATTCTGGTTCATGACAAAAAGGAGAAGAGAAGTGGTGGAATAACATAGCAAGATGGAGAGAGGGCTAAAACTACCTCCAGTCTCTAGTGGGGTAAAGAGGATTTCTAGAGTAAGATTCAGAAGGTGGCTGGGTTCACAAGTGAGCATTCCGGCAAAGAGAGGGAATCTCAGAGAGTGGCTCTAAGTTGGGCCAACTTGTGTGGTTGGGGGGGCAGTTGCTATATATAGAAAAAAGTACCTACAGCACGATACATCATGGGAAACTCATATAAGTGTCCCTGAATCATCTGTCACGTAAATAACCTGTTGTTGACTCTGTTCAAGCCAACAAAGCTGATCTCAAGTTGCACTAGCCATGCAATCACCAGCTGTATCAATCTGGACCAGCCTTCAAAAGAGGATTCTTTTCCTCTGGTGTGTACCCCTTTGGAAACTGGATACATTTGAGTTCTGCGAATGTCAAAACCAGACAAGGAGAAGAAGAAAATCCCGTGGAAAGAAAGGGGAAGAAAACTAATGAATTTAATTAGATAGATAGCACAAGAGAGACTAAATGATGAGATGAAACTGAGACCCTTTGGGATGAGATAGAATATATTGTATATTTGGCTCTGGGAAGATCAAAGATGAATATGTATGAAAAAAATTTAAAGAAAGAGTCTCATGTTTTAAACATTGGCTGTGCGATTGTCCAGTCACACCTGCTACATGACTATCTGTTGAAATATATAACTGAATAAATTTTTGGCAGGATAGAAGCTTCTTAAGTTCTATTAACATCAGGGGTAGTCAACCTTTTTATACCTACTGCCCACTTTTGTATCTCTGTTAGTAGTAAAATTTTCTAATTGCCCACCGGTTCCACAGTAATGGTGATTTATAAAGTAGGGAAGTAACTTTACTTTATAAAATTTATAAAGCAGAGTTACAGCAAGTTAAAGCATATAATAATAATTACTTTCCAAGTACTTTATGTTGGATTTTTGCTAAGTTTGGCAGAATAAATCTTTATAAAACAACTTACTATAGTTAAATCTATCTTTTTATTTATACTTTGGTTGCTCCGCTACTGCCCACCATGAAAGCTGGAATGCCCACTAGTGGGCGGTAGGGACCAGGTTGACTACCACTGATCTACATGGTGGATAAAAGGCAAAGAGAATTTTGTTTTTTGGGCAGTGCCAACAAAACAAGGTAGGTACTCTCAATGCTCTGTCTCCCTTGTGTGAACTCACTTTCTAACTATTGTCTCCACCCACCTAGTGCCTAAAGTAATTGCCACTCTGTACCTCCTGTGAAAGATATCCAGATTCTGAAGATAGCATTTTAGCTTCCCTCCTCTTATGTTTTGTGCCTTCACTCACTTCGGAATTACCTGAGGGAAAAGAAGCTGTACTACTAAGACTGTGCATACACAGTAATAGTGGTGTTACCATCATTCCAGCAATGGCTTTGGGGCAAATTCTTTAAGCATTTGCAACAGAGGCAAGTAATGTCATCAATGTAATAGCTTTGTTAGTCCAAAGTACAAGTTCTACAAAGCAAACAACCAGTCCCAAAGAAATGTACAAGTCTAGACTACCTTTTCTATCTCTCCCTCATCCTCCAGAAGCTGTGTCTTTCCTCTCTAGGTTCTCATATAGCACTGTCACACTCCAGCAATTAGTGATTATAATAATAGAAACAATCATTAATAACTTATAATTATCTTCTGTTCCAAAGCATAAGATAGTTTAACATGAGTCATCTTGCCAACAGATCATAATTCAGCTTGATAACAGGTTTGATAGAGTTATCTGAGACATGAATCTGGCTCATTAATGTTATTATTATTTTTAAACTATCACTGACAACAGTGCTTCCTAAGTATCGGTTAATCTTCATGACTTCTCTGTAAAGTAGGTTAAATATAACTACACCCATTCCACCAGTAGAGGATTGGCAAACTGGTGATCTCCTCAGTGAGTCTCTCTTCATTACCAACAGAGCTGGGAATAAAATGGAAATAGCTGAAATTGATACATTTTCCATGACACAGATAGACATGACTTTTGTGTGCCATTTATGCTCCTACCAAATCCCATTAAGACAGTCATAATAAAATAATAAATGATTTATAACAATTAGCAAAAAATGTAAGTTCTGAAACATTTTTCTCTACTTGCTTACAAAATGCTCAAATGAGGTAAAAAAGCATTGATGGTCATTATAGCATGAATTGCACTTTCTTCTCTTCCCTCCCTGCCCTCAAGTTCTCATTGCTTCTAGGGACTTGCTATTTAATTATCACTGGTTCGATTTATTTGTTATGTTTCTTCTTGAAGAGCTTGAGGTATAGTAGAGAAAAATAACACTCCATAGGATCTAAATTTAATGCTTCCATTACACCTCTGCTCCTGTCACGTGGAAACAGTATAGCTTAATGGCAAGGACATGGGTTCAAATCTAAGGCCTTCTACTATTGAATTGCTATGTATCTTTGGAAAAGTTGTTTGTTTTCTCTGATTGTTGTTTTCTTGTTTCTAAATGAGAATCATCTTACTTACTTCATAAATTATAGGGATAACAAGAGATAATGGATGTAGCATGCCTGGCATATTAGAGGTGATCATTAATGGAGTACATCATTTATTACATAAATCAGTGACTCGGCCTCAAAGCTCTGATAAAAGGAATGAAAGAGCCCTAATAAGAGGATGTAATATTAGGTATGTGCACTTGGAGAGTTTGCTTAACATAGTATTTATTATTAAGTGCTATTAATTCAGTACAAGAAAATTCCTGTCTTAATTCAGAATAAGACTTGGTACACAGTAGATAGTAAAAAGCATTTTTGACTGAATAAATAAAAGCAAGTGGCTTGCAGAGACAAGAAGAGAAAAAACAACACTAGTGCTGTGCCGCTACATACACTTGGCCACACACATCTCTTCTGGGTCCCAGCAACATAAGAGCAGAGGCAGGAGGAGGTCTGAGGTATGGGATGGATAGAGGAAGGAAAGTAGGAATAGCAGAAACTGGAAAAAATCTGTCTTCAATAAAATACTTCATTCATCTAGTTTACTGATGAAGGATATGAGGAGAAGTGGTATTTTTTAACCAAAGGTTTTTTCCTTTACATTTAAACACACACACACACACACACACACACACACACACACCTTTTTTAGATGAGAGGAGGGGAGATAGTGAGGCAGACTCCTGCATGTGCCCTGACAGGTGTCCACCCAGCAACTACATCTGGAGCTGATGCTTGAGTACTGAGCTATTTTTAGCACCTGATGCTGATGTGCTCCAACAAAGCTATCCTGGCTTTGGGAGGGGAAGAAGGAGAGAAGGGAGAAGGAGGAGAAGCAGATGATTGCTTCTCCTGATTGCTTCTCCTGAGTGCCCTGACTGGGAATTGAACTCGGACGTTCATACACTGGACTGATGCTTTATCCACTGAGCTACTAGCAAGGGCCTAAAAATCTTAAAGTATCTAGGTTTTACTCCTCATCTTAAAATATCGAAACATGATGACACCAGGACTATTGTGCTAGAACTATAAGGTTAGCCCTACTTAAAACCTTAAAATAACCTCCCATTTCAATTCTTCAGATTAAAACACCATACTCCTAAAACCAAAACAATAAACAAATAGAACCAGAAATGGTCCTTTATGTACTTTAATGGAAGTAAAGAATCAGCTGATAACTTGAAGATATTGAATCTTACCTGTGTAGATATATTCCACATATGCAGGATGAGTTTTCATGAAAACCTCTTTTACTTTTCCTACTTTATCAGCTCTGATTTTTGTTGCAAACGGTGTGTACAGAACCGAGAATGATTCCGCTCTGGTGATGGCTTCTTCAATCATGGCCTGAGAAGAAACAAACAATTCATTTGGCATCAAAAACAGCAGATGACTTTTTAAGAACGTAAAATAATATAATTACTTTTATGGATGATTTAAAAATGTATACACTGTACTGCAAAGATAACATATTCTGTTCTTGAATATTCATTAGGCTAAAAGTTTAATTAGTTCTGGAAATACTATTTCAAATTAAGAAAACCAATTAAATAAAGTTTGTAAACAGGCACCTATAAACTGAGACTACTATAAGATAAACATAAAAGTTCTATTTTCTAAGGAGTCATTTTAAAAAAGATTTTATTTATTCATTTGAGAGAGAAGAGAGAGAGGAGAGAGAGAGAGAGAGAGTAGGGAGACACAAGGTGGGAGGAGCAGGAAGCATCAACTCCCATATGTGCCTTGACTGGGTAAGCCCAGGGTTTTGAACCAGCAACCTCAGCTTTCCAGGTCGATGCTTTATCCACTGCGCCACTGCAGGTCAGGCCTAAGGTGTCATTATTTAACTTGATTTAAAAAATAAAATTCTTAAGTTTAACATAATTATCTTGCTCAAAAACAGACACTGATGAACAATTTTTACTTTAAAAGACTAATTGAAGTATCTGGATCTAAGTATTTTCTATAAATAACATAAAAAAGCAGACAAATCAGACTTTTTTCCTTCTCCCAATACCTGGGAAGTCTTTGGGAACAAGAGAAGCCTTCTCAACCTCCACCCAGCAAAGCCTCCCTTCTCTCTAGATCACAAAAGCTGTTTGAGATGGATTTGGCTATTTAAGAATTTCTTTAAATTTTCTTTGCTCACATACCATTCTTAATAAAGCTTGCCATCACCCCAAACTTCCCGTATTAAGTAGGCACGTTATTATTTTTAACAGACCAAAAGAAAGTTACAAGAAGTTTTAAAAGAAATTTATTCTTTCCTACAACTTTTCCTTCTAATGAGACTTGAACATTGAATTAAAAGTAGTGTCTATAGTTACCTTATTTTTCTAAAAATAGTGTAAAACATGTTACAAAAGTCCATATTTATGTATAGGAATAAATTTTTTCCCTGGTAACTAAGAGTGCCAATAACCAATACGAAAAATAATAAATCTGAACTTTCTAACACAGAAAACATCATTTAACAAGCAACAATTTATATTATTATGACATAGTATTTTGTAAACTAGTTTCTGATTGACATTACAAGCAATAAGGAGTTGATTTTAAACTGAGAAGCCTAATTTAACTTGTTCATCACCTACTCCATACCTCAGCAACTTAAAATGGCCTCTATGATTGTCTATATTGTGTATCTAAAGCAGCTTTTTAAGAATTTTCTGGATGCAAAGGCTCCTCCATTCTTTGAGACTCAAATTTTAAAATGACATAAACTTTTAAATTTACATTTTAAATTTGTGGGCCAAATATCTGAATGCTGAATGAAAGGACTGACAGTGCCGAAGCCCTGTGCTTCCCAGGTTGGAGGAAATGGGAGGATACAAACAATACCACTGTGACATCAAACCCAGAGCCAGCATGCAGACGGAGGTAGCAGTGGATTGCGAGTATGCAGCAAGGTTTGGATGCTAAATTCCAAGTGTCAACTTTGGAAGTCTAACATGCGTAATACAAGAAGCAGGTCTGGAGTTCAGAGATGTGGATTAAGAACTTAAACAAGATGTTTAGGCAACAGGTTCTGGTTGTCTAGCAAAAATAAAGATTCTTTAGATTGAGCCTAACCAGGCAGTGGAACAGTGGATAAAGCATCGGTCTGGGATGCATAGGACCCAGGTTTGAAACCGCGGGGTTGCTGGCTTGAGTGCGGGCTCACCAACTTGAGCACAGTGATCATAGACATGACCCCATGATCACTGGCTTGAGCCCAAAGGTTGTTGGCTTGAAGCCCTAAATCACTGGCTTCAGTAAGGGGTCAGTGGCTCAGCTGCAGTACCCACCCAACCCGGGTCAAAGCACATATGAGAAAGCAATGCATGAACAACTAAGGAATTGCAATGAAGAATTGATGCTTCTCATCTCTCTCCCTTCTTGTCTGTTTGTCCCTATCTGTCCTCCTCTATCTCTGTCATTAAAAAAAAATTAAAAAAAGAATAAAAAGATTTTTCAGACTGAGTGGGAAAATAATTTTTTCAGATTAGTGCTTACATATGTTCACTTCTGAAACCAATCATGGGCTGGCCTATCTAGAGCAAAAAAGTAAGTTGTATCTAGATGCGTGTGAAGTGATGTGCTGAATAGGGAAGCTGTTCCAGGTCTAGGTTTGAAGATCATAATCTAAGTTTACCACCTTTTGTAAACTGTTAGTTCCTGTATCGGTTTGCTGAGGCTACCATAACAGGATATTACATATATTCTTCTATTTCCGGAGTTTATAAATCTGAGATCAAGGTGTTCATACAGTTGACTTCTGAGGTCTTTCCCCTTTGAATTGGCTGTGGAGCTTCTCCCTGTGTTTTCATGTGGTTTTTCCTGTGTGTACGTGTGTCAGTACTCTAATCTCCTCTTATTATTAGGACACCAGTCATATTGGATTAAGGCCCACCCAAAAATCCTGCTTTAACTTCACTACCTTATTTGGAAATACAACCACAATCCCAGCACAAGATTAGGATTTAAATACTGTACATACATTTTGAAGGACACAATTCAGCCCATAAGAGTTCCTAACACCCAAATAGCTTCTCTCATGGCCTTTTTGGATCCCTTTGGTGAAGGGTATTTTAAATTTGCTTCTTAGGGATATCTTAAATTCTGGATCAAAATATTTAGTGAAGGGATTTAATTCTCTAGTTTTCTTCCAGAAAGACATAAACAGTATGCTGGTAAAGCCATCATAGAAGAAAATGCTCTCTCCATCTCATTTATTTTCCAACTGCTGACAGATTGAGTAACTTCTGCAGGGTAGCTTTGCTAAGTCATCTCACATTAGGGACAGTAAGCCTTGTGCCCAAGAGCCTACACCAGTTTTTTTTTTTTTTGCAAGTGGTAGAAGTGTGGTTTTTGTGTGGCAGTTTGATTTGCTCATTTAAGGCACCATTTTCTTTGCACAATGTTTAGGGCATTTATTGCATTCAGGCTTTCTTAGGGGTCTCCACTTAGGAGGGTATGTGCTGGAGCACAGCACAACCTTCCTCTCTCCCCACTGAGAGCCAATAGAAAGGGGGTTCTTTTCCTCTTTCTTGAAGATGGGTAAAGCCATGGGTGAGTGAGCAGAGTATGTTGTATGGAAACATAAGAATTTAATTCCCCATGAAGATACTTTTTCTCAAATGAAATTATTATAGCCCCAAGAAAAAATATTGCAAAATAGAGTAGAAATGAGAATACAGGTGACCCTTTTACCAGATCCTGACACATCCTTGCTGTGTTTTAATGTATTAACATTTTTTGTTCTTGTGGAGATAAACAACTTTGAGGCTTTGAACCTGTCTTAACATTGCTCTGGCAAAGAAATGGATATATAATATATTCCTGGTACATTACATTGGGAAACAACACTTTTGCTGCATCCACAAAAACACTTGTTCTTACCTAATTCGAGTGTGCTGATCTAAAATCTGACATTAGTTTTTCTCTGTAAACTACAGTATTTTTGCAATTCAAGATTTTAGGTTTTCGTCTTATTGTAAAAGTTTCAACATTTAGTTTAACATAATGAAGTAGAATGTCTTTTTGGGCATCATCTTTGTGAAAATATAATAATTTATATAATGCAGTGAATACAGTTATACACTAAAAGATATTGCATCAGAATTTGTCTACAATTTAGAAATAGAACATATTAAAACACTTATTTTAATCATAAATTTTACACAAAACATTTAAATTCTATTCAGGCAAAAAATTTGCATTTGTAGCTCTTGTGTTTGTGTACTTGCTGAGGACAATCTCGTTTGATACTCCAGCAGTAGTCTGCTCATCACTAACAGCTCCAAGATTTTCAGGAAACTTATCAAGGTGACTGTTCAGGAAGTGAATTTTTTTTTTTTTTTTTTTTTTTTTTTTTTTTTTTTTACAGAGACAGAGTGAGAGTCAGAGAGAGGGGTAGATAGGGACAAACAGGAATGGAGAGAGATGAAAAGCATCAATCATTAGTTTTTTGTTGCAACACCTTAGTTGTTCATTAATTGCTTTCTCATATGTGCCTTGATTGTGGGCCTTCGGCAGACCAAGTAACCCCTTGCTCAAGCCAGTGACCTTGGGTCCTAGCTGTTGAACTTTGTTCAAACCAGGTGAGCCCATGTTCGACCTTGGGGTCTTGAACCTGGGTCTTTTGCATCCCAGTCCAGTGTTCTATCCACTGTGCCACTGCTGGGTCAGGCCAGGGAGTGAATCTTAATGCTCATGTTACATCCAATGTCGCAGAGAGCCAACAGCATTCTTTGAACCAGAAGTTCATAGTTTTCTACTTTTTTGTTGCCAAAGAGGTTCTTTGTAACTGCCACAAAAGACTGTCATGCTGCTTTCTCCTTCTTATTCATCTTCCTGGCAAATTTTTCGTCATGTATGAGGGTTCGAATTTGAGGTCCATCAAATACACCTGCTTTTATCTTCTCAAAAGCAAGGCAGGAAAAGCAGAAATAGTATGTTGAAAGCATTCACTTTCTCTACTCAAAGCCTGAACAAACTGCTTCATTAAGCCAAGTTTGATGTAAAATGGGGGAAAAATGATCCTGTCTCGATTAACTACAGATTCATTCACAATATTTTGCATTCCTCCTTCCAGAGCTTCATGTTTTGGCTACTCCTTCTGTGTTCAGTGTTTCTCCAGAGCTTCGCTGTCCCACAATCACAGAAAGCAAGGATACTTCATGAAACCTCTCTGTTGTCCTAGCAGGAAATTTACCATTTTAAGATCCACACAAGTGATCCAGTTATACTCCTCATATTTCAGAAAGTCAAGGACAATTTTTATGTCATTATAATCTTCTCACAGATCAGCTGAATAACCAAGTGGAACTGCTGCATAAACATTACCGTTGTGTAGGAGAACACATTTCAGACTCTGTTTAGAGCTGTCAAGAAATAGCCGCCATTCTGTTGGACTGTAAGTGGTAACACCTAGCTGGCTGAGAAGACTACTGATATCACAACAGTAAACAAAGTGTTTGTCTTCGGAAAAATAGTCTACAAAAATTTGTTCACGCTTCCTGAAATGGGATACTTTAGCTGACTGGTGAAGTACATTCTTTTCTTGAAGTCTGGAGGCTAATAACTCAGCTGCTTTCTTTGATAGGCCCAAATCTCTTACTAAGTCATTCAATTTGGGTTAGCTAAACTGCTGAGGGGTTAATGACTGCTTGGCATCAGAAGAAGACCCTTCAGATTCTACAACCATTTCCTCATGCATCTTATCAAAATACACTTGATCACCATGTTCACTTTCTTCATCCTTAGAAGAAATAAAACCATTGAAAACTGGAACTGGGAGTGTCTCAGAGTGTGGGATAGGTCATATTGCTGAAGGAATATCAAGATATGCGATCATATGCTGTTTTTTCTTGCGATGCCCTTTGTATGGATCAGACAGAAATAACAGTCACTGCTGTGGTCCTTAGGTTCATGCCAAACCATGGGAATACCAAAAGGCATTCCTTTGCATTTTCCTTTTGTCTAGTCACGAAGTATTTCCTCACAATTATGACACACTATATGAAGAGCCCAATTCTTGTCTTGATTGCCAAGGGGAACTTGAAAATAGGCAATATATGCACATGTCACATATGATGAAATATTGTGCCTTGACGTTGAAGTGTGTAACAGCCACATATATAACAGAAGCTGTCAGAACTATTTACACCTACTTGAAGCAGCCATGATTCAATCTTAAAAGAAAATAAGAGGGTGTTTTTATCAGATAATAATTTTTTACATTTAAAAACAACTTCAATTATGTAAAAGTGATGTTTATAAAACATTAATTGCCTTGTGGTTATGTTCAATCCAAGAGTCATTGCCCTTTAACTCCAATTTAAAAACCAATGCATGCCATTAAATGTAACAAAAAGAAATTAAAATTGCATAAAAACTAGAGCATGCACCAAAAAATGGATTTCAGATTTGGAATTAGAGATGCAGAAATATATAGAAACAGTTCTAAAACCTTATGCAACAGAAAATGAAAATAAAACTGTTCCCCCGTATTATTGAATATCTCCTTAATGAAATAACCTTGAAAATAATTATCTTTATTAAAATCATGGGAATTTTGGGTTAGAGACTAAATATCAGGGTTTTATTTTGTGATAGTAATTTAGAGTTGGGTTTGTCTTTTATGAAGAGTCTATTACATACAAATTGAAGAATTATACTTAAGGATGTTTAAAAACTAGAATGTTTTATATTAATTATAGACATTAAAATATTCATTTTAATTTTCTTTTTATCAATAATCAAAGATTTTTCTTGATCTAAAAATACAGGTAGAGACCAGATGAGAAACTGCAGCTCGTAAAAAGTAGTTGTGCTAAAAACGAAGGCAGCTCTCAAATGATAGTTTGTAATTCAACAAAAAATTTCTACAGTGAAGTTATTCTTTTTCAGTGTATGAGTTTCTCTATTGTTAATAAATGTTGCACATGTGCAGAGAATGGGAAAAACAATCAATCTGAGTGTCCTGTTGTTAAGTATTCATTGCTGTTGATTATGCTTCCTCTGCTGCTACACAAGAAACTTTGAAATTAGATGTTTGCTTTCAGGGGTCCTAATAACTATTGTTATCCTTACATTTATCAAGTTTTAAAGCTTATAGTAATACAAACCAATAATGTATGTTGGCAGCTCATTTCCTCTACAAACAGTCACATATTAATTTCCTCTTGTACTTTAGCTAAGCAAAAAGAGACTCTTTCAACCTCAGAAATCAACTTTCCCAGAATAACTGTATAACAAGACACCACGGGAGAGACTGGGGAAAGAGATACTCCATCAAAGGTAAAGGAGAAGCAATCAAAGTAGAGGGGAAAAAAGAAACAAAATTCATGTCCCTCTTTTAAAGCCTAGAGGGTTGGTTCTTCTGGTAAATTTTAAGAACACTCAACATCTCCAGAAAAAGTCTGGCAGAAACTATTAACCTCAAACATTTTCAACATAATGGGATTAATGAAAATTTTTCCCTATCTTTTAGGCTGGAGAATTTGGACGAGTTGTAACCTTTTAACTATGTATCCAGTAATGATGGCTCAGTAAGTAGAAATCCTATCACTTCTAATTAGAAAATGTGACCAAATCATTATAGATTATTATCAAATTATTCCTTTAATACTCCAAAGATCAGGGTTGACCATAATTGCAGTAAATTTCTTTACTTACAAGATTACATCTGGATGGAACCTTGGGAATTTTCCAGCCCTATTCACTAAATTGGAGATGAATTGTGACTTGGAAAGCCTTAAGTGACTTCTAAGAATGAACAGCTTTTTATTTTATGGGATTTAGAATAAGGGTGTCAAATATTATATTTCACATTATCTTTTGAAATTTATGGTTTTTACCTCCTGGGTTTTGTCCTCCTGTTTAAAAGCAATCATAATAAATATCATTTAAAATTATAAAGTGCTTAATTTACTTAAGTTTTGCACTGTGTGTGAGTGCTATAGAATTTTGGAACATATATGTATATGTAACCCAGACACATAGTTGGGCATTTTTCAGATTCCCATGCAGTTAAGTGTGGCCATGTGGCTGAGTGCGGGCCAGTGGAATGTGGGCTGGGATGGTGATCCTTCCAGACTAGTGTGATCCTCTATCTTCTTCCCTTATTAGCTGCCAGCAGAGGGAGCTCTCCCAGGACATGGAGGAAAATGGAGCTACCCAATGGAAGGAGCACAAGTTCTAATGTGCTGCCTGGAGGAGAGCCAATCAGGAGCCCTCATGTTGGATTTTACTGTGAGGGAGAAATCAACTTTTATTGTTTTAAGTTCCTGAAATTTTGGCACTGTTTGTTGTAGCAGTTTATCCCAATGCACAAAAAATAATAAAAATTGGAAAATCTCCCATGATCCTATTTTTTTTACTAAGCCTCATATTTTATAAAAAAGCTATAGAAGAAAACATGGTATTTTAAGAGATAAAATAACTTGTTGCCAATGATACATGCTTTTATATATCCTATTCTTTTTAATCCTTATAAAGTCCATGTAAGGAGATATTCTTAGTGAATAAATATTATGATTGTATTGTTTGATTTTTGAAGTTAACATGATTAGATTCAAAGGAAGCAGTGCTATACTCGTAAGCTATAAATGATCGGGTGGAAACCTTTAGTCTTCAGCAGCTAATATGGCTCTTTGTTATTACCTTAAGAATGATGCAGTTTTAATGATGACTAGAATTTTCTAGAAAATGAAAATACAAATTTTATGAGCAATATTTTTCAAATTAATCCTTTAAATATACGAGTTTAATTTAGATGATTTTAATTTTCCTGAAATTTAGAATTAACCTGAGATTTTCCTAAAGAGCAGAATATCTATACCTTGAGACTTTCTTATAAACTTATTCACTTATGCAGTACCCAGAATTGACATCTTTAGGATGATTTTATTAATATAAGGTATGTAAAAATAAAACATGAAATAATTAAATGTTTGCTCTTGCCTTGATGATCAACATTTTTTTTTTAATATATATATTTTTTTATTTTTTAATTTTAGAGAGGAGAGGGAGAGAGAGAGAAGGGGGGAGGAGCTGGAAGCATCAACTCCCATATGTGCCTTGACCAGGCAAGCCCAGGGTTTTGAACCGGCGACCTCAGCATTTCCAGGTCGACGCTTTATCCACTGCGCCACCACAGGTCAGGCGATGATCAACATTTTAATGTTTGAAATATTACCTTGAATTTACAGGTGTTCTTTTACTAAACAACCTTCATCATAAGTTCTGTATTTTTCTTGGGAGTTTCCCATCTCATTTAATCAATCCAATGATGTAAAAATTATATTTTCATGCAGTTTAAATTAAGATATTTAAATTTTTATTTGCATTTCTTAACACTGTCTGGAAATGACCAAAGATTGTATGAACAGGTAACCTGTATGTACCAAAATAAACAAATTTTTATGTAGTTGTTTTTAATTCTCTCCTTTGTAATTTGCTCTATTTAAAAATAGTCATAATAAATATTTTAAATTCTGAAGTATTTAATTGACTTCTGTTTTGCAGTTTATGTGAACACTATGAAAATTTGAAACATATATATGCATGGATACATATCTGTATAGTGTGTGTGTGTGTCTGTGTGTGTGTGTTTACACCAGTGTCTACTCTCCAGTCCGGGCTTAGGTGCATGCAGGAAGGACCAGGCTGCACACCAACACCAACTCTTACCAGCGCTGCGCCTGGGAACAGGTCAACAAAAACCCCAAGGCAGCCTGAGCTTCACTCCTGGTTGCCCATTAGGCTCAGTCACGAAAAGAGCGTCTGGTGGTCAGGAAGATGGGGCTTGTGGATCTCCTCTGAGGGGAGGTGCAGGTCAGGCTTCAGGCAAGGTGGTGGATGTGACCCCACCCCAGAACCACAGGACTCACTCAATCCATCCCAAACTTTGCACTGACCTCAGCAGGGTGGAGCTTAAGAGGTAGGTGGGTGGGTCTATGGGTCTGCAGACAGCCAGGAGGGCGGTTCTACTGGCTCTCTTGTGAAGGAGAAGTGTCAGTCAGAATCTCAGGAAAGTGAGGGGAATGGCTTCTGCTGGAAAGCCAGAGAACTGAGTCACTGTCAGTCTCAGAGTCTATCCAGACCTCTACTCCCTGGCCAAGACTGCTGACTTCTCAGCAAGGTCTAACCTCCACAGTGTGGGGTAAGAGGGAGCCCCGAGGGTGGGGCAATTGCTTTCCCCCAGGCTGATGCAGCTCAGAGGGGGCTGCTCCACCCAAGAGAGTTGGTGACAGTAGTACTGGAGAATGACTCAGCACAGTGATCTTGAGGGCTGTTTACTCCCCCGCCCCCATCTCTCTCCAGAGCCACAAACCTCAGGCTTTGTAGAAAAATTTTATTTCCATGTTCTTTCAGCATAGAACTAAGAAGATTCGAGGAATTTTATTTCATTTTTTATTTTAAAATCACTCAACTTTATAACCAAGGAAGCTGAGGGTGGTGAGTTCTGGTGACATCCTGAGCTCAAA
This sequence comes from Saccopteryx bilineata, assembly GCF_036850765.1. Classification (NCBI taxonomy): domain Eukaryota; kingdom Metazoa; phylum Chordata; class Mammalia; order Chiroptera; family Emballonuridae; genus Saccopteryx; species Saccopteryx bilineata. The sequence continues at coordinate 83,323,163 of NC_089497.1, read as the reverse complement.
TATTAGAGATGGAAGCAAGGGAAGAACCTGTCTCCTAAATCAATGCTTTCTCACTGAGTGACTTTTGACCTTTCTAATTAGACTGTACATCTCTGGGAGCAAAGAGAAGTATTACTTCCCTTTTTTCCCTATGATTGTCTTAATCCTGTCTTCAAAGACAATAATTTGACTAAACTAACAGAAATACAAATGAATCACATTACATCAAACTTCAATCAGTTCCAGATATTTTTCACAAATTAATCCTAACACAAAACAGAATATTTATCCTTCACAGCTACTGGTCAGAACATGACTGTTTTGTTGACCCATGTATATGTGCATGGGTTGGGCCTAGCTTAGTTAATGGCAAAGCACATATAACTTATAAATAGAATTTAAAGTATGTTCCTGTTCTAAAGACCCTGAATAATTTTCTGCTTGTACATTAGAGAAACACCAGCCGACAGAAACTCAGGGTTACAAGTGTAGCTTTCAGCAGTCTCAAGATTCTTTAGGATGCCACAGAGCTTTTATTCTTGATAATTTAAAATTAATCAACAAAAGGTATCACAGGGATGAATAGCTACATTACTATCATTATTTTATAAGCACAACTGGGTATTGAATGAGTTTTAGGCTCTGTGTCGTGTGGTAAATGTCAGCAGAGTTTGGGACCCTTTGTTATTGGCATTTTAGCTTTATACTTTGTTTAGTTATATGAAGGTCAGTTTCCCTTTCCTGCTTGTTGTTTTCTGATTGTATTTCTTTTTTAATTTTTAAAATATTTTATTTATTCATTTTAGAGAGACAGAGAGTGAGAGAGAGGAAAGTGGGGAGGAGCAGGAAGCATCAAATATCCGTATGTGCCTTGAGCAGGCAAGCCCAGGGCTCTGAATCAGTGGCCTCAGTGTTTCAGGTCGACACTTTATCCACTGCACCGCCACAGGTCAGGCTGATTTTATTTATTGACTGGGGATTCTAGATTGGGGTATGGCTTGCTGGTGTGCACAGCTGATTAATGTCAGGGTTGGGACAATCTTGTACTGGTTTTTTCACAAAACATCTGTTTTGTGACTACTATGCAAGACGACTTTGAGTGGAAAACTCAAAGATGCTCTTGAAAAAAAATGTATATTGTTAAAAAAAGAAAAAAAATTCAAGGATGTTTAATTTGAAGACAAGATGTAGGTGATAGGGAATAACTTTGTGCCGTCAGAAGCAACCTGCCCTGTACTCTGCCTACGTAAATTTCATCTAGTTCTTCGTTTGATTTGTAAAATTCATTAATTAATTATATGAGTGGTCGCTGTGCATTGAATAAGTGTTGTAGATAAGTTATTCTGTTTATCTGTTAAGACCACAGTAGAAAACAAGCATTGTTATTGCATTTTACAGATGAGGAAAACCTGAGTCTATATTATACAATATGCAATAGTTTAAGTCAGTTCTATCTCAGTCAGAGCCTCGTGCTTTGAGCTATTTATGTTGTGCAGATGCATAAATGAGGTCTACAGCCCTCTCTGGCACTAAATAAGATTCTGTATAAGTACCGCGCGCTAACCGATTGCGCCACTGGAGCTCCAAGATTCTGAATATAAGAAAGGCTCCTCTCTAAAGTTTCACAAGGTAGACATGGAATGCTTAGCAGGAGAAAAAATTTCTAAAGGAGCCCTCCAATGGAGGAACTGTTCATTTTGGAAGCTAATAGCTCTATAGCTCTGGTGGTGTTTGCACAGACCAAGCAGGGATGGCAGTCTGTCTGGAATTCAGTAGAAAGGACTACCATGCCATATAGAAAATGTCTTTAAAGCGCTAGTGGTTAGTACTCAAAGTTTGTTTTAGGTGTATTCCTACTTCTCCATAAATTCTTCCTCCAGTTTCAGCTTTGCTTGGCAACCAGACAACTTTTCTTTTTCTATCTCATTTCTCTCATTTGCCTGTAACCAATCTCTTCCAGCCTGTGGCTCCTCCCAGAGGATTTTATACTTTAGAAGGCAACAGATTGCAGGAACATGATATTATGAGGCAGGTGTCCCCTATATGTGACTTCCCATTATCAAGGTGTCTCAGAATGGGGATAAATGCATTGGTGAAAAGTGAAATGAATTGAAGTGCTATCTTCAAGAAACTTGCCACTATACTTCCAAGTTTTCTGTGTCCAGTCTTCAGTTTTATCTCTGACCTGTGTCTTATGTACGAATGTTAAAGGAGTCCAAGCCTCATCTGATAAAGAAAGGATAAAATGAAGATTTGCTATGCTTATTATTATGTTTTCCACCCCTTTAGGTTTGGGCTTAAAATAGTCCTACCCAGGTTACGTGGAAGCTATTGTCCCTCGTAGGCCATTGACTCCTGGTCTAGACTGCACTGGATAAAATAATACCTATGCTTTCTTCAATAAAAATAGGTTAGCTCAATAGTTACTTTAACATCCTGAGAAAAAACAAATCATGCCACATGTTAAAGGTTAATTTTTAAAATGCCCAAGTATCATTATTTGGAAGAGAGAAGGTTATGAAAAAGAAAACCAGAACGACAGTACAGGTAGAGCAGGCAATCTTCAATAATTAGTGAAGAAATCACAATTGTGTGAGTTCAAGAAAAAAAGAAAATTTATTTTTAATTGGTGTGCAATAGCATCAAAAAGATAGCTGAATATAAATTAAAATATTAAAAGCTTTGAATACAGACTATCTTATACCTGGGTGAACACAGCTTAAAAACTTCATGATTTCATGGAGTCATTATTCCATATCTCCAGCTGCTAAAAAATGTGACCTCAATGTCTCTGCAAGACTGTAAATCAGTAACTCATAAAAATCTATGGGAAATACAAAAGAATAACCATAGAACCTTCTAAATTTGATTTTAATCATAACAATTTTTTATTTTCATATGCAAAAAAACCCCCAAAAGGAACCAACATATTCACAAGTTTAAAATGACAAGCAAAGTTTCTATGTAAACAAAGTAACCTCATGGCAACCTAGCAGGAAAGCCTCAGGACTCCTGGGTATCAAATAGCTATACCTAAATTTATTTAAGTAAAAAAAAAAAGACCCAAATTGCCTTAAATCTCTGAAACCCATATCATTGTCAAATGAGAGAAAATGAAAAGACATTTAAAGGTTACTTTTTTTTTTTCTCTCTTATCAGATGTCTGAAACCTAAAAAGCTTTTTAGGAGGGACCTGGGAAGAAAAGTAGACTGTTTAAATGGTGTGGGGTTTCTCCATCACCTGCTGATATGTCTGAAAAACCAACCCCACACCATTTAAAACACAAGTAAATATTTTTCAGGAGTGGCTGAAGATTAATTTCCTTGTTTGATATGATGTCAGCATTTTCTAAGGAGCTTGAATTATCAACTTGCAAACATAGGGCTAATGTATAAGTGAAGTATGCCGCCTCCTGCAGGGCACATTCTGAGGCACTGTCCTCAAATTCGTACCTTATCTGGATACCTGACATCGTTTTAGCAAGAGACAAAGCCTTTTATTCCTGTGACAGTCAGGGCATCAAAGGCAGACAAGCTCTGAAATGATGGTGCTCTGATTAAAATTCACATGGAGGTGCAGTAATTCAACGTTGGGCTTATTTTTGAAAGAAGGCTTTGGTTCTTGGCATGTACACTGAGGGGTGACAAGGAGGGGCATTGTAGGGAGATGGGAGGGATGGGTCAGGTAAAAAGCAACCTCACCCACTTGATCGTCTGGGAAAATCAGCGTCAACCAATGTATGTAATAATACTGAAATGTATGTGTGAATTTTACATGAATAGGGTTCAGGTGCCTTCCTCTATCCCTCCTTCCCCCTCTTTCCCTCCTTTCCTTCTTTTCTTTCTGTCTTCCTAATGTCTGGGACACTTGCAGAACATCAATAAAAGAATGACACAAATCTCTACAAACAGAAAATAATGTCACGGTCACTATCTCCTTCACAGGAACACTCAACCTTGGATCAAATACATGCCTCAATTACATCTTTCATTTAAAAGTGAACCTTTCCTACTGGCATGCTACCTCAAATAGCATCAAAGCAAAATGAAACACAGGCAGCATTTAACAACGCTGGTAACCATGGAAACATATCATTAAAGAATATATAAACAGGAATGAATAATTAGATGAGAAATTCATTTCTACATTTATCTTTTTTCAAGATCCAGGAAAGGCAGCTTTCTTTTACCCCTCATCTCAGTTTGGACACTTCCTCTTTAGTCTATCTTCTAACTAAAAAATATAAGAATTTATAAAATGAGAATTTTGATCATACTTAATTTAATGAACCAATATGTTTGTAGAAGTGACTAAAATATCTTGCACTGCCCGTTGTTGTCTATATCTAACGCTGAACGCAGAGAGGCTCCTGAGCAGCCAGGGAGTTTTCTTTGGGGGTGGAAGGTGAGCAGGACGGCCTGACTTACATCGTGGGGAGAAGGGGAGAACAGCTGTTAACCTTTAACAATAGGAAGCACAGGATGCCAGGGAAGACTAAGGGGATAGTCTAGGGTGTGTGCACTATCTCACTTGCATCATCAGGTAGGGAGCATCACCTGTGCAGTCCATTTGACATTTTCCCTTTGCTCCTAGTGAAATGTTGGATAAACTCTGTGGTATGCTAAGTTGATCATTAATTTTAAAAGAAATTGTAGATGACCTTAGAAACCATCTAGCTCAAGACTGTGCATCAGAATCACCTAGCTGGGAGAAGTAGACAAATACTGTTCTCAAGACTTGATCTGATTTGGGGAATCTAATATTTTAAATGTTTTCCTGAGTGAGTAGGCCAGAGTTTGAGAACCTGACTGAGCCTACCTTCCTCAGCGTACCGAAGCAGAAACTGAAGTGTAGAGCAGTTGTGGTAGATTGAATTTCAATACTCAATTTCTCCTCCTTGTAATAGCCACACCTTTGTCATGGCTTTGCAGTGAGCAGAAGAATCTTATCCCTTTCCCTAGGGCTTGGCCGCATGGCTCGCTTTGGCCAAGGAGTTGTTAGTAAGCACAGTATGAACAGAGGCTTGAAATGTGCTTATATAGTTTTGCCATAAGAAGACTCCTGCGCTTGCCCTAAGAAGAACAGAGAGTAGGTAGTCATTAGTCAAAGCAGCATGAGAGGCATGTAAATTACACTTGGACTTCTTGACAGATTGAAGCTAAGCCTTGCCAAGCCCACAGCCTAGACAAGTCAAGTCCAACTAACCTGCTTATTATTATAAGTCATTGAGTTTTAGAGTGATTTGTTACACAGCATTATATTAGCAGTAGCTGACTAATACAGAAGTGAAATCACTTATTCAGGAATCTGGCATAGAAATTAGAAGTCATATCTTGTGACTCTTAGACCTGACCTTTTTCTACTGCTCATATTTCTTTTGCTTCCTTTCCTTCACAGTGCTAAGCATATATATTCATAACCTCCATAAGATTTTTCTGCTCATGTTCATTCCTTATATTCCAAAACATTCTGTCACTGTTCTTCAGTAGAACATGCATGGTTTCTGTCACCTTTTGTCATTACTTTACTTATTCTTTTATCTTGTTCATTCAGGATTCTGTTTTCATATTTCCAAAGAGAGTAAGAAGTCTCAAACTAATTCCCACAATTTTGTTCAGGATTCACTCATTAATAAGTTAAAAACTTACAGATAAAATTGTTTTGCGTATGATCTGGGGACGACCAGAAGCTCAGTGCCAAATGGTGAGAAGGTAAGTTTTTTAGGTGAGTTTGGTGTGTCTCAAATCACATTTAATCTGAAAACTACAAGGTAGGGCAAAAGTAAGTTTGCCATTGTTTATATGAAAATAATACAATAATAAATAAATAATAATATAAGAATAAACTGTGTTTTGTGTACTCACAACTGTAAGCCCACTTTTGCCTACCCTGTATAATGCCTGGTTGCTTTCAAACACTCCTTGTCCAAATATATTATAAACCCAGGTGCTTGACAAGGCCAAAGAAATAAATAGACTTTAATATAGGTATTAAGAGAAATGGCCCATATGGTATTTCTCTTTTGTTCCTTTTGGTGGAAAAAATTTTTATGTGGAAGCAAATCTTTAAAGAAAGCACATTTTTCTTCTCCATAATATGTAGGTATTTTGTTAAAGTTAATAAAAAACTTTTTTCTCTTTCCTTGACCATACTTCGACTGTAATTTCATGTTAATGATTTTATTCTTATTCTGAGGTTGAGCTATTGTAAATTTTTAACATGAAAATGACTAATATTGGAATAATTTGCAATATTAAGAAGAAGAACTGAAGTTAAAATGTTAGTTTTAATTATTAGTATATGGGACTGACTTACGCTGAGTATTAACCCATGCTATATCATTCCCTGGTTAGTACAGAGAAGCCCAATAGCTAGCTGCTGCCTTGATTGCCGAATTTGAAAGAAGCTATAGCTAAGACCTTAAGACCTTAAGATGGAGACAGCGGTGAGCACAGGAACCAATGAGACAAATGACTCTTGGAAATATACAACCTTCTCCAACTATTCTGATAAATCCCACACTCAACTAAAACACAAAAGATGTCCACCATTGTGAACTTAACAAACACAGAAATACTGTTGAATCCATATAAGCACTGAATTTTAAAATTACATATGAAACAACTATGCCAAAATGTTTCAACATCATTGGTTTGAGCTTTTATAAACTAATATTTAATTTGGTTGATTGACTTATTTAACAAATATGTATTGAGCCACTTTTTGCATGTCATTTTGGTGGTAATATGGAAGAAAAACAGATGAAGAAGTAGTGTCTAATTTAAGCTGTTTTTCTTGGTAAATATTTTGTGTTAGAATATATGTTCCTTGAAGACAGGGTGATGTCTATTTTGTTCACTGATATTTCTAACACATAGCACATGCCTTTCACATTGTCACTAACAAGTGCCAAACAGATATTTGCTGAATGAGTATTAATAACAAATACAATTTGAGAGTAAAGAAAAAAGGTATCCACTAATTGAAGAGGCATCTGGATGTACTGGATTGGAAGAATTTCAATCTTAAATGACTATAGTACAGTTTAAGGAGGCCATCTATGACACTAACATTCCAGGTGCTATTTTTTGCTTTGAGTGCTGAAAACAGTAAATGTTTCCTGCTAGGTCCAATACCAAAGAGAAGAAGGAATGTTGCAAAGAGAATGAGTAGCTCAAGCATCTTAAGTTATGGTCGTCAATCCCTGAAAGTCAAGGAAAAGTTTTAGCAGCCCAGCCCCAGCCCCATCTTCTTCAAGGACATGGCTTGGAATAATCTTGCTTCTCAGTGCAGACAGCTCTTGATTTTGTCCTTTGGGAATAATTATACCAAAGAACTATTTCTTTTTGGTGAGCTCTTTTTGGAAACCATTTATGCCATCGATATCTTGAAGATGGTGAACATTTCTATGCCAAATACAAGTTGAATTGGACGAGAAGTCTTGGTGTTTTCTGCACAGATGGACAACCTGTGAAGTTGGCACTGCCTCAGCCTTTGCTACTTCACTAAGGAAAGATGCTCCACACGTCAGCCTTTCTACATGGGCCTGTGTTGGTGTCAACAACCCTTCCAACCATCCCAAAAGAAATTTTTCAACTGCTGTGAAAGTCTTCAACTTTCTCTAAGCCAACAGCTCAAATCAGTGCCTCTTCAGCAGATTTTTGTCAAGATACAAGAATATAAACTATTAGGTTCTTTTCTATTAAAAAAGTTTGCTTGCAATCCATAGAAGAAACTTTGAAGTAATTTGGTTTGGTTAATTCTTTAAAAATTTTTAGGAGAAAAAAATAAAGCCTGTTTTAGGAAAAATTAATAGTGAGGGTTTTTTTGTTTGTTTTTTTTAATGGCTGATATCTTCAATAAATGAAACAACTCTTTTGATTGAAATAGTGAATTAACTATTAGAGATGCTGCTAAAAATCTATGAGCTTCTTTTGGTCAAGCTGCTACTTCAAATGAGGTGGCCAGAGTCAAATAACAATACGAACTTTCCAATACTAGGTGTGAGACTGGCACAATCTTGAGAGTCTCTAGGTACAAAATCTATAGACACTTGGCTAATTGCTTATCTCTTACAAGTCACTTTTTGTTTAGATGACTTTAACATCAAAATACATTGCTGACATAGACAGTCTTCATGTTATAGACTTAACAAAAATAATCTCATTGAGTTGAGGACAAAGGAAATAATGTAGCATGAATTTTGATGTTTTTTGATGTGTGCCTACCCATATAAGATATTGTGAGCTATAGGAGCTCTAATAATTTGCTATTCAAGGCTTTATGAATTAGGATTTTAGCTCTATTGCCATTAAAATAAAATGATGACATTGATGAGATGTCAAATACAATATTTGAATTTCTTGTTCCAGAAAATTAGCACAGCCTTCTCATGAGAGTAAGAAAGCCAGAATAATTTGTAAATGCTGCTTTGGTATTCTATGTGTAGGAGATCAATTTTCAATGCAAGGAGATAAAGAGTAAGCACATTTTTCTCTGTGTATGTGTTTATGAGTATTGTTTCCAGGTGGATGCGTGCAAATTAAATCAGATTCTTGGAGGGGTTTGTGACTCAAAAAACAAACAAACAAACAAACAAACAACCCCCCAAAAGAAAAAGAAAAACTTAAACAGAATAATTAAGGTGCTGAATGAGCTTATCAGGCAGCTTGCCCATTTAGTGGGTTCCTCTGCACTCGTTTCATGGGAGTTCTGCAGCAAAATGAGCTGTTATCACCTTTTTTCACTCCGCTTTGCTGAGTGGTACAGACCAGAGTTGGCACTGTTACTCACATCGCAGGAGCTAAAGCCACACAAATGATAACCCATGTGGCTGAGAGCATGGCTGAAAGTGAAGCTGGAAAGACAGGAAAGGGAAATAGGAGTGGGAGGGAAAATCTTGTTTGTTTCCTGATGCTATTAAATATAGCCCTTGATCTAAGGTGCAAGGGACTTGGGAAGTGGATTAGAGTTTACTATAAAGTTCTTCTTGGAATGATATTGTTACTTTAGGAAGAACATATAAATACATAAGGGTTATTGCCTTAAAATAGCTAAGTTTTAGCTTGACTAGGGCATTTTATTTTGCAAATTAGTTCAGAATTGTGATGGATCTCGAGGTGAGAAGAGGAGGGTGGCTGTAACAGAAGATGGGTATCAGGTTGCAGAGGCATGCAGGCAAGTGTGGTCTTATGACAAGTTATTTCCAACCCTTTCTAGCTCTGACGAGTTGATGCTATTACAGATTACCATGTGCAAACACTTTACTCAAAGTGAAATATCCCAGTGTGAGCTGTCATACAGTGCAGAGCTTTATGACTTTTTTTTTCTTGCTGGGTTGATGATATGAAAAGTATTGTTAATACAATTGAAAGGTTTCATGAGCTCACCAAACCAAGGGTCTGTTCTTTTGCATATAAAGTTTGTAAGTCAGTGGTCTGTGAGAGTGGGTATAGACTGGCTTTAAAAATTTTACATTGTGAAATTTTCCATTTCCTGTTTAAAACCTCTAACAAGAATAACTGACCGGAATGGTAGATATTTTATGCCATTGAAATGAAGCTGCATTGTAACTTCTCGCTTACAAAGGTGGTGAAAACAGCCCCTGCCTACATTCAGCCTTAATGAGTGTCTATGAATGCACATGTAAATACAATTTCTAGTCTGTGATGTGTGTAGTCTTTTTAAATTCAACAGTGTAGTTGCCATGGTGGTCGGGTAGTGGGATATCCTTGTTTTAAAGCTGACATGGACTGGGCACTCACTGGCAATGTTCCAAACCCCATTTTGATGTAAACAGAACAGGGTTTGGGGGAATATGTATATATCTGAATTAAGATCAAGGAGAGGCTAGCTAGCAGAAGGAAGAATATAACAGGTGAGATAATGGTGTGGTGATGCTGGGGCTAATAACGAGTTTAGTTTATAGAATTCATCTGCAGGATGCAATTTCTAATTGTTATTTTTTTTCTTGAAATTTATGACATCGTTTAAATATCATACATAAAATGTGCCTAAAATGTGAGATTTTGGTGCTAAAATGGGCTCTAAGAATAGACCTTTTCAAACATTTTATGCTAGTCATCTCTTATTTTATAGTTGAAGCTTGTCTGGAGATGAACCTGCCTCAGGGTAGACAACTGATGTTAGAACTTGGCTGAACAGGCATGACCTCCAGACAAAGGCTCCTTTTCAATATACCAAGTTGCTTCAAATTATAGGTGAAAAAAATACAAAGAGGAATATGTTTCTCTTATCATTCTTAATGCAGAATAGTAAAATAATAGTATTGGTTTTATTCCTTTTTTATATAGCAAACATGCAGGTATTGGTAAATGGAAATTATTTTCATAGTTTGTGGTAAAATGATATTAGTGCTCTTTGAAATGTAAACAAAAAACTATTAACCAATTTCAAACTCCTGGCCTAAGATTGAACTAACATTGAACATTGTTTTTGTTTGTTTGTTTGTTTGTTTTTACCCAGTTCAATGTAGAAAACACAGTAGGTACTGAATATGTTTGTTTAATGAATGAATAAACTATAACAAACATTCATTTAGGACCTAATAGATGCCATACCTGCTATTATCTCATCCTCAAGATTCAACTCCTTTCCTACCTTTCTTTAGAAGCCTCTGAAATCCTTTAATAAATAGTCCTCTTCCTTTACTATATCTATAGCTCATATTATTTGCTTATTTTTAAAATCTAGCAATTCTTTACAACTATTTACTTATATGCCTATAAGCAACTACTACTATCTTAAATGTTTCAGATTTCCTTTGGAAAAGTCTAAAATATCACCAAATTAATAATATATATTATATGTATATATATTATATGTGTATATATTATATGTGTATATGTATCATATATATGTATATGTGTATATGTATCATATATATGTATATGTGTATATATATATATAATATATGTAATATAAATTCAGTGAGAGGAGGAGATATAGAGAGACAAACTCCCACATGTGCCCCAAGTGGGATCCATCCAACAAACCCACAAGGGTGTGATGTTCTGCCCATCTGGGGCACTGCTCTGTTGCTCAGCAACTGAACTCTTCTTAGTGCCTAAGGCGAAGGCCATGGAGCCATCCTCAGTGCCCAGGGCCAACTCACTCCAATCAAGCCATGGCTGCAGGAGAGTAAGAGAGAGAGAGAAGTGGGAGGGGGAGGGGTAGAGAAGCAGTTGGGTGCTTCTCCTGTGTGCCCTAACTGGGAATCGAACCCAGGACATACACATGCAGGGCTGACACTCTACCACTGAGACAACTGACCAGAGCTGCAAATTAATAATTTTTTGAGATGAAAATTTTACCTACCTAAATATCAACTTAAAAAGATAAAACAGTTACAGGTGTCAATAAGTAAGACTAATTTAAATTTTTACTTTTTATAATAGATAAATTGAGCTCCAAGGAAATGACACAAATTACTTAGAACTTTATAGGGTAAACCTAATACTCTACTGTCTAATGAAGATAACATGTGATAGAAACACAGTAAATTAGGGGCCAAGACACAGTAGTGAAAATGTGGGGAAAATCAGGAAGCATTAGAAATCTGTTGATGATTATTTCTCACTTTCATATTAGTGTTTTAGCAGATCTTATTCTACTTTGTTCCAAAGGTTTATACTCCATTAACATAAACCATCTTGAACCACAAAGAAAAAACAACAGCCCCACATAATGTAGAGAGCAGATGATATGGAGGAGGGAGGTAGCTTTTATAGTTGATTTTCAATTGTTTGAAAAAAAAATTCATTTGGAAATGAGTTTCCATTTAGTCAGTGTGGCCCCATAGAAAATCAGTTGATGGAAGTTTTAAGGGAGTAGAAATAATTCACTTTAAATGAGGAAAGCCATTTAATAGCAAATTAAGTGTTGTTTCATTTGAAATATATCATTTTGGATATATTTCAGCAGAAAGTCATTGACAACTTGTGGGGGTAGAATAGAACAAAAATAGATTTGTATGATGTGAAGGAGATTAACCTTGTACATTTTCCTATAATTCTAAGAAATTATAACTCTGTTCTTAACACCTAACTGACATTTTGAATTTTTGCTGCTGTTTGAGTAATAAGAAAGAAGATCTACAGTTTGTATGATTAAGTATACCAAATTCTAAATATTACCCAGCAAATGCAACCAATCTCTTCATTTTCTTTTATTTTGTAATTGGTATTACTTCTATCATTTACTTTTACAGATCATAGATAAAAGAGAATCTATGAAAATACAAAGCTCATATTTTAAAGGATCATGTCATTATAGCAGCACACCTGGGATAAGAATTACTGGGGGTCTCTAAAATTTATTTTGGGTTGTAAAACTGAAGTATGGGCCAAGGGTTAACAACCTAAAATCTTGCCCTTAAAATTAGCCTTAGAAAACCTACATCACTATAACTAAATTACAATTGAGTGGTGTCCTTCTGACTGACATGCCCACAGCTGCCTTTTTCAGCAGTCTTTCAACCACCAGTCCTTGATTTAGGTTCTAAAAATGAGATGGGCTCCTCCTCCCTAGATGAGACATCAATTTTTACCTGCCAATACAGTTTGATGAGCTTGCTGATACACTGTTCACTTCCTCCAAAGAGCCAGAACATGTAGTCAGCAATCATGGCACTCCTAAAGAACAAGGACAGGATTAAAAAATGTATACAGGACTAAAGGAAAATCATAGCAGGCAGTACTTATAAATACTGAGGGAGAAGACTTTGTTATGTATAAATTTAATCAGACTAATATTAAAGCATAAAGCACAATATTGAATGTAGATAGATTTTTTTTATTTATTTTTTACAGAGACAGAGAGTGAATCAGAGAGAGGGATAGACAGGGACAGACAGACAGGAACGGAGAGAGATGAGAAGCATCAATCATTAGTTTTTCATTGCGCGTTGCAACACCTTAGTTGTTCATTAATTGCTTTCTCATATGTGCCTTGATCGCGGGCCTTCAGCAGACCGAGTAACCCCTTGCTGGGGCCAGCAACCTTGGGTTCAAGCTGGTGGGCTTTTGCTCAGACCAGATGAGCTCAAGCTGGCGACCTCGGGGTCTTGAACTCGGGTCCTCTGCATCCCAGTTCGACGCTCTATCCACTGCACCACCACCTGGTCAGGCTAGATAGATCTTTTTTAATCGCTAAACTAAAACTATAAGAGAAGCAACTAGCCATTTATCTTCTACAATAGATATATTTTTCACTTGTGCGATATAAGAATAGTATTTAAAACAATAAGAGAATGTTTTGGTTGCCTCTTACTAAGCTTGAAAGCATTTGCAGAGGAACACTTATTTTATGGACTCTAAAATGCCTTTAAACCTAGCAGAGTATTATAGCTAACTATTATATACTGATATTTAAGCACATCTTAGGCTTTACCTGAGTCAAAGATCATTCACCTCTGATTAAATTAGCTTCCTTAAAATTAAAAATTAAAAATTTCCAATTCAACGAGCACTCTTCTGCCCCCCAAATTTTGTGTTTAATTGAATTGATTTTAATATCTAGTATATACAACCACTGCATTAGTCTTATTAAGCTGAAGGGATATTAAAACTATTGTACAATGGATATTAATTCATTGCTTAGCACCCTTTGGAAAAACAGTTTACTTTTATGACTGTTTCTCTGCTAGGCCTCTCTATTTCTTTTCTCTAGAGATTCCAAATCCAATTAAATGTGACTAGAAGTAATTCCAAATTGTCACGTTAGCCAATTAAACATATAATAATCCTGTGTACCTAATCACTGGTACCAAAAGTTTATTTATTTAAGTAGAGCTATCATTGCTACCCCTGAATGTTTTCCTTATCTTTGCCTGCAGATATGTGTTGTTTCTTGACATCATTGTAAATTGAATTAGAAAATTTCCTTCCCTAAATGTAGGTTGTCTAAGGCACAACAGCTATAAACCTGCAATAGTACTGTGCTGAAAAAATTAAAATGTTTAGATTCTTGCTCAGAACAGAAAAAAATTAGGACCTTAAAAATTAACAATGGAAAAAAATACCACCATTTGGAGGATTATTCAGCTCAATATTTTTCTTTTCACACATGTGTTATTGGAAAGAAGCTGTCAATTGACATTTCAAAATAAATGATACTAATGTAAGAAAAAGTAATCTTTTAAGATTTTTAAAATATTTTCAAAGCTCTAGTTTAATAAGACAAAGGGAGCTAGGGAGTTCTGATGTTATGTGAATATGTATGGGGTAGCAAGCAAGCTTTATTATGTTAAGTGAAATAAGCCAGTTGGAGAGAGACAAAGAGCATATGATTTCACTTCTATGTAGAATGTAATGAGCAAAATAAACTGGTGAACAAAATAGAAACAGAGGCATGGACACATGGGACAGACTATAAGCTGTCAGAGTGGAGGGAGGTTGGAGGTTGGATGAAACAAGGTGAAGGGCTTAAGCAAACAAATACATATAGAAAACACACAGACCCAGAAAACAGTGTGGTGACAGCCAGAGGGAAAGGGTGTTGGGGGAGCAGGTGGAGGTGGGCAAAGGGAGAGATAAGTGGGGACGAGAGAGACTGCTCGGGGCTCTGGGTGCATGATGCAGTGTGCAGATGATGTTTTGTTGAGCTGTACAGCTGAAACTTGTATGATTTTGTGAACTAGTGCCACCCCAATCAATTCAATTAAAAATTATCATAGATAAGAGAGTAGTAAAATAAATTTAAAACATTTGCATTGTGACAGAAACACATGGGAAAATGTTCTTCCCATTACTACCTAAAAAGGAAGCCTACTTGATATATAGGTAGGTATCTGTCACCTAATAGAAACCCATTTAATAAATTCTGAATTGAGGAAATCAATAAAAAAATTTTAGTGAAAAAAATCAATCAATGAAAATTTTCACTCTCAAGGACAGCATACACAGTATTTATGGAATTTGGGCACTCTTTAGGTGATGACTGACACAGTATTCTGATTCCTCTTCCCCTAGAATACTAATATGGCTCTACAAACACTGTTTACCAGGACACCAGCCATGAGGTAATAGCGGTGGGCAAACTTTTCCTGGGCATGTGGTCTCCTGACTACTCAGCTTTGTCTTGCGGAAGCAGCTATAAACAATGCATTAACAATCGTGTTACAATAAGACTTTATTTCCAAAAACATATGCAGGGCCGGATGTGGCATAGTTTGTTGGACTCTGAGATAAACAAATTACTACGTTGAGCAACAGGTGACAAGCATTGGTATAATTGTCGGTCAATAGTCAGAAACCAAATTCTACGCCTTCTGGCCACAGGCTCCCTTAAATATTTCAGTTTACTGTTTTCTCTTCTGGGACAATGTACGCATTGTACTAAAATTACTGGGTAGAGTTTGGGCAGGGGAAAGGCTTTACAACTTTGAAACATTCAAAAAATGTAAAAGATATCCTGCCTCATAGAGCCAATGGCTTGAATTAAGTAAAAGCTAAATTGATAGTTTCTATTCTGTTTGTGATTGTCGTCTTTGTATTGGAACAATTGTGAGAAAAGAACATAGATCACCATAATGGGTTTCTAGGGAGGATTGTCTGCTTGTTGAATGTTTCTGACTTTGGCTTTGAGAATACTAGTGTATATTTATAATTTTTATTATTATTTTCTAAAAGTTGCTTTTTCTGTAATGATGTCAATTTGCTAAATTCTTAAGTATGATTTTATTATATATGGGGTCAAGTCTTTTTCCAAAGGGACACATTTCTAAAGTATGTTGAGACTGGGTAAAAAAAAATGAAGGGATTAAGATGTACAAATTGGTAGTTGCAAAATAGTCACAGGGATGTAAAGTACCATATAGGGTATATTATCAATAATATTGTAATAACTATGTATGGGGCAGGGGGTCTTGGAATATCAGGGGAAAACATTCCATAAAGTATATGATTGTTTAACCACTATGTTCTACACATGAAACCAGTACAAAATAATACAGAATATAAACTGTAATTGAAAAATAAAAAATCAAGGAATTAAGATTCACTGAAATTTGTTACCTGCCCTCAGTGAAGCACAATTATTATAATAGTAAAAAGGTATACAAGTTTCTCAAAAAATTAAGAATAGAGTGACCATGTGACCCAGAAACCCCTCTTTTGGGTATCTACTCAAAAAATTTAAAAATATTTATTTGCAAAGACATATGCACCCTTATGTTCATTGCAGCAATTCACGGTGACCAAGACATGGAAATAACCGAAGCGCCCTTCAATAGAGGATTGGATAAAGAAGATGTGGTACAGATACACAGTGGAATACTACTCAGCCATAAGAAATGATGAAGTACTGCCATTTGCATCAACATGGATGGACCTTGAGAATATCATGCTAAACAAAATAAGTCAGACAGAAAAATTTAAAAACCATATGATTTCACTCATATGTGGGATATAAAACTGAAAGCAGTAAACAAACAAGAAAAACAAACAAAAACTCACAGACACAGACAACAATATGGTGGTGACCCGGGGAAAAGGGATTTGGGGCAGTAAAGGATAAAGGGGTCAAATATATATGGTGACAAAAGACAATTTTACTTTGAGTGCTGGGCACACAATACAATATGAAGATCGTGTATCATAAAATGTAC
This sequence comes from Saccopteryx bilineata, assembly GCF_036850765.1. Classification (NCBI taxonomy): domain Eukaryota; kingdom Metazoa; phylum Chordata; class Mammalia; order Chiroptera; family Emballonuridae; genus Saccopteryx; species Saccopteryx bilineata. Next base: position 83,306,556 of record NC_089497.1, on the reverse strand, counting down.
ACTTGAAACCTATATAATCTTATTAACCAAATTCATCCCAATAAATATCTTAAAAAGAAAAAAGATACTAGTATTAAATAACAAAATATGATTTTATAAAGTTACATGTTTGCAGAGATATTTTTCTCTGTATCATGTATTTCTTTTAATACCTGGCACAGAGCCGTGTTCATATTAGGGACACAGTTTAGATTGTAGTTGCTCCAACCGCACTTTCTTCCCAGAGGGAACGGGAGCTCTGTCTTAACCACCGCCCCACCCCCGGTCTCGTTCCGCATTTTAGTTCTGCCCTACAGCTTAGTCTTTATGAATCTGTATGAAAAACAGTGGAAGAACATGAAAAGAGCATGGAATTAACATTATACCATGCAATATTTGTGAGGAAAGAGACATTTTTTAAAAAATCATGCTGAATTTATAATCAACTCAAAGTATTTACAAGGAGTCAAGTACCTAAGGATCCTGGTTCTGGCGGACTCACCTCATGTGTTAATATGAACTGTAACCTATTCTTCCTGCTTTCCTTCAGGCATCCCTGTTCTCTTCAGGCCAGTATCCTGGGTGCTCAGCAATGTGATTCAGTGTTGCTTCTAAACGTTTTTGTTTCATTGTCATTATTCTGGCCAACTTACTTTCATTAATCTACTGAATGTTGTAGCTGCACGGGAACTGCATGATCATATTAGCCAAGCCTTTTCTATTGACAGTGGATGTTTTAATCTGTCAGTTTTGAGTCTTTAATAAATGCTAAGCACCATGTTAAGCTCTTTGCATAGCAGAATGTGAACCCCATCCACCCACACTTCTGCACCGACCTCATCCTGTAAGCCTACCCATGGAAACTGCTGCAGCAATCCTCTTTCTCTCTCTTTTGTTTCTATTCTTTCTTTCAATTTCCCCTGCTCCCATTTTTTTCTTGGAGCTTTCTTACCAGTACACAAAATGCTGTTCTTAGCATCTTAAAACAAAACATCCCTTCCAGTGGCCATCTTAATTTTTTCCTTCTCTACAAACAAACAAACAAACAAACAAAACAGAAACTTTCTTGAGAAAGCTATGCACACTCTTTATCTCTAATTTCTCTCTCCTTCCTCTTTCCTGTACTCAATCCAGCAAGGTTCTCCTTTCCACCACCTTACTGAAATTGCTCTTGTCAATGTTACTAAGGGTCTCCATGCTGCTCAGTGCAATGGTTCAATTCTCAGCCTTTATTTTGCCTGCACTCTCAGGTGCAAGGGATGCACCTTGGCCCCGCCTCCAGGACGCACTTCCCACTGCCTTCCACAGCTCTGCCCTTCCTGGTTTCCCTCCTGTCTGACTGGCGGCTCTTCTCAGTTTCCTGTGCTGATATCTCATGTCCCTGGATTCCTAACTTTGGAGTGGCCAGGGCACAGTGCTTGGACCCTTTCGCTTTCTTTCTGTACTCAATCTTTCAGTGATGTCATGAGTTTCATGGTTTTAAGTATTATCAGTGGGTTGACAACTCTTTCATTTATACCCTGAGTGTAAACTTCTTCTGGGATCTCTAAACTCTTACAGAAGCTGCTTTCTTGACATCTCTAGTTAGATATGTGAAAATCAAAAACAGATATCAGCCTTGAAAATTCCTTGAACAGATAAAACCAGTTTAGTCATACAAGAGAAGCTTAATTTAGTTTATTTTGCAAGACCAGCTTGACGGTGGGCCGTTTCTTGCTTATTATGCCTTTGGAAATCATAAGCAAAACTTCAATTCTTTATCAAGGTTGATATAAGGTTACCATTGACCAATTCCCTATCATTTAAAAAATTCTAATCTTATAACCAATCACTGTAAAGAATAAGTGGTCTCTGTTTTTGCTCTAGATCAGTTGCTTTATAACATTACACCCTCAAGCCTCATTCCTTGATTTGGTTTGAGTGTTCCCAGTTAACAGACTATCTTTTTGGTGTGTGTACAATAAACTTTTACTAATTGCTATTACTTCAGTAATTTATTCATTTAATTTGGCTATTTCTGAACCGTTGACAGATACTTACTTAAGTAGGCACTTCAAACTTAATGTTTCCACACCAGAGATGCTGAGTCTCCTTACTTCCCCTCCCCACTTCCTAGTCATTTTCTCCATCTATCCAACTTCTCAGTCAAAAAATCTTGGAGTCATCACTGAGTCCTCTCTTTCTCTCACATTTCCTATCCAACCCAAATACAATTCTGGTCAGGCTATCGTTAACCTATATCTGCATCCTGCCACTTCTCACCACCTCCAGTGTTACCATCTGGTCCATCATGTCTCACCTTGATTACTGCAGCAACTTTCAAACTGGATTCCTTGCTTCCTCATCTGTCCATGCTCATCACAGCAGACAGAACGAGCACATTAAAATTAATGTACTGGAGTCGGTCACTGCTTTGCGTAAGACTGCAAAGCCTACTTATCTCACCCACAGTAGAAACCAGTCTTTAAAATGACATTTGAGACTTATTCCATTTGGCCACATGTTGCTTCTCTGATCTTTTTTCCCACTTATTCTGTTCCAGGCAAACTGTGCATCTTACTGTCCACAAAAAGGACAGGTACACTCTTGCCTCTGGGATTTTGCACTTGTTCGTTCTTGTTCTGGAATGTTCTTTTTCTAGACCCCTCGCCTGTCTTGGTCACCTACTTCAGGTCTTTTGAGGTGATATATTCTCAGGGAGGACTACACTGTCACCCTGCAATATTATCCATATGCTTGCTTTTTACTTTTCCCACAGTACTTTTCAGTAATCCACGTAGTGTTTATTTTATCATTGTCAGTTTTGGTAGTGTTTGTTGCAGTCTTCCTCTATGACAGGGCTCGACAAACTATGGCCTGTGGGTCAAGTTTGGTCTGCCATCTGTATTTGTAAATAAAGCTTTAATGGAACACAGCAATGCTCACTCACGTGTGCATTGTTTATGTACTATCTAAGACTGGTGATTGTGTAACAACGGCAGGGTTGAATAGTTATGAGACCCTATGGACACCGAACAGGAGTGTTTGTGCCCAGGAGAGTGGTGGCCACACAATAAATATTTGTTCACCTAATGACCAAACATTATCTTATTTATTTAAACTAAAAAAAGAATTAATTTCTTGTTACAAAGAACTTGAGGACTACGGAGTTACATAAGCAGCCTGGCGCTAGGGCCACCTTCTTGTCCAGATTTGACAGATGCTTTTGTAGTGGAGCTGGTGTGGGAGTGGAGTGAAGGGGTAGGCTTTGTCCATTGAATTTGTCCAATAGAGAATCCAATGTAACACTAAGTCACATGAAAGCTTAATAAATGCTAATGGATGGAGATATATTTATTACATAAATTATAGAGGAAAGGCACCAAGGAGCACACTGGCTTAATCTGCTGGGTCTCTGTTTTGACATGATGTCTTCAATCATGTGTCAATAATTATTATTCCTCTGCAAGCAAACCTATTCTTCTGATGCTATACTTGAATTCATTTTATAAAATTGTTACTGAAATCACATTTAATTTACTTAATATATTTGTTAAGACTAAGAAGTTCAGAATCTGGCTTTTAAGTGTATGTGCCTCAAAGAAACAGATTTCTATGTCATGAACTGCGCATATTGTGACTCAAATCCCATTCCTATAGAATGGCAATTGCACAATAAAATAATTTGACATTATTAATAAGATAGGTACTAGTTTTGTTTTCCAAATACAATAAAAAGATCATGATGTATAAAGATATTCATGGAAGGTGATTTCACACACAGAATATTTTAAAACAGACTGCAATTCTAGGGGTATGAGAATATGCTATTGATATTTCTCCAGGCCTATGTTCAGATTCAACATCTCTAACAGTCTACTCCATGTGGCCACATGGTGGTGTAAAACAATAAGATATGGGTAAACAAGAGAAAATTACAGTACACACTCAGCTGTGTGGTCTCATCAGGCTGACTGACTAGAATTTTGTGAAGTCATTCTGTTCATCACCTTGCCTTTTGGAAGGATCACACTTAAACCTTTCAAATGAGACTGATGAGACTCTATTCTATTTTAAAACTCTCCATGGAAGGACATCGCTCTGCTTTCTTCACTGATTCCAGAGAGTCATGGCCATAAATAGCATCTTCTGTGGTTTTAGTCTGCAGGCTTCAGTTCTCTCCTGAGTAAAAACACAATTCATGAAGACCTCACCCTCTGACTAGGGGTTTTACATATCCTCACCATTCCTTAGGTTCATTAATTAACCTTATTTGCTTTAGTTTTTCTCTATGGGTCTCTTTTTCTAGACGTTAGTCAGTTTTGTGATTTTTTTTCCAATTTGTTTAAGTTCCTTCTGCTCTTTCTTCTGCAGTGGGAAATTGACCTCTCTTAGGAGTCTAAGAATAATCTTCTGTCTTTGCACACAGCTGTTTCATTTATGTAACTGGTGTAGACACTTCTTAAGAATGTCTATTGGATATTTGTAAGTATGGAATTCTTCCTCATTATCAACATATTTAAAAGGTTATTTCCTTTCTCCTGTATTTAAAGATGCTCAAGAACACATATAAATCATGCCCATTAAATTTATTTTAGATAAATTAATATTAAAGTGAAATGTGAGTTATTTTTGAATACAAATACGTGCTGATAATTTTTCAGATGTTTTTTAAGTTGAATTTATTGGAATGATACTGGTTAACAAAAGAATACAAGTTTCAGGAGCACAATTCTACAACACGTCTGTACACTGTACTACATGTTCACCATCCCAAGCCATGTCTCCATCCATCACCATTGATCTCTCCTATACCGTCCTTCACTCCCCCACTATATTATATTTTGACCAGGAGAGCCAAATGCAAACTCACTTAAGCAAACACACGAGCGTGCGCGCGCGCGCACACACACACACACACACACACACACGGCATCTTTTTGAAGGCTCCCATATTTTCCACACAGCAATCAGTCACAATGTTCTTTTAAAAAATTAAATGTAAATTCCCACAGATAAAATTCAAGCTCCCACTGTGGTCCATTATTCTTGTAGAAAGCTGCCCTTGTTTTCCTCATCAACACATTTTCCATCACTCTCCAGTTTAGTGGGGCTTATTCAGTTGCTGAAGCAAATAAGAATTTTTCTACCTTGGGGCAATTGTGTATGTGGTTCTTTCTGCCTGAAACTTATTCCTTCAATATTTCATCTGGCTTCTCCTTCTCAATGTTTGCACCTTTGGGCTTTAGCTTAAACTTTGATGATCTCTTTAATATGGCCTTCTCTGACCTCTCTACCTAAATAAGTTCTGCCCTACCATTGGGACCAGAACTATACCCTTTTCCTGCATAAGCCTCACATTTTGTAATTACTGGTTGGTTTACTTCTTTATTACCTTTTTCCTAGATCTGTGTCATCCAATATAGTTATCACTAGCCATCTGTGGCTAATATATATATATATATATATATATTTGTATTTTTCTAAAGTTGGAAACGGGGAGGCAGTCAGACAGACTCCTGCATGTACCTGACCAGGATCCACCCAACATGCCCACCAGGGTGCAATGCTCCGCCCATCTGGGCCATTGTTCCGTTGCATCCAGAGCCATTCTAGTGCCTGAGGCAGAGGCCATAGAGCCATCCTCAGTGCCCGGGCCAACTTTGCTCCAATGGAGCCTCGGCTGTGGGAGGGGAAGAGAGAGACAGAGAAGAAGGAGAGAGGGAGGTGTAGAGAAGCAGATGGACGCTTCTCCTGTGTGCCCTGGCCGGGAATCGAACCCGGGACTCCTGCACTCCAGGCCAACGCTCTACCATTGATCCAACCAGCCAGGGCCTGTGGCTATTATATTTAAATGAATTAAAATAAAAAATTCAGCTTCTCAGGGACTCAAGGCGCATTTCAAGTGCTCAGTGGCTACATGTGGCTAGTGTCTACTGTACTGAATCATCTAGAACATCTCCAGCAACACTGGCCTCCTACTGGCAGTGCTGTTCTCAACCATCAGCCACAGAAGCCTACCATTACAATGCCTCCCGGATAACCTGATAAGTGTGTCATTAGGTGCCTATGATGTTTCAATTTTTTTGGTGTCAACTAGGCTGTGCCACAATTTGCCAAGATATTTGATTAAATATAAATCTAGGTGTATATGTGAGTGTGTTTTGGATGATATTAGCATTTGCATTTATAGACTGAGTAAAGAAGATTGCCCTCCCCAGTGTGATTGTGACTTATCTAACCTGTTGAAGGGATGAAGAGAACAAAAAGCTGAGCAAGGGAGAATATGCTTTCTGATTGTCTTTGAACTGGGACATCAGTTTTCTCCTGCCTTTGGACTCAGACTTGAACCAGAACCTATACCATTGGCTCTCCAGGTTTTCAGGCTTTTGGACTTAGACTGGAATTATATCTCTGGCTCTCCTGAGTCGCCACTTTGCCAACTACAGATTTTAGGACTTCCCAGCTCCCATAAACGCATAAGCCAATTCTATATTTATATATCTCTGCTATTAATCTGCTTCTCTGGGGAACTCAGATGAATACAGTGCTCAATGATTTATATCTGCTTTATTGTGCCTTGTTTTGGTCATCCTCTCCTCCCACTCCAACTCTTAGTCACTTAATGTTCATCAGGACATGGGTGTAGGCCTTTGTAGTTGATGAACATTGAGGAAGGTATAGTTTGGTCTTTGAACTTTTGTAACAAGTCTTTCTCTTTGCCTAATTACTAATTCTATTTTTTTTTTGTATTTTTCCGAAGCTGGAAACGGGGAGACAGTCAGACAGACGCCCACATGAGCCCGACCTGGATCCACCCGGCATGCCCACCAGGAGGTGATGCTCTGCCCATCTGGGGCATTGCTCTGCTGCAACCAGAGCCATTCTAGCGCCTGAGGCAGAGGCCATGGAGCCGTCCTCAGTGCCCGGGCCAACTTTGCTCCAATGGAGCCTTGGCTGTGAGAGGGGAAGAGAGAGACAGAGAGGAAAGAGAGGGGGAAGGGTGGAGAAGCAGATGGGCACTTCTCCTGTGTGCCCTGGCCAGGAATTGAACCTGGGACTCCTGCACTCCAGGCTGACGCTCTACCACTGAGCCAACCGATCAGGGCAAATTACTAATTCTAATAGCTGAAACTTGTCCCTAGCACAAGTCTCTACCTTTTTAAAGTCAAACCCAGTTATATATTCTTGCTTTGATTGCATTGTCAGATTTTGACTATTACCAAAGGTCTAGCTATGCTTGTTCCTGCAAGATTGGCCAGGAATCAATGAGAATTTTTCTTGAAGTTCACTGCCTGCTTTCACCATTAGTATGAAATTTCAAATATTGCCTATCCTTATATTCTCAAATGATATCAACAAACAACCACAATAATAGTATTTTTATTTATAACAGTAATTAATATTTACTGAATGATTACCATGTATATAGTAAGCGCTTTTACATCTCATTTAATTTTTTTAAAAAGTGATAAGAGGGTAGATAGACAGACTCTGATATGCAACCTGACCTGGATCCACCTGGCAACCCCTGTCTGGGGCCCATACTTGAATCAACCAAACTGTCTTTAGTGCCTATGGCTGACACTCAGACCAGTTGAGCCATCCTCAGCACCTGGGACAGATGCTCAAACCAATCTCAATCAGTCAAGCCTCTGGCTGCAAGGGGGGAAGAGAGAGAGAAGAGGGAGGGAGAAGGGAAGAGAAGCAGATGGTCACTTCTCATGTGTGCCCTGACCGGGAATTGAACCCAGGATGTCTGCATGCCAGATTGATGCTCTATCCACTTAACCAACTGTCCAGGGCCTCATTTAATTCTTAAAACCAAGATATGAAATAAGGAAACTAAGCTGGGTAATTATGAAAAATGTCAGTGTCAGAATCAAGATTCAAGCAAATATGTTTGTCATCAAATTTTGGCTTCTTGACCATGATTCTGTACTACTTACATATTGTCATTGTCTTTCAGTGCATATTTTACAAGGTGCTGTTATCTTTCTTTGGACATCCTTGATCTAATTTATTGCCAAACTGTTGATCACAGGTGCACTATCTTAAAACTATACTCCTGTGGTTGATTAAATAGATAGGGAGTTAATTATTATTGCCTATTAATGCCTGGTCCTTTCCTCCTATCCCCATCCCATGCTTGTCGCACTGGAAGACATGTCTGCTCTTGTCTTCTCTTAGTTTGGCTTATTAATCTGACACAGCCAACGTTTCTTTTCCTGGCCATATCAAAAGATGTGTTATCACTCCTATAGAAAATATATGTCTGGTTGAAGAGGTCGAGATGAGTAAGATTCATCTCAGATATGAAGCTTTGATTTTAGTTTTGATTATTGTTTTTTTCTATGTGTAGCCCAACAGTGAGGCTATCAAAATTACCAACAAGTCTTTATGTTTATTACGATAAGCAAGATTTTAATTCATGGCATGGTGAGAAATATGAGCATATAATGCTAACATCCATGAGCTGCCAATTTTTGACTATTGATATGACAGCTATATTTGATAAAAATAATCAAAATAGAAGGCAGTTTTACAACCATAAAGAACTATGCAAGTGTTAAGTATGCAATGTTAACTAAGAAGTACAAAATATATGTGCTATAGAATGTTAAAAGGGAAAATGATTAATTTTTGCTCAAATGGGCTGATTTCAGTGTTGAGACCTGAAAAATGTTCAGCATTATTTTTAAGTAATGATAAAGAAAAAGGATTTATTTATGTATTTATTTATTTTACCGAAGACAGAGAACATGTAACGGCAATGAAGGTAGAAAGGTGGAATGCAGGATCTGAGAAGAGGTAGAAGGTTTGCATAAAAGAGGAGAGGGAGAGAAGGCTAGAAAATTATGTTGGTGACAGATTACATGTAGTGAGGTCCTTGGATTTCAGGCACATGAGTTTGGACTTTATTCAGTAGAGGTTGGGGAACAATTAATGATTTTTTGGCAGGAAGAGTAACATGGGAAATTTCAGTGTTAAAATCTCAGCTGATCTGGATTCCATGTTGAAAAGAACCTCTCAGGGACCTTTCAGGAAAGTGACAGCCTCTGAGAGTACTTAGAATATTCTAGAGATGTCTTTATTTTGCTTTTTAGGCAAAGGCTTATAAGCGCTGCCCCTTGATATCTGGACCCCACTTGTTCTCCAGAGTAAAGAAGAGGGTATGGGGAATTGCGGTCCTGATGAAGCTATAGGCATTAAAAGGGGTGGAGTACATGGCTTTTTAAATTCAGAGATATATACTTTATGAATTCATTTATTTTACAAAGATGGAGATTCTCAGGCGAATAAGCTATTTCTTATAATTAATATCTAATGGGGAGGTGAACATTCACAAAGATAACTATATCACAATAAGTAAAAATAACATATAGACACTAACATAGATGAGTGTAAGGCCAGTAGCTGCGGCCACCAGCATAGCCGCTTGGCCCATGCAGGTTCAGGCTTGATTTGAATCAATGGTAAAGAAACAGTGGAGCCAAAAACTGGTGGGCGCTTTTCCTTTATCTTAGATTCATACCAGCCAACGAGTAAAAAGCAAATACATGGGGCACCAAAACCCACTCTTTGTTCCACTAGTTCCACAGCCAGAAGAATCTTTCTGGTTTTCCTAGAATCAAAGGCCCTACCAGCCTTATTCACCTCTGTTCCACATCTCCTTCTGCATAAACTGGCTTCTCCTTCAGCATTCTGTCATTTTGGCTGTCTCTTCCACATGACCTCCCTGCCCTGCTATAATATGGGCTCCAACTCCCTACCACAATGCAGTCTCCTCCCAAATGGCCTCCTAGCTTCTCCCTTTAAAATTTTTCCCTGGGATAACCCCTTCCTCCAGCACACATTAACATAACTGAGCCCCATCCCGAGCGTGAAAGGTAATTTGCTATATCACATGAGAGCATCACCACGTGAGAGCAGTGGCCATCTTTAACAATAAGAGTGAGAAAAAAACCAGAAAATACTGATTTTATAAACCATTCGCCCAACAATGAGTTGATTGGTGTGTTCAGGAAAGAGACCTAGAGGAGATGAGAACCCAGGTCAGCCCAAAATGATGAGAATAATTTAATCAAGCAAATGGGAAAACAGACGAAGAAGGGCATTCTAGGCATAAAATGCAGCTTGAACACAGAATACATGGAAGACCTTAGAAGCTAGATTCTAACAGTACAATGTTGAATTTACAGAAAATTACTTTGTGCAGAGGTTAGAAGGGAGGAGAATAGGAAACCCTAACAGACCATCTTACCGAGTTTAGAGTAGGGAAGGGAGGCAGGGAGAAGTCATGGAGGCTCTGGATTTTAAGTACAGAGTGACAGGAGTAGTTTTGTGGTTTAGAGAGAGAACATTGGCAACTCTTTAACAGATGCATTTTGAAAGTAAGAAGAACAGAAGTGGGAAGTCATTGTAGGAGTTTTGGAAGACAAAAGGTGAGACTATACTAGGCAGTGAATGTAAGCAAGTAGGAAATCAAGCTATTGTTACTATTCCTATATATCCTACTATTCCAGATAAATGAACTAATATTTTATTCTCAAGGAAGTTGTAAATAATGAGAAAACAATAATGTATTTGGCCTGCAGCCAACAGTACAACCATTAGGTGGAGCCTAACATGTATTACAGACCAGCATCACATCAAATAATGTGAAGCCTGCCTCCGAAGAGTGCTGATGGAGCTTGATGAACCCGAGAAGTTTTCTCAGTGCTCATTCTCGAGGGCTTCCTTTTGCAGCATTCTTCTAAGGTATGTTCCTGCCAGTAACCAGTCTCCTGCTCCACCAAATTTTCAGGTCACTCTCATTTGACAGAAAATTGAGCCCCATCCTTGGAACATTTCTTCACCAGGAGAGGGCGCTTTCACCTTTGGTATGTGTAAAAATCTAAACTTGAACAGTATCCTCAAGTATCCAATTTCTTGTGGGGTCAAAGGAAGGAAAAAGATTAGGAAAAAACAAAGAAGATCATCTGGAAGAGGGATAAAAGCTAGAGGAGAGTCTGGTTGTGTAAAAACAGGCAACCCTGAATCTAATTTTACTTTCAGTAGTTCATACCAGAAGTTTCTCCAGCCAATATGAAATGTAAAGCAGTTGGAAAGAAGAGACAGAGCAGAAAATAAACTCATTCACAGTAGAGGAACAGCTTACAGCACGTGTAGCCAGAACTGTCTTGTTACACCCTAGAAATAAGGAAAAATTACAGTCTTATTACTTGTCATTTCATCTCTTGATCTATAATTGGGTAGGGAAAGTCTCAGAATATAAAGAGATTATACAGGTTGATAAAACATCTTGATTATTTAGCAAATTGTGTAATTGGACTACAGTCATAAACTTTGTAGTCTATTTCTCAAAAATCTGAGACCTATAGGTAAAGAGGAAGAGTGTGGAGAAAAGAATGATAGCCAGACTTCAATATGGTAGGCTGGTTTTTTTTGAAGACATAATCAATTTTCCAATAGAACCAAAGTATATATACACTGTGGTGAGGTTTTCAGGGCAAACTGGAGACACCCATTTATGACACAGTTTACTGAAATGATATACATTTAACATTTATGTAGGGTTTTCTAATAAAATATATTGGTCAAATAAGTTTGCAAATATGATGTATATGTTTGCTTTCTTATAGTTTGCATTGGATGTGATGGACAAGGCTGTGGGCAGGCATGGTCCTTATAGCCTAAGGCTTAGTTTTAAGACTAAGCCTTTCCCATCCTTTTTGATGTGGGGTGGTGCACTCTCATGAGAAATCCCATTATGCCTCAGATAAGTGACTTTGTATCAGAGACTTCCTTGTTTGTATATTGGATTAAAGGTTTTGATTTCTATACAAATCGACTTACGATTTGCAACTTACACCATTCGACTTTACGACCACAATCGCTAACCATGACTGCTCCACGTCTGGCAGTGCAAGCATTGCCCAGCTGGGAGTACGGCAGTGCAGACCAGCTTCCGGCAGCACTACTATCTCTGCGTGCACCGTTTCAACTGTTATCCCAGACTCAGTACAGCAATTTGTGTTTTGTGTCTTGGATATTTTTCATCAAACCCCTCCCAAGATGTCTACCAAGAGGAAATTGTCTTTGCAAATATTAAACCAGTTGTACTGGTAATGCAGTGTTTTACTTAAACCTGACAAATGTAAAAATAAGAAACAAAATGGTGTAGAGATGATACAAATGGCATAAAATGAACAAAGAAAATTATAATATATAACAATAATAAAAGAAAATTATGATAAAATATGACTTAAAGATTTTTATAACATCATTTCACAGTACTGTACATATAGCCTACTCAACTTACGACCAAATTGTGTTATTACCAGTCTGTCGGAACCAATCGTGGTCGTAAGTTGAGTACTAGCTGTACAATAAAATGGGGCAGACCAGGAGCTTGCTTTCTCTCAGTTCCTGAGATTAGCATTAGAGGAGAGAGCAGAGGAAGGCCATGTGGAGGAGGTCAGGAGAAGCAGCCAAGATGGTGGAGTGCTGAGGGAGAAGCCAGTTTGTGTAGAGAGAAGGAGATGGGGAACAGAGGTGAATGGGACTGGTGAGGTTAGAAACCTTTGATTCTAGGAAACTCGGATAAGTCAGTGGCTTTGGGAGCCTTGAATGGAAAGGGAAGTGTTTTCCCACTGTGTGTATTTCTTGCCCACTAGGTGCAAGCTAGGATTAAAGCTAATGGCCCACCAGTTCTTGGCTCCATTGTTTCATTACTGTCTGTACAAATCTAATGCGAACCTGCATGTGAATGGCCATGATAGTGCTGCTGGCCTTACAAAATAAAACCAAACAAAAGAGTAAAGTGGCTTAATAACATCCAAATTTTCAACGTAATAGAAGCAGGTTTCATTTTCAGTGTTTCCCAATAGTGGTGACTTTTAGGTAAGTAGTTACATGTTGTGTCATGTGGGACTGTCCTGTGCATTGTGGGAGGCTCAGCATCTCTGGGTGTGCACTCTATCTGCCAATAGTGCTTGCCAGTTACTTTGACAACCCAGACACCCTCACTCACTTCCCGTGAATGAAGAGGGGTTGAGATCCACTCAGAAATGTTTATGGAGGTTCTGAAAGGGAACCATAGGCACTTTAAAGGGATGAAACAGATTTTAAATATTTTTTAGGTTGCGTTTTACATCATAACATTTTTTAGTTGAGACTATATTGTCAAGAGCATTTTTCTTATCAGTCTTGAGCAGGATAAATTTTTGGTTCCCAAATGGGACAAAAAGAACAAGCCAGAAGAAGACTGTCCAATGCCAAAAAGAGTATGTGTATCTTAGAAAAGATTCTCTGAGGGTTACTAACCTGAGCACCAAATAGGGAAAGAGCAAAGGAAAGAGGGAAGCATTGTTTGCTTGGTCCTATGTGAAGGCTGAACCCAGGCCATGGCCATAGAGTCAGTCATGCCTCTTACTCTTTGATGATATACTTGATCTCAGACAAGTCCTAACATTCTGTGGTTTATTTCTAGAATGGAGATGATTTTAATAATGCCTATAATTTAGAGGGTTATGTGTATACAAGTAATATATGCAAAATAATTTGAAACCTGAATATTAAGGTAGAGATGTGAGGGGGAAAAAGTTGAGTCAGATATTCTCAACTCAGGAAAGCTTGGTACTTTTACTGGAAAAATAGAAATGATGTGAAAGAAGGTCAGATCAGTTGTATGGGGAGTGTCTTCTTATTAACATAATCAAAATCGTGACATGGGATATTTGAGATCTAAGGTGAATGGATATTTAAAATAATTTTATATTTAGCATTTTCAATATAATCCAAATAGCAGAACCACAAAAACAAAACACCATCACCTCCACCATCCCTAAAAACAAAATTTTTCATGTGAAAATTTCATGAAGATACAATAAAGAGTCTGTTCTCCAAGTTAACAGCTCACTGATGGGAGGACTGACTGACTTTTCCAAGAGAACAGAGGGCTTTAAAAGCATCAAATAAGCATTTGGTGGCTTTTATGAGAGAAATATATTCAAGGTGGATATCAGACAAAATTATGATGTGTTCAGTTTTGCTTTTCCAGACTTCTTTATATAGTTCATGTTGCCAGACTGTACACCTGAAACTAATACAAAATAATGTTGAAAGTAAACTGTAATTGAAAAATAAAATAAATAGTTTATGCCCTTGTTCTGGTATCTCTTTTCTTTCTTTCCAATGTTCTCTGCTGTATTCTGGCCACCAAAGATCCCCACAGTGCAACCCACCTTCATCTGGCCTCAGGTCAGCATTATAGGGTTTAACTTCTCCCTTTCTCATTACTTTCATTCATTTAAGCATATGCATTCTGTTTCCAAAATTTTCAATGTAATAGTACATTTAGAAATAAATAGGCAATTCAAAATGCATCAAAAAGTCCCCTGCCCCAAAATGTTCCCCTCAATGACTTGAAGTGCCATAAATGACACATTAGTCACTTCTTTAGGTTGAGGTATTAAATGGTATTTCACATTTGTATTTAATCTAAAGGGATTATTGTTCATTAATAATTTGGAAGAAATTATTTTTATCAGATTAACAGAGAAGCCATACCGCTGTGGGGATGGAGAACTCAGACATTGGAGCTAGACTGCTTTTATTTGAATCTAACTCTGCCATTTGCTCTCTGTATGAATGTGGACAAGTTACTTAACCTTTATGTGCCTCAGTTTCTTAATATTACCATGCAGATAATAATAGCTGCCAACCTGATAGGACTGTCAGAAGGATGAAGTGTTCTATTACATGGAATGCACATTGAGCTGTTCTTGACACTTGAGAAGCACTAAGTAAGTATTAGCTTGCAAATTATTATTCTGCCCAGGCACTAATACTGATATTAGGAAAATGAAATGCACATTGCTTCATTGAGAGGCTTATATCCAAACAGGCTTATTTAGACTGAGTGTATTGATTTTCTCATTATTATTAATTCTTTTCTTGCATTTAAAAAAGTTATATAGAAGCTTGTAACTAATATATGCACTGTAGTTTTGTGAGCCTTCAATGAGAATGACGCATTCTCAGTAAAGCTTTATTTAGCTCTTATTTTACTCAAATGTTCTTGTCTTCTACCTTATGATAAAATGTTGCTTATGAGTCTTCTCTGAGAAACCTTTAACTTTCCCTTGTAGAATAGCTATTGGTAATATTCTTTAAAGGCATCTCTGGTATAGTATTATTTTGTGGCAGGTAAGGATCACATCTAGTTCATCATTATGAATTCATCAGAGACTTGCAAAATGTAGGGACTTGTTACATTATTACCAAATGAATGAACAATTGAAAGATCCACAGGGACAGCTGTTTTTGAGGGTTTGCTCATTGCTCTGTCCCCAAGCATCTAGTGACTGGCACATAGTAACTGGTAAATAAATATTTGCTGATGATTTGTTAAATGAAGGGAGGCACAGATGTGCTGTTGAAATTAAAATGAGATTCTATATATGAAACCAAATTTTCCACTGAATTACATTAAGTATTTTGAGATTTATTCCTCCAGAAAGAAAAATGTGCATGAGGAAAGCAAACTGTGGAGTAGAGATGGGGATTTTTATGCTCCTTTGGGAATATTTTTCTGTAGTTAAGGCAGGGTACAAGTAGTTGTTATCCATTAGCTATATTCTTCTGTCTTTAGTCACAGATATCACCTCATTCATTCACTTATACATTTAACCAAAAGCTATTGACTAATTAGGTCCTGGAAGACACTGTGGTATGAGGCTGGAAGGATATGCAAAGATGTTGACCACAAAGTTTATGTGTGGGTAGTTGAATTAAAGTGCAAAAACCCTTGCCCATTGTGAATGAAGTGATGGGGTTAGCCAGTCCGTGTCCAAGAGAAACTGCCTTTCCCAGGCCTCCTGAAGAAGGAGCCAGTGTAGGTGATCCTGATCCTCCTGTTTGGACCAGGGTAGGTAGTCTAGTATAGAGACTAGTGAAGAGACTGATAACATCACCCAGCACAAACACCGGGGCCAAAACATGCATAACTAGTAATCACAGATATCCAAGAACTAGAATATTCAAAAGAGAAACAGTAAGGAGCAGGAGGACGAAGGAAAAGAAAAATAAAGCAGTCTCCACCTCCTCTAGGTCCCCTGTCCTTCATCTTTTTTTTCCACCTTAGGTTGCCTTATTTTAAAATTGGCTTCATTGGGTGACATTGGTTAATAAAAGTACATAGGTTTCAGGTGTACCATTCCATAACACATCATCTGTATTCTACACCATGTGTTCACCACCTCAAGTCAAATCTCCGTCATTACCATTTATCTCCCTACACTCTACTGCCGCCTCCCATAATCACCACACCCCTAATCATCACACCTTTGTCTGTGTCTGTGAGCTTTTTTTCCACTTTGCTTAGGCTGCCTTGATGGATAAATACCTTGAGAGTATTTTTAAAAAGGTTGTTCTGATCACGAGAAAACCTCAGGGGAGAGTGGTCAGCATGGAGATGTCCTAATTCTTTTTTTTTTAATTCATTTTTAGAGAGGAGAGAGACAGAGAGGGAGAGAGAGACAGCGAGAGAGAAGGGGGAAGGAGCTGGAAGCATCAACTCCCATATGTGCCTTGACCAGGCAAGCCCAGGGTTTTGAACCAGCAACCTCAGCATTTCCAGGTTGACACTTTATCCACTGCGCCACCACAGGTCAGGCGAGATGTCCTAATTCTTGACCTCATGCTTAGCGTGAACATACACCTAAGTTTTACCAAGACAGTTCTCGTCTGTGCCTGTTGTCCTGAGGACCCTTTCACTATCAAAACTGGCATGGTTTAGGTGACCTAAAATGTGGTTTCCTATTTCTCTCTGAGGGGAGACGTGTTAAAGCACAAATGTGTGCTGCAAAGCCATCCTCCACAGTTAAATATACCTCTGTAATACTCTCTCTAAAGAGAATTGGTTATCTCAGCCATAGAAGGATTGCAAGAAATCTGATTTTCTGCTTCTTCTATTCTTCCTTTCTGGCAAAAGCTGATTATATAGCAGGATGCAATAAATTACAATTAAATAATAGTTAGCATTTTCTCTGACGAAAAGTTCTGTGAAAAAAAATATATATGTGCACTCTTTCTTCTATAAAGATATTTATTTTTCTAGAAACATATGTTTATCCTCAACACACACTTACTGAATAACTTTCTTACAGAATTTATCAGGAGATGGAATCAATAGGAATACTGATTTTTATGCTTTCCAAATGCTCATTTTGTAGCTTTCACTTTATAGATTAGAATCAAAAGTTTGGTTTATAAACATTAAGATGTATTTTCTGGAATGGAGAACATACTCAAACAAATAATAGATGAGAACTTCCCAAGCCTGTGGAAAGAAATAAACCCTCAAATTCATGAAGCAAACAGAACTCCGAGTTTTCTTAACCCCAACAAACCTACTTCAAGGCATATCATAATGAAATTGGCACAAACCAATGGCAAAGAAAAAATTCTCAAGGCAGCCAGGGAAAAGAAGAATACAACATATAAAGGAAGGCCCATTAGATTATCATCAGATTTCTCAGCAGAAACTCTACAAGCTAGAAGAGAGTGGACCCCAATATTTAAAGTCCTGAAAGAGAGGAACTTTCAGCCACGAATACTATACCCATCAAAGCTATCCTTCAAATATGAAGGAGAAATAAAAACATTCACAGATACAGAAAAGATGAGGGAATTTATCATCAGAAAACCCACACTCCTGGAATTACTAAAGGGGATTCTTCAATCAGATACAAAGAACAAAAAAAAAAAAACAAAAAAAAAAAACAAAGCCACAAGTAAAAGCTCCAAGAAGAATACAATAAAACCAAATTTAAACTGTGACAACAACAAAAAGAGAGGAAGATTAACAGTAGCAAAGGACGATGGAATGCAAAAGTACTCACAAAATAGAGCTCTACAATGAACAGGGTAGGAACCCTTTTCATTACTTAAAGGTAACCACCATTAAAAAAACCACTACAGAAGCACATGAGATAAAAAAGATAGCAACAGAGGAAAGATGTATGGAATACAACCAAATAAAAACAAAAGATAGAAAAATGAAAAAGAAGGATCAAACAAGACATAAAACTAACAGAAAGCAAGATAAAATGGCAATAGGGAACTCACAAGTGTCAATAATTACACTAAATGTAAATGGATTAAATTCACCAATAAAAAGGCATAGAATAGCAGAATAGATTATAAAAGAAAATCCAACTGTATGCTGCCTACAGGAAATTCATCTAAGTAACAAGGATAAAAACAAATTCAAAGTGAAAGGCTGGAAAACAATACTCCAAGCAAATAACATCCAAAAAAAAGCAGGTGTAGCAGTACTAATATCTGATAATGCTGACTACAAGACAGCAAAAGTGCTGACTCAGAGACAAAAATGGCCATTTCATAATGATTAAGGGAATGCTAAATCAAAAAGACATTAACAATTCTTAATATATATGCACCAAACAAAGGAGCACCAAAATATATAAGACAGCTACTTATTGACCTTAAAACAAAAACTGACAAAAATACAATCATACTTGGAGACCTCAATACACCGCTGACGGCTCTAGATGAGTCATCCAAACAGAGAATCAACAAAGATATAGTGGCCTTAAACAAAACACTAGAGAACCTGGATATGATAGACATCTACAGGACATTTCATCCCAAAGTGCCTGAGTATACTTTTTTCTCCAGTGTACGTGGATCATTCTCAAGAATTGACCATATGTTGGGCCACAAAAACAACATCAGCAAATTCAGAAAAATTGAAGTTGTACCAAGCATATTTTTCTGATTATAAAGCCTTGAAACTAGAATTCAACTGCAAAAAAGAGAAAAAAAATCTCACAAAAATATGGAAACTAAACAACATACTTTAAAAAATGAATGGGTCAAGGAAGAAATAAGTGCAGAGATCAAAAGATATATACAGATTAATGAAAATAACAATACGACATATCAGAATCTATGGGATGCAGCAAAAGCAGTGATAAGAGGGAAGTTCATATCACTTCAGGCATATATGAACAAACAAGAGAGAGCCCAAGTGAACCACTTAACTTCACACCTTAAGGGAGTAGAAAAAGAAGAACAAAGACAACTCAAAACCAGCCGAAGAAAGGAGATAATAAAAATCAGAGCAGAAATAAATGAAATAGAGAACAGAAAAACTATAGAAAAAAATTAATAGAACAAAGAGCTGGTTCTTTGAAAAGATCAATAAAATTGACAAACCCTTGGCAAGACTTACCAAGGAAAAAAGAGAAAGAACTCATATAAACAAAATCCAAAATGAAAGAGGAGAAATCACCACAGACACCGTAGATATACAAAGAATTATTGTAGAATACTATGAAGAACTTTATGCCACTAAATTCAACAATCTAGAAGAAATGGATAAATTCCTAAAACAATACAACCTTCCTAGACTGAGTCAAGAAGAAGCAGAATGCCAAACAGGCCTATTAGTAGAGAAGAAAATAGAAAAAACCATTAAAAACCTCCCCAAAAATAAAAGTCAGGCCCAGACGGCTATACCAGCGAATTTTATCAAACATTCAAAGAAGACTTGGTTCCTATTCTACTCAAAGTCTTCCAAAAAATTGAAGAAGAAGCAATACTTCCAAACACATTTTATGAGGCCAACATAACCCTCATACCAAAACCAGGCAAGGACTGCACACAAAAAGAAAACTACAGACCAATATCTCTAATGAATACAGATGCTAAAATACTAAACAAAATACTAGCAAATCGAATACAACAACATATTAAAAAAATAATACATCATGATCAAGTGGGATTCATCCCAGAATCTCAAGGATGGTTCAACATACGTAAAATGGTTAACGTAATACACCATATCAACAAAATAAAGAACAAAAACCACATGATCTTATCAATAGACGCAGAAAAGGCTTTTGATAAAATACAACACAATTTTATGTTTAAGACTCTCAACAAAATGGGTATAGAAGGAAAATATCTCAACATGATAAAGGCCATATATGATAAACCATCAGCTAACATCATATTAAATGGCACTAAACTGAAGGTTTTCTCCCTTAAATCAGGAACAAGACAGGGTTGTCCACGCTCTCCACTCTTATTTAATGTGGTACTAGAGGTTCTAGCCAGAGCAATCAGACAAGACAAAGAAATAAAAGGCGAATGTCCAGGAGATGACGTCAGAGTAATGCCGGGGTAGGAAGCGATACCGATAAATCTCCCCCAAACCTCAACAAGATCTTCAACCAGAAACAGAAAAACCTATCCTTGGAGCCTCCAGATGTTTCGCAATACACCCAAAGGTATGATCGAGCGAAAAATTGGCTAAATATATAACCAAACCCTGAAGGAAATAGGGAGTAAGAAATGCTCCGCCTTCCGCACTAACCTCAACAGGGCGGTTTTCACTGGAAACTGAGAATCTAGAAACTAAGGTGGGCAAAGGGGGTGAATAGATCCAGGCCATGGCACAAACGGCCGAACCAGGCTGTGGCACGGAGATCCATGCCGAGGAAAAACTGTTCCTGTGACAACCCGGGCAATACAGCTAACACTCGTGCCAAACGCAGACAAAGAAAGACAAGCGGGGCAGCCATTTTACCTGATCTCCTGGTCGGCACGCGCAGATAGTGGGCGAGAGATTCCTTCCAAAGCCCCGGGAGGGTGAGCCCGTGTTACTCCACAGAGAGGCAGAGTCAGAGGCCTTTGTGTGGGCCGAAAGCATCTGGGCTGCCCCAGCACCCTGGGAGAGCCGCACATGGGGAGGGAACGAGAGCTAATTCCAACACGAACTTTTCAGTGCGGGCGGGAGGTTTCACTCAGAGGGCAAGACTCCGGCTTCACATCCTGGTCTGCGCGCACGGAGAGTGGGCAGGAGACTCCCCCCAGCACCTCGGGAGTGGGAGCCCATGTTGTCCCACAGAGGGGAAGCGTCAAGGGCCTTTGTGTGGGCCGAGGGAAGAATCACAGGCTGCCCCAGCACCTTGAAAAAGCCGCACACGAGGACAGAGCGAAAGCCAATTCCAACATTGGAACTTTTCAGTGCGGGTGGGGGGTTTCACTCAGAGGGCGAGACTTCCGGTCTAACATCCTGGTCTGCGTGTGCAGATAGTGAACGAAAGTTTCTTCCAAGCACCCCGGGAGTGGGTGCCCACCCATGTTACCAGACAGAGTGGCAGAGGCAGAGGTCTTTGAGTAGGAGGAAGCCCCAGCTGATTATGCTAGCGGCTCTGACTGACTGAGCCTTACCCAGAGCCCTGTGCTGAGTGGGAATAGAGAGGGGAGTTGCCAGCTCTTTGAGCCTCTTACTATCCAGGCAGAGGCAGCAGCAACCCCATAGCTGGCTTGTCAGGCTACTAAGTGAGGAAGGAAAGACTAGAAGAGAGGTTCCAGGAACACAGACTCTCTCACTGTCAGAGCCTATAAATGCTAATGAGCCTCGACTGCCAACGAGACTGAAGCACCATACATGACATCGCCATAGAGACTTATCAACTGCAAACCTCTACCTGAGCGTGCCAAAGAGGCAGAACCCAGGTACAGAATCACCAACCAGGAAGAGGGAGAGAAAAGAAATGGCAAGAAGATAACCTCTCAAAATCAGAATAATCCACAGACTTTATAACCTATCCCATTTTATTATATTTATTCGTTTCTTTCTCTTATCTTCATCCTTGATTTTTTTTTCCTCCTCCAATTTGATCGTTTAACTCTACCGGTCTTACTCTCTCCTCTCCTTGAACTACACTACCCGTAAGTGTTACATCTCCCATTATCTTTTCTTTCCTCTTCCTTTCTCTCTATGAGGGTTGCACTCCAAAACCCTTAACTCTCTCTCTCTCCTCTTTTTTCTTTTTTCTTCTTTTAGTGGTTCCCTCTTTTCTCTCTCTCTCTCTCTCTTTCTTTTCTCCCTCTATATTAGTTTCTTCCTTTCTCCTTTATGTCTCCTCTCATTCAAACCTCAATAACGAACAAATTATTTTATCTGGGACTCAAACTTATGTTTGTGGCATTTTGGGGGTTTTTTACTTCACCTTTTTAAATCACTAGCAGTGCTCCCAACCCTGGCTCTCCATTTTATCAAGCTCTTGTTCCACTAAATACAATAGTAATTTTTTTAATTTGTCCCCCCATTTTCCTGTTTCCCTCTTACTCCTCTCATCATAACACTTAGTCAACCAACACCTAAACTCAAATCATTTTATTCTTGATCCAAATTACTTCATTATTTGCTTTTTGTGGGTCCATAACCCCAGTTTTTTTTTAATTTAATTTTTTTTTTTACTATTTTTTTTCTTGCCCCTTTATTACTTTTCCCCAATTCAGGCCCTCCATTACAGGCATTGTTTGTTCTATTAAATACAATATAATTCACAGTTCACCACAAGATTTTCTCAAGAAAGAGGGGAGAGAAGAGGAGAGAAAAAAAGGAGGGGGGGGAATAATTTCCATTTTTTAAATTTAAAAAATTTTTATTTTATTTTATTTTTCTTTATTTCATTATTAATTTTTTTTAAAAAACACAACATTTTTGAGTTTTTATTTTTTTAACTTTTTATTTTTTATTCAATCTCATTAATACTATCAACAAAACCCCCTCAGATGACATTAAGGAAGAGAAAATCAAATATCATGGATACAAAAGAAAGAGAGGTAAAACAGACAGATGAGGAAAAATCTATGGAGAAAAAATTTAATATACTGGAAACCTTGGAGTTAAAAGACAGAGAATTCAAGATAGAAATCCTAAAAATCCTCCAAGATATACAAGAAAACACAGAAAGGCAATTTAGGGAGCTCAGAAAACAACTCAATGAACACAAAGAATATATGTCCAAGGAAATTGAAACTATAAAAACAAATCAAACAGAGATGAAAAACTCAATTCATGAGCTGAAAAACGAGGTAACAAGCTTGGCTAATAGAACAGGCCAGATAGAAGAGAGGATCAGTGAAACAGAAGACAAGCAACTTGAGGCACAGCAGAGAGAGGAAGAAAGAGACTCAAAAATTAAAAAAAATGAGATAGCCCTACAAGAATTATCTGACTCCATCAGAAAGAATAACATAAGAATAATAGGTATATCAGAGGGAGAAGAGAGAGAAAATGGAATGAAGAACATAATCAAACAAATAATAGATGAGAACTTCCCAAGCCTGTGGAAAGAAATAAACCCTCAAATTCATGAAGCAAACAGAACTCCGAGTTTTCTTAACCCCAACAAACCTACTCCAAGGCACATCATAATGAAATTGGCACAAACCAATGGCAAAGAAAAAATTCTCAAGGCAGCCAGGGAAAAGAATAATACAACATATAAAGGAAGGCCCATTAGATTATCATCAGATTTCTCAGCAGAAACTCTACAAGCTAGAAGAGAGTGGACTCCAATATTTAAAGTCCTGAAAGAGAGGAACTTTCAGCCATGAATACTATACCCATCAAAGCTATCCTTCAAATATGAAGGAGAAATAAAAACATTCACAGATACAGAAAAGATGAGGGAATTTATCATCAGAAAACCCCCACTCCAGGAATTACTAAAGGGTGTTCTCCAATCAGATAGAAAGAACAAAAAAAAAATAAAGCCACAAGTAAAAGCTCCAAGAAGAACACAATAAAACCAAATTTAAACTGTGACAACAACAAAAAGAAAGGGGGGAGAGGATAGAGATTAACAGTAGCAAAGGACGATGGAGTGCAAAAGTACTCACAAAATAGTGCGCTACAATGAACAGGGTAGGAGCCCTTTTCATTACCTAAAGGTAACCACCATTGAAAAAACCACCACAGAACCACATGAGATAAAAAAAACAGCAACAGTGAAAAGAGTTATAGAATATAACCAAATTAAAACAAAAGATAGAAAAACGAAAGAGAAGGATCAAACAAGACACAAAACTAACAGAAAGCAAGATATAAAATAGCAATAGGGAACTCACAAGTGTCAATAATTACACTAAATATAAACGGATTAAACTCACCAATAAAAAGACACAGAGTAGCAGAATGGATTAAAAAACAAAATTCAACTATATGCTGCCTACAGGAAACTCATCTAAGTAACAAGGATAAAAACAAATTCAAAGTGAAAGGCTGGAAAACAATACTCCAAGCAAATAACATCCAAAAAAAAGCAGGCGTAGCAATACTCATATCTGATAATGCTGAACAAGACAACAAAAGTACTCAGAGACAAAAATGGCCATTTCATAATGGCTAAGGGGACACTGAATCAAGAAGACATAACAATTCTTAATATATATGCACCAAACCAAGGAGCACCAAAATATATAAGACAGCTACTTATTGACCTTAAAACAAAAACTGACAAAAATACAATCATACTTGGAGACCTCAATACACCGCTGACGGCTCTAGATCGGTCATCCAAACAGAGAATCAACAAAGATATAGTGGCCTTAAACAAAACACTAGAGAACCTGGATATGATAGTCATCTACAGGATATTTCATCCCAAAGTGACTGAGTATACATTTTTCTCCAGTGTACATGGATCATTCTCAAGAATTGACCATATGTTGGGCCACAAAAACAACATCAGCAAATTGAGAAAAATAGAAGTTGTACCAAGTATATTTTCTCATCATAAAGCCTTGAAACTAGAATTCAACTGCAAAAAGGAGGAAAAAAATCCCACTAAAATGTGGAAACTAAACAACATACTTTTAAAAAATGAATGGGCCAAAGAAGAAATAAGTGCAGAGATCAAAAGATATATACAGACTAATGAAAATGACAATACGACATATCAGAATCTATGGGATGCAGCAAAAGCAGTGATAAGAGGGAAGTTCATATCACTTCAGGCATACATGAACAAACAAGAGAGAGCCCAAGTGAACCACTTAACTTCCCACCTTAAGGAACTAGAAAAAGAAGAACAAAGACAACCCAAAACCAGCTGAAGAAAGGAGATAATAAAAATCAGAGCAGAAATAAATGAAATAGAGAACAGAAAAACTATAGAAAAAATTAATAGAACAAAGAGCTGGTTCTTTGAAAAGATCAATAAAATTGACAAACCCTTGGCAAGACTTACCAAGGAAAAAAGAGAAAGAACTCATATAAACAAAATCCAAAATGAAAGAGGAGAAATCACCACAGACACCGTAGATATACAAAGAATTATTGTAGAATACTATGAAGAACTTTATGCCACTAAATTCAACAATCTAGAAGAAATGGATAAATTCCTAAAACAATACAACCTTCCTAGACTGAGTCAAGAAGAAGCAGGAAGCCTAAACAGAGCAATTAGTAGAGAAGAAATAGAAAAAACCATTAAAAACCTCCCCAAAAATGAAAGTCCAGGCCCTGATGGCTATACCAGCGAATTTTATCAAACATTCAAAGAAGACTTGGTTCCTATTCTACTCAAAGTCTTCCAAAAAATTGAAGAAGAAGCAATACTTCCAAACACATTTTATGAGGCCAACATAACCCTCATACCAAAACCAGGCAAGGACTGCACACAAAAAGAAAACTACAGACCAATATCTCTAATGAATACAGATGCTAAAATACTAAACAAAATACTAGCAAATCGAATACAACAACATATTAAAAAAATAATACATCATGATCAAGTGGGATTCATCCCAGAATCTCAAGGATGGTTCAACATACGTAAAACGGTTAACGTAATACACCATATCAACAAAACAAAGAACAAAAACCACATGATCTTATCAATAGACGCAGAAAAGGCTTTTGATAAAATACAACACAATTTTATGTTTAAGACTCAACAAAATGGGTATAGAAGGAAAATATCTCAACATAATAAAGGCCATATATGATAAACCATCAGCTAACATCATATTAAATGGCACTAAACTGAAGGTTTTCCCCCTTAAATCAGGAACAAGACAGGGTTGTCCACGCTTTCCACTCTTATTTAATGTGGTACTAGAGGTTCTAGCCAGAGCAATCAGACAAGACAAAGAAATAAAAGGCATCCATATCGGAAAAGAAGAAGTAAAGGTATCACTTTTTGCAGATGACATGATCCTATACATCGAAAATCACAAAGAATCCACAAAAAGACTACTAGAAACAATAAGCCAATACAGTAAGGTCTCAGGATACAAAATTAACATACAGAAGTCAATAGCCTTTCTATATGCTAACAATGAAACAAGTGAGAACAAACTCAAAAGAATAATCCCCTTGACAATTGCAACAAAAAAAAAAACTTAGGAATAAACATAATAAAGAATGTAAAGAACTTATATAATAAAAACTATAAACCATTGTTAAGAGAAATCAAGAAAGATATAATGAGATGGAAGAATATACCTTGTTCTTGGTTAGGAAGAATAAATATAATCAAGATGGCCATATTACCTAAAGCAATATACAAATTTAATGCAATTCCCATCAAAATTCCAATGACATTTTTTAAAGAAATAGAGCAAAAAATCATCAGATTTATATGGAATTATAAAAACCCCGAATAGCCCAAGACATCCTAAAGAAAAAGAATGAAGCTGGTGGCATTACAATACCTGACTTCAAACTATATTATAGGGCCACAACAATCAAAACAGCATGGTATTGGCAGAAAAATAGACACTCAGACCAATGGAACAGAATAGAAAGTCCAGAAATAAAACCACATATATATAGTCAAATAATTTTTGATAAAGGGGCCAAAAACACACAATGGAGAAAAGAAAGCCTCTTCAATAAATGGTGCTGGGAAAACTGGAAAGCCACATGCAAAAGAATGAAACTGGACTACAGTCTATCCCCCTGTACTAAAATTAACTCAAAATGAATCAAAGATCTAAACATAAGACCTGAAACAATAAAGTACAGAGAAGAAGACATAGGTACTCAACTCATGGACCTGGGTTTTAAAGAGCATTTTATGACTTTGACTCCAATGGCAAGAGAAGTGAAGGCAAACATTAATGAATGGGACTACATCAGACTAAGAAGTTTTTGTTCAGCAGGAGAAACTGATAACAAAATAATCAGACAGCCAACTAAATGGGAAATGATATTTTCAAACAACAGCTCAGATAAGGGCCTAATATCCAAAATATACAAAGAACTCATAAAACTCAACAACAAACAAACAAACAATCCAATAAAATAATGGGAAGAGGACATGAACAGACACTTCTCCCAGGAGGAAGTACAAATAGCCAACAGATATATGAAAAGATGCTCATCTTCTTTAGTTATTAGAGAAATGCAAATCAAAACTGCAATGAGATACCACCTCACACCTGTTAGATTAGCTATTATCAACAAGACAGGTAATAGCAAATGTTGGAGAGGCTGTGGAGAAAAAGGAACCCTCATCCACTGTTGGTGGGAATGTAAAGTAGTACAACCATTATGGAAGAAAGTATGGTGGTTCCTCAAAAAACTGAAAATAGAACTACCTTATGACCCAGCAATCCCTCTACTGGGTATATACCCCAAAAACTCAGAAACATTGATACGTAAAGACACATGCAGCCCCATGTTCATTGCAGCATTGTTCACAGTGGCCAGGACATGGAAGCAACCAAAAAGCCCATCAATAGACGACTGGATAAAGAAGATGTGGCACATATACGCTATGGAATACTACTCAGCCATAAGAAATGATGACATCAGAACATTTACAGCAAAATGGTGGGATCTTGATAACATTATATGAAGTGAAATAAGTAAATCAGAAAAAACCAGGAACTGCATTTTTCCATACGTAGGTGGGACATAAAAGTGAAACTAAGAGACATTGATAAGAATGTGGTGGTTATGGGGGGAGGGGGGAAAGGGAGAGGGAAAGGGGGAGGGGGAGGGGCACAAAGAAAACTAGATAGAAGTTGACAGAGGACAATCTGACTTTGGGTGATGGGTATGCAACATAATTGAAAGACAAGATAACCTGGACTTGTTGATCTTTGAATATATGTAACCTGATTTATTGATGTCGCCCCATTAAAAAAATAAAATTATAATTAAAAAAAAGAAAGAAATAAAAGGCATCCATATCAGAAAAGAAGAAGTAAAGGTATCACTTTTTGCAGATGATATGATCCTATACATCGAAAATCACAAAGAATCCACAAAAAGACTACTAGAAACAATAAGCCAATACAATAAGGTTGCAGGATACAAAATTAACATATAGAAGTCAATAGCCTTTCTATATGCCAACAATGAAACATTTGAGAATGAACTCAAAAGAATAATCCCCTTCACGATTGCAACAAAAAAAATAAAATACTTAGGAATAAACATAATAAAGAATGTAAAGGACTTATATAATGAAAACTATAAACCATTGTTAAGGGAAATCGAAAAAGATATAATGAGATGGAAGAATATACCTTGTTCTTGGTTAGGAAGAATAAATATAATCAAGATGGCCATATTTCCCAAAGCAATATACAAATTTAATGCAATTCCCATCAAAATTCCAATGACATTTTTTATAGAAATAGAGCAAAAAATCATCAGATTTATATGGAACTTAAAAAACCCCGAATAGCCAAAGCAATCCTAAAGAAAAAGAATGAAGCTGGTGGCATTACAATACCTGACTTCAAACTATATTATAGGGCCACAACAATCAAAACAGCATGATATTGGCAGAAAAATAGACACTCAGACCAATGGAACAGAATAGAAAACCCAGAAATAAAACCACATATATATATAGTCAAATAATTTTTGATAAAGGGGCCAAAAACACACAATGGAGAAAAGAAAGCCTCTTCAATAAATGGTGCTGGGAAAACTGGAAAGCCACATGCAAAAGAATGAAACTGGACTACAGTCTATCCCCCTGTACTAAAATTAACTCAAAATGGATCAAAGATCTAAACATAAGACCTGAAACAATAAAGTACAGAGAAGAAGACATAGGTACTCAACTCATGGACCTGGGTTTTAAAGAGCATTTTATGACTTTGACTCCAATGGCAAGAGAAGTGAAGGCAAACATTAATGAATGGGACTACATCAGACTAAGAAGTTTTTGCTCAGCAGGAGAAACTGATAACAAAATAAACAGACAGCCAACTAAATGGGAAATGATATTTTCAAACAACAGCTCAGATAAGGGCCTAATATCCAAAATATACAAAGAACTCATAAAACTCAACAACAAACAAACAAACAATCCAATAAAATAATGGGAAGAGGACATGAACAGACACTTCTCCCAGGAAGAAATACAAATGGCCAATAGATAGATGAAAAGATGCTCATCTTCATTAGTTATTAAAGAAATGCAAATCAAAACTGCAATGAGATACCACCTCACACCTGTTAGATTAGCTATTATCAACAAGACAGGTAATAGCAAATGTTGGAGAGGCTGTGGAGAAAAAGGAACCCTCATCCACTGTTGGTGCGAATGTAAAGTAGTACAACAATTATGGAAGAAAGTATGGTGGTTCCTCAAAAAACTGAAAATAGAATTACCTTATGACCCAGTAATCCCTCTACTGGGTATATACCCCAAAAACTCAGAAACATTGATACGTAAAGACACATGCAGCCCCATGTTCATTGCAGCATTGTTCACAGTGGCCAGGACATGGAAGCAACCAAAAGCCCGTCAATGGATGACTGGATAAAGAAGATTTGGCACATATACACTATGGAATACTACTCAGCCATAAGAAATGATGACATCGGATCATTTACAGCAAAATGGTGGGATCTTGATAACATTATATGAAGTGAAATAAGTAAATCAGAAAAAACCAGGAACTGCATTTTTCCATACGTAGGTGGGACATAAAAGTGAAAGTAAGAGACATTGATAAGAGTGTGGTGGTTACTGAGCGAGGAGGGAGAGGGAGGGGGAAAGGGGGAGGGGGAGGGGCACAAAGAAAACTAGATAGAAGGTGACAGAGGACAATCTGTCTTTGGGTGATGGGTATGCAACATAAGTGAATGACAAGATAACCTGGACTTGTTATCTTTGAATATATGTATCCTGATTTATTGATGTCGCCCATTAAAAATAAAATTATTAAAAAAAATAAATATGAAGCAATAAAAAAGGAAAAAAAAGACGTATTTTCACTACCACACAGATTACCCAACACATACAAATGACTATTCGAACATAAAGTAACATTTCTATACACTGCTTTTTAGATGAGAATACAACGCAAGTAGGGTCAAAAAGAAGAAGAAGAAAAAAGAGGGCTTCCATCCAGATCTGAATAGCACAAGAAAAGCTACAGAGTTGAGAAAAAAAGCTATAGAGTTGCAAACAACTATTTATTGAGCACTTACTAGTGCAGGTTACAAGCACAGTAGTATCTGTTTTATTAAGTTTTAGGACAATACATGGAAGGCTTTAAAAACCAGATGTTAGATTCTAACAGGACAATGTTGAATTTACAAGGTAATCACCCTTTCACTTATAGGAGTAGCTTTGGATCCTTGACATGGTTCCTGATATTGATTTTAGGAAACTTTTATGTTTCTTTTGGGGCATAGTTCAACATCCATTTGTTTATTTAGATGTTTGCTTGAAGGGGATTCAACATAGACAGAGATGATGCTCTTTTTTCCCCTATACTGCAGTTTGCATGATGTTTTTCTTATTATTTGTGTTTTTAATTTTGCAAGTGATGCCACCTGGCAAATACTTTTCCATGTGAGTATTATTATTATTTTTTCAAACAAAGACAGAGAGAGAGTCAGAGAGAGGGATAGATAGGGACAGACAGACAGGAATGGAGAGAGATGAAAAGCATCAACCATCAGGTTTTTGTTGGGAAACCTTAGTTGTTCATTGATTGCTTCTCATATGTGCCTTGACTGCGGGTCTTCAGCAGACAGAGTAACCCCTTGCTTAAGCCAGTGACCTTGGGTCCAAGCTGGTGAGCTTTGCTCAAACCAGATGAATCTGCGCTCAAGCTGGCGACCTCGGGGTCTCGAACCTGCGTCCTCTACATCCCAGTCCGATGCTCTATTCACTGCGCCAACGCCTGGTCAGGCTCATGTGAGTATTTTTTAAGAAAAGAATTAAATAGTTCTTTAGGCATAAAGAAACAAACTATACCAGTCCACAGAGGAGTAGACTGTGCAGCAAAAAGTTCTTAACAGAATTATAACTTTGCCAAAAACCTGAAAAGAATAAGTGTGTCCCTTGGTGGATGTGAGGCCTAGAATGCGTCCAGGGTTGGTGCGGGGAGTGAGGTCTAGGGGGACTGGATACAGTATAAAGGTAAATGTTCATGGTGAGTGTAAGGGAGACTGTGCTCTTATTGCACTCATATAATCCACTTGATTCTGGGTAGAGGAGATTTAATAGCAACTCATAATGTACTTCTTTTTTAAAGTTTTTTATTGAATTTATTGGGGTTACATTGGTTAATAAAATTATACATGTACAGGTGCAGAATTCTATAATACATCATCTGCATGCTGCATTGCATGTTCACCTTCCCAAATCAAGTCTCCCTACTTAACCATTTACTGTCTCCCTCTAGCCTCCCCCACTCTCCTTATGCCCCTTTCTCTCCTCTAATCCCCACCCTGATGTGTGTATCTAGAAAATTTTATTCTTTGCTTAATCCATTAATGTGCTTCTGAGATGTTTCTACTAGCCTGGGGATGATCAAATGTGAGACATGGGAGGTCTCAAGGCCCTGAACAAATGAATCTATTTCTATTCTTTCTGACTCAGGAAACAACTCTTCCCACCAAAGGGCTGGGGCTTGCAATCCCTGAAGAGACAATGTGGCCATTTGTGTCCCAGAGAGAAACAGGATTTAGGAATCGACTGCCACGGCCTGGACTTTACAGGACATGTTTGAGGAAAGCAAAAATCTTACACATGGAAGTCGATTAATAGAGACTCAAGACACAAAGATATTCTTTTGAGCAGTTATACTCAGAACACAAAAAACCTATGAAAAGAATGTTATGAGATCCTTAAGAGAGTATTCAGACTATACTGGCAGAGAGAGACTTCCCTTAGGCACCCCTTCCCTGACTTGGGGCCAGTTCCCAGTTCCTTGGTGAGGAAACTTGGTGAGGTTAAGACTGAAACAGAAGCCCAGTAACAACAAGGGCACATTACAGAGGCATTTAACCTAGTTGGATTTCAAAATACAGGTTATCAGTGATAATGCAAAAGGGAAAGTGGAAATTTAAATAGCGCACATTTTTTTTCAATAAGCTTAAGCCCAGAGGCAAAGAATGGAGTCAGTCAAATCAGCAATAATAATTGCAAGTTTTAAACCTATTTTTAAAAAGGGAGAATGATGCTAGTTAAAGTTTTCCCTGATTAATGGCAAAGAAATCAAACATCTGCCAGATAAGTGGGTGGTCCTTCAGGCCTTATAGAAAAAACTGAGATAATTAATTGAAGGCTAAGGAAGAATGAGACTGATAAAGTCATTTATGAGAGGCAGAATGATGACAATGATCAGGGAGGACCAACAGAACAAAATCTTCATTAATTTGTGAAAAACTTCAAAGCAGAAAAATCCTTGAGTAAAAATTTATGAATATAATACCCCTATGAAATTATACACCAAACATTACAATTATATGTTTTTGTTAGCATATTTGTACATACACACAATCATATGCTTGCCTTAGAAGCTGATCTTAAAAACTAACCTCCTCATATCATGATATCCTACTTTATCCTTTTCTGGAATGTGTGTGAGTCTCAAGTAATCTGGGGGAAAAGTGAAGTCTCAGATTATGTAGGTGGAGATATAAGCTAATATATTGAATTATTACTATTATTATACTTTGGTTTGTGTTCACAGGTGGATAAGGCATGGAGAAATTAAAATCATATGAGATGTAGAGTAAAAATTATAAAGTTTTCATTACAAAGCCTGGGCCAAATTTTTCCCAATAAATCCTTTGGTTGACTTTTATAAAGTTAGGGAATAAGGAGCTTGCCTGTTATTCTGTATTTGTATATAGACAGCTAGTCTAAAGGGATCTTACCTCTTTTACTATTAGGTTCAAGATTTTGACACAAGGCTACATTAATTTAGGTAAGAAACCCCTTTTTGAATGCTGATTTAAGATATTAGTGTGTTATAGTATGAATTAAATAGCAATCATTTCTCTTTCATTTCAGAGCACTCTATCTGTGCATATTATGTGCTTTCATATGCATTCTAATTTCAGTTCCACAATTATTTATACTGTGATTAATACAATTGAATCATGAAGGTAAGTAGTGAAGATAAAAAAGGTGAGTTGGTCACTTCTCCCTCTTCAAGAAATCCTGGTCTTCCGAGATGAATTGATGTTTAAGGAAATAATTATGATGTAGAAAATGCACTTGTAATAAGGGCAGGGCAGAGAAATTATATAGCAAAAAGGTGTAATGAACTCTATTGGGAGAAAATGGAAACCTTCCCAGAGGAGGTGGACCCCCAAAAAGTCATTAGAGGTAAACAAAGAGGGAAAAGCTATCCTGAGCAGAGAAGGAATGTGCAAATATGTATACACACAAATAACATCCTGTGTTTGGCTTGGGTAACATTTCAGAATTGAACAGTGTGTGTGTGTGTAGGCCAGAGAGATAAATAGAGTCTTAATTATGAGAGACCTGTTAATGTTCTTTTTTGTGTGTTTTCTGTTTTTTGGCCAGAATTTATTTTGTAATTATGGAGAACCAGTTAAAGTAATTAGTTTGGAGACAGATGTGCAGAAATTTATTCTGTAAATAAAACATATTACACATATTGTTTTTTAACCTGCTTTTAAAAATGAACAATGTGATGACTTTATCTTCTACATCAGTAAATATTCATCTGTGTGTGGTATGTGGTATGTCCCTTCAGTCGGCTTCCCTGACAACCCTATGAATGAGCGAGGTCCTCAATGTCCTGTCTTCAACAGCTCTGTTCTGCTTCTGTAAACTCATGCCTATGGATTCTTTAATGAAGTCAGTTTGTCTCATATTTGGTCTTCCTCTTTTCCTTCTGCTTTCTATTTTTCCCAGCATTATTGTTTTCAAAGAACTCTCCTTCTCATGAAGTGCTCAAAGTAGGCAAATCTGTAGCATTAATTAAAATGGTTGCACTGTATTCTGTGGGTATTTTGATTATTTAATTATTCAATTCCTTATATTAGACAAATAGGATATTGAAGAGTTAAGTCAGTGATTTTAAAACTTTTTTTTTTTTTTTTTAGTTTTACTAGGGTGACATCAATAAATCAGGGTACATATGTTCAAAGAAAACATATCAAGGTTATCTTGTCAATCAATTATGTTGCATACTCATCCCCCAAAGTCAGATTGTCTTCCATCATCTTCTATCTAGTTTTCTTTGTGCCCCTCCCCCTCCCCTTCCCTTCTCCCTCCCCCCTGCCCCATAACCACCAAACTCTTGTCAATGTTGCTTAGTCTCCTTTTTATGTCTCACCTACATATGGAATAATGCAGTTCTTGTTTTTTTCTGATTTACTTATTTCACTTCGTATAATGTTATCAAGATCCATCCATTTTGTTGTAAATGATCAAATGTCATTATTTCTTATGGCTGAGTAGTATTCCATAGTGTATATGTGCCACATCTTCTTTATCCAGTCTTCTACTGAAGGGCTTTTTGGTTGTTTCCATGTCTTGGCCACTGTGAACAATGCTGCAATGAACATGGGGCTGCATGTGCCTTTATGTATCAATGTTTCTTAGTTTTGGGGGCATATACCCAGTAAAGGGATTGGTGGGTCATAAGGTAGTTTTTCAGGTTTTTTAGGAACCACTATACTTTCTTCCATAATGGTTGTACTACTTTACATTCCCACCAACAGTGAATGAGGGTTCCTTTTTCTCCACAACCTCTCCAACATTTGCTATTAACTGTCTTGTTGATAATAGTAATCTAACAGGTGTGAGGTGGTATCTCATTGCAGTTTTGATTTGCATTTCTCTAATACTAATGAAGATGAGCATCTTTTCATATATCTATTGGCCATTTGTATTTCTTCCTGAGAGAAGTGTCTGTTCATGTCCTCTTCCTATTTCTTTTATTGGATTGTTTGTTTGTTGTTGAGTTTTATGAGTTCTTTGTATATTAGGCCCTTATCTGAGCTGTTGTTTGAAAATATCATCTCCCATTTACTTGGCTGTCTGTTTATTTTATTGTCAGTTTCTCTTGCTGAGCAAAAATTTCTTAGTCTGATGTAGTCCCATTCATTTATTTTTGCCTTCACTTCCCTTGCCTTTGGAGTCAGATTCATAAAATGCTCTTTAAAACCCAGGTCCATGAGTTTAGAACCTATGTCTTCTTCTATGTACTTTATTGTTTCAGGTCTTATGTTTAGGACTTTGATCCATTTTGAATTAATTTTAGTACAAGGGTACAAATTGTAGTCAAGTTTCATTCTTTTGCATGTGGCTTTCCAGTTTTCCAAGCACCATTTGTTGAAGAGGTTTCTTTTATCCATTATGTGTTTTTGGCCCCTTTATCAAAAAGTATTTGACCATATATATGTGGTTTTACTTCTGGACTTTCTATTCTGTTCCATTGGTCTGAGTGTCTATTTTTCTGCCAACACCATGCTGTTTTGATTGTTGTGGCTCTATAATATAGTTTGAAGTCAGGTATTGTAATGCCCCCAGCTTCATTCTTTTTCTTTAGGATTGCTTTGGCTATTCGGGGTTTTTTATAGTTCCATATAAATCTGATGATTTTCTGTTCCATTTCTTTAAAAATGACATTGGAATTTTAATGGGAATTGCATTAAATTTGTATATTGCTTTGGGTAATATGGCCATCTTGATTATATTTATTCTTCCTACCCACAAACAAGGAATATTCTTCCATCTCATTGTATCGTTTTCGATTTCCCTTAACAATGCTTTGTAGTTTTCATTATATAGGTCCTTCACATTCTTTGTTATGTTCATTCCTAGGTATTTTATTTTTTTTGTTGCAATTGTGAAGGGGATTATTTTTTTGAGTTCATTTTCTAATGTTTCATTGTTGGCATATAGAAAGGCTATGGACTTTTGTATGTTAATTTGGTATCCTGCAACCTTACCGTATTCGCTTATTGTTTCTAGTAGTTTTTTGTAGATTCTTTGGGGTTTGCATGTCATCAGCAAAAATTATACCTTTACTTCTTCTTTTCTGATATGGATGCCTTTTATTTCTTTGTCTTTTATGATTGCTATGGCTAGAACCTCTAGCACCACATTATATAAGAGTGGAGAGAGTGGACAACCCTGTCTTGTTCCTGATTTAAGGGGAAAGCCTTCAGTTTTGTGCCATTTAATATGATGTTAGCTGATGGTTTATCATATATGGCCTTTATCATGTTGAGATATTTTCCTTCTATACCCATTTTGTTGAGAGTCTTAAACATAAAATTGTGTTGTATTTTATTGAATCCTTTTCTGCATCTATTGATAAGATCATGTGGTTTTTGTTCTTTGTTTTATTGATATGGTGTATCACATTAACTGTTTTACATATTTGAACCATCTTGAGATTCTGGGATGAATCCCACTTGATCATGATGTATTATTTTTTTAATATGTTGTTGTATTCGATTTGCTAGTATTTTGTTTAGTATTTTAACAACTGTATTCATTAGAGATATTGGTCTGTAGTTTTCTTTTTTTGTGCCATCCTTGCCAGGTTTCGGTATGAGGGTTATGTTGGCTTCATAAAATGTATTTGGAAGTATTGCTTCTTCTTCAATTTTTTGGAAGACTTTGAGTAGAATAGGAACCAAGTCTTCTTTGAATGTTTGATAGAATTCAGTAGTATAACCGTCTGGGCCTGGACTTTTATTTTTGAGGAGGTTTTTAATAGTTTTTTCTATTTCTTTCCTACTAATTGCTCTGTTTAGGCTTTCTGCTTCTTCTTGACTCAGTCTAGGAAGGTTGTATTGTTTTAGGAATTTATCCATTTCTTCTAGATTGTTGAATATAATGGCATAAAGTTTTTCATAGTATTCTACAATAATTCTTTGTATATCTATGATATATGTAGTGATTTCTCCTCTTTCATTTTGGATTTTGTTTATATGAGTTCTTTCTCTTTTTTCCTTGATAAGTCTTGCCAAGGGTTTGTCAATTTTGTTGATCTTTTCAAAGGACCAGCTCCTTGTTCTATTAATTTTTTCTATAGTTTTTCTGTTCTCTATTTCATTTATTTCTGCTCTGATTTTTATTATCTCCCTTCTTCAGCTGGTTTTGGGTTGTCTTTGTTCTTCTTTTTCTAGTTCCTTAAGGTGTGAAGTTAAGTGGTTCACTTGGGCTCTCTCTTGTTTGTTCATAAAGGCCTGAAGTAATATAAACTTCCCTCTTATCACTGCTTTTGCTGCATCTCAATGATTCTGATATGTCGTATTGTCATTTTCATTAGTCTGTATATATCTTTTGATCTCTGCACTTATTTCTTCTTTGACCCATTCATTTTTTAAAAGTATGTAGTTTAGTTTCCACTAAACTAAACAACATTTTTTATGGGGTTTTTTTCCTCTTTTTTGCAGTGGAATTTTAGTTTCAAACCTTTATGATCAGAAAATATGCTTGGTACAATTCAATTTTTCTGAATTTGCTGTTGTTATTTTTGTGACCCAATATATGGTCAATTCTTGAGAATGATCCATGTGTACTGGAAAAAAAATGTATACTCTGTCACTTTGAGATGAAATGTCCTGTAGATGTCTATCAGATCCAGGTGTTCTAGTGTTTCGTATAAGGTCAATGTATCTTTATTGATTCTCTTTTTGGATGACCGATCTAGAGCCATCAGCGGTGTATTGAGGTCTCTAAGTATGATTGTATTTTTGTCAGTTTTTGTTTTAAAGTCAAGAAGTAGCTATCTTATATATTTTGGTGCTCCTTGGTTTGGTGCATATATATTAAGAATTGTTAATGTCTTTTTGATTCAGCATTCCCTTAATCATTATGAAATGACCATTTTTATCTCTGAGTACTTTTGCTGTCTTGTAATCAGCATTATCAGATATGAGTAGTGCTACGCTTGCTTTTTTTTTGGATGCTATTTGCTTGGAGTATTGTTTTCCAGCCTTTCGCTTTGAATTTTTTTTTAACCTTGTTGCTTAGATCAGTTTCTTGTAGACAGCATACAATTGGATTTTCTTTTTTAATCCATTCTACTACTCTGTGCCTTTTTAATGGTGAGTTTAATCCATTTATATTTAGTGTAATTATTGATACTTGTGGGTTCCCTATTGCCATTTTATCCATTGTTTTCTGTCAGTTTTGGGTCTTGTTTGATTCTTCTCTTTTGTTTACCTATCCTTTGTTTTTGTTTGGTTGTATTCCATACTTCTTTCCTCTGTTGCTATCTTTTTTAAATCATGTGCCTCTGTGGTGGTTTTTTCAAGGGTAGTTACCATTAATTAATGAAAAGGGTTCCTACCCTGTTCATTGTAGGGCACTATCTTGTGAGTAATTTGGCACTCCATTGTCCCTTACTACTGTTCATTTCCGTCCTCTCTTCTGTTTATTTGTTTGTTTTTGTTGTCACAGTTTAAATTTGGTTTTATTGTTTTCTTGGTGGAGCTTTTACTTGTGGTTTTGTTTTGTTTTGTTCTTTGTATCTGGTTGGAAAACCCCCTTTAGTAATTCCTGGAGTGGGGTTTTTCTGATGATAAATTCCTCATCTTTTCTGTATCTGTGAATGTTTTTATTTCTCCTTTTTATTGAAGGATAGCTTTGATGGGTATAGTATTCGTGGCTGAAAGTTCCTCTCTTTCAGGACTTTAAATATTGTAGAGTTTCGGTTGAGAAATCTGATGATAATCTAATGGGCCTTCCTTTATATGTTGTATTCTTCTTTTCCCTAGCTGCCTTGAGAATATTTTCTTTGTCATTGGTTTGTGCCAATTTCATTATGATGTGTTTTAGAGTAGGTTTGTTGGGGTAAAGAAAACTCGGTCTTCTGTTTGCTTCTTGAATTTGAGGGTTTATTTCTTTCCACAGGTTTGGGAAGTTCTCATCTATTATTTGTTTGAATATGTTCTCCATTCCATTTTCTCTCTCTTTTCCCTCTGATATACCTACTATTCTTATGTTATTATTTTTGATGGAGTCAGACAATTCCTGTAGGGCTTTCTCATTTTTTTTAAATTTTTGAGTCTCTTTCTTCTTCTCTCTGTTGTGTCTCAAGTTGCTTGTCTTTTATTTCACTAATCCTACCTTCTATCTGGCCTGTTCTATTAGCTAAGCTTGTTACCTCGTTTTTCAGCTCATGAATTGAGTTTTTCATCTCTTTGATTTGTTTTTATAGTTTCAATTTCCTTGGTAATATATTCTTTGTGTTCATTGAGTTGTTTTCTGAGCTCCCTAAATTGCCTTTCTGTGTTTTCTTGTTATTCTCGGAGTATTTTAGGATTTATATTTTTAATTCTCTATCATTTAAGTCCAAGAATTCCAATATATTAAATTTTTTCTCTATAGATTTTTTCCTCATCTATCTGTGCTACCTCTCTGTCTTTTGTGTCCATGATATTCAATTTCCTTTTTCTTAATGGCATCTGAGGGTGGTTTTGTTGATAGTATTAATGATAATTAATAAAGAATAAAAAAATTTAGAAATAAAAAAAATTATTTTTCCTCCCCCTTTTTTTCACTTCTCTCCTCTCCCCTCCTTCTTGAAAAAATCTTGTGGTGAAATGTGAATTATACTGTGTTTAACAGAACAAAAACTACCTATAATGGAGGGCCTGCATTGGGGAGAAGTGATAAAGGGGCAAAAAAAGGGTGTATGGACCCATAAAATGCAATAAAGGAAACAATTGTCAAGAATAAAATGATTTTCTTTTAGGTGATGGTTAACTAAGAGATATAATGAGAGGAATAAGAGGGAAACAGAAAAAAGGGAAAAAAATTTAAAAAATACTGTTGTATTTAGTGGAGCAAAAACTAGATAAAATGGAGAGCCAGGGTTGGGAGCACTGCTAATAAATTAAAAAAGTGAGGTAAAAAACCCCCAAGGCACCACAAAGAAAAATTTGAGTCCCAAATAAAATAATTTGTTCATGATTGAGGATTGAATGAGAGGAAAAGTAAAGGAGAAAAGAAGAAACTAACATAGAGGGAGAAAAAAAGAAAGAGGAAAACACAAAAAGAAGAAAAAAGAAAATAGAACAAAAGGAGAGAGAGAGAGAGTTAAGGGTTTTGGAGTGCAACCCTCATAGAGAGAAAGGGAGAGGAAAGGAATGATAATGAGAGATGTAACACTTATGGGTAGTGTAGTTCAAGGAGAGGAGAGAGTAAGACTGGCAGAGAATTAAATGACCAAATTGGAAAAGGAAAAAAAATAATCAAGACAAGCAGATAAGAGAAACAAATAAATATAATAAAATGGGATAGGTTATAATGTCTGTGGATTATTCTTGATTTTGAGAGGTTATCTTCTTGCTCTTTCTTTTCTCTTTCTCTTCCTGGTTGGTGACTCTGTACCCCGGGTTCTGCCCCTGTGGCACGTTTAGGTAGAGGTTTGCAGTTGATAAGTCTCTATGGCGATGTCATATATTGGGTTTCAGTCTTCTTGGCAGTCAAGGCTCATTAGCATATGCAGGCTCCAAAAATGAGAAAGTCCATTTTCCCAGAACCTCTCTCCTAATCTTTCCTTTTTGAATTAGCAGCCTGATGATCCAGCTATGGGGTTGCTGCTGCCTCTGCCTGAGAGAGATCTTGTCAGTTAGGGTTGCATAGGTCAGTTGGGAGGCGAGCAGACTGTGTGTTAAGCTAATCCTTCTTGGGTCTGTTAGCTTGTATGGCTGGGTGAGGCACCCCACCTGCCTGGAGAAGTTCAAGCATAGGGAATCTTGCTTTCACGCATTGCTCTTCAGGGCGCAGGGGTGACACTGAGACTCCGGTCACAGCCCACGCAAAGGCCTCTGACTCTGACTCCCTGTCCAGGAACACGGGCACACACTCCCGGGGGAATCTCTCGCCCACTCTCCATGCTCACTGACCAGGATATTGGGCAGCAGCCTCTCACTCTGGGTGAGGCGCCCCACCCACATGGAAAAGTTTGAGCATAGGGAAGTTTGCTCCCACTCACTCCTTGCGCGCCGCTTTTCAGGGCGCAGGGACAACCCTGATACTCTGGTTTCAGCCCACACAAAGGCCTCTGACTCTGCCCCTCTGTCCAGTAACACGGGCGCCCACTCCTGGGACTCTAGGAGGAATCTTTTGCACACTATCTGTGCACCTCGACCAGGAGATTGGGGCAAATGGCTGTCCCAAGTGCCTTTCTTTGTCTGGATTTGGTGCGAGCATTAGCTTGTGTTGACTGGGTTGCCACAAGCACAGCTTTTCCTCAGCTTAGATGTCCGTGCCACAGCTTGGTTTGGACATTTGTGCCACAGCCTGGTACTATTCACACCCTATGCCCGCCTCCATTCCTATACTCTCAGTTCCCAGTGAAAGCAGCTCTTATTTAGGTTAGTGAGGAAGGCGGAGTGTTTCTCCCTTCATATTATTTCCTTCGGGGTTGATTATATATTTAGTCATTTTTCACTCGATCATACCTTTGCGTTTAGTGTGGAACTTCTGGAGGCTCCAAGGATAGATTTTTCTGTCTTTGGTTAAAGATCTTGTTGAATTTTGGGGGAGATTTATTGGTATCGCTCCTTACAATGCCATTTCTCTGACGTCCGGTTTTCAAACTTTTTGAAGTCAGGGTGCATTTAAAATCCTACAAATAATTGTAGGCGCACTATATACAAATTTCTGGGAAATATGTTATAATAATTAAGTTAAATATTAAAGAAAATAATATAAAGTCCAAGCATGCTTTTATGGTAATTAAATGAAATAAATATGACAAAATTAAATTTATTTTGACATTAAAAACATTTTTTGTTATATTTTTTGAGTTATGCTTTATAGAATTCTTTAAAAAAGAGGGGTAAAAATAAAAAAAACAAAATTTTATCTTTTTATATATTCTTATTCTTTTTATACATTCTTAGTAAGATTTAATAAATTTGGCAGGTCCTGGTGTGAATGTGTTGTTTTTTCATTCTTGTGTTTATGAGAAACATGCCTGATGTGTCCTAGCAATTTCTTCAATGTTTGGGCTTATATTTGAAAGGCAAACTCTTATTTCCTTGTCAATACATTGAAGAATTCCTCTCTTTTTACTCTTGTGTTGAGTGCAGAAAACCCCCACCATACATATCATCTTAACTTTATATCAAAAAAGGAGTCTTTCCAGAGAACATGGGGGGTAGTGTAAACAATCCAGCACTACAGCTTAATGGCATTTTGTAACCTAATCAGGCAAGTGAGGTTGGGGGAAGGGCAGACTGTCAGCTTACAGCCAATTCCCCACACCTCTGTTCCCCAAAAATCTAAACTCCAAAAATCCTGTTGATTTATTTGGTCCCCAACAGGCACATATTTCTCTGGAATATCATAGGGCACACTTGGAAGTCTTCTAAGGCACACACTTTGAGAACCACTGAGTTAAATTTTTGATAACATTAAAGAGTTTACCTTAGGACAGATTTTGTTTGAGATGCTAATAATACAGGCACAATATTCAGAAGGTGCTTGACTATGTAAATATGGATGTTGGAGGTAAGACCTGAGAATTTAGACATCAATATAGGAGTTATTGGTATACTAATTAAAGCCAGCAAAGAGGATTTCATGACCAAGGAAAAGTAAATGCACAATTCTAAAAAAGTAAAGGGGATAGAACATATGAAAATGTTGATTATTCAGCAGTAGATTGAGGAATAAGAAATTGGGAAGAAAATGTGAGAGAGGTTGGAAAAAATTCAGAGAGCATTGATGTTAGGGCTCAAAAGAAAAAAAAGAGAGTTGGTTCTCCTAACAATTTTTGAAGAGATGAGACTAGGCATTATTATTTTTATTATTCCCATTCCACAGAGGCTAAAAGTTTTTCAGAGGCCAATACAACTGTAAGTGATAAAACTGGATTTGTAATCTTAATCATCTAGCCCCAATTCTAATAGCATTAGCACTGGATTTTATGATTCAGGTAACTAAAGAAGAGTATAAAAGAATAGCAGAATAAGCTTCAGAAGCTAAAATTAAGATGGCTCTGTAGGAGATACAATATATAGAAAAAGAACATGTTCTTAAATTATAGCAGGCAAAGGATATCCCAAAATAGGCTGGGAGAGAAAGATGACAAAAATGTCTTTAAAATGTTAACTCTTGGCTTTCAAATTTGGAAATATGATGGATAAGATAATCAGATAAGCCATACCCAGACAGCTGATACTCTTAAACAAAATGAACTGAAA
Organism: Saccopteryx bilineata; assembly: GCF_036850765.1. Classification (NCBI taxonomy): domain Eukaryota; kingdom Metazoa; phylum Chordata; class Mammalia; order Chiroptera; family Emballonuridae; genus Saccopteryx; species Saccopteryx bilineata. The sequence goes on along the minus strand of NC_089497.1, from coordinate 83,263,331 downwards.
AAAACATCTGTTTAAAAAAAGTTATTTTGAAATAATTTTAAATTTACAAAAAAGTTGCAAAAATAGTACAAATCATTAATATATATACCCTTATACCCATCTTTCCCTAGCTTTCTCTAATTTTGACAGTTTATATATACCCATAGTACAATGAATAAAACTGGGAAATTAATATTGGTACATTAGTATTAAGTGGACTACAGATTTTTAAAACATTCTCCAGTTTTTTTCATAATGCCCATTTTCTGTTCTAGGATCCAATCAAGGATCCCATAATAGCATTTTGTGTGTCTCCTTAGTGTCCTCCAATTTTTGACATTTCTTAATTCTTTCCTTGTCTTTCATGGCCTTGACACTTTTAATGAATACTGACTACTTTTTACATAGAATGTCTCCCAAATTGAGTTTGTTTGATGTTTTCTCATGATTATATTGTGCTTATTCATTTTAGGCAAAATACTATAGAAGTGATGTGGTATCCTCATTGCATACTATCAGTGAGTACATAACATCATTGCTTTATTACTGGGGATATTAACCTTGATCACTTACTTCATTAAGGTGGTAGTTGCTGTATCTTCATCGTAGAGTTACTAGGTTTCCCTTTCTTTTTTCTTTTTTTTTTTTTTGTATTTTTCTGAAGCTGGAAGACAGTCAGACAGACTCCTGCATGCGCCCGACCAGGATCCACCTGGCACGCCCACCAGGAGCGAGGCTCTGCCCACCAGGAGGGGATGCTCTGCCCCTCCGGGGCATCGCTCTGCTGCAACCAGAGCCACTCTAGCGCCTGGGGCAGAGGCCAAGGAGCCATCCCCAGCACCCGGGCCATCTTTGCTCCAATGGAGCCTTGGCTGTGGGAGGGGAAGAGAGAAACAGAGAGGAAGGAGGGGGTGGGGGTGGAGAAGCAAATGGGTGCTTCTCCTATGTGCCCTGGCCGGGAATCGAACCCGGGTCCCCCGCACGCCAGGGCAATCCTCTACCGCTGAGCCAACCGGCCAGGGCCTGGGTTTCCCTTTCTAATTGATAAATATTTGAGGGAGATATTGTGAGATTATGCTGAATATTTCTCCTCAAATTTGCCTAATTTTAGCATTTGTCATTGGATCATTTAAAAATTATTTTTAAAATTAAAAATAATTAATTAGTAAAACTTTATTTTTCAGAAGTTTTATGTCCACACCAGAACTGACTAGAAAGTAGGGAGATTTCCCATCCCATTCCCTGTCTTTACACAATCACACATTATCCCACTAACAACATCCCACACTACATGGCACATTTGTTATAATTAATTAATGAACTTACATTGGCATATGATTACCATTCCGTCTATAGGTTACAGTAGAGTTAATTCTTAGTGTTGTACATTCCATGAATTTTGACAAGTGTATAATGACATGTATCCATCATCACAGTATCTTAGAGAAAAGTTTCATTGCCCTCAAAATCTTAAGTGTTCTGCCTATTTATTTGTTAACTACCATTTTTCTTGTTGTTAACTCCATTGTTTTTTCTTTTCCAGAATGTCATATCATTGGACTCATACAGTATGTAGCCTTTTCAGATGGGCTTTTTTCACTTAGTAATATGCATTTAAGTTCTTTTCATGGTTTGATAGCTCATTTTTTGGTGCTGCATATTATTCCATTGTCTGGATACACCACAGTTTATTTATTCATTCATTTACTGAAGGCATCTTGGGTGCTTCCAATTTTTGGCTTTTATAAATAAAGGTACTATAAGCATCTGTGTGCAGGTTTTTGTGTGAACATAAATTTTCAGTACATTTGGATAAATACTAAACTATGTGATTACTATATTATATAGTGAGTGTATATTTAGTTTTGTAAGAAACTGTCAAATTATCTTCCTAAATGGTTATACCGTTTTTTATTCTAATCAGCAATGGGTGAGAATTCCTGTCATTCCACATCCTCTCTAGCCTTTGGTGTTGTTAGTGTTTTGGGAGTTTGGTCATTCTAATAGGTGTTTAGTGGTATATCATTGTGACTGTAATTTTCCTAATATTGTTGAATGTTTTTTCATATATTTACATTGCATCTGTATTTCTTTCTTGTGGGTATTTTTTCGGTCTTTTGATCTTTTTTTTTTTTTTTGTATTTTTTCTGAAGTTGGAAATGGGGAGGCAGTCAGACAGACTCCCACATGTGCCCGACCGGGATCCACCTGGCATGCCCACCAGGAGGTGATGCTCTGCCCATCTGGGGCATTGCTCTGCTGCATCCAGAGCCATTCTAGTGCCTGAGGCAGAGGCCATGGAGCCATCCTCAGCGCCTGGGCCACCTTTGCTCCAATGGAGCCTTGGGAGGGGAAGAGAGAGACAGAGAGGAAGGAGAGGGGGAGGGGTGGAGAAGCAGATGTGCGCTTCTCCTGTGTGCCCTGGCCGGGAATCAAACCTGGGACCCCTGCACACCAGGCCGATGCTCTACCACTGAGCCAACAGGCCAGGGCTTTTGATCATTTTTTAAACCAGGTTGTTTATTTTCTCATTTTTAAGTTTTAAGGGTTTATTGTATATTTTCTATAATAATCCTTTATCAGTTGTGTCTTTGCAAAATTTTCTCCCAGCCTGTGGCTTGTCTTCTCATTCTCTTGACAATGTTTTTTACAGAGCAGAAATTTTCTATTTTAATAAAGTCCAGCTTATCAATTCTTTCATGGATCATATCTTTAATAGTTGCATCTAAAATATCATCATCATACCCAAAAAGTACCTAAATTTTCTCCTCTATTGTAAGAATTCTATAGCTTAAAATTTTTTTCTTTCCCATTGATTTGAGGGGGGAGAGAGAAGAGAGAGAAGCATCAAATCATTCTTCCTCTTAGTAGTTTCATTTAGTTGTGCACTCATTGGTTGTTTCTCATGCATGTCCTGACTGAGAATTGAACCAGAGACCTTGATGTTTATGATTCACCTTGAGCTAACATGTTTGAAGGCTGTATAGTCTGTGTTTAGATTTTTTTAATGTGTATTTTTAAGTTGTTTTGGCACTAGTGTTAAAAAATTATTTTTGCTCCATTGTATTTTGCATCTATGTTCATGACAAATACTGGTCTGTAGTTTTTTGTTTGTTTGTTTGTTTGTTTGTTGCAATATATTTGTGTTATTTGGGGATTAATGTAATGCTGGCTGCATTCAATGAGTTAGAAAATATTCTCTCCGGTTCTATCTTTTGAATAAGATTGTAGAAAACTGACATAATTTCTTCCTTAAATGTTTGTGGCAGAATTTACCAGTGAATCCATCTGGGCCAAATATTTTCTGTTTTAAAATATTACTAAATATTTATTCAACTTATTTAATAGATATAGGCCTATTTAGATTGTCTATTTCTTTTGGGTGAGTTCTGAAAGACTGTGTCTTTCAATTAATTGATTCATTTCACCTGGTTTAACAATTTCGTGGGCATAGAGTAGGTCATAGTATTGCTTTAATATTCTTTTACTATCCACAGGATCTGTAATGATGTTCTTTCTTCATTTCTGATAAGAGTAATTGTGTTTTTCCTCTCTTATTTTCTTAATATATATATTTTTATTTATTCATTTTAGAGAGAAGGGGGGAAAGAGAGAGAGAGAAAGGGGAGGAGCAGGAAGCATCAACTCCCATATGTGCCTTGACCAGGCAAGCCAGGGTTTTGAACTGGCAACCTCAGTGTTTCCAGGTTGACGTTTTATCCACTGCGCCACCACAGGTCAGGCTGCTCTCTTATTTTCTTAGCCTGGCTAAGAGCTTATCAAAATTTTACTGATCTTTTCAATGAACTAGTTTTTGGTTTTCTTGATTTTCTTGATTCATCTTTTGTTTTTAATTTCATTGATTTTGACACTATTTTTTATTACAGTGGTCCCTCGTCTATTGTGGGCATTAGATTCCAGAATCTTACACAATAGGCAAAAATCCACAAAGTAGTGACCTTATATTTTTTATTATTCATATATATTTAAGGCTTTATAAACCCTCCTCACACTCTTATAAACCTTTCCCACACTGTTAAGAAACTTTCTCACATTTATTTTGTTTATTTTACCACAAAAATAATTAAAATAATATATGTGTATATATATAAATACCTATATACTGCAATATCCCATGATATATTGAAAAATCCATGATACAAAATTAGGTATATACAATTAAAAAATCCGTGATACAGTGAGACCACAAAAAGTGAACAGCGATATGGTGAGGGACAACTATATATCCTTTCTTTCACTTACTTGGGATTTACTTCCTCTTATATTTCTAGTTCCCTAAAAAGAAATCTTAGATTGATTTTAGATTTTTTCTTTTCTAAGGTATGCATTTAACACTGTAAGTTTCCCTCTTAGCTTTTGCTGCATACCACAATTGTTGATTATCTGTATTTTGATTTTCTTTTAGTTAAAAATATTTTAAATTTCTTTTGAGATGTCTTATTTGACTTGTTATTTAAAAGTGTGTTTAATATGCAAGTATTTTGTGATTTTCCACTTAATTTTCTTTTACTGTATTTTAGGGTTTTTTCTTATTAATTTTAATTTATTGTATTAACACGGATTTAAGTGTCCTACTCAATATAACACCATCACCCCCCACCCCTGTGTCACCCATTACACCACCTTTGACCCCTTCCCCCTAACTCCCTCACCACCTTCCCTCTGGGATTCTGGGATTTGCTGTCCGGTTTTCTGTATCTGTGTGTTATGTATATATAATTTCACTAACCTTTCACCCTTTCTGATTTTATCCCCTCATCCTTCTTCCCTCTGACAGCTGTCCCTCTGGTCTCTGCAACCCCACCTCTGCCTCTATTCCATTCCTCAGTTCACTTTCTTCATTAGATTACACATATAAGTGAGATCATATATTTATCTTTCTTTGTCTGGCTTATTTCACTTAGCATAATAATCTTCAGGTCCATCCATGCCATAGCAAGAGGTAATATTTCCTTCTTTTTTGCCTCCACATAGTATTTCACTACGTATATGTACCACAGCTTTTTAATTTATTTCTCTACTGATGGAACTTAGGCTGTTTCCAGATCTTGACTATTGTGAACAATGCTGCAATAAACAAGGGAGTGCATATCTTCTTTTGAATCAGTGTTTTGGGATTCTTAGGATATATTCCTAAAAGTGGGATAGCTGGGTCAAAAGGCAATTTCATTTTTAAATTTTTGAGGAAAGCTATACTGTTCTCCACAGTGGCTACATAAGTCTGCATTCTCATCAGCAGTGCAGGAGGGTTTCCTTTTCCCCACACCCTTAACAGCACTTATTGTGTGTTGATTTGTTAATGAGCACCATTCTAATAGGTGTGAGGAGATATCTCATTGTGGTTTTAATTTTCATTTCTCTGATGATTAGTGACATTGAAATTTTTTTCATATGCTTATTGGCCATCTGTGTGTCCTCTTTGGAGAAGTGTCTATTCATTTCTTTAGCCAATTTTTAAATTGGATGGTTTACCTTTCTGGTGCTGAGTTTTAGAAGTTCTTTATAAATTTTGGTTACTAACCCCTTATCAGACATGTTGGCGAATATGTTCTCCCATTGTGTGAGTTGTCATTTTATTTGTTAATGGTGTTTTTTGCTTTGCAAATCTTTTAAGTTTAATATAGTCACATTTGTTTATTTTGCCTTTTATTTCACTTGCCCGTGGAGATAAATTGGCAAAAATATTGCACGAGAGATATCGGAGAGTTTACTGCATATGTTTTCTTCCAAGATGTTTATGATTTCTTGACTTACATTTAAGTCTTTTATCCATTTTGAGCTTATTTTTGTGAATGGTGTAAGTTGGTTGTCTAGTTTCATTTTATTGCATGTACCTGTCCAATTTTCCCAACAGCATTTTTTTAGAGACTGTCTTTACTCCAATGTATGCTTTTACCTCCTTTTCAAGTATCAATTGTGCATAAAGGTGTGGGTTTATTTCTGGGTTCTCTGCTCTGTTCCACTGACCTATATGCCTGTTTTTATGCCAGTACCAAGCTGTTCTGAGTACAATGTCTTCATAGTATAACTTGATATCAGGAAGTGTGATACCTCCCAGTTTATCCTTCATTTTCAAGATTGCTTAGGCTATTAGAGGTTGTTGTTGTTTTTTTTTTTTTTTTTGGTTACATATAAATTTTTGAAATATTTGTTTTATATTTTTGAAGTATAACATTGGTATTTTAATAGAAATTGCATTACATCTATAGATTGCTTTGGGTAGTATAAACATTTTAATGTTTATTCTTCCTATCCATGAACATGGTATATGCATCCACTTGTTTGTATCTTTCTTGATTTCTTTTTTCAATGTCTTATAAATTTCTGAGTATAAGTCTTTTACTTCCTTGGTTAAATTTACTCCTAGGCATTTTATTACTTTTGATGCAATACTGAAGTGGGTTGTTTTCTTAGTTTCTCTTTTAGACAGTTTATTGTTGGTGTATAACAATACCACTGATTTCTGAGTATTTGTTTTATATCCTGCCACATTGCTGAATTTATTTATCAGATTCAGTAGTTTTTTGACTGAGACTTTAGGGTTCTCTATATACAGTATCATGTCATAAGCCAATAATGATCATTTTACTTCCTCTTTTCCAATTTGGTTGCCTTTTATTTCTTCTTCTCATCTGATGGCTGTGGCTAAGACTTCCAGAACTATGTTGAATAAGAGTGGTGAAAGGGGGCACTTTAGCCTTGTTCCTGACCTTAAGTGGATTGCTTTTAATTTTTGTCCATTGAGTATGATGTTGGCTGTTGGTTTGTCATAGATGGTTTTTATCATGTTGAGGTATGTTCGTTCCCTGTATTCCCACTTTGCTGAGTTTTGATCATAAATTGGTGCTGAATTTTATCAAATGCTTTTTCTGCATCTCTTGATATAATGTGAGTTTTATTTTTTCCTTTTGTTTGGGTGGTGAATCACGTTTATTGATTTGAGAATATTGTATCAGCCTTTCCTCTCTGGAACAAATCTCACTTGATCATAGTGTATGACGTATGACTTTTATTTTTATTTAGACAATTAAATTTAACAGGGTGACATTGGTCAACCAGAATACATAGATTTAGAGAAAGCATCTCCACATCATTTGGACAGTTGATTATGTTGTATACCCACCACCCAAGGTCAAATCATCTTCTGTCATCCTATATTTTGTTTCTCTTTAAGCCACCCCTTTCTTTTCCCCCACTCCATCTCCTCCCTTCACTTTCCCCTGGTAACCACTGCACTTTTATCTATGTCCATGAGTTTCAATTTTGTGTCCCACTCATATATGGAATCATACAGTTCTTAGCTTTTTTTGGTTTACTTATTTCATTCAGTATAATATTATCAAGGTCCATCCATATTGTTTTAAGTGATACTATTTCATCATTTCTCACTGCTTAGTAGTATTCCATTGTATATATATGTACTACATATTCTTTATCCAATCCTCTATTGAAGGGCATTTGATCTGTTTCCATGTCTTGGCCACCGTGAACATGGGGGTGCACGTGTCTTTACATACCCATGTTTCAAGTTTGGGGGGTATATACCCAGTAGAGGGATTGCTGAGTCATATGATAGCTCTATTCTTAATTTTTTGAGGAAGATATGGAAGACACTATACTGTCTTCCATAATGGTTGTACTAATTTACATTCCCACCAACAGTGGATGAGGGTTCCTTTTTCTCCACAGCCTCTCCAACACTTGTTATTACCTTTCTTGGTCATAATAGCTAATCTAAGCGGTGTGAGGTGCTATCTCATTATAGTTTTGATTTGCATTTCTCTAATAGCTAGTGATGATGAACATTTTTTCATATATCTGTTGGCCATTTCTATTTCTTCTTTGGAGAAGTGTCTGTTCATGACCTCTTCCCATTTTTATTGGATTGTTTGCTTGTTTGTTGCTAAGTTTTGTGAGTTCTTTATATATTTTAAATATATATATTTAAAAGCCTTTTATCTGAGCTGTGGTTTGAAAATATCATCTTCCATTTAGTTGACTGTGTATTTACTTTGTGGACAGTTTATTTTGCTGTGCAGAAGCTTCTTAGTTTGATGTAGTCCTATTCATTTATCTTTGCCTTTACTTTCCTTGTCTTTGGGGTCAAATTCATAAAATGTTCTCTACTGCCAAGGTCCATAAGTTTAGTACGTATGTTTTTTTCTATGTAATTTATTGTTTTAGATCTAATATTTAGTCATTTGATTTATTATAAGTTAATTTTTGTGCAAGGAGACAAACTAGTTGTTTTATTCTTTTGCATGTGGCTTTCCAATTTTCCTAGTACCATTTATTGAAGAAGCTTTCTTTTCTCCATTGTGTGTTTTTGGCTACTTTATCAAAGAAGATTTGACCATACACATGTGGTTTTATTTCTAGGCTCTCTATTCTGTTCCATTGGTCTGTGTGTCTATTTTTCTGCCAGTACCATGCTGTTTTGATTATCATGGATCTGTAGTATAGTTTGAAGTCAAGTATTGTAATGCCTCCAGCTTTTTTTTTTTCCTTAGGATTACTTTAGTTATTCGAGGATTTTTATGGTTCCATATAAACCTGGTGATTTTTTGTTCCATTTCTTTAAAAAATGGTAGAGGTATTTTGATGAGAATTACATTAAATTGTATAGTTTTAGGTAATACGGCCATTTTAACTATATTTATTCTTCCTATCCATGAACAAGGAATATTTTTCCATTTCATTGTGTCTTTTTCAATTTCCTTTAATAATGCTTTGTAGTTTTCAGTATATAGGTGCTTTACATTCTTTTTTATGTTTATTCCTAAGTATTTTATTTTATACTTTGTTGCAACTGTAAACGGGTTTATATTTTTAAGTTCTTTTTCCAATGTTTTATTTTTGGCATATAAGAAAACAATAGATTCTGTATATTAATTTTGTATCATGTGACCTTATTGAATTAGTTTATTGTTTCTAATAGCCTTTCAGTGAAGTCTTTGGGGTTTTCTCTATATAGGATCATATCATTGGCAAAAGTGAAACCTTTACTTCTTTTTTTCCAAAATGGATGCCTTTTATTTCTTTCTGATTGCTCTAGCTAGAACTTCCAGCACTATGTTGAATAGGAGTAGAGAGAGTGGGCAGCCTTACATTGTTCCTGATTTTACAGGAAAAGTTTTTAGTATGATGTTAGCTGATAGTTTGTCATAAATGGCCTTTATTATGTTGAGGTATTTTTCTTCTATGCATATTTTATTGAGTGGTTTTTGCTTTTTTTTTGTGTGTGTGTTTGTTTTTTTTTTACAAGGACAGAGAGAGAGGGGGGATAGATAGGGACAGATAGACAGGAACAGAGAGAGATGAGAAGCATCAATCATCAGTTTTTTTGTTGTGACACTTTAGTTGTTCATTGATTGCTTTCTCATATGTGCCTTGATCATGGGCCTTCAGCAGACTGAGTAACCCCTTGCTCAAGCCAGTGACCTTGGGTCCAAGATGGTGAACTTTTTTTTGCTTAAGCCAGGTGAGCCCACCCTCAAGCTGGCGACCTCAGGGTCTTGAACTTGGGTCCTCCTCATCCCAGTCTGACACTATCCACTGTGCCTGGTCAGGCTATTGAGTGTTTCAAACATAAAAAAGGATGTTCTATTTTATCAAATGACTTTTCTGCATTTATTGATAGGATCATATGTTTTTTTCTTTTTTTTTGTTGAAATGGTGTATTATATTAATTGTTTTACATATGTTGAACCATCCTTGTGTTTTGGGGATGAATCCCACTTGATTATAATGAATTATTTTTTTAACATGTTGTATTCAATTTGCTAGTTTTTTGTTTAGGATTTTTACATCTGTATTTATTAGGGATATTGGCCTGTAGTTTTCTTTTTTTATGTTGTCCTTGCCAGGTTTTGGTATGAAGGTTATGTTGTCCTCATAAAATGTGTTTGGAAGTTTTGCTTCTTCTTCAATTTTCTGGACGACTTTGAGAAGGATAGGAACCAAATCTTCCTTGAATGTTTGGTAGAATTCATTAGTATAGCTATCTGGCCCCAGATTTTTATTTTTGTGGAGGATTTTGACAGTTATTTCTATTTTCTCCCTGCTCATTGGTCTATTTAGGCTTTCTACTTATTTGTGATTCAGTCTAGGGAGATTGAATTGTTCTAGGAATTTATTCATTTCTTCTAGATTGTTGAATTTGGTGGCATATAATTTTTCCACAGTATTCTGCAATAATCCTTTGTATCTCTATGACATCTGTGGTAATTTCTTCTCTTTCATTTTGGATTTTGTTTATATGAGTCCTTTCTCTTTTTTCTTTAGTAAGTCTTGGCAGGGGTTTGTCAATTTTGTTGATCCTTTCAAGGAAACAGCTCTTTGTTGTATTAATTTTTAATTTTTTCTATAGTTCTTCTGTTCTCTTATTTATTTATGCTCTAATTTTTATGATTTCTTTTCTTCTGCTTGTTTTGGGTTGCCTTTGTTCTTCTTTTTATAGTTCCTTAAGATGTGATGGTTATTTGTTTACTTGGGCTTTCTTTTGTTTTTTTCATATAAGCCTGGAATGATATGAATTTTCCTCTTATTACTGCTTTTGCTGCATCCCATAAATTCTAATATGTAGTGTTGTCATTTTTGTTTGTCTATAAATATCTTGATCTCTTATTTCTTCTTTGATCCAGTCATTTTTTTAGAAGTATGTTGTTTAATTTCCACATTTTTGTGGGTGTGTTTACTTCTTTTTTGCAGTTGAATTCTAGTTTTAAAGCCTTATGGTCAGAGAATATGCTTGATATAATTTCAATCTTTCTGAATTTGTTGGTGTTAGTTTTGTGGCCTAGCATATGGTCTCTTCTTAAGAATGTTCCATGTACACTGGAGAAAAATGTATACTCTGACGTTTTAAAATGAAATTTTCTGTAGATGTCTGTTATCTCCATTTGTTCTAGTGTTTCATTTAAGGCCAATATTTCTTTATTGAGTTTCTGTTTTTATGAATAATCTAAAGCCATCAATGGTGTATTGAGGTCTCCAAGTAGGATTATATATATATATATATATATATATATATTTTTTTTTTTTTTTTTTTTTTTTTTTTTGGCTTGTACTTTTAGATCAGTTAGTAGATGTTTTATATATTTTGGTGCTCCTTGGTTTGGTGCATATATATTAAGAAGTGTTATTTCTTCTTAATACAGTGTCTCTTTTATCATTATGAAATGTCCAACTTTATCTCTGGTTATTGTTGTTGCATTATCAGACATGAGTATGGCTATACCTGCTTTTCTTTAGGTGTTATTTGCTTGGAGAATTCTTTTCTAACCTTTCACTTTGAATCTATTTTAATCCTTGTAGCTTAGATGTGTCTTTTGAAGGCAGCATACTGTTGGGTTTTGCTTCTTGATCCAATTTGCTACTCTGTGCCTCTTTATTGATGAGTTTAATCTATTTACATTTAATGTAATTATTGACTCTTGAGGATTTCCTATTTCCATACTGCTTTCTGATAGTTTTGTGTCTTGTTTGATTTTTCTTTTTTATTTTTCTGTCATTTTTGTTTGGTGGTATTTCATATTTCTATCTTCTGTTTCTTCTTTTTTTAAGCTCTGTTTTTCAGTAGTGGCATTTTCAGGGATGGTTATAATTAGGTTATTAAAAAAATTATCGTATGTATTAGAGTCCATTATCTCATGATTGCTTCTGCACTCCATCTTCCTTTGCTACTGATGTTTATACTCTCCCCTTTTACGTTATTGTTGTCACAGATTATCCTTGGTTTTATTGTGGGGGGGTTTTGTTTTAATTTTTACTTGTAATTTTGTGTTGTTGTTGTTGTTGTTTTTAATCTGGTTGGTTAACCCTTTTAGTATTTCCTGTAGTGGGGGGTTTCTGGTAATAAATTCCCTCAGCTTCTGTATGTCTGTAAACATTTTCATTTCCCCTTTATATTTTACAAATAGCTTTGATGAATATAGTATTCTTGGCTGGTAGTTCCTCTCTTTCATTATTTAAATGAAAGGTCCACTCTGTCCTGGCATGTAGAGTTTCTGCTGATAAATCTGATCATAGTCAAACTGGCCTTCTTTTATATGTTATATTATTCTTCTCCCTAGCTGCCTTGAGAATTCTTTCTTTGTCATTGATTTGTGATAATTTCATTATGATGTGCCTTGGAGTAGGTCTGTTTGGGTCAACGTAACTCAGCATTCTGTTTGCTTTTTGGATTCAAGGCTCTGACTCTTTCCACAGGCTTAGGAAGTTTTCATTGATTATTTGTTTGAATATGTTCTCCATTCTCTTTTCCCTCTCTTCTTCTTCTAATATACTAGTTATTCTTATATTGCTCTTTCTGATGGAGTCAGACAATTCTTGTAGGGCTTTCTCATTTTTTAAAATTTGTGAGTCTCTCTCTTTTTCTCTCTGTAGTATCTCTTGTTGCCTGTCATCAATGTCACTGATTCTCTCCTCTATCAAGGCTGTCCTATTGGCTAAGCTTATTACCTCATTTTTCAGTTTGTGTATTGAGTTGTTCTTCTCTGTTTGGTTTTATTTTTTACAATTTCAATTCCTTGGTAAAGTACTTTTTGTGTTCATTAAATTGTTTTTTGAGCTCACTAAATTGCCTTTCAGTATTTTCTTGTATCTTACTGAGTATTTTTAGAATTCTCTGTCATTAAGCTCCAGGGTTCTTATGTAGTTGAGTTTTTTTCTTGGTGATTTTTCATCATCTACCTGAGCTACATCTCTCTCTTGTATATCCATATTTGATTTTTTTTTCTTAGCAGCATTTGCAAGTAGTGTTGTTAATAACCCCAACAAGACATAATTATTCCTTATTCTGGTAGGTGGTGCTGTATTACAAGATTTGCCTCTGTGAGAAACTTAGGTGGAGTTCTGCTAAGCTGTTGCCGTCACTGTCATAATCATGCAGGGAGGGCTGTCATTTTGGTAAGAGGGGCTTGTTCTTAGGGCTTTGCAATTTTATGGGTTTAGCAATGGCCAACCAGGGGTCCTCCGGGGCCCTCCCCCATGTCCTCACAGCACAGGGTAGCAAGTGCCCAGGCACCCCACCTCTCACAAGAGAGAGCAGCCTGTAGACCCAGTTAAGGGGGGTCTGTGACTGCCACTGTTCACACAGCAAAGGGAGCATGTGGGACCAGGGGGTCTGTAGAGACACAGTCAGGTCCCTCCTTTGATACCACTCTAAGCACTCAAAGTGCAGCCCTGGCCAGGGCAGAGGCTGTGTGCCACAAGCTGGTGTCCAATCTTCAGGCGCAGTTTCAGCAGAGATTGCAGATCAGAGGTGTTCCACCAACACACGCTATACTCTGCTCAAGCTAGTGCCTGAGCTTCAGAGCAGGTGGAGCACGGATCCCAGATCAAGCATTTGGTGTCACAAGGTTAAACTCAGCCAGCAGATCAAGCATGCCCCAGTGCCCTGTGCCCCAGGGCCAATCTCTATAAGCTATTCTCATGCAGTTCTTAGGAGTGCGCCATGGGCTTTGTGTGTGCCCAGTGCGTGCAATTGCCCAGTGCGTGCAATCACAGATGCGGCCGATGCTGGGAAACAGCCCTGCTACTCATTCTTGGTCATTGCCTCTATCTCAGCTCCTTCCCTCAGACTCTCCTCTTCACTCAGCTCCAGCTCTGAGACAAAATGTGTGCCAGCAGTGTCTCCCTCCCTCAGGTCCATGAGGAAAGAGAAAGACTCAGTCCTCAGTCATTTTTTTTCTTCTGTGAGCAGATTCTATGTTTGGCCCACCTTCCTGTGCAGTCATACCTTTGTCTATCTGGAGTGTGTATATTTCAAGTTCATCTGGATTTTTTTTTCTGTGTATAGTTGTAGAATTTGTTGAAATTTCAAAGGGAGAGATCAGGAGGATCTCTCATGCCGCCATTTCCCTGACGTCACTCAATGTGTGATTTTTTTGATGTATTGCTGAATCCTGTTTGCTGATATTATGTTGAGAATTTTAGCATCTATGTTCATCAGGGATATTGGCCTATAGTTTTCTTTCTTTGTAGTGTCTTTACCAGGTTTCAGATGGAGAATAATGCTTGCCTTGGAAAAAATGTTTGGAAGTTTTCCCTTCTCTTGAATTTTTTGAAATAGCTTGAGTAGGATAAATGTTAGTTCTTTAAATATTTGGTAAAATTTACCTGTGAAGCCATCTGGTCCAGGACTTTTGTTCGCTGGGATTTTTTTGTGTGTGTGACAGAGACAGAGAGAGAGACAGAAAGAGGGACAGACAAGGGAAGACAGACAGGAAGGGAAAGAGATGAGAATCACCAATTTTTGTTGTGTGTCCTTAGTCGTTCATTGATTGCTTTTTCATATGTGCTTTGACTGAGGGGGGGTGCAATAGAGCAAGTGACCCCTTTCTCAAGCCAGCAATCTTGAGTTCAAGCCAGCAACCTTGGGCTTCAAGCCAGTGACCATGGGGTCATGTCTATGATTCCACGCTCAAGCCAGTGGCCCCGTGCTCAAGCTGGTGAGACTGCACTCAAGTCAGATGAACCCATGCTCAAGGCAGCGACCTCGAGGTTATAAACTTTGGTCCTCCGAATCCCAGTCTGATGCTCTACCAACTGCACCACCACCTAGTCAGGCTGCTGGGAGTTTTTTTGATAACTGTTTCAATTTCATTTATTGTAATCAGTCTGTTTAGGTTTTCTGATTCTTTCAGATTGAGTTTTGAAAGATTGTATGTTTCTAGGATTTATTCATTTCATGTAGGTTGTCCAATGTTTTGGCATATAAATCTTTATAGTATTTTCTTACAATCCTTTGTATTTTTGCAGTGTCAGTTATTACTTCTTCACTTTCATTTCTAATTTTATTTATTTGAGTCATCTCTCTTTTTTTCTTGATGAGTCTGGTTAAAAGTTCATCAATCTTGTTTACTTTTTCAAAGAACCAGCTCTTGGTTTCATCGATCTTTAGTATTGCTTTGTTTTAGCCTCTCTGTCATTGTTATTTCCTTTCTTCTGCTTCCTCTGTTGTTAACTTTTTGTTCTTTTAGATGCAGGGTTAAGTTGTTTTCTTGAGGGTTTTTTTTAGTTTTTTTTTTTTTTGCTTCATAAGGTATGCCTATAATGTTCTGAACTTCTCTCTTAAGACTGCTTTTGTTGTGTCCCATAGATTTTGAGTTGTTGTATGTTCATTTTTGTTTCTAGGAAATATTTGGTTTCTTTTTTTATGTCATTGTTTACCTTTTTTGTTTTTTAATAACATGCTATTTAGCCTCCAAGTGTTTGAATGTTTTTCAGGTTTTCTATGGTAGTTAATTTCTATTTTCATGACATTGTGATCAGAGAAGTGGCTTGATATGATTTCAATCTTCTTAATTTACTGAGACTCGTTTTGTGTCCTAACATGTAGTCTATTCTAGAGAATGTACTATGAGCACTTGAAAAGAATGTATATTCCGCTGTTTTGGGGTGATAAGTTCTGAATATATCAAATAAGTCTGCTGTTTCTTTGTTAACTTTCTGTATGAAAGGTCTATCCATTGATGTTAGTGGGGTATTAAAATTCTCTATTATTATAGTATTGCTGTCAATCTTGCCTTTTATATCCAGCAAAATCTGCTTTATATATTGATACTTAGGTGCTCCTATAATCGGTGCATAGATATTTACATGGTTATATCCTCTTGTTGAATTGCTTCCTTTATCATTATGTAGTGACCTTCTTTATCCCTTACTATAGCTTTTGTTTTAAAGTGTATTTTGTCAGATATAACTATTGCTACCCCAGCTTTTGTCAATTTCCATTTGTGTGAAATACACTTCTCCATCCCTTCACTTTCAGTCTATATGTGTCTTTTTTTTCTGAAGTGTGTCTCTTGTAGACAGCATATGTAAGGACCTGTTTTCTTATGCATACAGCCATTCTATGTTCTTTTTCTTTTTTCCAAAGTGAGAAGTGGAGAGGCAGACAGACAGATTCCCACATGCACCTGACCAATATCCACCTGGCATAACCACTAGGGGCAGTATTCTGCCCATCTGGGGCATTGCTTCATTGCAACTGGAGCCATTCCAGCACTTGAGGCAGGGGCCATGGAGCCATCCTCAGCACCTGGGTCAACTTTTGCTTCAATGAAGACTTGGCTGTGGGAGGGGAAGAGAGAAATAGAGAGAAAAGAGAGGGGGAAGAGTGGAGAAGCAGATGGGCCCTTCTCCTGTGTGCCCTGGCTGGGAATCAAACCCAGGACTTCCAGATACCAGGCTGATGCTCTGCAACTGAGCATACCAGCCAGGGCTTATTCTATGCCTTTTGATTGGAGCATTTAATCCATTTACATTTCAGGTTATTATTGACATGTACTGTACTTATTTGTTGTCATTTTCTTCTTTAAATCTACAATCCTTTTTCTTCTTGATTTCATTGTTTTTCCTTTCGTCTTTTTAAAGTAGTCTTGGTTGTAGGTTCTTGTTTTGCATCAGTTTGAATATTTCTTGCCAATCACTCCTGGCTTCCAGTGTTTCTGTTGAGAAGTCAGATGTCATCCTTATGGGGGCTCCTCTGTAGGTAATTAACTGCCTTTCTCTTGCAGCTTTTAGTATTCTTTCTTTGTCTCTTAACCCTGGCATTTTAATTATGAAATGTCTTGGTGTAGGCCTCTTTGGGTTCCTCTTTAATGGGACTCTGTGGTTTTTGAACTTCTGTGACCTTTTGCTTTATCAATTTAGAAAAATTTTCAGCTATGATTTCTTTAAACAGGTTCTCTATCCCTCGTTCATTCTCTTCTCCTTCAGGAACGCCTATGATGCAAAGTTGTTTCTCTTCATGTTGTCACAGAGGTTTCTTAGAGTTTCCTCAGTCTTTTTGAGCCTCTTTTTGTTTTGCTAATATGCTTCTCTGCTTCTATCTTGTCTTTTAAATCACTGATTCAATCCTATGCTTCTTCCAGCCTGCTATTGATTCCTCCTAGTGCAGACTTCATTTCTGATATTGTATTTGTCATTTCTGACTGGTTCTTTTTTTATGATTTTAATTTCCTTTTTTATGCTTGCTACTCTTTATTTAAGTGTTCATTATGACCATCCATTTTTGTTCTAAGATTCTTGAGCAACCTAAAAATCATTATTTTAAACTCTGCATCTGGTAGTTTGATTACTTCCATTTCATTTAGTTCTTTTTCTGGGGATTTCTCTTGTTGATTCATTTGGGTCATATTTCTTTGTCTGCCTATTTTGTCTGTGTATTAGGTAGTGCTGTTTGACTGTGAACTTCTTGTGGTGTCTTTATGAGAAAGATAGACTCAGTGATACTGACCTCTTGGCCACCTATTTTCTTTGCTCTAGGAATGCTTCTTGAAGGTACTGTTTTCCCTCTTGTTATATGTGAGTATTAAATGCAGTTGGTCCCTTTATGGGGGCAGTTATCCCTTCAGGCTGGCTGGTTCTAAGGGTCAGCCTTGATCATGTACTTTACATACTGTGCAATGTTTATCCTGTTGGGTGTGTTTATTCTTTGCAGTGTCTGGTGCTGGTTAGGCTCCTGCTTTGGGCATGCTGCTTCTCCATTTAGCTGAGTCTAGTGTTGGTGCTCTCTGCCACCTACTTCCAGTTCTGTTGATGCTAGGTCTTCTTGTGTTGGCATCAGCCATTTTTTGTAACCTACTCTGGGCTATGTGTCTACAGCTACTTCTCTTTTCACTGTTTGTGTCAGCATTTTCTGTGCCTGGGTTGTGTGAGAGGTGCCATCTTGTCTATAAGAATCATGTTCCTTTTGCCTAAAAATGACACCAGCTCCATAAAAGCCCCAAGCTCAGTAAGATTTGTCTCCACTTTTTAGTTGCTGCACCTCCTCTTGCCATTGCTTGGTCTTCTGATAGTCTTCTGTAGAAAGACTGTAGTGTGGGCTCAGACTGGCTTCACCCAACCAACCCCTCTACTAGTTGCTAGCTTATTGCATTAGGGCAGCTGAGATTGAAAATACAACATTAAGTGCCCTGGCCGGTTGGCTCAGTGGTAGAGCGTCAGCCTAGCCTGCGGAGGACTCCGGTTCGATTCCCGGCCAGGGCACACAGGAGAAGCGCCCATTTGCTTCTCCACCCCTCCGCCGCACTTTCCTCTCTGTCTCTCTCTTCCCCTCCCGCAGCCAAGGCTCCATTGGAGCAAAGATGGCCCAGGTGCTGGTGATGGCTCTGTGTCCTCTGCCTCAGGCGCTAGAGTGGCTCTGGTCGCAACATGGCGACGCCCAGGATGGGCAGAGCATCGCCCCCTGGTGGGCGTGCCGGGTGGATCCCGGTCGGGCGCATGCGGGAGTCTGTCTGACTGTCTCTCCCTGTTTCCAGCTTCAGAAAAATGAAAAAAAAAAAAAAAGAAAATACAACATTAGTGGGACTTTCTACTTCAGGGGTCTCTTGGTCAGAAGCTCTATATGGGGAATGTGACCCCTATTCTAGAGCCTAATCTCTCAGCCACAGTTGGATACTCAAATTTTATTTCTCCCCAACAATGTGAGTAGAGGTTCAGATCGAGTGTTGCTGACAGTACCCTCTGCAGAAGTTCTTACAACTGGTGAGACCCTGGTCTCAGCAAGGAAGACTGAGAGAGTCCTCTCATGTCCCACCAGAAAGTGGCTAAGCCCTCAACCAGACTCAACAATAGGTTCACAGGGACCCCCACTTTAAATGTCCATGCTTCAAGACTCTCTCCCTTCCCCTGTCAGATCTAGCCTAGCAGGGCAGGATATTCAGCACCCAGATTGGCTGACTATGAAGCTCCATTCTATCCAATACACATGAACCACTGTGTTGGTGCTGATTACAGAGAGCAGAACTCACCTCAGCTGGGCCAAGTGCAAGCAGTCCTTTCTTATGATACCACTCTGTCAAGGGTTGTTAGGTCCTGAACTAATGCTCTCCATAGCTGGCCACTGTATATGCCTACCCTGGTCCTCCATGTTAAAAATCTGGTGCAGACCAGTGGGAGACACTGCCTGTGACTGGTCCTCAGTAGCCTTCTTTGAGCTATAAGCAATCCAGAATTTGTGGCTGCCTCTGCTGGGCCCACCTGCACACGGAAATACCCAGCTGCACACCTTGGTTGACTTTTATCCACACTGGGCCTGGGGGAGGTCCACTTATAAAGCCAAGGTTCCCTGAGTCCCACCTGCTGCAGCCTCTGTCTGCTGGCTGTTTATTTGGCTTGGCCAGTGAAAAAACATCTGATAGAGTCTAGAGCTTGTGGGAATTCAAGGATTTGGAAGGGTGGTGGGTGTGGCTCCAGTGCTCCAGGTATAAGTCTGTCTAGACTTTTTTCACAGATCCCAGTAGGATGTGGTCACCAGGAATTTGGTGGTTGTGGCCTCTGAGACCCAGAGGTGTGGTCTGCCTGCAATTTGGACAGTTTCTACTGAGGCTCCAGTGAGGCGGAAGCACCAGTCTTAGACTTGGGAGTGTGTGGGGAAATGCTCTGTCCTCCACACCAGAAAACTGAGTCACTGATGTGCCCACTGCTTCCTGACTTCTCAGAAGAACCAAATATCCATGATTGGGGCAGGAGAGTCTCCCGAGGGTGGAGAAGTTGCTTTTTCCCAAGCTGATGCCACTCAGAGGGAAATGCTCCACCCAAGAAAGATGGCACCTGCAGTACTGGAGAATGACTCAGCACAGGGGTTGTGGTGGCTGTTCCCAACAGTGTCTCTCCCTGCACCTCCAACTTTACATTCTCCTCATGCAACTCTCATCCTCTCAGCCCTCCCTCCACTGGAGCACCAGGTAAGTGGCTATGAACAAGATTTTCTGTGCTGGCCCTTTAACATGCAGCCTATATCTCAAGCTTAGTCTCTTTCTCGCAGACAGATACCCTGGCTCTTTTCACCTACAAATGCTCTGTGGGCACCTCTTCTAGGCTCTACGGCTCTAGGCTTGGGCTCCAAGCTTGGGGCTGAGCACCCATACGTCTCAGGGTGACCCTTCCCACAGTGAAAGTCCCTCTGGACCCTCAGCCACCACTTACTCTTGGGAGTGGGGCAGCCCTTTCCACATCTCTGCCCTTCCTACCAGACTCGGTGTGGCTTCTTCTGTGATCCTTGCTTATAGACCCCTCTTCCTTTAGTCCAAAGTTGTTTTTTTCAAGATGATTGTTCTTAAATTGTAATCCAATTTGGTCCTGGGAGGTGGCAGTTGGAATGTTTGCCTACTCCATCACCATCTTGGAATTCTGTTTTTTAGTTTTAATTCTACTGTGTTCTGAGAGAAGCATTGTTATGATTTTTATTCTTTTCTGTTTCTCTTTTTTTTCACCTTCTAGTATTTCCATTACATGTGTGTTATAACTTTTGTGGTTACCCTATATTTCTTGAATAATATATTTTGTTTCTAGTCCTTTTCTCTTTCCTTTTTAGTTTTGGAACTTCCTATTGTCACATCCTCAAGCTCAGGGCTTTTTAGTCAGCCATGTCCATTCTTTTGATGAGCCCATTTCTAGCACATTTCTAGTATGTTTCATTTCTAGCACAGGGTTTTTCATTCTAAAAAATTATTCCTTAGAATTTTCATCTCTCTGCTTACATTATCTATATATTCTTATATAGTGACTTTTTATATTAAGTTCCTTACTAAATTAATTATAGTTTAAAAAATTCCTGTTCTGATAATTTCAACATTCTTGTCCCATATGATTCTGGTTCTGATACTTGTTTAGTCTCTTCAAACTCTGTATTTTTTTTCTTTTCCTTTTTTTTTACTTCTAGTATGCCTTGTGATTTTTTATTGAAAGATGAACAAGGTGTTCTTGTAGAAGAAACTGCAGTGAACAGAGTATATGTAATGTACTGGTAAGGTGTGGGAGAAGAGGAAGTATTCTAAAGTCCTATGATTCTATCTCAATCTATAATTTAGGTCAGGTGAGCCTGTGCCCCTGAACTGTGATCTTCACCAGTGTTGATAGTTCCTTCTTTCCCCCTCTTATATGCAATGGAATGGCTAAAGGGAATTGAAGTTTGGTTTTTCCCTTTCCTCATGTGGAAGGCTAGAATGAGCTGGAATATGGTATTTTTTTTTTCTCCAAGTATGTTTGGCCCTGGTAAAATAGTTTCTGTTGAAGGTAGGCTTCCTTAAGAATAATAAATTCTTTGGAATATTTCAAAGTAGTTAATTTCCCCTTTCTTCTGCTGGAACCTTGTGTATTTTTCTCCTGTGTTCTGCACAAGGAACTTGTAGAATTCCTGGTAGTAGATCTCACAAAAATATAGAGGTCTCCCTATGACAAGGTTCCCCTTGAATTTTAAACTCTCAGAGGTGAAGATTAATAGCAAAATAATTTAATAAAGTGATGTCATATCTGGTTATCCACTGAGGAAAAAAACATGACAATAAGTTCCTACCTCATACCTTATATAAACATTAATTACTAGTGGGTCAAAACCTTGAAGTCAAAGGGAAAATTTTATAAATCATGGATCTTAACCCCTTATCAGATATATCATTGATGAATATGCTTTTCCATACAGTAAGTTGTCATTTTGTTTTGTTTATGATTTTCTTTGCTGTGCAAAACCTTTTAGTTTAACATAGTCCCATCTGTTTATTTTTCTTTTGTTTCCCTTGCTCTAGGACATATATCAAAAGTGTATACTTTTGGATATGAGTCAGGGTCTCAATAATAAAATTAAGTTCAATTTCCAGTTTTACTATTTATCAGTGGTGTGATTCTTGGCAAGTCATTCAAACTATGGTTTAAAGCCCTGGCCGGTTGGCTCAGTGGTAGAGTGTTGGCCTAGCGTGTAGAAGTCCCAGGTTCGATTCCCGGCCAGGGCACACAGGAGAAGCACCCATTTGCTTCTCCACCCCTCCCCCTCTCCTTCCTCTCTGTCTCTCTCTTCCCCCCCCCCCTCAACGAGGCTCCATTGGAGCAAAGATGGCCCAGGCGCTGGGGATGGCTCCTTGGCCTCTGCCCCAGGTGCTAGAGTGGCTCTGGTCGCGGCAGAATGACACCCCGGAGGGGCAGAGCATCGCCCCCTGGTAGGCATGCCGGGTGGATCCCGGTCGGGCGCATGCGGGAGTCTGACTGTCTCTCCCAGTTTCTAGCTTCAGAAAAATACAAACCCCCCCCCCAAAAAAAACTATGGTTTAAATTTCCTAACCTACAGTATGCAAAATATAACTTCTTTGTGGAGTTGTGACGAACAATGATAACACAGAAAAAACATCTGCTATAAAATTTGGTAAGAACGAGAAGGTCATAGATGATGGCTGCTGAAATTGAGGTAAGTTAGGAATATAATATTTGTTTATATATTTATTTATTATTGTATTTTTCTGAAGTGAGAAGCAGGGAGGCAGAAACACAGACTCCCACATACACCTGACCAGGATCTACCTGGCATGCCCACCAGGGGGTGATGCTCTGCCCATCTGGGGTGTTACTCTGTTGTAACCAGAGCCATTTTAGTGCCTGAGGTGGAGGCCATGGAGTCATCCTCAGTGCTCGGGCCAACTTTGCTCCAAAGAAGCCTTGGCTGCAGGAGGGGAAGAGAGAGAGAGAAAAAAAAAGGAGGTGGAAGGATGGAGAAGCAGATGGGTGCTTTTCCTGTGTGCCCGGGTTGGGAATCAAATCTGGGACTTCCACATACCAGGCCAATGCTCTACCCCTGAGCCAACCAACCAGGGTGAAATATAATACCATTTTTTTAAAAAATAGAGACAGAGAGTGAGTCAGAGAGAGGGACAGATAAGGACAGACAGACAGGAATGGAGAGAGATGGAAAGCATCAATCATCAGTTTTTTGTTGCGACACCTTAGTTTTTCATTGATTGCTTTCTCATATGTGCTTTGATGGTGGGGCTACAGCAGACCGAGTAACCCCTTGCTCGAGCTAGTGACCATGGGTCCAAGCTGGTGAGATTTGCTCAAACCAGATGAGCCCGTGCTCAAGCTGGTGACCTCGGAGTCTTGAACCTGGGTCATCCATATCCCAGTCTGATGCTCTGTGCCACTGCCTGGTCAGGCTGGAATATAATGCTTATAGAAAGTTTCACTCAACAGAATTAATTAAGTTAATGTATTAGGATTATAACTTCAACGTTAGTTAATAACAACAGCAGTAGCAATAATTAACTGAGGGCTTATAATGTGCTGGGCACTGAGTTTAATGTTTTTATTCATTATTTCATTTAATCTTTATGCTACTTTTTTTTTTGTTGTTATATTTTTCTGAAACTGGAAACGGGGAGGCAGTCAGACAGACTCCTGCATGCGCCCGACCGGGATCCACCCGGCATGCCCACCAGGGGGTGATGATCTGCCCATCCGGTGCGTTGCTCCATTGCGACCAGAGCCACTTCAGTGCCTGGGGCAGAGGCCAAGGAGCCATCCTCAGTGCCCGGGCCATCTTTTGCTCCAATGGAGCCTCGGCTGCGGGAGGGGAAGAGAGAGACAGAGAGGAAGGAGAGGGGTAGGGGTGGAGAAGCAGATGGGCGCCTCTCCTGCGTGCCCTGGCCGGGAATCGAACCCGGGACTTCCACACGCCAGGCCGACTCTCTACCACTGAGCCAACTGGCCAGGGCCTCTTTATGCTACTTTTTAAAATAGCATTATTATGTCCATTTTATGGTTGAGGAAACTGAAACTGAAAGAACTTATGGAATTTACTTGCCCAAGGTCACACAGAGCTAGTCATTTGTAGTATTGGAAGTAGAACATCGGCCTTTCTGGCTTGACTATACAGGGTGGGGCAAAAAATAATAATAATACAAGACAAACTGTGTTTTCATACTCACAACTATAAAACTACTTTTGCCACACCCTGTAGTTCTCTAGTGTAGATGATTCCAAGAGGAGACAGACACAGAAATAGAACTTTTGACTTATAAATAATTTTTACAATTAGTAGCATCAAGATTAATTCATGTGCATAATAGTGTATTGAACCAATGCCAGTATTTTTCTTTTTTAAGGGTAGAGAATTTCAGAGCTTCTGACAGAGTGCAGTTAGTATTTCCAGTCTAATCTTTTGTCATAGTATTGCTATTTTTGGCAAAAATGAGAAAAGGAAAAAGAATAATTTGAATCAAGATGAGGTTACCTGAACATTTGTCTTTCTTTGTTATTTGAAGGTCCACTTGCACACCCCAGGGTACTCCACAATCTAACTCCCTTCAGGAATAATTGCAATATCATGCAGAATGAAACAGAGTGCTAAAATTCATGATATATTCATACACAAAATTTTTTTTAAGTCAGAATCTTGCCCCTTTGGCTCCTTAAATCAACCAAAATCTTGCCCCATGTTAACATGCTTTCCAAAAACACACACATGTTAACTGTCAAAGTGAGAGAGGATCTAATAGTCTGGTATAATCTTGTAGTGCAATACCTCATATAAATGAATGTTCAACATATTCTGGTTCAATTTTGAGAAACTCATTGATTCTTAAGGTAGCTTCATCTATCTTCAAAGAGTTTTAATTGTTAAAAACAACAACAAAAAATGATAATAGCTCATCTTTTTTACTGAGAGTTTATGTTGTGCCAAGTACTGTGTTAAATGCACAGTGTATAAATTGTCTCATTTATTGTCATAACCTTTGTCACATAAGTGCTACTATTAACTCCAATTTACAGATTAAAAACATGAAGCTTTTGCCTGACCTGGTGATGGCACAGTGGATAGAGTGTTGGACTGAGACATGGAGGACCCAGGTTTGAAACCTCTAGGTCACCAACTTGAGCACAGGCTCACCAGCTTGAATGGGGGGGTCGATGACTTGAGCATGGGATCATAGACATGACCCCATGGTTGCTGGCTTGAGCAAGGGGCCACTCACTCTGCTGTATCCTCCACCCCTCCATTAAGGCACATATAAGAAAGCAATCAATGAACAACTAAGGTGTTGCAACAAAGACTTGATGTTTCTTATCTCTCTTCCTTCCTGTCTGTCTTTCCCCATCTGTCCCTCTCTCTGTCTTTCTTTGTCTCTGTTACAAAAAAAATGGAGCTTTATATATATTTATCATAATTATAGCATTAGCAGATTAAACTCTAATTCACTTGGTAACACTTAAATATCAGAAAACAGCACAAAACATTCAGAGTTAAACTTTAGCTCCTTTGGACTAAATTTTTTACATTTTCTACATTCCATTATTGTAGAAAATATGAAATTGGATGGACATCTGATTGAACAGAAGAAGGGAAGGAAAAGAAGATCTTTGCTTCTTCACACTTAAAACGTGACATCCTAGGACCTTTCTGTGTTCTCTTTTATGCAATCTTCATGGCTCCACTCACTTATTTTTTTAAGATGCAAGGTTAGCTCTATAGCAAAGCAAATCAATTTTTATATACAAGTTTTCTAAGTCAGTCTTTGTAAAAATGCACACAGTCAAGAATTGTTCATTTCTAAACTATTTTCAAAATGTTTATAAGTAATGCAAATGCAAAAATATTTATCATGGTAAACATCAGCAAGATAGATGTATTTACACAGTCAACTGATGTTTGTTTCTCTCTGACCAATT
This sequence comes from Saccopteryx bilineata, assembly GCF_036850765.1. Taxonomy (NCBI): domain Eukaryota; kingdom Metazoa; phylum Chordata; class Mammalia; order Chiroptera; family Emballonuridae; genus Saccopteryx; species Saccopteryx bilineata. The sequence continues at coordinate 83,237,888 of NC_089497.1, read as the reverse complement.
TTTGGATGTTTTTTTCAACAATCTGAGTTAATTTTTTTCTACATTTATGTAAAATTATGTACCTTTGCAATAATTTACTTATAATTTGGATCATATCCAAAAGGTTCAACTTTTCTTAAGTCAACAGAATTAGTTTTAAGCCATTTAATATCACAATCTTAAGATTAGTATTTTTGTTATAAAATTAGACATTTATAAGTCTGAAATTTTAAATCTTTAAGACATGAGGTGGTTTTAGAATATTTTAACCTTACCTTTTCCCCCTTGAAATCACAAATACTACACCTACATACATAACAATGGATGAGCTGTAGTCTTCCAGTCAGATATTTACCCTAAGCCATGTGAGATGACTAAATCTGTCTTTATTAATGTCTGTTTCAGAAATCATGCAACAGGATGCAACATTTTTACAATGCTTAAGGTTTATACAGCTTTTTTCATATCTGGGAAAGGGAACATAACTTAATATCAGAATAATCACGTCCCCTTTCCAACATTCAGCCATATGTTACATCTGACTGACTAACGCCAGCCCACACTGAAGCAGTTCTGGCAATGGCACACTGTCTCCAAGAAAGATAAAGAAAGCTCTTCAGGCAGATGGCCAGAGTAACAATAAAAATTAGGCTACAGTCTTCATTTATTCTGTTTGTAGGCATAAATGAAAACTTATTTTAACCAAAAAAATCTGTAACATATTTTTAGTAATTTGTATGGTGAGTGAATGGATTTTACACTTCTACTTGAATCAGAATTAAGTTAAAATAAACTCCCAACTCTACCATCTCTTCAGAATCATTTGTTTTGGGATTATATTCTCCTCCCTTGCGAGATAAATAATAATCTCATTTAAAATCATAGTGATCCATGATAACAAAAAAGCTGACACAGTTTCTTGCTCTTCACTGTTGCAGTGTTCCTCCTAACTGATTGCTTACCTACATCAACACCACTGTTTTATGTTAGAAGATTTCTGAACAAACACTTCAATTTATTTTTAAATCACTCTTTTATTTTGGCAAGTCGAGATTTATATATGCATTACTTTTGATTTCCTGGGGTCAACTTTTGCAAGAAAAATAACATCAAAACCAAACCCCCACATCATTCTCAGAAGCTCACTTCTTCCCACCTCTACCAACCTTCCCTATCTGGCTTGTCAGAGAAGGTGGTGATAAATTAAGATATCTTAAAGTATTGAGTTTTGATTTACTTGAATAGAAAATACTGTTTGGCAAAAACAAACAAGCAGAAAACATAAACAAACAACTCTGGGATATCTTGATGCTTACATACTCTTATAGAGCCTAGATTCTAATGTTTATACATGGCTAAGTATACAGTTCTAAAATAATCAGTTTTTCAAGAAATTTATTGTTTGAGGTTTCCATTGTACATTCATCTAGAGAGTACATTTCCATAAAATTTAAATATCCTGGGTAGTCTCAATATTGGAGTATCAAAAATAAAATAAAACAAAGACTAATGCAATCACTGACCAGTTAAATCAGTGGCAATCACTGTAGAGGGTCAAGGGCTTATTGACCACATGAGAGGCAATGAGAATTGCTTATTAATAACCAGAAGAAAAGGGATGCTCACAAGGAAGGGATAAATTTTTGAGAAAGAGGTAGGAGGCATGAAACAAAAAAAGAGGCAAGGGCAGAGAAGGAGAATGAAAGTGGCAGGTGGCAAAAATGGTGAAATAGAAAAAAAGAAAGACATTTTCAGGGATCAAGCAAGAGAGAGACAGGCTAAACTAAGGATGAGCTGTAAGGGAGAAAATTGTCAGTGGAGCAACAAACTGATATAACTTGGTGGCACCTTACCTACCTGCTTTTTTTATCCTGAAAGCCACATGTAATATAAAGTACCTCTTAAATCCAGTGTATCATTTAGTACGTTACTTTAAGAAAGGATAAGATAAAAAAATTTTAGGCTGCATATTTTATTTAATCTATTTTTTCACAATATTACATAATATTAAGGAAAATTTCAAAATGAAAGGTAGGGCAGATCAGATTTGGTACAGATCATAAATTATCTAAAGCCATTGCACCCTACAAAATATCATCTTTTCTTAAGAGTGGACTGCTGGTTTTAGATTAAAATGTGCCCCCACATGACCTAGCAGAAAATTGACATGGGAAGGAATCCACTTGCTGGTAGAAGGAAGCTTAGTTTTTATCTGTGAAGGATTAGACTCCAGCATTCATAGAGAATTGAAAGAAAGGGTTTGATCCAAGTTTCAAATATGACACTGTGGCTTCCAGCCTTCTGTGAAATCTAGGTCAATTAATAAAATAATGAGTTTGTCAATGATGACTTTATTACATTTATAAACACATTATTTACTTAGTTTATTTTAGCTCTTTAGAAAAATATTAGTTATGCTATAGACAAATTTGAAGGGAGCTAGAACTCCAAGTTTCTGGGGCCCCTAATTCCTCCCTGTTCTTTATTCTCCCCCCATGGGTCTACAGCCTGGACTCTGCCGGCCTGGCTTCTGAGATAACGCACAGAGCTGTTAAAGTCATATCATTAGATAAGAATTGCCATAAATGTTATAAATAGTTAAAATATATTTTTTAAATAGTTAAATTTGGTCACTCAAACAATTGGTGGATAAGATCCTAAAAGTGATAAAGTGTTAAAAATAAAAAAACCCCATGATATTAGAAAGAAATCAGTGTAAACTGTTAAACTTCCAAGTTAAAATTGTGCTTATATTTATAAAAAGAAATTAGTTATAAGAGATATTCAAGAGCAGCAGGGTAATAATCATGCACACAACATGCATGATCTAGCATGCCCTACCTTTCATTTTGCAATTTTCCTTAATATCATGTATGTAATATTGTGAGAAATAGATTAAATAAAATAAGCAGTCTAAAATTTTTTATCTTAGCCCTTCTTAAAGTAACATACTAAATGATACACTAGATTTAAGAGGTATTTTATATTACATGTGGCTTTCAAATTTCATAGAATAACCCATTCTAAGGACTGTTTTTTGAAAAATGGAATATTTTATAAAAATAAAAAAAAATACATTGGCTAAATGTTTTATAAGGAATACATACATAAAAATGTATTTATATTAGTTATTCAATAAGATTATTTCTTAAAATAAGTGTTTAGTAAACTTTAAATTTGGTGAATTCTGCAAATTGCTCATTGGGCAAATTGATTATTCAATGAATCACAGGTTCACGAATGGGACACTTTCACTTTCTTAAGATGACACTGTTTGAAAAACTCAAAATAATTGCCAACATTTAAAAGTCAAGAAATTTCTTGGAAAGCTCTGGATTATTATACTACTTCTGGAAAACTACAAACCTGTGTCACTGAACTTCCATTCTCACACAGCCTCATTAGCTGGCCCGGGGCATGGACACTCCTTTCAGAAGGCCAGTGGTAGGGTGAGCATACAGCCAGTGTGCTCATTGCAGTCCTGCTTAATACTGATTTTTCCTGGTTTAATATTTAGTAGTGTCCACCTTCACTATATAAGTGTTCAGTATGATGGATAAATCATATGGTCACTCTAATCATATCTCCAGTTCTCTGTAGTTCATACGATACCCTTCAATCTTATAATTAGCCTCCTTTACAAACCAATCTGCCTGAGCTTGGCAAGCATTTGAGTGTGTTATTCCTTCAATACCACCCCCCTGTGTAGTTCATGGATAAAAAGCTTTTGTTGTGCTTTCTCCTCTGGTGTTAACTCCCATTTGCTACCTCTTACACAAAAAGATTCTGTGCAATACTGTATTCTTTGCCTTATGGATCTTTACTATAAGAGGCATAATGCTATCATTTTAACTACTGTGTGCATACTTTCATATTCATCTTTTAATCAGGATTGGACTAACAATGTCATGTAATATCTTCTTATTGATAAAACTAAGTGGTTATTAACTACCAACTCCATAACTAGCTAATTGAATTTTCAACCTCCAAGCTGGTGTTTGGTATGTACCAAGCCCTGTGCTAAACATTAAACATACAGAGATAACAGATATGTCATTCATGTTATCATGAATAACTAGTTCTTGTCCCAAAGTAATCAGCCTTGACTTTTGTTTGTTTCTCATCTCTGCATATTTGTTCTTGTCCTATCATCTTTCCTATGAAGGTAGTACCAAGAAATGTGATTGTGTTTGTGTGTGTAAGTTAGTGTTGGAGAAGGAGGAACAGATTTGAACAAAGACATTTTTCTTAAACACATATACTTTTACATGCATAAAAACAAAGAGATGTTAAGGAGCTAGGCTACTTGCTAGTTCAGGTAAGGTCTCAGTGGTTTCTTGTTTCTTGGGGAGGGGTGTTACAGCAATCGAAATTTAGACTTGTTTTCTGAAAACGTAATTTTAATCACTTTAACCAGTGCTTTCTGTCTCCTCAAGGTTGACTAGCATCCTTGTAGAACCTAAACTGAAACAAAAATATTTCTATTTTTGTTCTGTTTTCTACCATCTCTATATTCTTGCTCTTTCTTCTAATATGATGTTATTGAAAAGATATTGACCCCTAAAATAAAAGGACCTTCCCATTGTTGTAAAACTGATTGATACTTTGCCTTTGAGTAAGAGAAGTATCATTTCCTCTAACCTCTCTGGTTGAGACTCTGGGCTTTCATGAGGCTGTCTTGGGAATCATTTCTAGTTTCACAAGGAATTTCTTCCTGGGTAGAGCTGCTTAGGCTCTGAAAACCTTAGCCCAATTTCCAGGTACTGGCTATAAAAACTCTAAGTTGGATCAGACAGGACATGATCCACTTCACTGGGAATCATGGTTTTAAGACCACATGTCAGACAAAAAATAACCTATTTTTTGTATTTGGTAGTGTGTCTCAATTTCAGAAACATGACTACTTGGAAATAACCTTGATGTGTTAGTGTTTAAAGTGGTTGTAAGAAACCTGAACCAAATTATCCTAATCTTTGAAGAAATTAATGCTAAACATGAATGGTTGATATATTGATTTATATTTGTTTTGCATTATAACTTTGATAGTTAAGAGACACTATAATATTCATATTCACAGTTCATATCCTTCTTTCCCTTGGGGGGAAAGAGACAACCAATACTGTAAATTGAGGAAACCAACTGTATCTGAAAGTAATTGTATCTGTTTTTCTCTCGAAAAGTCTACACCAGCATTATCAGGAACTTTCAAGGAATATTGTCAGGTCAGTCACCAAATGGTATTAAACAGATATACTTATTTCACAAGGGTATACATGTCAAGGAAAATGATTATTCAGTGCCAATTGTACATGGCACTGTAAGACATTCTTAATTTTCAAATTCTCGTTTATTTGTTTAGGACCCATAAAAAACTTTTGTCACTATTTTAACTCAGTTAGACTTAATATAATTGATAACTTGGCTCTACTCCAAAACAAAAAGTCTGGATTTGTAGCAATTTCCATTTTTTATGGTATAAATTCTCTGAGGGTTGCCATTTCTCCTATAGCTTTCCAGAGTCTGTACAAACTGTTCCCAGCATACCACCATCAGCTTTTTACTAATTGCAATGTAGTTCTGAAGTTGCATCTAGCCTTCTTCTATTGATCTTTTTTTTCCTTTCTATTGGTCTTTTGATTACATTGTAAAAGCACATAATTTACCTCTTAAGAAAAACTGTTTTATAGAATTTAAAAACCCGGTAAGCGGAAACTGATAAAGACCCACTTTAATTTTTTTTTTTTTTTTCATTTTTCTGAAGCTGGAAACAGGGAGAGACAGTCAGACAGACTCCCGCATGCGCCCGACCGGGATCCACCCGGCACGCCCACCAGGGGCGAAGCTCTGCCCACCAGGGGGCGATGCTCTGCCCATCCTGGGCGTCGCCATGTTGCGACCAGAGCCACTCTAGCGCCTGAGGCAGAGGCCACAGAGCCATCCCCAGCGCCCGGGCCATCTTTGCTCCAATGGAGCCTTGGCTGCAGGAGGGGAAGAGAGAGACAGAGAGGAAGGCGCGGCGGAGGGGTGGAGAAGCAAATGGGCGCTTCTCCTGTGTGCCCTGGCTGTGAATCGAACCCGGGTCCTCCGCACGCTAGGCTGACGCTCTACCGCTGAGCCAACCGGCCAGGGCCAAGACCCACTTTAATTTTTAAGAGTGGACATGAACACACAAGGAAATAGATATGTCATGTTGGTTGTTTGCCTGAAAGGTGACATTAGTTGAGATTATTCTGCCTTCCATATCCATCATTTAATTGAGTTTTGGTAACTCTTATAACCATCTTACACAAATGGAATTTATGTTAGCCTCATGCTATCAGTATTATGAAATAATTTTATTATCTACTTAAATTCCTTAACTTCATTTTTCCAAGAAAGTGTTATTTGCAAATGTTCTAGAGACAGTAGCCACCTGCAACCTAGGCCTTTATTCCCTATCTATTAATATATTACTGTAAAGGTATCCTTAAGAGTTTTGTTTGGAGTAAGTGTAGAAACCATCCATAATTTCTTGCTAAAATCCTGGGTTGATAAAATGAATGAATAAGAAACAGCATGTACCTAAACATTGGGTGAGAAGAAAATTTTTTTAGGAGAATTCATAAAAGAGAGGGGAAGTCTGATATGACAAACTTGACCCAGTAAGATAAAAGCCTTGGTTGTCACAGGAAAGAGGAAACAGTATAGCAACGAGGAAGCTGCGCAATTTTTGCAATTCTTTGCTATGTTTCTAGGTTCTGGAGATGAGAATACTAAAAGTGATTTCACTAAAATTTTTAGAGAGATCAAGAAAATGGAGGGGGGGGGGAGAGAGATACATTGATCTGTTGTTCCACTTATTTATGCATTCATTGGTTGATGCTTATATGTGCCCTGACCACATACAAGGATGGGACCCACAAACTTGGAATATCAAGATGATGCTCTAACCAATTGAGCTACCTGGCCAGGGATTCACTAACTTTCTATAAAACATTTGAATCCAAAAAGCAATACTTTGGGACACCTCTAATAGCCCTGTTATAACTGATGCCATCTCCTCTAGAAATGGGCTCCTGGGGTCCTTTTCATGTGGTTGGATTTCATTTCCAGAACTCAGAAAAGAGATAGTCACAGAATTGTGCCATTAACACCAGGATCAGGAACGTACTTGAGAAGTCAAGTTCATTTTTAGTTTTCCATGGAAGTTTTCTCATCATCATCAGTGAGCTCATAGCTGGAAAATTTGAATTTTACTAAGAGCTATGAATGCAGAGTAGCTTTAATTAAAGAAAAAGATAGTCAATAATTGTTGGTTTGACTTTTATAAGACAATAATTCTGGTAAAATCATATTCCTTGAGAGTAATGGAAAGCTCTGTTATGCTATTACCAGAAGTGGAGAATGAGATTAATTTAACTTGAAATAAATCTTCACAGGATTTATAACAAACATACCGGGCAGCTTCTGAATATCTCTCAAGACATCTAAACACTGTTGCCTGACGAAGATGATTTCGGAAATAGGCCGGGTTTAAAACAATGCTCCTGTAAAAAGATAAAAGTAAAACAAATGTTATTATGTTTTTAAAAGACAATTACCAGAATGCATAGAAGTAAAATAACATGAATCCAATTTTAAATATTATATATTTTAAAAGATACTAATGAATGAAGCCCTTTTCTTCCTTTAATTGTCAGTGAAGACAAATTAGCAAGCATTATTGAAAAGCTAATTAACCAGTGCATGATAAAAGCAATTTTATTTACAGCAATTGGAGATCTTTTATAGATATAACAATGGCAAAGAAATTGAATCCAACTTATATTGCATATAAGACACACCATTATTTTATTTTATTATGTTAATAAATCAGGCAAAAATCACAGTTTATTCATGGTATGTCTACCTATAATGAAGAATAAGGTCATTAGCTATTGAATTTCCATCGAAAGAATGAAACTTGGATTTGGATGACATTTTCTTTTGTGCTCCATAATTAGTTTTTGTATCTTCCCCCAATTGGACGACATAGTAGAATGGAATGAGCCATATACTGTTTAAGGACTCTGGTCTTGACATTGACACTTTGGGTAAGGCCTTTATTTGCTTTGGGTTTCTATTTTTCTTGAAATAACAAGTCTTGATGATTCCTTTACCATTTCATTGAGCTCTGGAACCTCAATCCAAGTCTACATGAGACAATGATCACTCCTCACCTGCCTTCTTCCCCTAGAGATAAACTGGTAGATGTTTTCTTCCTTGCCAGGCACTGTTCAAGACATCTGATATAATGAAGTGAATAAGACATAGTAGTCCATGGCCCCTTACTGAATGAGGAGACAGCATTAGTAAAAGTTTGAAATGTAGCTTAACAATATGTTATGTTATTGATATGGGGTAAAAAATGTTATAGAACTTACACAGGATTATTAAGTAACCTTTTTGTGAACCTTTTTTGTATAAGTTGATGTAAATTATTTGGTATTAGTTCATCACTAATGTGGTTCCTGAGTTAGTGAAGTTTTACTGTACTCTATGGATAATAATTTGTATAACTAAATACAGTAATTCCCCTTGAACAAAAATTATTTGTTTTGGTGAGTTCTGATTAAAGTGTTGGAAATTTAAAAACTATTGTATGAGGTTAGTCCATATCAATACCAAAATACTAATATTTATGACTAATACTTTATATTAATTATAAAAAGAATATGTTTATATATTTTATCTTTGTAAAAATACTCTTATAGAAGTAGATCAGTGAAAATAAGAGCAGACCTCTGTCTAGTGGCCTGGCTTTTCCAACTCTAACCAGAAGTTTTTCGTTCACATGAAAGGTAAGTCTTCCTCTTTCCTTTGTAATCATTTATTTACTTACACATTTTAATAAATACCTATAAAATCCTTACTGAATGGATGTGTCTAATCTGACATCTCTTGTCCATGATGTAGTGTTCTGGCTTTGCTAAGCTGTTCTTCAAAAATCTTACTCTGCCAAAGATCTTTTGCTCGAAATGGATTAAACTGGAAAGAAAGATAGGGAATGGTAGACAGAAGTAGTAATGAGGGAAGAGTTTAGTGAAAGAGAAAGGAGAGGGGAAAAGAGTCATTAATATTGCTTTTGATATAGGAGAAAAGGAGATTTTTGTGGGTAAGAGACATTGATGAGGGAAACACTGTTTCAGTGTGATTTTATAAAAAGATAGATTTTTATTTTTTATTTTTTTAAATTAAATTTATTGGGGTGTTATTGGTTTATAAGTCTATACAGGTATCAAGTGTACAACTCTATAAAATATCATCTGCACACTACATTATAGGCCCATCACCCCAAGCTAAATCTCTTTTTGTTCCCTTTCCCCCTATTTTGCCCACCTGCACCTACTCCTACCCCCCTTTCCCTCTGACTATCCTCACACTATTATCTGTGTCTATGTGTTATATGCACACATATACATGCTTTTTAAAATTCCTTCATCTTCTTTTATCCAACCTCCCAACCCTATCTTCTCTGACAGCTGTCAGTCTGTTCCTTGTATCTGTGCCTCTGCTTTTATTCTGTTTGTCAGTTTATTTTGTTCATTAGATTCCACATGTAAATGAGATCATACAATATTTATTTTTCTCTGACTAGCTCATTTCACTGGCACAATAATCTTCATGTCCATCTGGTGTCACAAAAGGTAAGATTGCTTTTTTAAAATTAATGATTGAGTAATATTTATATTTCACTGTGCAAATGTGCCACAGCTTTATCCACTCATCTACTGATGGGGACTTGGACTGTTTTTACATATTGATTATTGTAAGTAACATGCAATGAACATATATTGTTTTGGATAAGTGTTTTGAGTTTCTTAGGATATATTCCCAGATATGAGATACCTGGATTAAAAAGCAGTTCCATTTTTAATTTTTTGAAGAAACTTTATATTGCTTTCCACAGTGGCCACATGAGCCTGCATTCCTACCAGCAGTAAACAAAGGTTTCCTTTTCTCCACATCCTTGCCAACACCTGTTGTTTATTAATTCTTTTGATGATAGTCATTCTGACAGACATGAAGTGATATTTCATTGAGATTTTAATTTGCATCTCTAATAATTAGCGACATTGAACAATTTTTCATATGTCTATTGGCCATATGTATGTCTCCTTAGGGAAATATCTATTTATGTCCTTTACCCATTTTTAAATTGGGTTGTCTTCTTGGTGTTGAGTTGTGTAAGTTTTTTATATTTTTTGGAAATTAACCCCTTATCAGTTGTAGCATTAGCAAATATGTTCTCTCATACAGTGGGCTGTCTTTTCATTTTATTGAGTTTTTGCTTTTTTGCAAAAGAAAAAATATAAATTAAAATATTTTTTGTAATTTCCAGTCCTTTTGATGATGTTGAAGAACTATAAAAAGGCATGACTTTAGCAATTACTATTGTTCGACTGGACGGGGATCTTTTACCCATTATATCACCCTACACTGAACCACCTGAATCATAGCTTCATACAAGAAACCCCAAGGAAACATGGACCCAGTTGACCCTGACAGGTGGAGGTATAATTATAAAAGAATGTTTAGAAATATGGAATAAAATAATATATCTGGCAATTTATTCTTTTTGACTCATAATTATTGAAGCATTCATTGTGCACTTATAATATGCTTTGTTAGATATTTGGCAAGAAAATGTTACTGGTAATTATGAAGCCTAGTTTTTACATTTTTATTAATTTATTTGATGTTTTCCAAAGTGACATACCTTTTCAAAGATGAATTTTATGTTGTGTACAACTTGTAGAAGGAATGTTGATTTAGCCTTTAAAAAACTCTGAGTCATTTAGCATTTGATGTTAGTTAGGGACCTGTAAGGAGGCCCTCTATGTCCAAAATGAACAATAGAACTAGACTGTAGTGAAAACAAAAATAAAAACAAAGAAACAAAAAACTACAGTCACAATCAGAGAGAGAAGATCTCTTTGTTGATTGGTCTGATTTAATCAGAGAGGAAACAACTCTAATTTAGCTATGCAGATAAGGCTTTTGGTAAAAACAAGAATCATGTTAGGGAAAATAACTAAATTATTGTAGTCATCAAATTCTTCCAGAAAAATGCAGATGGTGTTAGCAATGAACACACTTACTCGATTGACTAACTCTACCTTAAGAGAATAAGATCATGTGAAATAATAAATATTAAAATAGATAAAAGTTTATTATCTTTATAAATTTAGTCCCTGTGTTGTATCTTATGTTTTCATTATTTTTATTTGTAAATGCTTTAAAATTTATCTTTTATATTAAAGTTTATATAACTTGTATGCATGCATACATGAATGTTTTAAGTCCTAAGGTCATAATGTTGTGAAGCCAGAATATAAATCTATTTTGGTCATTATTCAAGGTGTCTCAATTCACTTGTCAAATAATTTATTTTTCTCTCAGTGATTTTTTTTTTTTTAGCAACAGAGACACAGAGAGGGACAGACAGGCAGGAAGGGAGAGAGATGAGAAGCATCAATTCTTCGTCATGGCTTCTTAGTTGTTCATTGATTGCTTTCTCATATATGCCTTGACGGGGTGAGGTGGGGGGCTACAGCAGAGCTAGTGACCCCTTGCTCAAGCCAGCGACTTTGGGCTCAAGCCAACAACTTTGGGCTTTAAGCCAGCAACTTTTGGGCTCAAGCCAGCAACCTTGGGCTTTAAGCCAGCAACCTTTGGGCTCAAACCAGTGAACATGGGGTCATGTCTATGATCCCATGCTAAAACTGGCAAGCCCATACTCAAGCCAGATGAGCCTGCACTCAAGCTGGCACATTTAAGGTTTTGAACCTGGGTTCTCTGTGTCCTAGTCTGATGTTCTATCCACTGCACCACTGCCTGGTCAAGCCTCTCAGTGAGCTTAAATGCCACTTTTATTTTATGTTCATATGCACGGTTAGATCAATAGCTGGACTTGGTAGGCACACTTTTTTATTTGTGTGTGTGTGTGTGTGAGAGAGAGAGAGAGAGAGAGAGAGAGAGAGAGAGAGAGAGAGAGAAAGAGAGAGAGAGAGAGAGAGAGAGAGAGAGAGGAAGGGAGAAAGATGAGAAGCATTAACTTGTAATTGAGGCATTTTAGCTTTGCATTGATTGCTTCTCACATATGCCTTGACTGGGAAGCTCCAGTCAAATCATTGACCCCATGTTCAAGCCAGCAATCTTGGGCTCAAGCCAGCAACTTTGGGCTTAAAGCCAGTGACCTCTGGACTCAAGTCAGTGACCATGGGGTCATGTCTATGATACCACGCTCAAGCTGATGAGCCCACGCTCAAGCTGGATGAGCCCGTACTCAAGCCGGCAAACTCCAGGTTTGAAACCTGGGACCTCAGTATCCCAGGTCGATGCTCTATTCCAGGGGTCCCCAAACTACGGCCCACGGGCCGCATGCGGCCCCCTGAGGCCATTTATCCGCCCCCCGCCACATTTCCAGAAGAGGCACCTCTTTCATTTGTGGTCAGTGAGAGGAGCATAGTTCCCATTGAAATACTGGTCAATTTGTTGATTTAAATTCACTTATTCTTAATTTTCAATATTGCATTTGTTCCCATTTTGTTTTTTTACTTTAAAATAAGATATGTGCAGTGTGCACAGGGATTTGTTCATAGTTTTTTTTATAGTCCGGCCCTCCAATGGTCTGAGGGACAGTGAACTGGCCCCCTGTGTAAAAAGTTTGGGGACCGCTGCTCTATTCATTGAACCATCACCAGTGAGGGTGTACACACACACACACACGCTCTTGATCTGTCTGTTTCTGTGACAGAAACAAAATGTTTTAATTACTGTCATCTAAAAATACACTTTAATTTCCTGAGGGGAGAGACTTGCCCAATGTCCTTTTTTTAAAAAACATTTTTAAATTCTAATATGGCAAATTAATTCTTCCTGAAGAATTTTATATTCTTTATTTTTAAAGTTGTGAAAATAGAATTTGGTGGTTTTTACTGATGTTTAGATAAAGGAATCAGATTAGTAGTGGGAAGAAGAAATATTTTTGTACTATTGTCCTTCTATCCAAGAAGGTAACATTTTTCTACTTAATTCAAATATTCTTCTATGCTCTCTAGTAATATTTTTCTCATTAATTCTTAAGTTTTAAAATTATACATGAGAATATATATACATATGTTCATATTATATATATTTTTGTGTATATATAACTTAACACTTAAAGTATGATCAATAGCACCCAGGTGGTCATTAGAAATAATAAAATCTTAATCACCCCTTTCTGCAAACATACTGAATCTTCATTTTAACAAGACCTCCAGGTAATTTGTCTGTATATTAAAGTTTAAAAAGCACTACATATCTGCATAAAGAAAATGAGATTTTTTTCTATTAACTTCCCTAAATTTTTAAAGTTAGCATTTAAATATGTACTCTAAAAAATACTTTTTATTCTTATGACTTACTGATAATATTGCAATAATTCAGCTTTATTCATATCATCTGCAAATAATGATGTTGGTACTTTTTTTCTATATTTACATTTTTTTCTCTTACTGTGTAGGCTAATTTATATTTATTTATATTTATATTTTATTTATTTATTTTTATTGGAGAGAGAGAGAGAAGAAAGAGATAGAACAGGAGGAGTAGAAAGCATCATCTCCCATATGTGCTTTGAACAGGCAAGCCCAGGGTTTCGAACCGGCAACCTCAGCATTCCAGGTCAATGCTTTATCCACTGCGCTACCAGAGGTCAAGTGACTAAATATTTTTTAATAATTTAAATAAATTAGGCGATCTAGGGATGCTTAAATATTTCACTGATAATTTTATTAAAACTTGATTTGAGAAAAATTTATTTTCCAGAGTTAACATCAAAAATAAATATTTCATTTTTAAAAATACACTTTCAATCTATGAACATGATCTTGTAAATTATGTCCTTTAATCTTTTGTAGAAATGATTTGAATTAATTTCTCATTCAAAATGAATTAAATAAGTGACATCAGAGAAATGGTTCCTTGAGGAGAGCGAAAGACAAATTTCCCCAAAATTTCATCAAATTCATCAACCAGAGACAGAAAAATCTATCCTTGGAGTGTCTGGGAGTTCCACACACTGAAAATGAAGTGCTATATTCAAGACCACCCTCAGATGCCATTAAGAAAAAGGAACTCAAATATCATGGATACAAAATATAGAGAAGTAGCACAGATAGATGTGGAAAAATCTATAGAGAAAAAATTTAATATATTGGAAACCTTGGAGCTAAATGACAGAGAGTTTAAAATAGAAATCCTAAAAATACTCAGAGATATACAAGAAAACACAGAAAGACAATTTAGGGAGTTCAGAAAACAACTCAACGAACACAAAAAATATATTACCAAGGAAATTGAAACTATAAAAACAAATCAAATAGAGATGAAAAACTCAATTCACAAACTGAAAGACGAGGTAACAAGCTCAGCTAATAGAACAGGCCAGATAGAAGGTAGGATTAGTGAAATAGAAGACAAGCAACTTGAGGCACAACAGAGAGAAGAAGAAAGAGACTCAAAAATTTAAAAAAAAATGAGAAAGTCCTTCAGGAACTGTCTGAATCCATTAAAAAGAATAACATAAAAATAATAGGCATATCAGAGGGAGAAGAGAGAGAAAATGGAATGGAGAACATATTCACACAAATAATAGACGAGAAGTTCCCAAACCTGTGGAAAGAACTAAAGCCTCAAATTCAAGAAACAAAGAGAAGACCAATATTTCTTAACCACAACAAACCTACTCCAAGGCATATCATAATGAAATTGGCACAAACCAACGACAAAGAAAAAATTCTCAAGACAGCCAGAGAAAAGAACAATACAACATATAAAAGAAGGCCTATTAGATTATCTTCAGATTTCTCAGCAGAAACTCTACAAGCTAGAAGAGAGTAGAACTCAATATTTAAAGCCCTGAAAGAGAGAAACTTTCAGCCAAGAATACTATACCGATCAAAGCTATCCTTCAAATATGAAGGAGAAATAAAAAGTCACAAATACAGAAAAGATGAGGGAATTTATCATCAGAATACCCCTACTCCAGAAAATACTAAAGGGGGTTTTCTAACGAGATTCAAAGAACAAAACAAAATAAAACCATAAGTAAAAGCTCCACCAAGAACACAATAAAACAAAATTTAAACTGTGACAACATAAGCAAAAAAAAGGGGAAAGGACAGAGATTAACTGTAGCAAAGGTTAATGAAGTCCAAAAACACTCATAAGATAGGGTACTATAATGAATATGGTAGGTACTCTTTTCATTACTTAATGGTAACCACCCTTGAAAAAACCACCACAGAAGCACATGAATTAAAAAAGGTAGCAACAGAGGAAATAAGTATGGAATACAAACAAACAAAAACAAATGATAGAAAAACAAAAGAGAAGAATCAAACAAGATACAAAATTAACAGAAAACAATTTATAGAATGGCAATAGGGAACCCACAAGTGTCAATAAATACACTAAATTTCAATGGATTAAACTCACCAATAAAAAGACACAGAGTAGCAGAATGGATTAAAACAGAAAATCCAACTGTATGCTGCCTACAAGAAACACATCTAAGCAACAAGGATAAAAACAAATTCAAAGTGAAAGGCTAGAAAACAATACTCCAAGCAAATAGCATCCAAAAAAAAAGCAGGTACAGCAATACTCACATCTAATAATGCTGACTACAAGACAGCAAAAGTACTCAGAGACAAAAATGGTCATTTCATAATGATTAAGGGGACAGTGAATCAAGAAGACATAACAATCCTTAATATATATGCACCAAATCAAGGAGCACCAAATATATAAGACAGCTACTTATTGACCTAAAAACAAAAACTGACAAAAATATAATCATACTTGGAGACCTCAAAACACCAATGATGGCTCTAGATTGTTCATCCAAACAGAAAATCAATAAAGATATATTGGCCTTAAACAAAACACTAGAGCACCTGGATATGATAGACATCTACAGGACATTTCATCCCAAAGTGACAGAGTATACATATTTCTCTAGTGTACATGAAACATTCTCAAGAATTGATCATATGTTGGGCCACAAAAATAACATCAGCAAACTCAGAATAATTGAAATTGTACCAAGCATATTTTCTGATCATAAAGCCTTGAAACTAGAATTCAACTGCAAAAAAGGGGAATAAAACCACACAAAAATGTAGAAACTAAACAACATACTTTTAAAAAACGAATGGGTCAAAGAAGAAATAAGCGCAGAGATCAAAAGATATATACAGACAAATGAAAATGAAAATACAACATATCAGAATCTCTGGGATGCAGCAAAAGCAGTAATAAGAGGGAAGTTCATATTACTTCAGGCTTATATGAACAAACAAGAGAGAGCCCAAGTTAACCACTTAACCTTACACCTTAAGGAACTAGAAAAAGAAGAACAAAGACAACCCAAAACCAGCTGAAGAAAGGAGTTATTAGAAATCAGAGCAGAAATAAATGAAATAGAGAACAGAAAAACTATAGAAAAAATTAATAGAACAAGGAGTTGGTTCTCTGAAAAGATCAACAAAATTGAAAAACCCTAGGCAAGACTCACCAAGGAAAAAAGAGAAAGGACTCATATAAACAAAATCCAAAATGAAAAAGAAGAAATCACCACAGACATTATAGATATACAAAAAATTATTGTAGAATACTACGAAAAACTATATGCCACCAAATTCAACAATCTAGAAGAAAGGGATAAATTTCTAGAACAATACAACCTTCCTAGACTGAGTCATGAAGGAGCAGAAAGCTTAAACAGACCAATTAGCTGGGAGAAAATAGAAAAAACTATTAAAAACTTCCCCAAAAATAAAAGTCTGGGCCCAACGGTTGTACTACTGAATTGTATCAAACATTCAAAGACTTGGTTCCTATTCTACTCAAAGTCTTCCAAAAAATTGAAAAACAAGCAATGCTTCCAAACACATTTTATGAGGCCAACATAACCCTCAAACCAAAACCTGGCAGGGACGGCACAAAAAAAGAAAACTACAGACCAATAACTTTAATAAATATAGATGCTAAAATACTAAACAAAATACTAGCAAATCGAATACAACAACATATTAAAAAGAATAATACATCATGATCAAGTGGGATTCATCCCAGAATCTCAAGAATGGTTCAACATACGTAAAACAGTTAACGTAATACACCATATCAACAAAACAAAGAACACAAATCACATGATCAAATCAATAGATGCAGAAAAGGCATTTGATAAAATACAACACAACTTTATGTTTAAGACACTCAATAAAATGGGTATAGAAGAAAAATATCTTAACATGATAAAGGCCATATATGATAAACCATCAGCCAACATCATATTAAATGGCATAAAACTGAGGACTTTCCACTTTAAATCAGGAAAAAGACAGTTGTCCACTCTTATTTAACGTGGTGCTAGAAGTTCTGGCCAGAGCAATCAGACAAGAGAAAGAAATAAAAGGTATCAATATCGGAAAAGAAGAAGTAAAGGTATCACTTTTTGCAGATGATATGATCCTATATATTGAAAACCCCAAAGACTCCACAAAAAGATTACTATAAACAATAAACCAATACAGTAAGGTCACAGGATACAAAATTAATATGCAAACATCCATAGCCTTTCTATATGCCAGCAATGAAATATTAGAAAACGAACTCAAAAAAATAATCCCCTTCAGGATTGTAACAACAACAAAAAATATCTAGGAATAAACATAACAAAGAGTGTAAAAGACCTATACAACAAAAACTACTGTTAAGAAAAATCAAAAAAGATACAATGAGATGGAAAAATATTCCTTGTTATTGGATAGGAAGAATAAATATAATCAAAATGGCCATATTACCTAAAGTAATTTATAAATTTAATGCAATTCCCATCAAAATTCCTATGACATTTTTTAAAGAAATGGAAAAAAACATCAGATTTATATGGAAGTATAAAAACCCCTGAATAGCCAAAGCAATCTTAAGGAAAAAGAATGAAGCTGTGGGTATTACAATACCTAACTTCAAACTCTATTATAGGGCCACGACAATCAAAACAGCATGGTATTGGCAGAAAAATAGACACTCAGACCAATGGAACAGAATAGAAAGGCCAGAAATAAAACCACATATATATGGTCAAATAATTTTCGATAAAGGGGCCAACAACACACAATGGAGAAAAGAAAGCTTCTTCAACAAATGGTGCTGGGAAAACTGGAAAGCCACATGCAAAAGAATGAAACTCAACTACAGCTTGTCCCCTTGTACTATTCAATAAAATTAATTCAAAATGGATCAGAGACCTAAATATAAGACCTGAAACAATAAAGTACATAGAAGAAGACATAGGTTCTAAACTCATGGACCTGGGTTTTAAAGAGCATTTTATGAATTTGACTCCAAAGGCAAGAGAAGTGAAGGCAAAAATTAATGAATGGGACTACATCAGACTAAGAAGTTTTTGCTCAGCAAGAGAAGCTGACAACAAAATAAACACAGCCCAGTAAATGGGAGATGATATTTTCAAACAACAGCTCAGATAAGGGCCTAATATCTAAAATATACAAAGAACTCATAAAACTCAACAACAAACAAACAAACAATCCAATAAAAAAATGGGAAGAGGACATGAACAGGCACTTCTCCCAGGAAGAAATACAAATGGCCAACAGATATCTGAAAAAATGCTTATCTTCATTAGTTATTAGAAAACTGCACATCAAAACTACAATGAGATACCACCTCACACCTGTTAGATTAGCTATTATCAACAAGACAGGTAATAGCAAATGTTGGAGAGCCTGTGAATAACAAGGAACCGTTGGCCATGGCCAGTTGGCTCGGTGGTAGAGCGTCGGCCTGGCGTGCGGAAGTCCCGGGTTCGATTCCTGGCCAGGGCACACAGGAGAAGCACCCATCTGCTTCTCCACCCCTCCCCCTCTCCTTCCTCTCTGTCTCTCTCTTCCCCTCCCGCAGCCGAGGCTGCATTGGAGCAAAGATGGCCTGGGCGCTGGGGTTGGCTCCTTGGCCTCTGCCCCAGGTGCTAGAGTGGCTCTGGTCGCAACAGAGCGGCGCTCCAGAGGGGCAGATCATCGCCCCTGGTGGGTGTGCCGGGTGGACCCCGGTCTGGCGCATGCGGGAGTCTGTCTGACTGTCTCTCCTCATTTCCAGCTTCAGAAAAATACAAAAAAAAAAAAAAGGAACCGTCATTCACTGTTGGTGAGAATGTAAATTAGTACAACTATCGTGGAAGAAAGGATGGTGGTTCCTCCAAAAACTGAAAATAGAACTACCTTATGACCCAGCAATCCCTCTACTGGTATATACCCCCAAAACTGAGAATCACTGATATGTAAAGGCACATGTAGCCCCAAGTTCATTGCAGCATTGTTCACAGTGGCCAAGACATGGAAACAACCAAAAAGCCCTTCAATAGAAAACTGGATAAAGAAGATGTGGCACATGTACACTATGGAATACTACTCAGCCATAAGAAATGATGACATTGGATCATTTAAAACAAAATGGTGGGATCTTGATAACATTATACGAAGTGAAATAAGTAAATCAGAAAAAACCAAGAACTCCATGACTTCATACATTGGTGGGACATAGAAACGAGGCTAAGAGACATGGACAAGAGTGTAGTGGTTACTAGGGATGGGGGGGTGGGAGGGCACAGGAGGGAAGTAGGGAGAGGGAAAGGGGTAGGGATAGGGGGAGGGGCACAAAGAAAACTAGATAGAGGGTGACGGAGGACAATCTGACTTTGGTTGATGGGTATGCAACATAATTGAAAGAGAAGATAACCTGGACATGTTTTCTTTGAATATATGTACCCTGATTTATTAATGTCACCCCATTAATATTAATAAAAATTTATTTATAATGTAAAAAACAAAAAACAAAATAAAATTAATAAGCAGAATATTAAAGTTAAGTATTAAGAAACCAAATGATAAAACAGAACTAGTTCTCCAGGACAAAAAGTGAACAAGCCTAAAATTAAGATTTGTGAAATTATACTGTGATTTTAATAAAATATTATGCAAGAATTAAGTTGCCAGAGTTTTATATTTTTTAATCTTTCAACCAAACTAATCTAGATTTATCTATTTATTCTATTGTTCTTTATGTTCTATTGCTCTGATTTTCTTTCTTTTTTCTTTTTTTTTAAGTAAAGGAGGGGAAATAGACAAACTCTAGTATGCACCCCAACTGGAATCCACCAGCAACCCCCATCTCAGGCCCATGATCAAATCAACCGAGCTATCTTCAGTGCCTAAGGCCGACAGTAGGACCAACCGAGCTGTCCTCAGTGACCTGGGCCGACGCTCGAACCAATAGAGCCACTAGCTGCAGGAGAAGAGAGAGAGAAGAGGGAGAGGGAGGGAAAGGCAGATGTTCACTTCTCTTATGTGCCCTGACCGGGAAATGAACCCAGGACATCTACCCACCAGGCTGATGCTCTATCCACTGACCCAACCAGCCAGGGTTCTTTTTGTCTTTTAATTCATTCATTTTTTCCTTTTATATTTGTTAATCTATTTTTGTCCTTTCTGTTTTTTATTATTTTCCTGTTTTGTTTGTTCTTTTATATTGTTCTTTATATTCCACATCTAAGTGAAATGATATGGTATTTGTGTTTCTTTGACTTATTTTGCTTGGTATAATACCCTCTTGGCCTATGCTGTCACAAATGGCAAGATTTCATTCTTCTTTATGGCTGAGTACTATTACATGGGATATATGTACCACAGCTTTAGACCTGAATGTTAATAATGGATTATTACCATTTCAAAATTTATTTTGTTTTTAAAGGAAATATTGATTTCATGTTTTTGCATTCTATAATTCTCAGAAAATATACTTATTTTAATATATTTATTTAATTCAGTTTTATTGAAGTGTGATTTACATGCAATAATATTCACCATTTCAAAGTATATAGTTTGTGCATTTTGACAAATTTCTAATTATCACCAAAATAAAGATGATAGAATATTTATTTATTCATTTATTTATTTAGAAAATTAAATTTAACAGGGTGACATTGGTCAATAAGGGTACATAGATTTTGGGCAAACATTATTTGAACAGATGATTATGTTGTAAGCCCATCACCCAAAGTCAAATCATCCTTTGTCACCTTCTATTTGTCCCTATTCCTCACACTTTACCTTCCCTCTCCCCCAACCCCTTCCCCTGGTAACCACTGCACTTTTATCTATGCCCATGAGTCTTGATTTTGTGTCCCACCTATGTGTGGAATCACACTGTTTTTAACTTTTTATGATTTACTTATTTCACTCAGTATAATTTTATCAGGTCCATCCATGTTGTCATAAATAATACTATGTCATTGTTTCTTATGGCTGAGTAGTATTCTATTGTGTATATGTGCCACATCTTCTTCATCCAATCCTCTATTGAAGGGCACTTTGGTTTTTTCCATGTCTTGGCCACCGTGAACAATGCTGAGATGAACATGGGGTGCATGTGTCTTTACGAGCCAGTGTTTTTCAGTTTTGGGGTATGTACAGTAGAGAGATTGCTGGGTCATATGGTAGTTCTATTCCTAATTATTTGAGGAAACACCATACTTGCTTCCATTATGGTTTTACTACTTTACATTCCCACCAACAGTGAATGAGGGTTCCTTCTTCTCCACAGCCTTTCCAATGCTTGTTATTACCTGTCTTGTTGATAATAGCTAATCTAAGAGCTGTAAGGTAGTATCTCATTGTAGTTTTGATTTGCATTTCTCTAATAGCTAGTAAAGATGATCATCTTTACATATATCTTAATGGCAATTTGTATTTTTTCTTGTGAAAAGTGTCCAGTTCCTTTCCCCATTTTTTTTATTGAATTATTTACTTGATTGTTGATGAGTTTTGTGAGTTCTTTATATATTTTGGATACTAACTCCTTATCAGAGCTGTTGATTGCAAATATCATCTCCCATTTAGTTGGCTGTCTGTTTTGTTGTCAGTTTCTTTTGCTGTGAAGAAGCTTCTTAGTTTCCTATATTCCCATTCATTTATTTTTGCCTTTACTTCCCTTTCCTTTGGGGTCAAATTCATAAAATGTTATCTAAGGCCAAGGTCCATGAGTTTAGTATCTATGTTTTCTTCTATGTAATTTATTGTTTCAGATCTTATATTTAGGTCTTTGATCCATTTTGAATTTATTTTTGTGAATGGGGATAAACTGTAGTCAAGTTTCATTCTTTTGCATGTTGCTTTCCATTTTTCCCACCACCATTTACTGAAGAGGCTTTCTTTTCTCCATTGTGTGTTTTTGGTTCCTTTATCAAAGATGATTCACCCATATGTGGTTTTATTTCTGGGCTCTCAATTCTGTTCCATTGGTCTGTTTTGATTATCATGGCTCTAGTATAATTTGAAGTTAGGTATTGTAATTCCTCCAGCTTTTTTTTTTCCCCCTCTTTCTTAGGATTAATTTGGTATTTGGGGTTTTTTATGGTTCCATATAATCCTGATGATTTTTTGTTCCATTTCTTTAAAAAATTACATTGGAATTTGGATGGGAATTGCATTACATTTGTATATTGCATTGGGTAATATGGCCATTTTAACTATATTTATTCTTTCTATTTACGAACATGGAATATTTTCCATTTCATTGTGTCTTTTTCAATTTCTTTTAATAATGCTGTGTAGTTTTCAGTATATACAGTACTTTACATTCTTTGTTATGCTTATCCCTAGGTATTTCTTTTCTTGCAACTGTAAAAGGGATTATTATTTTGAGTTTCTTTTCCAAAGTTTCACTGTTGGTGTATATCAAAGTAATAGACTTCTGTATATTAATTTTGTATCCTGTAAACTTACTGTACTAGTTTAATGTTTCTAATAGTCTTTCTGTGGAGTCTTTGGTGTTTTCTAATATATAGAATTGTGTCATCTGCAAAAAATGATACCGTTATGCATTCTTTTCTTTTTTTAAATTTTTTTATTTTTATTTATTTATTTATTTAATAATTTTATTTTTAATGGGGCAACATCAATAAATCAGGATACATATATTCAAAGATAACAACTCCAAGTTACCTTGTTGTTCACTTATGTTGCATACCCATCACCCAAAGTCAGATTGTCCTCTGTCACCTTCTATCTAGTTTTCTTTGTGCCCCTCCCCCTCCCCCTTTCCCTCTCCCTCTCCCCCCTCCCCCCGTAACCACCACACTCTTATCAATGTCTCTTAGTTTCACTTTTATGTCCCACCTACGTATGGAATAATGCAGTTCCTGGTTTTTTCTGATTTATTTATTTCACTTCATATAATGTTATCAAGATCCCACCATTTTACTGTAAATGATCCGATGTCATCATTTCTTGTGGCTGAGTAGTATTCCATAGTGTATATGTGCCACATCTTCTTTATCCAGTCATCTATTGATAGGCTTTATGGTTGTTTCCATGTCCTGGCCACTGTGAACAATGCTGCAATGAACATGGGGCTGCATGTGTCTTTACGTATCAATGTTTCTGAGTTTTTGGGGTATATACCCAGTAGAGGAATTACTGGGTGATAAGGTAATTCTATTTTCAATTTTTTGAGGAACCACCATACTTTCTTCCATAATGGTTGTACTACTTTACATTCCCACCAACAGTGTATGAGGGTTCCTTTTTCTCCACAGCCTCTCCATCATTTGTTATTACCTGTCTTGTTAATAATAGCTAATCTAACAGGTATGAGGTGGTATCTCATTGCAGTTTTGATTTGCATTTCTCTAATAACTAACGAAGATGATCATCTTTTCATAGATCTGTTGGCCATTTGTATTTCTTCCTGGGAGAAGTGTCTGTTCATGTCCTCTTCCCATTTTATTATTGGATTGTTTGTTTGTTTGTTGTTGAGTTTTATGAGTTCTTTGTATATTTTGGATATTAGGCCCTTATCTGAGCTGTTTGAAAATATCATTTCCCATTTAGTTGGCTTTCTGTTTATTTTGTTATCAGTTTCTCCTGCTGAGCAAAAACGTCTTAGTCTGATGTAGTCCCATTCATTAATTTTTGCCTTCACTTCTCTTGCCATTGGAGTCAAATTCATAAAATGCTCTTTAAAACCCAGGTCCATGAGTTGAGTACCTATGTCTTCTTCTATGCACTTAATTGTTTCAGGTCTTATGTTTAGATCTTTGATCCATTTTGAGTTAGTTTTAGTACAGGGGGACAGACTGTAGTCCAGTTTCATTCTTTTGCATGTGGCTTTCCAGCTTTCCCAGCACCATTTATTGAAGAGGCTTTCTTTTCTCCATTGTGTGTTCTTGACCCCTTTATCAAAAATTATTTGACTATATATATGTGGTTTTACTTCTGGGTTTTCTATTCTGTTCCATTGGTCTGAGTGTCTATTTTTCTGCCAATACCATGCTGTTTTGATTGTCGTGGCCCTATAATATAGTTTGAAGTCAGGTATTGTAATGCCCCCAGCTTCATTCTTTTTCTTTAGTATTGCTTTGGCTATTTGGGGTTTTTTATAGTTCCATATAAATCTGATGATTTTTTGCTTCATTTCTTTAAAAAATGTCATTGGAATTTTGATGGGAATTGCATTAAATTTGTATATTGCTTTGGGTAATATGGCCATCTTGATTATATTTATTCTTCCTAACCAAGAACAAGGTATTCTTCCATCTCATTATATCTTTTTCAATTTCCCTTAACAATGGTTTATAGTTTTCATTATATAAGTCCTTTACATTCTTTGTTATTTTTATTCCTATGTATTTTATTATTATTTTTTTTGCAATCATGAAGAGGTTTGTTCTTTTGAGTTTGTTCTCAAATGTTTCATTGTTGGCATATAGAAAGGCTATTGATTTCTGTATGTTAATTTTGTATCCTGCAACCTTACTGTATTGGCTTATTGTTTCTAGTAGTCTTTTTGTGGATTCTTTGGGGTTTTCGATGTATAGGATCATATCATCTGCAAAAAGTGATACCTTTACTTCTTCTTTTCCGATATTGATACCTTTTATTTCTTTGTCTTGTCTGATTGCTCTGGCTAGAACCTCTAGTACCACATTAAATAAGAGTGCAGAGAGTGGACAACCCTGTCTTGTTCCTGATTTAAGGGGAAAAGCCTTCTGTTTAGTGCCATTTAATATGATGTTAGCTGATGGTTTATCATATATGGCCTTTATCATGTTGAGATATTTTCCTTCTATACCCATTTTTTTGAGAGTCTTAAACAAAAATTTGTGTTGTATTTTATCAAAAGCCTTTTCTGAGTCTATTGATAAGATCATGTGGTTTTTGTTCTTTGTTTTGTTGATATGGTGTATTATGTTAATTGTTTTATGTATGTTGAATCATCCTTGTACTTTTGGAATGAATCTCACTTGATCATGATGTATTATTTTTTAATATGTTGTTGTATTCAATTTGCTAGTATTTTGTTTAGAATTTTCGCATCTGTATTCATTAGAGATATTGGTCTGTAGTTTTTTTGTTTTTTGTTTTTGTACTTGCCAGGTTTTGGTATGAGGGTTATGTTGGCCTCATAGTACGTATTTGGAAGTATTGCTTCTTCTTCAGTCTTTTGGAAGACTTTGAGAAGGATACAAATAAAATCTTTTATAAATGTTTGGTGGAATTTACTAGTGTAGCCATCTGGTCCTGGACATTTGTTTTGGGGGAGGTTTTTAATAGTTGTTTCTATTTCCTCACTGCTTATGGATCTTTTTTGGCTTTCCACTTCTTCATGACTCAGTCTAGGAAGATTATATAGTTCTAGAATTTATTCATTTCTTCTAGATTGTTGAATTTGGTGGCATATATTTTTTCATAGTATTCTATAATGATCCTTTGGATATCTATTATGTCTGTGGTAATTTCTTTTCTTTCATTTTGGATTTTGTTTATGAGTCCTTTCTCTATTTTCCTTAGTGAGTCTTTCCAGGGGCTTGTTGATTTTATTGATCTGTTCAAAGAATCAGCTCTTTGTTATATTAATTTTTTCTATAGTTACTCTGTTCTCTATTTCATTTATCTCTGCTCTAATTTTTATTATTTCCTTTTTTTTCTGCTGGTTTTGGGTTGTCTTTGTTCTTTTTTTTTTTTTTTTTTTTTTAGTTTCTTAAGATGTGCTGTTAAATTGTTTACTTTGCCTCTCTCTTATTTTTTGATATAAGCCTGTAGTAATATGAACTTTCTCTCATTATTGCTTTAGCTGCATCCCAAAGATTCTGATATGCCATGCTGTCATTTTTGTTCATTGGTATATATTTTGATCTCTGCTTTTATTTATTCTTTGACCCAGTCATTTTTTTTAAGAAATATGTTGTTTAATTTCCACAGTTTTGTGGGTGTTTTTACTTCTTTTTTGTTGTTGAATTCTAATTTCAAAGCCTTATGGTCAGAGAATATGCTTGGTATAATTTCAATCTTTCTAAATTTGTCAGTGGTTGTCTTAAGGCCCAACATATAGTCTATTCTTGAGGATGTTCCATGTATACTGGAGAAAAATGTATACTCTGATGTTCTAGGATGAAATGTCCTGTAGATGTCTATTATGTCCATTTGTTCTAGTGTTTCATTAAACCTTTTGAGTAGTGAGTTTTTTCATGCTTGTTGACTCCAAGGAGTTATTTTTCAAAAAATGCAATTAGTTCTAGTTACAGTTTTATTAACCTAAAATCATGTTTGATAACCAATTTATAGAATCAAGAAAAACATACATTTGCCTTTTTAAAATGTTACCTTACACATTTTTAAAATAAAAATTTTTGTACAGTCGTACTCAATGGTCAGGAGGCATGAGGATGTCCATAAACGTTCATATGACTCAAAGGGTTAAGACTGATATTTCTTATTGATTTCTTATTTGGATGAATGATTTATAACCATCAATGTTGTATTGTGATCTCCAAGTATGATTGTATTTTTGTTGGTTTCTATTTTTAGATCAGTTAGTAGATTTTTTATATATTTTGGTGCTCCTTGGTTTGGTGCATATATATTAAGAAGTATTATATCTTCTTGATGCAATGCACCCTTTATCATTATGAAATGACTATCTTTGTGTCTGAACACCTTTGTTGTCTTCTAGTCAGCATTGTCAGATATGAGTATGGCTATACCTGCTTTTCTTTGGATATTATTTGCTTGGAGAATTGTTTCCAATATTTTACTTTGAATCCATTTTTTTTCTTGTAGGTTTGATGTGTCTCTTGAACCCAAACAGTATATGTTTGGGTTCACATTCTGATCCAATCTGCTACTTTGTGCCTCTTTATTGGTATGTTCAATTCATTTATATCTAATGTAATTATTGACACTTGAGGATTTCCTATTGCCATTTTATATTTTGCTTTCTGATAGCTCTGTGTCTTGTTTGATTCTTCTCTTTTGTTTTTCTGTCATTTGTTTTTGTTTGGTGGTATGCCATACTTCTTTCTTCTGTTGCTTCTTTTTTAAGCTATGTGTTTCAGTAGTGACATTTTCAGGGGTGGTTACTGTTAGGTTATTAAAAGAGAAAATATCATATTTATTAGAGCCCATTATCTCATGAGTGCTCCTGCACTCCATCCTCCTTTGCTACTGCTGATCTTTGTTCTACCCCCCTTTATGTTATTGTTGTCACAGATTATTCTTGTTTTTATTGTGATCTTGTTGAAGCTTTTACTTGTAGTTTTGTTTTGTTCTTTGTATCTGGTTGCAAACCCCCTTTAGTATTTTCTGTATGGAAGTTTTCCGGTGATAAATTTCTTCAGCTTCTCTATGTCTGTAAATGTTTACATTTCACCTTCATATTTGATGGATAGTTTTGATGGATATAGTATTCTTGGCTGGTAGTTCCTCTCTTTCAGTACTTTAAATGTTGGGGTTCACTCTCTTCTGGCTTGTAGAGTTTCTGCTCAGAAGTCTAATAATAACCTAATGGGCCTTCCTTTATATGTTATATTATTCTTTTCCCTAACTTCCTTGAGGATTCTTTCTTTGGCCTTGATTTGTAATAATTTCATTACAATGTGTTTGTAGTAGGTCTGTTTGGGTTGAAGTAAATTGGTGTTCTGTTTGTTTCTTGGATTTGAGGCTCTAACTCTACAGGCTTGAGAAATTCTCATCAATTATTTGTTTGAATATGTTTTCCATTCCCTTTTTCCTCTCTTTTTCTTCTGATATACCCATTATACTTACATTGCTCTTTCTGGTGGAGTCAGACAATTCTTGTAGTGTTTTCTCACTTTTTATTTTTTAATTCATGGGTCTCTCTTTTCTTCTCTCTATAGTATCTTTAGTTGCCTGTCTTCAGTGTCATTAATTCTCTCCCCTATCTTGTCTGTTCTTCTTGTGTGTGTGGGACAGAGAGAATAAGAGAGAGGGACAGACAGGAACAAAGAGAGATGAGAAACATCAATTCTTCATTGCGGTTCCTTAGTTGTTCACTGATTGATTTCTCATATGTGCCTTGACTGAAGGGCTACCCCTTGCTTGAGCCAGCAACCTTGGGCTGAAGCTGGTGAGCCTTGCCCAAACCAGATGTGCTCGTGCTCAAGCTGGCGACCTCAGGGTCTCAAACCTGGGTCCTCCACATCCCAGTCCAACACTCTATCCACTGCACCACTGCCTGGTCAGGCCTCTTGTCTGTTCTTTTAGCTAAGCTTCCTATCTCATTTTTCAGTTCATGTATTGAATTTTTCATCTCTAGTTTTTCTTTATAGTTTCAATTTTCTTGATGAAGTACTCTTTTTGTTCATTAATTTGTTTTTTTGAGCTCACTAAATTGCTTTTAAGTGTTTTCTTATATCTCATGTAATTAAGAATTTTTTCCATGTAATTATTCCATGTAATTAAGAATTTTTTTCTAGAAATTTTTTATCATCTATCTGAGCTGTGTCTCTGTCTTGTGGATTCATGATATTTGATTTCTTCTTCCTTGATGGCATTTGAGAGTGGTATTGCTAATAACACTAATAAGAGATAACAAAAAATTATAAAAGTATAGTGAAGACATAAAAATTCTATAAATAATGATAAGTAGAACAAAAACTACAGAGAACAAGGAGCAGGAAATGAGGACAAATTTAAAAAAAGAAAAAGTGAAATCAAAACCAATAAAACACCTCAAAAAAGTATGAGTCCACAATATAAAAATTTGAAGAAAAATGAAGTTCATATGAAAGGGGGAGGGAAAGCATGGGAAGAAAAAAGAGAGAAAGAAAAGAGTAAAAGAGAAAGTGTCAGAAATGAAACCCTAAAAAAAGAATAATAAATATAACAACTAAGGATAATTAAGTTCAAATAGAAAAAAGAGAAAGAAGAAAAAAGAAAGAAGAATAAATGAGAAGCAAAAAAAATTTTTTTTCAGTTTTGAGAGGTAACTTTTTTTTTTCTGGCAGGTGGTACTGTACTATAAGTTTTGCCTCTGTGAGGTTCTTAGGCAGAGTTATGGTGAGGCATCACTGTCTTAATGATGTAGGCAGGGCCACAGTAGTCTTGTTAGGGCTTTGCAATTTATGACTCTCGCAATGGTGGTCTCAGGTCTCTGAGCACCTCTCCCCACATCTCAACAGAGCAGGGGATCAAACGTGAGGCATCTCTGTCTTTCACAGGAGAGAGCGGCTGGGAGATTCAGCTGTGGGGGATCTGCTACAGCTACTGTTTGCACAGCAAGGTGAGCAATGTGGCACTTGGAAATCTGCGGGAGATACAGCCTGGTCTTCTCTCTGAGACCCCTCAAAGTGTGGCTTTTAGGCAGGGCAGGGGCTGTGCAACACAAGCTGATGGTGCCCAGGTGCCCTGACCCCCAAGCATCAGCAGCGGAGTGGATTGCAGATCAAGTGCACTTCAATGCCAGGCAAGCTAAGCTTCATGGGCTGTGTGTGGCAGATCCAACATGCGCCCATAGCCCTAACCAGTCTCCATGGGCTATTCACGTGCAGATCTAGGGAGCACTGATGGCTGTATGCACTCTCAGCACTTACAATTGTAAGTGGAGCCCAGGGATGCAGGCAGACCCTGGGAACCAGCCGTGTTCCTGCTCTTGGTTATGCACATGCCTTAAATCAGCTCCTTCCTCTCTACCAATCAGTCTCTCCACTTCTCCTGGCTCTGAAGCAAAACCCACACTAAAAGTGCCTCCCTCCCTCAGATCAGTGAGGAAAGAGCAAAACTCGGTCTTCTGGCTTTTGTCCTCCAGGAGTGGATCTTATTTTCAGCCCACCTTCTCACCAATCAAACCTTTGTCCATCCAGTGTGTGGCTATTTCAGGTACACCTGCAAATCCTTCTGGGACTCCTTCTCTGCTTATAGTTGTTCAATTTGTTGAAATTTCAAGGTGAGAGATTGAGAGCATCTCTCATGCCACCATTTCTCTGACATCACTGTGATATAGAATATTTCTAACCATACAAAAAGTGGCAACTGAGGCGGGAGAATTTTTTACCTATTACCTTAGTGACAGGTATGTTTTGCTTCTACTTCTTCACTAGAAGCCATGGGTTTTTGCCTGTGAATAAGAATGTTATTTATCACTCTTTCAGGGGCTTAAAGTTTTGGCTTCACATAAAAGTAGAGCTCAGGGAAGCAAGTTCTTATTTAGGCAATGATGCCTAAGCTCAGTTTGCCTTACTTTGCTTGGTCATTAGTGAAGTGAATTAGCATTGATTCATCCTTCTGAATGACATCATCTTACTGTCTTTGAAAGGTGCTGACATATTGTTTTAAAAATAGTTGGTAGATCTAGAGAATGCCTGGAATATGGAACATTTTAATTTCACCAAAGCATGATGATATCCATATGGAAAAGATGGTGACATTTATGCAGGATAATGGCACTATTTTGTAGATTATAAGTGGTTGAACAAATTCATCAATATTCTTGAAGCATGGTCTGGTTTGTTATGAAAGAAAGGATTTAATGGCTTATCCTTAGCCCTTTTTTGTAAGCAATATATCCATTAGTAGCTAAGATTAAGAAATTGAAGAGTTGCCAGTGAAAATTTCAGATGGCATAAATTTGACCTAACAAGGAACTACTATCATGATAGAAGCTAAATTAAAATGGCCTGGACTAGTTAAAAATAAAAAAAACTTATGTCATGAATTTTTTAAAAATCAGTTTTATAAATATAATCACAGCTTGAGTGTGACGGTGTTGTAAAAGTCTGAATATTTAAACTAATCACAAGCAAAATGTGGTATTATAAAATGATAGAGCTAAAAAAAACTGTACATAAAATTTTACATGAATTCAATCAAAGGTATTGTGTATAAATAATATATAATATTTCCATTGAATTGTGCCTTTGAAATATAGTCTCTTGAATCCATACATTTCAGGACATCTTTGAGATGCATCATCATATTGGAGTGTGTCTAGAGTATCCAATGGGTTTGGAGAACAGTATGTGAAAAATGTGGAAGGAAAATGATACATTTAGAGAGTTAAATAGGATTAGTAGAAGCTAAATAAGTACTTTCAAAAACAAAGGCCAACCATGTGGAAAATAGAATAATTATCCTATGTAATAACAGATGAGGCCAGGCAAAAACCAGTATCATAAAGTTATAAATAGTTTAGTTCATCATAAGGAGACTTATTAACCAATGATGTAACAGGCTTTGAGGAGAGTTTCTTATTACTGGAATCATTTAAGTGATATTTAGAATGCCATCTGTCAGGGTGTGTAGAAGAAATTCTTGACTGAATGGGAGATTAGACTAAATGACTGTCAAGTATAATAAAAAAAATCCCTTATAATACATTGTTGAGCACTGTGAAGGGTTTGAATTTTTTCCCTCTTGCAAGTTAACAAGTTAGCATGACACAGTTTCATGGATGCTCATAGAATACATGAACCTCCAGGGCCAGAGACAAAGGAAAGCTTCCTGTTCATAGCAACGGCAGTAGCCAGTATGCCAGACTTTTGTTGTATGGCTGTAATTCCCAGATAGCAATGAAAAGAAGTCCAGCTGACACCTTCATATGCAGCAGGTTGCATTAGAGGGGAGGAATGCTGAGTTTAGGAAATGTAAATCTTTTATAATAAGCTGTAATGAGCACACCTATTCTTAGCTCTAGAGGGAGACACTAACTCCATCTTTGAAGGTGTAAGCAGGCCTTTTCTTCCAAAGCTATTTACCACACCATCTTTTAAAAGATAGTCCAGAGCAAAGTCCAGTCAGTGCCTTTTTCAAAGGTCATGCAAAAAAAAAATGTGGCAGACCCATGGAGAATTGTCTCCCTATGGAGATAATTTTTGTTTAGATGTGCAAGTGCTATTTGTTCTATTCATGCCATTAATGAATAAAAAAGTGTTCATAACAAAGTCTAAAAGCTTAAAATAGCATACAAAAATGAATAAATGCCTAATGTTAAAAACCAAGTAATTACATTATTATCTATTTATATTCTGGTCTAGGAAGAGTTTAAGGCAGTTTTAGAATACTTAGATTCAAGTAAAAATAACTGATGGAACAAAAGAAAATATAGATGAATTAGACTCTATTAAAATTAAAAGTTTTGTGCATCAAACAGCACTGTCAGAATAAAAAGACAACCTATGGAATGGAAGAAAATATTTGCAAATCAGGTAAGGGAATAATATCCAGAATATGTATAGGAGCTCCTACAATTCAATAATAAAAAATATTAAGAACAAGCAAAGGACTAGAATAAGCATTTCCTCAAAGAAGATATACAAACAACCAACAGCACATGGAAAGATGCTCAAGTCACTAATTATTAAGGAAATAGAAATGAAAACCACAATGAGATAGCACCTCACATTCATTAGAATGACTATCAACAAAACAGAAGATAACCAGTGTTGGCAAGAATCTGGGGAAATTGGAACCTTGAGCATGGTGTATTGAAATATAAAATGTTTCAGCTGTTGTAGAAAACAGTAGGGCAGTTCCTCAAAAATATTAAAATAGAATTAATGATTAAGCAATCCCACCTCTGTGTATGTACCCAAAAGAACTGAAAGCAGAGTTTTAATTATAACATCATTTGTACTAGGTAAAAGGTAGAAGCATCACAAATGTCCATCAGCACTTGTGTTTACCAGCAGGAATGGACAAACACAATGTGGCTTATACATATACTAGAATATTATTTAGCCTTTAAAAAGGAAGACATTTTTATACATACTACAACATGGATGAACCTTCAAGACAGTATGCTAGGTTAAATAAGTTAGTCACAAAAAGACAAACAGTGTATACTTTCACTTATTGGAGTTACTTAGAGTAGATAAATTCATAGAGACATCAGTTGCCAGGGGCTGGGGTGAGAGGGCAATGGAAAGTTGTTGTTTAATGGTACAGTTTTAGTTCTTTAAGATGAAAAGAATTCTGAGATTGGTTGTACAACAATGTGAATGGACTTACCACTCCTGAATTGCATAAAGAACAGATAAAATGGTGAAATTTATGTTACATGTGTTTTATTATAATTAAAAATAAAAGAAAAAATGACTGGATGAGGAAAGAAAGATTAAAAGGAGAGTGAAGATGAAGCCTGGATGAGGTCAGTATACAAAATATATCAGAAGATCCTGAGAATTTGGTTGAAATGGACTACACATTTTTTCTGTGTTTGCTGGTAGCTAATGAAAAGAGGGCATACAGTTTGTTTTAAACAAGCCAGTTGCTCAATTCAAATATTTCTTGTAGTATAATCAGAAAGATCACCTTATACAAAGATGACCTATAATAAAACAATTTGTCCTCAGTAACAGATTTATAGAAAAGTCAGAAAATGTTCCATATAGTTGCCTTTTAGAGTTTTTTTTTAGCATGGGTTATTAGCATACTAAATCTCAATCTAGTAACCTAAATTCTGGGTAGGTGGAAGGAATGAACATGCAAAACAAACTTATGCAATAATGCTGTCACTATACAAGGATCCAGAGAAATTTTAGTAATTGTATCTTTTTTAAAATTGAATTTATTGGGGTGACACTGCTTAACAAAATTAATACAGGTTTCAGGTGCAAAACCTCACAATATATCTTCTGTACACCATATTGTGTGGTCACCCACCAAGTCAAGCTGTTTGCTATTTGGTCACTTGGTTCACTGCAGAAGATTGATGATTAGAATGGAAAGCAAAAATAAAGTATAACAGTCCTCACACTTACTGAGAAGAAATGAGAAGTCCATTGCTCACTTTAAATATCTTACATTGACAAGCAAGACAGAACAATAGACTGACCCAATTTAATTTACATGGGAGAAATGGAACTCTTTTATAAAGTATTGGAGCATAAAATTAGAATTAAGAGCATTGGTTTTTGAAGTAAGAAAATTACAGCAGATTGTTGTCGAATAAAGCATCTAGCTCTGCCAAAACAGTAGCAAAGTATGTTTTGCAAAAGCATATAAGTAAAACCTAGCTCTTTAGGGAAACAGCAAGAAGAAATAATTCTCATATATTTCTTGAGATCCCAGCATATACATGACACAGAAGAAAACAAGTTTAGAGAAGAAGCCAAACTGGGAAGTAAACCATATATTATCCCTGATGTTCTGTCTTCCCCCATCCTAGTTACAATTAATTATGTGGAAAATATTAAATATGAAAACAACAAATTACTCAAATTGAAAAATAAAGTTTAGTTCTTGATACAACCAAGAGCTGATGAGATAAATACTTTACAAAATTGTTATATTGTCATGGTACTAAAAAATATATAGTTAGAAGGGGGATGTTGTCTGTCTTCTTTATAGAGTGAGTAATAAATATATGTTAAGGAATGATTAGGATTAATTGTTTAATTATGTTTTACTTTAAAATTTGAGTATGAGAATTTTTGTTTAGAAAAATGAAATGCATTTTAAAGAATTCAAATAACAAACAATGAATTATCAATACTATAAAATAGAAAATTTTAGAAAGAAGCTTTTAGTCCTCCACATCTTCTAAAAATATAAATGTCATCAGTTAATATGCTTCAAATAATCACCAAAAATAAGTATGGCATGATACTGCATCCTTAGAAGTGTGCAGTAATATGAGTTTTTGAGCAATGGAGAACATTTCTTTTTCTCCACATTTCTTTTTACTGTTTTTACTAGCTTAATTATTCTGTACCTATTGGAGATTCTCCATAATAGGAAATAATGCTTACAAAAATGTTTCTGTATATGCGTGGTACTTAGCAAAAATCTGACATATAATGGGCACTCAATGAATGTTTTTGGAATAAAACAAAGTTACTGAATGACTGAACACACTCTTCCAAAGTAGCCACCAAAGACTCAATCTTATCTAAGATTTTTCAATGAGATCGACATCTATTGTGACCCAAATCTACCAACAGTCTCTTTCCACTGATTTTTGCACCTATATCCCAGTTGAAGGTCAGGTTTACACAATCTTATAATCCCTAACTATATGTAGATGTAATCAGGAATGAAAGGTAGTTTATGTAATTAAAATATATAGAGATAGATAAGTAAGCCCTTTGAGAAAATTTCCAATACAAACTGATTTTCATTATTTGAAAACTTGAAGAAAAGAAACCTATATATGTTTGTAGACTGTAACTGTTTCCCCATTTTTTTCTCCATCTGTCAAAAGCCTGGATAGAGTAAACATGAAATGAATTTCTATTTATTTTTTATCTACATTGTAATCCAAAGTAAAAGTTGTTAGTAAATGACTTGGTCAGTTCTCCTAACAAAAACAGCCTTTAAGTAATACAGTATATCAACCTATCTTTTGATATTTTCATTTTTTGTTCTTGACATTTTCTTTTAAAAAATAATAGTGCTGGACCTGTTATCTTTTCTTTAGGATCCATGAACCAAATACAGGCTATCAACTCTCTTGCAGAAAAAGCGATCAAGATTCAGAAACCAATGATATAGATGTAAATCCCTGTTCATCTGTCTATAAAATATTGAGTGGGAGGTCAGTGGGAAAGTGGTGGTGGTGGTCAAAAACAGCTTGAGAAATACCATGTTAATTGAATTATCTGTGTTACTTGAGTGGGACACACTTAAAATGATTACTTTGAAAAGTACAATTAATAAATTCTCTTCTAACCTACCAGAAATTAAGATTCATTCAGCTACAGTTTTTGAATATAAACCATATTCCAAAATCTGTATAATTTTTTTTCTGAAGTTGGAAACGGGAGGCAGTCAGACAGACTCCCGCATGTGCCTGACTGGGATCCACCCAGCACGCCCACCAGGGGGCGATGCTCTGCCCATCTGGGGCATCGCTTTGTTGCAACCAGAGCCGTTCTAGTGCCTGAGGCAGAGGCCAAAGAGCCATCCTCAGCGCTCAGGCCAACTTTGCTCCAATGGAGCCTTGGCTGCAGGAGAGGAAGAGAGAGACAGAGAGGAAGGAGAGGGGGAGGGGTAGAGAAGCAGATGGGTGCTTCTCTTGTCTGCCCTGGCCAGGAATCGAACCCGGGACTCCTGCATGCCAGGCCTACACTCTACCACTGAGCCAACTGGCCAGGGTCAGAATCTGTATAATTTTTAAAGAAAAGAACCAGAGGTTTCAAATACAAACTTAAATTAATTTTTCGTGTAGCTCTATTGTATGGAAATAAATGTCTTCTTCCATTTTATTATTGTTTATTCTGCCTTCAAAGGGCAATTATGCAAGAATCTTTAATAAATTATAATAAATTTCTACCAAATAGTTTCATGGGACAGTAAAATGGGATGCTTATTTCCTATAAGAGTCTTGGAATTAGAGAGATTTTTTTTTAAGCAAAATCAAAACCATTTATTTGCATATTACAAGTATTAAAATTGCTCATGTTAACATTATTTTTTTGTTTGGAGACTAATAAATGACATCCAGGTAACAATATTTTACCTACTATAAGGCCTCCTGTAGCCCCCAAATCAAAGGAGAAATATTAATGTAGCTCTTAGGCTATATGAAGCACTTGGATTTCTGATAATTGTGATTTCTCTTTGTTGAATTAACAGAATTAGAAGGATTGTACCACAATGGGCACTGTATTTATGTATATAGTGTACATCCTGGCTAAACCCCTAGATTATATATTATAGTTTGCAAGTTTAAAATCAAACTTTGAATTCACTTTAATTATGGAAAAAGTTCTCATTGTATTCAATGTTTAGTTAAAAACCAAATTACCATTTCTCAAAGTGACTCTAATTAGGAAAGTTGACTAATTACTAATACTATAAATGAGAATGTTAATGGTTTATCTTTAAAAAAAAACTGTAGGGTGTTTTCTAGATGTGCTTATTAATCCTTTCATTACTAATAAAAAAAACTATAACCCTCATTTTGACAATCTATTCTCTTTGGCTCAAAATATTGAGTTGCAACCTGTTGTGACCTATACCAAATAGTGTCATAGAACATTAATTTGGAAAGAATACATTTTAAAAATATCTTTAAAAATTCTGTCACTTCTGTGGTTATAATGACAATAGTATATATTGTGCTTGTTTTGTTTAAAAAACTGTGTTAGACAATAAGCAACTAGCTTTCAGATAGAAGTATTAACCTAATTGAGAAGGACCATAAAAATACTCACATAACCAAAAATAAATGCATTGAAACTGGACACAGTTACATTGAAAGATGAATACAAAGGAGACCCCCCCAAAAAAAGGAGGGGGTTGGGAAAAGGGTCTGCAATGACAAGAACATATAAGAAGAAAGTGAATTTTGAGCTGTACTTTAAAATGGTCATAGTTGAAAGAGTGATAGAAAATTAAAATTGGAAAAGTAGCCCCAAATAAGTTGGTGATAGAAGATGGCAAACCATACTAAAAACTTCCATGAAAATTTGCTTTACTAAAGTCATAAATTGACAATATGGGAAGGCAGGAGTCTATTAAGAATCTGTTAAAGAAGTTTGGGAAGAAATTACTAATGCTTCAGGGGTTGGTAAGCAAGCACATGATAGAATACACTTCCCCTTAGTACCTTCCCCCATTTTATAAATCTCAATCCTTGAGTAAATTTCTTTTTAATATTTGGCATAACTAGACAGTCATCTGCAGAAAGCATTTCTCTCTGGCATAACCAAGCATGACGGTGGTCATGAGTTTCGAAAGCATGTCTATGCTTGTGTTGGTGTTTGCATTCGCAAGCTGACTCTGTCATTGTTTCCATGGAGCACCATGTTTTACTCAGAAGCACAGCTAACAAACTATGATCATCAGACTTGGAATCTGGCAGCCATTTCTTGAAAATAAGTGTGCCTGTCACTTAAAGGAACAAAACTGACAGTGTTTATTACCAGTGATAAAAGTTTGAGCTTTCAAGTAAAAATTTGAATTTTGACAACTGTGTATCTCTCTCACTCTGAGTTTGACAGCCACTCAATGCTTAAAGACTTTCTTGATGAGGCTGGGTATATTAACATGCAATTTTAAATTTTTTCTACTGCATAATTGAATTCTGCATAATAGAAGTTTGCAAATGATGCATTATTTTCCAGTTAACCAGTGTATGATGTTATTAACTTATGCATGGCTAAACAATCCATTCAAAGTGTAAGGAAGACCAAATGGCTTTTAATGTAACAGAATACAAGATGGTTGATAATGGGTTCAGAATCCATATTGCAATTAATCTTTAAGAAACTACCACTTGTTGTAGAATAGGGCACCTGAAACTTGTTCAATTATATTAATCAGTGTCAGCCTAATAAATTCAATTAAAGAAAAAGAAACTACATGTTAAGTCTTGTGTATCATCAAAGGAGAATATTCAGGATCATCTAAAAAGTCTGTCAACATTCTCTTTGCTTTTTAATTATATATCTGTGCCAAACTGGATTTTCTTCATATAGTTCAACCATATTGCAACAAATTGAATGCAGAATCAGATATGAGAACCCAGTTTTCTTTTATAATGACATACATTGACAAATTTGCAAAAATGTAAAACAAAGCTACTTCTCTATGCATGTTTTTAGAAGATATAGTTAATTTTCATAAAATGTATTATATGTCAATGTGTATTGGGTTTATTGTAATTTTTAAATAAATAACTAAATATTTTTAAATTTCTACATTTTAATTTCTAATATGCCAAACAGATATAGTCCACATAAAGTAAAAGCTCTTTGGGATCCTCAATAGTGTTTAACAATATAATGGGTCCAGCCTGACCTGTGGTGGTGCAGTAGTGGATAAAGCATCGACTTGGAAATGCTGAGGTCGCCGGTTCGAAACCCCAGGCTTGCCTGGTCAAGGCACATATGGGAGTTGATGCTTCTAGCTCCTCCCCCCTTCTCTCTCTCTGTCTCTCTCCCTCTCTCTCCCCCTCTCTCTCCTCTCTAAAAATGAATAAAAAAATATAATGGGTCCATAAGACAAAACTTTAGGACAAGTAAATAGTAACAATTGATATGAGGGCTCTAGCTTTGCAGATGAAAAGTCACATGGGACATGCTTGTTTAATAACTTGCATATATCACATCATCCTTTTGACTTTTCTCCTAAAATCAAAATATTCCTTCCCTTTTTTGGGGGCTACATATATGTGACTTCTCAATGTGATTCTCACATTATTTTCTTTCCACAAAACCCTAGATCTACTTTATCGGAGCTTATATGTGTTGAACAGGTTCTACAAGGAAAGTTTACTGGAACTAAAAGTCTAAAATAGCAAAACAATAGTAAAGTTGTATCTTAGACAGACTTCTTTTATCTCCTAATCTCTTATATTAAAGCATAAAAAACCCCCATCAAATACTACTGTGATATCAACTACCTTCTGCATGAAGTCATATTTGCTAACAAAAGCTTACTGCTTGGTAATATAATAACATTTATATCCAATTACAAAATTTGCCTCAGGTAACCTAGAAAAAGCATATGGTCCGCTTCTTCCAGCTAGGAACAGTCATAAGAAATGTATGTCACACTGTAACCTGTGAGCAAAATTATAGGCAGTGCCATCAGGGAGACTTTTTTCAAACAAAAGGTTGTAACTTGGCCCTGGCTGGTGGGCTCAGTGGTAGAGCATCCGCCTGGAGTGCAGGAGTCCCGAGTTCGATTCCCAGCCAGGGCACACAGGAGAAGTGCCCATCTGCTTCTCCACCCCTCCCCC
The DNA here is from genome assembly GCF_036850765.1 of Saccopteryx bilineata. Taxonomy (NCBI): domain Eukaryota; kingdom Metazoa; phylum Chordata; class Mammalia; order Chiroptera; family Emballonuridae; genus Saccopteryx; species Saccopteryx bilineata. The sequence continues at coordinate 83,197,838 of NC_089497.1, read as the reverse complement.
TCTCCTTCCTCTCTGTCTCCCTCTTCCCCTCCCGCAGCCAAGGCTCCATTGGAGCAAAGTTGGCCCGGGCCCTGAGGATGGCTCTATGGCCTCTGCCTCAGGCGCTGGAATGGCTCTGGTTGCAACAGAGCAATGGCCCAGATGGGCGAAGCATCTCCCCCTGGTGGGCATGCCGGGTGGATCCCGGTTGGGCGCATGCGGGAGTCTGTCTGACTGCCTCCCGTTTCCAACTTCAGAAAAATACAAAAAAAAAAAAAGTTGTAACTTAACACATGGCTGCTCTTCAGACCTCTATGAAAAATAAGGAAAGGTCACAGGTCTGAAAGAGGTTAGATATGAATAATTCTTGCCATGGCAACAGAAGAGGAAATGAGGGAGAGTTTAGATAAATTCAGTGGTAATAGTATACCCCAAGATTTGCAAAATGTTAGTTGAGGCTAGTACTATGAACTATCCATGAATATATCCATACCCATGAAATACAGATTCACAAATTATGAGAAGCAAAATGGATAATAGAGTAATAATTTTATTGGTAAGGTAGTTAGCTCTTGTAAAGTATAATATTAGAGTGAGAGCAAGTCAAGAATATCCAACAAGAGATTTCTATCTGGAAAAAAAGGTACAAAACAATCTTAAAATATCAAACATAGGCTGACAGGAGCTATTAAATGAATAGGGGCTGGCCTCTAGGTCATGTTTCTTACCTGCTCCATAAAAACTGGTCTGCTTCACATTTGTCTCTTGTTGCATGTAGCCCTATATAAAATAGCCTATAAAGTTATTTCTTCTGCTGAATACCCCAGAAAAGGACTAACAGGGAGGAAAAACATGGAGAAAAGTTACCTTGAAAACAAGACACAAACCAACTTTATAGTTTAGCCTGGGAATAAACTTTAGTTCAGTGGGAATAAACTTTAGCTCCTTAAAACAGTGTTGGTTAATTTGGGAGTCTGGATTGGTTTTCATTTTTTCTTCATTTAAGAAATAATTAGTACCTTGTTTTTAAGATTTTGAAGATCCAGTATCATCAACTTTTTGAATTTCCCTACACTTCATTAGTTTTAATACTGATCTTGACCTATCCCATTTTCTAACTACTTGTCTGGGAATCTTTTGCACGAAGAGGTAGTAAGTAAAAACAAATGTCGCCATGGAGACCACCAAAAACAGTTTTCACTTTATTGGTGAGCATTAGGTAGACTGACTGACCATTCCCTGTATTAAGCAAAACAAATGTGCACTTGCAAAGAAGTTTGGGAATTTTAGAATCTTGTAAAATTTTAGGTTTGTCACCTGAGGTCTTTGAAAACAAAAACAATGTTGACCTTAAGGTTAAAATTCGCATAGCTATTTTCCATTTGCAAAACATTTTCCATCTGTAATGGTACCTGATCCCCACTGCAAGTATTAAGGAAGATACTGCCATTTTTCCTAGTTCAGAAACACAGAACTGAGGCAAAGAAAAGATAAGTGACTTGTGAAAGTCAAGGCTAGTTAGTGATGTTGCAGGGGTTCAGATCCAGACCTTTGCTTGCTGAACATTGTTTAATCACATTACAAGGAAATTTACTTCTTCCTTCTTTTCTTTATTTGTATTTACAGAATTAATTCTGGAAAACTTAGAACTTTAAAAATGATCAATTGACTATGCCAGAAGTAGAAGCAAACATATCTCTCCTGTTCTTATTTATACCTACCCCAGACCACACAACTGACATGTTTTAGAACATTTCAAGTATGTCAATGCTTTTAATATCCCAGTGACATTTTACAGAGGAAGTGGTTGCAGTAAGATTAAGTGACTTGTTCTACTCATCAGAAGGGATTTTAGATCTGGTGTATTAGAAAGTGAAAAACAAATATAATAGAATTATCTTACAATAATAACAGTATAAACCCACCCACAAAGACTCTCTGTGCAGCCTTCTAGTCTTAGAAGAAACAAAAATAGAAACAAAAATTTTCTGAGGCAGTACTTAGCATGAGAGCTGTGCATTAGCACCCCCTGATCTGTTTTTCAAGAACCACAGTGAAATCAAAAGCAGGGAGCAAACAATAAATGGTAAATTTAACTTCTAAAGACAGATGCAATATTGCATGGGAATACCACCCCATTCCATCAATATACTGGTTTTGCATTTATAAACCACTTTTGTATCAATAAGTTAATGGGAAGGAAAGATAAGACTAGACTAAATTGTTAGAAGAGAAAGAATGGAAGCTAGGATAAGACAGAAAACATCAAGCAAAATGACTGTTAAACTAAAATGCAGTCAATTTGACTATATAGGTAGAAGATGACATGTCTGGGTAAAAAGCCATGGAAGGAGTAGCAAAATTCATGGAGGCAATATAAGAATGTCATAAGGAGAGTTATTTTAATTAATCCACTGTAAACTCTGAATAATGAAAAAATACAAAGATAAGCATGAGGGATTGTAAATATATTTAATATAGAGTATGATTCTTTTGTCATATCCTTTGCAACTTGGACAGAAAGCTCAAAGATGACCCAGTTTGAGAACTCACTTATTATTGAAAACTCTAGTGAGGCTCAACGTTTTCTTAATGTGGTCAACTTTGCACTGCAAATAGGTATTATGGCTGTTCCCTGAAGACTTTCCACACTAAGCGGTATGTTCATACTATTTTTATAAATGAAAGGAAAAGTTGGGAATGTTTAATATACTTTTCAGTGGAAGAATGTTTTTTATAGGTGGATGTATTTTCATGAGGATAAAATAGCAAGAGACACAAAAGTACTAATGATCCATAGAGTACTGGAACATGCCTAACTTCTCAAAGAGGCACAGTGCCTAACTTGCAGAAAGTCCAACCAGATATCTTTAAAATGGCAATGTCATGATTTCCCCAATTTCTTTACACTCACAAGCTCATACAAACATACATGTATACACATTCAGACTGTGCTTATTTCATTTAATTGGAAGGAATGACCAGTAATCTAATGATCATAGAAAGTTAGTACTAGGAAGAAATAGGAATTTTCTAACTCAAGCCCCTCCATTAAGAGTTGAGAAAAATGAATATGAATATGTAATGTCTTTCTGAAATGAATGGCAATGTCATCAAAACATTCATCCATGTTTTCCCAAAGCAAGATACTGTGAAGTACCCAGGGTTATATCTCGTCAGGTAAAATCACATCCTCTTTTGTGTTTTCTATTATTATCTCCCTACAAGCAGTACCAATAGCCTATATGTCTGTTCAAGAAACTAACACCAGCAGTGTTCCCTCTGATTTTACTATTAATAGTGTGGTTTTGTTTAAGTTTATCTAAGACTGTGAGAATTATTTTGTTTTATATAATAGAATTAAAGTATTGAATTTAATAGCCAAATTTTTATTTTGCTTATCTATTTTTATTTTAATTTTTCTTAAGTGTTATTGAGGTATACTTGACAAATAAAAATTATGTATATTTAAGGCATAAAATATGATGATTTTATATATATATAAGTGATTGCCACAATTATGTTAATTAACACATCTATTACTTTGCATACTTAATTAACTTTTATTCTTTTTGGTGTGGTAAGTACACAAGATTTACTCTTAGTAAATTTCAAGTATATAATATAGTATTATACATTAAATGTCTAGAATTTATTTTATAACAAAGTTTGTATTCTTTGATCAACATCTCTCCATTTTCCCAACACCTCAGGCCCTGGCAACCCTCCTTCTATGTTTCTATATGTTAAACTTTTTTAAGTTACACACACATAAATGAGATTGACAGTATTTGTCTTTCTGTATCTGGTTTATTGCACTTAGTTTATTGTCCTTTAGGTTCATTTATGTTGTCACAAATGTCAGCATTTCCTACTTTTTATGTGTGAATAATATTCCACTCTGTGTGTATATCTTACATTTTCTTTATTCATTCATCCATCAACGAATACTAGGTTGTTTCCACATCTTGGCTATTGTGAATAATGTTGCAATGCATCCAGGAGTGTAGGTATCTTTTCAAGATACTGACTTTATTTCTTTGGATATATATCCAATAGTGGAATTACTGAATCATACAGTACTTCTATTTTTAAATATTTGAGAAGCTTCAATACTGTTTTCCATAATGGCAATACCAATTAACATTCCCACCAACAATGCACAAGGGTTCCCTTTTCTCCATTTTCTCATCAACACTTATCTATTCACTTTTTGATTTTAGCAGTCCTAATAGGTATGAGGTGATATTACATTATTTTCTTTGCATTTCCCTGATGATTGGTAGTATTGAGGCCTGTTCATATAACTGTTGTCCATTTACAACATTTTATTTATTTTTTATTTTTATTATTTTTTTTAATCCAGTGAGAAGAGGGGAGACAGAGACAGACTCCTGGATGCGCCCCAACTGGGATCCACCCAGCAAGTCCACTAGGGAATGATGCTCTCTGCCATCTGGGCCATTGCTCCATTGCTCAGCAACCGAGCTCTTCTTAGCACTTGAGGTAGAGGCCATGGAGCCATCCTCAGCGTGTGGGGCCAACTCACTCCAATCAAGCCATGGCTGCAGGAGGGGGAGAAAGAGAAAGAGAGAGAGAGAGAGAGAGAGAGAGAGAGAGAGAGAGAGAGAGAGAAAGAAAAAAGAGAGAAACAAGAGGGAGTGAAGAAGCAGAGGGGTGCTTCTCCTGTGTGCCTTGAACAGGAATCAAACCTGGGACATCCACACATCGAGCTGACACCCTACCACTGAGCAACCAGCCAGGGCCTATTTAGGATCTTCAAAAAATAAGTTTCTTCTATGCATATATATAATTTATTGGTATTATCATTGAAAATAAACCACATGTCTGTGGGATTGAAATAAAATACAAATCTAATATATTTTGAGATGCAGGAATGACTTTAAGCAGTACTTAAGATTTAAAGATGAGAAAACTGAGACAAAGAGAGTTATTTGTGAAAGTCAAAACTAGTTAAGTGATGAAGCAAAGATTCAAATCCATGCCTTTGGTTATTTTATTTTTTTACATTTGACCCATAGTTATTTTGATATATATTGTTTAATTTCCAAGTATTTGAAGGGATTTTCTAGATATCTTACTGTTAATTATTCCTACTTTAATTCCACTATGGTTAGAGAATAAGCTCTGTCAGATTTCACATTTTTAAAGTTTTATTGAGCCTTATTTTTCTTATCTTTGGTAATATCCTTTTTTGGGGGGTCCACTTTGTCTAATATTAACATAAGCAAACCACACAAAAACAGGTTTTAATGTTTACTGTATGGTATGTAATTTTTCTTCCCTTTACTTTAAACCTATGTCTTTTTGCAGATAGCATATTGTTGGATCCTGTGATTTAATGTAGATTGATGACCACTGTCTTTTAAATTGAAAGTTTAATCAATGCAATTGATTAAACAATTATTAATATGGTTTGGTTCAACTATTCTTACTATTTTTTTCAAAATTCCACTCATTATTTGTTCCTCCACTATTCCTTTCACACTTATTTTCAGTTACTTAGATATTCTTTAGCATATAATTTTAAGTCTATTATTGACTTTCTAGCTCCAATTTTTATATTTTTTAGTTACTCTAGGGATTATATCTTTCATCCTTAATATAACACAGGCTACTTAGAGTTAACATTGTACTTCTTCATGTAAAAGCCTTCGTAATAAAATTCCATTTGTGTTTCCTCCCACAGGCCTTTTGTGGTATGATAGTAAAATATTTTTCATTGAAATAATGCAATCTTATTATATATTATTTTTACTTTAGATAAAATGACAAAGTGCTATTATTTTTCTTTAAATAGTCATTCTTCTTTAAACACATTTTGAGAAGAAAAATAGTGTTTTATATTAATTACTTGTTTACCATTTTTGGTGCTACTCATTCCTATTTATAGATCCAAATTTCAATCTATTGTCATCTTTGCTGAGTATAGAATTCTTGCTTGAAATAATTTATTTTTCGTTCATCACTTTAAATGTATTCTGTTGTATTTTGGGCTCCATTATTTCTGATAAAGTTACCTGTTATTTATATCATTGTTCCTTTGTATGTAATGCATTGTTTTTCTTTGGCTGTCGTTAATATAGTCTATCTTGAGTTTTCAAGAGTTTCATTATGATGTTTCTAGATATGGTTTTCTTTGTCTTTATCTTAATTGAGCCTAACTGAATTTTTCTTTTTTAACTAAACTGGGGGAATTTTCAGTAATTAATTTTATGTCCCCTTCTTTCTTTTCCCTTTGACACTTCAATTACATGTACGCTAGATTGCTTGTTATAGTCCCTGAAAACATGTCATTGACACTTTTATTATTATTATTATTATTATTATTATTATTATTTAGCAAGAGAGATAGACAGAAAGGGTGAGAAATGAGAAGCACCAACTTGTAGTTACAGCACTTTTTGCTAGTAGTCCATTCATTGCTTCTCATACATGCCCTAACCAGGGAGCTCCAGCTGATCCAGTGACCCCTTGTTCAAGGCAGTGACCATGGGCTTTAAGCCAGTGACCACAGGATCACATCAATGATCCCACACTCAAGCCAGCATCCTCCCAATCAAACTAGTGAGCCTGTGCTCAAGCTAGCAATCTGAGTTTCAGACTTGGGACCTCAGAATCCTAGGTTGACATTAAACATTAGTTTTTAAATTTGTTCTTCACATTGTGTAGTTTCTATTGAATTGTCTTAAGGTTCACTAACCTTATCGTTAGCAGTCTCTAATTTGATGTTAAGATTAATCAGCACACTTTTTATTTCAGATATTTTATTAATCTATGCAAAATTTCCATTTAGTTATTTTCTCTATATATTTTTTTATTTTCCTATTAAAGTCTCATCATCTCTTCACTTATTATAACTATCTTTACCTAAAGGTCCTTCCTTGAGACTATTTTTCATAGATTTTTAAAAGTCCTCTACTAATTCCAACATCTGGGTATTCTTGAGTCTTTTCCCATGGACTGTTTATTTGCTTAAGTATAAGAATCATTTTTCTTCTTCTTTGCATGTATAGTAATCTTTACTTTATGCTGAACATTTTAGATGAAACTTTGTAATAAATGAGATTATGACATTTTTCCAGAAAACTAGAATTTGTTTTTCTATTAGTCAATTTAAATGATAAATAATTTTGTTATTGTCATGCTTGGTTTTAGTCTGTTTTAGGGCAGCTCTACTAGGTCTTTGAGCTTAATATTATTATGTAGTCTTTTCTGAGGACATGATTCTTACCCTCAAAGCATGGTCTTTTAGAGTCTCAACTGAATGCCTGAGGTACTCAGCAAGGTTGCTTTGCACTGGTACTCCAACATCTTCTAACACTGCAGCTTCTCTAAGTGCTATTATTTCCATTTAGCACTTAGACCTTTAGCAGGAAATCTCTGCTACACAAGTCTCACTATTCACATTGGCCAGGAACCTGCAATAAATCCTTATGTAGACTTTTACCCTCAACTTCTTCACATAGCTACCTCTTCTTTTGTCAACTGCCCTGCAAATTACAACTTTTGGAGGAGGCCTAATTAATATTCCAACTCTGCATCTGCAATTCAGCACGACTATAGTTTAACTTGATCTCCATCTGCCTGAATTAAGGCAGGAAAATAACCCAAACCCAAAGCTGAGAAAATCATGGGACCTACAACAAAGATTCCCCTTCTCTCAAGGATCAAAGTCTGCTGTGACCATTGTCCAATGTCTGAAAACAGTTGTCTCATATATTTTGTCCAGTTTTGTAGTTGTTTGTAACAGGAAGGCAAGTCTAATACCAATAAGTATTAGTCTTTCATGATTGGGATAAAATAAATCCATGAATGTATATTTAATTTTTTTCAAAACCTTATGAGATAGTATTTGTAAAGTAGTTACCATTATTATAACCCAATTCTGTAAAGAATTAAAATCAGACTAACTAGTGAATAGGGGAGTCAGAATTTGAACCTTAGTAGTCAGATTCCAAACTCTGTGCTCTGATTCAATATACCATGCTGTCTCTGTAACATAAAAATGTACAGTGGTTCTTTGAGATATGAATTTAATTCATTCCGTACCCGAGCTCATTAGTCAGTCAACTCGTATATCAAACTGCTGATACTGGACCCATGTGCCAACGTGTAAACTAGCCACAGCTTTCTGAATCAAGACTGGTATCTCGGAATCTCGCTCAGATCTCTAACAAAAAAAGGGCTGAGTTGCAGCTCGTATCTTTTTCTTTTTCCATGTCTCTTTTTAAAATTTTTATTAATTTTAATGGGGTGACATCCATAAATCAGGGTACATATGTTCAAAGAAAACATGTCCAGGTTATCTTGTCATTCAATTATGTTGCATACCCATCACCCAAAGTCAGATTGTCCTCCGTCACCTTCTATCTAGTTTTCTTTGTGCCCCTTCCCCTCTCCTTCCCTCACCCCCACCGGTAACCATCAGACTCTTGTCCATGTCTCTTAGTCTCCTTTTTATGTCCCACCTATGTATGGAATCATGCAGTTCTTGTTTTTTTCTGACTTACTTATTTTACTCCATATAATGTTATCAAGATCCAACCATTTTGTTGTAAATGATTCGATGTCATCATTTCTTATGGCTGAGTAGTACTCCATAGTGTATATGTGCCACATCTTCTTTATCCAGTCATCTATTGAAGGGCTTTCTGGTTGTTTCAATGTCTTGGCCACTATGAATAATGCTGTAATGAACATGGGCTACATGTGTCTGAGTTTTGGGGGTATATACCCAGTAGAAGGATTGCTGAGTCATAAGGTAGTTCTATTTTCAGTTTTTTTGAGGAACCACCATACTTTCTTCCATAATGGTTGTACTACTTTACATTCACACCAATCGTGAATGAGGGTTCCTTTTTATCCACAGGCTCTCCAACATTTGCTATTACCTGTCTTGTTAATAATAGCTAATCTAACAGGGGTGAGGTGGTATCTCATTGTAGTTTTGATGTGCAGTTCTCTAATAACTAATGAAGATGAGCATCTTTTCAGATATCTGTTGGCCATTTGTATTTCTTCCTGGGAGAAGTGTCTGTTCATGTACTCTTCCCATTTTTTTATTGGATGGTTTGTTGTTGAGTTTTATGAGTTCTTTGTATATTTTGGATATTAGGCCCTTATCTGAGCAGTTGTTTGAAAATATCAATAACTATTTAGTTGGCTGTCTGTTTATTTTGTTGTCAGTTTCCCTTGCTGAGCAAAAACTTCTTAGTCTGATGTAGTCCCATTCATTTATCTTTGCCTTCACTTTCCTTGCCTTTGGAGTCAAATTCATAAAATGTTCTTTAAAATCAAGGTCCATGAGTTTAGTACCTATGTCTTCCTCTATGTACTTTATTGTTTCAAGTCTTATATTTACATCTTTGATCCATTTTGAATTAATTTTCGTACAAGGGGACAAACTGTAGTCGAGTTTCTTTCTTTTGCATGTGGCTTTCCAGTTTTCCCAGCACCATTTGTTGAAGAGGCTTTCTTTTCTCCATTGTGTGTTGTTGGTCCCTTTATCAAAAATTATTTGACCATATATATGGGGTCTTATTTCTGGACTTTCTATTCTGTTCCATTGGTCTTAGTGTCTATTTTTCTGCCAATACCATGCTGTTTTGATTGTCGTGACCCTATAATATAATTTGAAGTCAAGTATTGTAATGCCGCTAGCTTCAATCTTTTTCCTTAGGATTGCTTTGGCTATTCAGGGGTTTTTTTATAGTTCCATATAAATCTGATGATTTTTTATTACCTTTCTTTAAAAAATGTCATTAGAATGTTTTTGGGAATTGCATTAAATTTGGATATTGCTTTGGGTAATATGGCCATTTTGATTATATTTATTCTTTCTATCCAAGAACAAGAAATATTTTTCCATCTCATTGTATCTTTTTTGATTTCCCTTAACAATGCTTTGTAGTTTTCATTGTATAGGTCCTTTACATTCATTGTTGTGTTTATTCCTAAGTATTTTATTTTTCTGTTTCAATCGTAAAGGGGATTATTTTTTTGAGTGTTTTTTCTAATGTTTTATTATTGGCATATAGAAAGGCTATGGACTTTTGTATGTTAATTTTGTATCCTGCGACTTTATTGTATTGGTTTATTGTTTCTAGTAATCTTTTTGTGGAGCCTTTGGGGTTTTTGATGTATGGAATCATATCATCTGCAAAAAGTGATAACTTTACTTCTTCTTTTCCGATATGGATGCCTTTTATTTCTTTATCTTATCTGATTGCTCTGGCTAGAATTTCTAGCACCACGTTAAATAAGAGTGGAAAGAGTGGACAACCCTGTCTTGATCCTGATTTAAGAATGAAAGCCTTCAGTTTTATGCCATTTAATATGATGCTGGCTGATGGTTTATCATATATGGCCTTTATCATGTTGAGATATTTTCCTTCTATACCTATTTTGTTGAGTGTCTTAAACATAAAGTTGTATTGTATTTTATCAAATGTCTTTTCTGCATCTATTGATAGAATCATGTGATTTTTGTTCTTTGTTTTGTTGATATGGTGTATTACGTTAACTGTTTTACGTATGTTGAACCATCCTTGAGATTCTGGGATGAGTCCCATTTGATCATGATGTATTATTTTTAATATGTTGTTGTATTCGATTTGCTAGTATTTTGTTTAGTATTTTAGCATCTGTATTCATTAGAGATATTGGTCTGTAGTTTTCTTTTTTTGTGCCATCCTTGCCAGGTTTCGGTATGAGGGTTATGTTGGCTTCATAAAATGTGTTTGGAAGTATTGCTTATTCTTCAATTTTTTGAAAGACTTTGAGTAGAATAGGAACCAGGTCTTCTTTGAATGTTTGATAGAATTCACTAGTATAACCATCTGGGCCTGGACTTTTATTTATGGGGAGGTCTTTAATAGTTATTTCTATTTATTCCCTGCTAATTGGTTTGTTTAGGCTTTCTGCTTCTTGTTGACTCAGTCTAGGAAGGTTGTATTGTTCTAGGAATTTATCCCTTTCTTCTAGATTGTTGAATTTGGTGGCATATAGATTTTCATAGTATTCTACAATAATTTTTTGTATATCTATTATGTCTCAGGTGATTTCTCCTCTTTCATTTTGGATTTTGTTTATATGAGTCCTTTCTCTTTTTTCCTTGGTGAATCTTGCCAAGGGTTTGTCAATTTTGTTGATCTTTTCAAAGAACCAGCTCCTTGTTCTATTAATTTTTTCTGTATTTTTTCTGTTCTCTATTTCATTTATTTCTGCTCTGATTTTTATTATGTCCTTTCTTCGGCCAGTTTTGGTCATCTTTGTTCTTCGTTTTCTAGTTCTTTAAGGTGTGAAGTTAAGTGGTTCACTTGGGCTCTCTCTTGTTTGTTCATATAGGCCCAAAGTGATTTGAACTCCCCTCTTATTTCTGCTTTTGCTACATCCCAGAGATTCTGACATGTCATATTTTTATTTTCATTTGTCTGTATATATCTTTGATCTCTGTGCTTATTTCTTCTTTGAACCATTCATTTTTTAAAAGTATGTTGTTTAGTTTTTACATTTTTGTGGGGGTTTTTCCCCTCTTTCTGCAGTTGATTTCTAGTTTCAAGGCTTTATGATCAGAAAATATGCTTGGTACAATTTCATTTTTTCTGAATTTGTTGATATTATTTTTGTGGCCCAACATATGGTCAATTCTTGAGAATGTTCCATGTACACTAGAGAAATATGTATACTCTGTCACTTTGGGATGAAATGTCCTGTAGATGTCTATCATTTCCAGGTGGTCTAGTGTTTTGTTTAAGGCCACTATATCTTTATTGATTCTCTATTTGCATGACTAATCTAGAGCCGTAAGTAGTGTATTGATGTCTCCAAGTATGATTGTATTTTTGTCAGTTTTTATTTTTAGGTCAATAAGTAGCTGTCTTATATATTTTGGTGCTCCTTGGTTTGGTGCATGTATATTAAGAATTGTTATGTCTTCTTTCTTCAGTGTCCCATTAATCATTATGAAATGACCATTTTTGTCTCTGAGTACTTTTGCTGTCTTGTAGTCAGCATTATTAGATATGAGTATGTGCTGCCTGCTTTTTTTGGATGTTATCTGTTTGGAGTATTGTTTCCAGCATTTTACTTTGAATTTGTTTTTATCCTTGTTGCTTAGATGTGTTTCTTGTAGGCAGCATATACTTGGATTTTCATTTTTAATCCATTCTGCTACTCTATGTCTTTTTATTGGTGAGTTTAATCTGTTTACATTTAGTGTAATTATTGACACTTGTGAGTTCCCTATTTCTATTTTATAAATTGCTGTCTGTTAGTTTTGTATCTTGTTTGATTCTTCTCTTTTTTTTTTCTATCCTTTGTTTTTGTTTGGTTCTATTCCATACTCTTTCCTCTGTTGCTACCTTTTTAAGTCATGTGCTTTTGTGGTGGTTTTTTCAAGGGTGATTACCATTAGGTAATAAAAAGGATACCTACCATGTTCTTTGTAGTACACTATGTTAAGAGTGCTTCTCCACTCCATCGTCTTTTGCTACTGTTAATCTCCGTCCTCTCCCCTCCCCCCCTTTTTTTTGTTGTCACAGTTTAAATTTGGTTTTATTGTGTTTTTGGTGGAGCTTGTACTTGTGGTTTTGTTTTGTTTTTTGTATCTGATTGGAAAACCCCCTTTAGTAGTTCCTGGAGTGGGGGTTTTCTGATGATAAATTCCCTCATCTTTTCTGTATCTGTAAACGTTTTTATTTTTCCTTCATTTTTGAAGAATAGCTTTGATGGGTATAGTATTCTTGGCTGAAAGTTCCTCTCTTTCAGGACTTTAAATATTGGGGTTCATTCTCTTCTAGCTTGTAGAGTTTCTGCTGAGAAATCTGATGATTATCTAATAGGTGTTCCTTTATATGTTCTATTGTTCTTTTCCTTGGCTGCCTTGAGAATTTTTCTTTGTCGTTGGTTTGTGCCAATTTCATTATGATGTGCCTTGGATTAGGTTTGTTGGGGTTAAGAAAACTCGGTGTTCTGTTTGCTTCTTAAATTTGAGACTTTAGTTCTTTCCACAGGCTTGGGAAGTTCTCTTCTATTATTTGTTTGAATATGTTCTCCATTCCAGTTTCTCTCTCTTCTTCCTCTGCTATACCTATTATTCTTATGTTATTCTTTTTGATGGAGTCAGACAATTCCTGTAGTACTTTCTCATTTTTTTAAGTTTTTGAGTCTCTTTCTTCTTCTCTCTGTTGTGCCTCAAGTTGCTTGTCTTCTATTTCACTAATCCTACCTTCTATCTGGCCTATTCTATTAGCTAAGCTTGTTACCTCATTTATCAGCTCATGAATTGAGTTTTTCATCTCTGTTTTATTTGTTTTTATAGTTTCAGTTTTCTTGATAATATATTCTTTGTGTTCATTGCGTTGTTTTCTGAGCTCCCTAAATTGCCTTTCTGTGTTTTCTTGTATATCTCTGAGTATTTTAAGGATTTCTATTTTAAATTCTCTGTCATTTAAGTCCAAGATTTCCAATATATTAAATTTTTTCTCCATAGATTTTTCCTCATCTATCTGTGTTCCTTCTCTGTCTTTTGTATCCATAATATTCAATTTCCTTTTCTTTAAGGGCATCTGAGGGTGGTTTTGTTGGTAACACTAATGAGAATAAATAAAGAATAAAAAGTAAAAAAAATTTAAAAAGAAAAAAAAGGTAATTTATTTCCTTTTTTTTCCTTCCTCTCCACTCCTCTTCTGCTTGAGAAAAAATCGTGATGAACTGTGAATTATATTGTGCTAAATAGAACAAAAATTACGTATAATGGAGGGCCTGAGTTGGGGAGAAGTGATAAAGGGGCAAAAAAGGAGGTAGGGACCCACAAAATGCAAAAAAGGAATAAATTGGGGTCAAGAATGAAATAATTTGCTTGTAAGTGATGGTTGACTAAAAGATATAATGAGAGGGATAAAAGGAAAACAGAAAAAAGAAAACAAAATTTAAAAAGCTACAATTGTATTAAGTGAAGCAAAAACTTGATAGAATAGAGAGCTGGGGTTGGGAGGAATGCTAATTAGTTAAAAAGTGAAGTAAAAAGCACCCAAGGTGTCACAAAGAAAAAATTTGAATCCCAAATAAAATAATTTGTTTGTGATTGAGGATTGAATGAGAGGAGAAGTAAAGGAGAAAAGAAGAAACTAATATAGAGGGAGAAAAAAAGAAAGAGGAAAAAAGAAAAAGAAGAAAAATGAACAAAAAGAGAGACAGTTAAGGGTTTTGGAGTACAACCCTCGTAGAGAGAAAGGAATAAGATAGAAAATGGGAAATGTAACACTTATGGGTAGTATAGTTCAAGAAGAGGAAAGAATAAGATGGGAAGAGAATAAAAGGACCAAGGTGGAAGAAAAAGAAAATAATCAAGACAATAAGATGAAAGAAACAAAAAAAATGGAAAAGGTTATAAAATCTGTGGATTTTTCTTGATTTTGAGAGGCTATCTTCTTCCTTTTTCTTTCCTCTCCTGTTCCTGGTCGGTGACTCTGTACCCTAGGCTCTGCCCCTGTGGCATGACTGGGTAGATATTTGCAGTTGATATGTCTCTATGGCGATGTCATATATTAGGCTTCAGTCTCGTTGGCAGTCGAGGCTCATTAGCATTTGCAGGCTCCAACAATGAAAAAGTCCGTTTTCCCGGAGCCTCTCTCCTAGTCTCTCCTTTCTGAATTAGCAGCCTGATGATCCAGCAATGGGGTTGCCGCTGCCTCTGCCTGGAGAGTAAGAGGCTCAAAGAGCTGGCAAATCCCCACTCAGCACAGGGATCTGGGTAAGGCTCTGTCAGTCAGAGCCGTCAGCATAATCAGGTGGGGCTGGGAGCCAATTGCTCTCAAGGTGTCTTTCTATGTGCCTCCAGGCATGTCCAGTATGCCTCAGCACTCTGTGGGACCACTCTCCCCTGGCTTTTTGCACTTTCTAACCTGTTTTGACTGGCAAGATGCCCTAGTCGCTGCTTGCAGAACAGGAAGTCTTAAAAGCTGCCAAGACCTTCTTTTAACATATAGCCCTGAGTATGAAAGCTCTGCCAATCAGAAGTTGCCCCCATCCCTACATGCATAGCAAGAGGCTCTAAAAAATATCATGTCTCTTGTCTTAGATCCCTGAACTAAGAGCAATCTTGTCAGTTAGAGCCACATAGGTCTGTTGGGAGGTGAGCAGACTCTTGGTTAAGGTACTTTCAGTGACTGAATCCATAGATCTGCTCCCGAGTCAGACTGCAAGCTGCTTTTGCACCCCTCCCTCTAACACTTCTGTATTTTTATCTCCCTGGGGATGTTAGCTTGAATGGCTGGGTGAGGCACCCTGCCTGCCTGGAGAAGTTCAAGCATAGGGAAGTTTGCTTTTGTGCTCTCCCCGCAAGCCACTGTTCAGGGTGCAGGGACTACACCGAGATTCTGGTCACAGCCCACGCAAAGGCCTTTAACCCTGCCCCTCTGTCCAGGAACATGGGTGTCCACTCCCAGGGCGCTAGGAGGAACCTCTCCACACTATCTGCACTCGCCGACCAGGATATCGGTGCTAATGGCGGCCACCGCTCTGCCATCTTTGCCGGGGTCCAGTGCAGGTTGGTCCAGCTCACGTTGGCTAGGTTGCTGCGGGCACACTCTTTCCTCAGCTTGGAAGTCTGTGCTGCAACCTGGCTGCCTTCATACCCTCAGCCCCCACTCTCTCTCAATCCCAAGTGAAAGCAGCCTTTGCTCAGGTTAGTGAGGAAGGCGGAGTGTTCCTTTCTCCATCTTATTTCCTTCAGGGTTGATTATATATTTAGTTAATTTTTTGCTCAATCATACCTTTGTTTTCAGAATGTGGAACTGCTAGATGCTCCAAGGATAGATTTTTCTGTCTCTGGTTGAAGAACTTGTTGAAATTTTGGGGAGATTTATCGGTAGCGCTCCTCACGGCGCCATTTCTCTGACATCACTGCTGTAGCTCATATCTTAAAAAAATTGTATGTTGGTCTGTTTGTATCTCAAGGTACCACTATATTTCCTTCCTTAATAGCATCTATCACACTCTTTCTTACAGATTTATTAATATTTATTTTTTAACTTTTCTACTTTTCTACTATGTATAGATACCATATATTTCCTGTTTACAAATGTCTTCTCACTGTTTAGCACAGGCTCTTGATAGGAAGTCAATAAGTATTTGTTGAATGAATGAATGCAAAAAATATAGATGCCACCACTATAAAACTATTTTGAAAATAGAATTTTTCCCATGTATTTACTATTTATACTTCATCTTGCTTGCCTCCTTGTGGCATCAAAATTCTTTAACAAAAACAAACAAAAATCTAAAAATGAGAAATATGCAGAAAAGTGACATGCATCATTAGAATCTTTAAAAGTAAAGACATCAAGATGTAATTATATGATAGGAAAGAGTTACAGCAGAATTTCTACTCTTAATAACAGTCATTAGAAATCAATCTTAGGAATGTTCAGAAACATCTACTGATAAAGACATTAGTTTGATGAAGTGAACAGAGAGTTGACATATTTGACTGGTGAATCTAGGCATCACTTTTGATTGAAGTAAAAAAAAATGATGTCCATGTTTGCCACTTTGAATACATTTTTATATATTTTTGTTAATAATTGTTTCTAGAGACTCTGTATCACTTAATATCATCTTTTAAATGACAATACTAAGCTAATTATTTTAAAATGTATCTTTGTCGAACTTAAAACTGTAAAGTTATGATTCTTTTTTTTTTTTTTTTTCATTTTTCTGAAGCTGGAAACGGGGCGGCAGTCAGACAGACTCCCGCATGCACCTGACCGGGATCCACCCGGCATGCCCACCGGGGGCAATGCTCTGCCCCTCTGGGGCGTCGCTCTGTTGCATCCAGAGCCATTCTAGTGCCTGAGGCAGAGGCCACAGAGCCACCCTCAGCGCCCAGGCCATCTTTGCTCCAATGGAGCCTTGGCTGCGGGAGGGGAAGAGAGAGACAGAGATGAAGGAGAGGGGGAGGAGTGCAGAAGCAGATGGGCACTTCTCCTGTGTGCCTTGGCTGGGAATCAAACCCAGGACTCCCTAACACCAGGCCGATGCTCTTCCGCTGAGCCAACCAGCCAGAGCCGAAGTTATGATTCTTATAGTCTTCTACACAACAAAACAACATGCACTTATTTTAATCAGAAACAAAATTACATGATGACTTAAGCTAATTTTTGTGTTAGCAACTTCCAAAAGATATGCAGTAGACTTCACATTTACATAAATTTAAAGAAAGGATGCTTCAGCAAATGCAAATAAATGCAAAAAAAGAAATATTTTAATTTTCATCCATGATTAGTAATAATCATCACAATGTGGTAATACAAAAGCAACATGTTGCATTCAGAGTATATCTGATGGTTGTAAGCAATTTTAAGCTAAATATCTTGATTAATTAATTTAAAAATATATTTATTGATTGCATTTCAGAATCTGCTTTTAAATCTGAGATCTTTGAAATCATTTTAATAGTAGAATCATATGCACTTAATTCTACAGTTCTGTAACATAACAAGTCTAGCAAAATAATTTATTTCACTTGTGCATTATTAATTGTATGAATTGACTTTTTAACCTCTATTGATTTGCATTTCTTCCTTAATGTTCACATTATAAACAAAAGCAAAAATTCTTTTACAATAGAAAAAAAGAATACCAAAGTTAATTCTAGTATATAGGGAAGGTTATTTTATTATTCACCACTATATATTCTCTCCTTGGAAATTTTCAAGGTCTTGAAAGAGCACTGTTAGTTTTAAAACAAAAGTTTTTAAGTCTAAATAGGCCATTTATTGAAGGTAATCTTTGCATTCTCAGGAATTGTAGCATTTACTGGTAATTTTTTATATTTGAGTTTTATTGGAATTTCTTATCCATGTGCATTTATATCTTTAATTTTAATTTTATTTTATTATTGACTTTATTAGGGTGATATTGATTAATAAATTGTTTTAGGTATGCAATTCTATAATATGTCATCTGTATATTGTATTATGTGTTCACCACCCCAAGTCCATCCTTCTCCCATCACCATCCATCCCTCCTTTACCCTTATTATTGTAAGACTGAATAAAGTTTTGACCTGACCATACTAATTGGAACCCTTTAATTATTATAAATGATTGGAAAATTTATCAAACCATCTGATATCAGGAGATATTTTTCTTAAAGTGTGAGACATGTTGGTGGCCCTTTATACATGTAGCAAAAGCCATGGAGAAGGTGATATATATATATAAATACTTTTAGTGCATTTCAATTCATTATTACATATATTTAAATATACCAATAAATTTTCTGGGCTAGTCCCAATTTCAAATATTTTTCCTAATGTACTCATAAGTAACTCAAATGAGCCAGAAATTCTGATATTTTGATATACTAAAATTCATGTTACATTTCTAATACTTGTTTTTTTTAAATAGAAATTGGATATAATTCTTGGACAGGCCATATGTCCTGACATTGGGCTTGAAAACTATGGTTGCATAAAATGTTTCCAGAAAATACAGAAAGCTAAATTTTCTTTTTGTGTCAAAGAGAATCTGCCTTATGTTCTGCAGTTTATTTCAGCAGAAAATTTTTTGCAAACAAGTTATCTTGTGAATTTCAAGGTGATTTTGTTGTCTGCAGGTTCTTGCTATCAATTAAAAGACTACAAGATTGAGGTCTCCTTGGAGCTGTGAAGAATCTTTAGTAGAACTTTAACATCTTTAGGGATGTAGAGTTGGAAGTGCTTTTACCATGTTGGCAGATCTGCTTATATAATAGGTCATAATATGGCTGATAGTTATGTTTTCTAATGGTTAGTAACAAGGAAGGCACTTTTCTTTCATGTTGGTATTAGTTTTGCTGTTAGTATACAAAAGAATATAGGACTTGAGATCACAGAATGAAAAAGACAAATATTCTAGGTAAAATGCTCTATGTCAGTCAGGGAGGGATAGATATTCATAATCCTAAGGAAAGAGTTACTTGAAAGGCATAATGAAATCACTTTATTTTTGCTGTAGATTAAACTGATTATTACCCATGAGAAGAAGTGCAAGGCTTTTAAGAAACAGGCCAAAAGAGAAGAATATTTTTAAAGAAAAAAAAAAGATGGGCTGGAGGATTCTAGGAAGTCACAAGATAATGTGACAATACAGAGTTCTGAAAGTAATAGGAATATAAAAAATAAAATTTTAAGAATATAGATGAAAAGTTTTTCATACCTTTGTAGAGCTCACCCACCCTGCATAGCAACCTTTGAGTGGCTACATTATACCAAAAATAAGTGACAAACTTTCAAATGTTTGCACCTGCTTCACAGTCGAAATTTCCTTCCACCATTGTCCAGATTTTGTGAAATTTGAAAGTCCTTTCGGCCCTGGCTGGTTGGCTCAGTGGTAGAGCGTTGGCCTGGCGTGCAGAAGTCCTGGGTTCGATTCCCCGCCAGGGCACACAGGAGAGGCGTCCATCTGCTTCTCCACCCCTCCCCCTCTCCTTCCTCTCTGTCTCTCTCTTCCCCTCCCGCAGCGAGGCTCCATTGGAGCAAACATTTTTGCCCGGGGGCTGGGGATGGCTCCTTGGCCTCTGCCCCCGGCGCTAGAGTGGCTCTGGTCGCAACATTGCGACGCCCTGGAAGGGCAGAACATCGCCCCCTGGTGGGCAGAGCTTTGCCCCCTGGTGGGCATGCTGGGTGGATCCCGGTGGGGCGCATCCGGGAGTCTGTCTGACTGTCTCTCCCCGTTTCCAAATACAAAAAAAAAAACAAAAAAACAAAAAACAAGTCCTTTCATTCTTCAGTATCCCCTCCCTTACCTACCTTATTTGCTTCTTCCTTTTTTCTGGCAATAATCTGCTACTACAGTTTATCTGCCATTTTATTTTGCCCTGTATTATGAAATGGTTGTTTATGTCATTTGTTTATTTATTTACTTGTTTATTTACTTTTTTTTTTAGGTGAGAGGAAGGAAGATAGTGAGGCAAACTCCCACATGTACCCCAACCAGGATCCATCTGGCAACCCCATCTAGGGCTAATGCTTGAGTACTGAGCTATTTTTAGCACTTGAAGCTAATTTGCTCCAATGGAGCTGTCCTCAGTGCCCTGAACCATGCTGAAACCAATTGAGCCACTGGATGCAGGAGGGGATGAGGATGAAAAGGGGGAGAGGAGTAGGGGACAAACAGATGGTAGCTTCTCCTGTGTGCTCTAACCAGAAATTGAACCCAGGATGTCCATACGCCCAGCCAAAACTTTATCCACTGAGCCATTGGCCAGGGACTATGTCTATTTCTTTCATTAGATTTTGAGAAGTCCATTGTGGTCTCTGTGACTGTCTAGCTTACATAAATCAAATAGTGATAAAATGTTTTTTGTTGTTGTTGTTTTGTATTTAAATTTAAGTGGAATGGAAATTGATAATATAAATTCACATAATATCCTCTACTGGCATAGATAGTACTTACTTGTAATTTTTAATGTTATTTTACCTGTGCGCATGATTCAAAGCAAGGTCAGGTTTCCTCATCCGTAGATAGCATATAACGAGCTTTGCCTCAATAAAACTTCCTATGCTAGCTATATCTTCAGCAGATGCTTCAAATGGTTTTCCCAGAGCTGCCCCTTTGCTGCAAAGCTTAAAAAAATACAGTATCTTAAATAACGTAATAATCTTGGGATATAATTAATCTTTCAAATAAGTAAAATATATATGTACACATACTTTTACCAAACTACAAGTAAAATATTAATATTTTGATAGTAAATTAAACTGTTTCTGTTCACTATTATGTGACTATAATGTAAAATAAGTAACACATTTTACTGTAAAAGGCTTCTGTAAAATATTTTTAAAGTATTTTAAATGAGTGCAATTTTCTAAGAATGTCTGTTAAAAAATAGGGCACACAGTAAGCAAAGATATTAACAGAAAACCAGGTATAAATCATATTAAATACCAGTGCTTTTATGAAAACCCACCTGAGCAATGATCTATCGTACTATCAAGTTTGATTTAATATAATAAGAAGTATCAGAAGTAAACTCCTAGGAACCATTAACATGATTAGTGATTAATTTGAGTCTGAATCATATTCTCAAGGATGTTATTGAAAGAAAAGACGTAAAAATTTATTAAAAGTTATTGGCAGAGGCCACAGTATCTGAAAAACGTGGCAAGAATATGGAATTCTTAATAAAAGATCCAGGAAGTCAGTGGTTTCTGGGCACTATGGATAAACTGTAGAGGAAGAAAACAAAATTTTTTTTTGAGAACTCCAAACATTAAGGAGTGTCAATAATATGACAACAGTAGATCAGCACTTTTTTTTCCCCCCTCAGAATTTCCTACTGTTCCTTCAAATCAGGCTGATAGGGAGGGAAAAGCCTCACCTTTTGTTTAGTGACCTTACTCAGGATATCTGCATCTTTGCTCTTTTCTATCTCCATTTATATATATATGGGGGGATTTTCTCACCAGGGATAACGATTTTTGAAGTTAATACTTATCCATATATAACTTTAATAAATTTTCTTTTACTTTTTTTATTTATTCATTTTAGAGAGGAGAGAATAAGGGAGAGAGAGACAGAGAGAGAAAGAGAGGAGAGAGAGACAGAGAGAGAAGTGGGGAGGAGCTGGAAGCATCAACTCCCATATGTGCCTTGACCAGGCAAGCCCAGGGTTTCGAACCGGCGACCTCAGCATTTCCAGGTCGACGTTTTATCCACTGCACCACCACAGGTCAGGCATCTATATATAACTTAATATAAAATTTCTTATATCCTAAAATCTGTTTGTTTAAATGCTATTGTTTAATTTTTCTTTTTTAGATTAAGTCATGATTGGCTTGCTCTTTACATAAACATTATTGGAAATTATTTTTTAGTGCAATTTGAGAAAGTCTATATTCTGTTCTAAATGTATTTATATTCTTAATTTTATTCAAAACACTATAAGCTGAGAGAGAATCTAGACTCTAGATGATTAACATCCCTAGTTTGAATTGGCATATACGTGATTTTATGGTTCATATCCTGTAAATTCTGATAATTTATGATTTTTTAAAACTTTTCCAATTTGATGGGTAAAGCATATTACTTCATTCATTTGGCTAATAAATATTTACTAGGTTTTTATTACTAATTACCAGACAAAAATTATGGGTTTTACATTTAATTTGCATTAGATAGGACTTTTCCCATAAATTTTGGTTATTTTGCTCTATGTATATTCCTATTTTCTATTCCTTGTCTATGTCTATTGACATATTATTATTTTTTTGCTAATTACAAAAGCTCTTTAGATATTTGAGCTATTTTATCTCATTCTATAACAACTATATATATATATATATATGATCAAATATAAAGGTTTTCCGCTCTCCAAAGTATTCTTTTGAAAAGATTCAACTTTTTAAAAATAATTGAATTTATTGGGGTTCTACTGGTTAAAAAAATTATACAGGTTTCAGGTACTTAATTTTACAACACATCTTTGTACATCGTATTGTATGTTCACCCCCCAAGTCAAATCTTTGTCCAACCTCATTTATTGCCCCAGACCCTCCTTCATCTCTCCAACCCCCCTTCCGCTGGCAGTCACCACACTGTTGTCCCTGTCCATGAGTGTTTCCTCTCTTTTATTGGAATATTTATTCTAGTTCTGTGAAATATGCCATTGATATTTTGATAGGAATTGCATTGGATATACAATTACTTTGGGTAATATGAACATTTTAATGATGCTAATTATTTCTATCCATGAACACGGCATATTTCCACTTATTTGTATATTATTCATTTCTTTCTTTGGATGCCTTTTATTTCTTTTTCTTGTCTGATTGCTGTTGTAAGACTTCCAATACTATATTGAATAAAATTTGTTATAGCAGATATCTCTGCCTTGTTTCTGATGTTAAGGGAAACTCTTGTAGTTTTTGCACATTGAGTATGATGTTAGCTGGGGGTTTATCATATATGGCCTTTATAACATTGAGGTATATTTCCTATATTCTCACTTTGTGGAAAGTTTTTAACATAAAGAGATGCTAGATTTTATCAAATGCTTTTTCTGTATCGATTGATATGATCTTATGATTTTTATCTTTCATTTTGCTAGTGGTATATTACCTATATGGATTTGTGAATGTACCAACCTTGAATCCCCAGAATAAATCCTACTTGATCATGGTGTATGATCATTTTAATGTATTGCTGGATTAGTTTGCTAATATTTTGTTGAGAATTTTAGCACCTAATGTTTAGTAGAAATATTGGCTTATAATTTCTTTCTTTGTACTGTCTTTATCTAGTTTTAGAATTAGGATAATGCCAGCCTCATAAAATGAGTTTGGGAGTTTTCTTACTCTTAAATTCTTTAGAATAGTTTGAGAAGACTGATGTTAGTTCTTTGAATTTTTGTTAAAATTTACCTGTAAAGCCATCCAGTCCAGGACTTCTGTTTTCTGGGAGGTTTTATTTTATTTTATTTTTTATTACTGCTTCAATTTCACTAGATGTAATCTGTCTATTCAGATTCTCTAATTTTTCTTGATTCAGTTTCAGAAGATTGTTTCTAGGAATTTTCTGTTTCATCCAGAGTGTCCAATTCGTTGTCATATAGTTGTTCAGAATATTTTCTTACAATCATTTGTATTTCTTTGATGTTAGTTGTTACTTCTCCTCTTTCATTTCTGATTTTATTTATTTGGGTCCTCTCTTTTTTTCCTGATGAGTTCTGTTAAAGGTTTGTCAATCTTGTTTATCTTTTCAAAGAAACAGCTCTTGGTTTCATTGAGAAAAGATTCAACTTTTATTCATTTTCTGATAAGGATTGTCACTGTACATATTATAAAATACTTTTCTCAATTATTTTTAAAAAACAGCAAACACTATTTGTGGATGATACAACATAAAAACCTTAGTCAATGTAAGTTTGAATGCTCCATAAAGATTACTGATGAAATTGGTCTAGAAAGAGACAAACGTTTGGTAACTATTCCCAAATTCCAACCTTAAAATATAATTTTAGAAAGTATTGTAGTTTAAATATGGCAACTTGAGACAGCATCTCTGCTCTTTTACCAATCTGATACCACAGGACCCAGAAATACCTGAACAAAGTTTTTTGAAAAAAAATTTTTGGATAGCATAGCTCTTTATGAAGCCCAAATCAGTAGAAAAGAAAATGAGTAGAAATTGGCCATGGCCATGGTGGTTCAGTAGTAGAGCATCAGCCTGTCATGTGGAAGTCTCAGGTTCGATTCCCAGTCAGGGCACACAGGAGAAATGATCATCTGCTTCTCTACCTCTCCCAAACCCCTCTCCTTTCTCTCCTCCTCTCTATTCTCTTCCTACAGCCATGGCTCAAAGGGTTTGAGTAAGTTGGCCCCAGGTGTTGGAATGGCTACATGGCCTTGCCTCTGGCACTAAAATGGCTCGGTTGCCCAAGCAATAGAGCAGTGTCCCTAGATGGGCAAAGTATTGCCCCATAGGGTCCTTGCTGACTGAATCCCCATCAGGGCACATGTAGAAGTCTGTCTGTCTGCCTTCTTGCCTCTCACTTAATAAAAAAAAGAAAATGAGTAGAAATTATATATTTTTTGTTTATTAGTATATCACTATTAAAATTCTACACCTACTTGATTAATTTTATCTTCTAAATAAAATCAGCATTATTTTTTCAAATCTTGTATACTCAAAACTCTTAAACTCTTCATGTAAAAGTATATAGAAACAAACAAACAAGCCACACATTGTATATATTCATTGACCCTTCATGTCTGGTTCCTCTTTATCATGGTGGAACAGATGAGCTTCCTTTCTCAGGTACACTTATTGTGGGATGAACGTGGGCCTTGTAGGGAGTAGTCAGGGAGTAGCTTCCATGAGGACATTCAGATCCTACATAGTAAGAGGAAGCCAATCTTTAGAGTAATAATATTAAAGGCTTTGTCTATGAATACTGAAACAAAGTAAAATATAAATGCCTTATCTTCTATTGTCTGCAGTATTTTCCACTTCTATGAGATTTAAGGACAGAAAAGAAAACAAAAATTGATCTTAACACTGTAAAGGGAGTACTTCATGAAACCAACTTGTAAGACAGCACTGAAAGACAAAGATAATTTTTCAATTCACATTAAAATGGAAATCAGGCATCCTGCTGGGCAGGCTTTATGTATAGATTAGTAATCTTGTTTGATCAATTAAGTATTGTAAAATAGAGAATTTTCTTGATTTTATTGAAGATTATTTGTATTTGTCAAAGTGGTGTATGTTTGAAATAAGCTTTCAATTAAGGCAAATATTTACAAAATACCATATCTCCACATGTATAAGATGCTCCAATGTATAAAACGCACCTTAATTTTGTGGCCTAAATTTTAAAGAAAATGTATTACATAAAGTTATTGAACTCAAGTTTTATTCATCATAAAATTCATACAACTAACTCCTCATCACTGTGAAAACTAACATCCATTAGCTTGTCCTCATCTGTGTCTGTTGAGAAATCACTGTCTTCAACAATGAGTGCAAAAACAAACATGAAAAAGTGGGTAATGCAAGTTAAAAAAGTCGACAACCACCATATAAGATGCACCCAGTATTTAGACCCTAAATTTTTCAAAAAAGGGTGTGTCTTATACATGGGGAAATATGATGTGTTAAATTTAAAGGTAAAATTAGACAATGTACTGATATCAAGATTGTAAAAGAAGTCTAGATATTTTATTGAATTTTAAGATTTTTATAGTGATACTTGTAAAGACTGAGAAGTTAATTCTCCAGAAGATGAAAAACTTCAATGTTGTATAAATTTGTTTAAATGTAGCAAGAATTATTCTGTTGTTATATTTGTCTAAACCTATATACTACATCTTTGATGAAATAAGTTATGAAGATAAGATAATAGAAACTTTTAAACTACCTGAGAAGACTGTGAGTTAGGAAAAATAATATTAGGCATTAATTTTTTATTTATAAATGAAGCCTAAAATATTTTTGAATGAAGCATTTACAAATGAAAAGCATAATATTAAAAGGAAAATGCAGTGAGAACCCTTGTGGATATAGTTGTTGCTTGGATGAGAAGTTAGATAGTATATGAGATTTCAATAGTAAATTAAAATCCAAACTCAAAATTTAATAAGAAAATACACATATTTTACAAAATATATTTGATAATATTCTTAAAATAAAAAGATAATACTTTAGAAAACACTTTTTCTAAGGTTATTCTGTTAGTTTTAAGAAATAAATATCAAACTTATTTTCAGAAATTGTGGTACAGTGGAATTTTAAGGTTTGTTAAAATGCAGATAAAAATAACATACAGGGAGATGACGTCAGAGTAATGGCGGGGTAGGAAGCGATACCGATAAATCTCCCCCAAAACCCAACAAGATCTTCAACCAGAAACAGAAAAACCTATACTTGGAGCTTCCAGATGCTTTGCAATACACCCAAAGGTATGATTGAGTGAAAAATTGGCTAAATATATAACCAAACCCCGAAGGAAATAGGGAGTAAAAAATGCTCCGCCTTCCTCACTAACCTAAACAGGGCAGCTTTCTCTGGTAACTGTGAATATAGAAACTGAGGCGGGCAAAGGGGGTGAATAGATCCAGGCCGCCACGGCACAAACGGCCGAACCAGGCTGTGGCACGCAGATCCAAGCCGAGGAAAATCTGATCCTGTAGCAACCCGGGCAATACAAGCTAACACTTGCGCCAAACCCAAACAAAGAAAGACAAGCAGAGCGGCCATTTTACCCGGTCTCCTGGTTGGTGCGCAGTTAGTGGGTGAGAATTTCTTCCTAGGCCCCGAGAGTGGGTGCCCGTGTTGCCCCACGGAGAGGCAGGGTCAGAGGCCTTTCTGTGGGCCGAGGGCAGAGTCTCTGGGCAGCCCCTGCGCCATGGAAAAGCCACGCATGGGAGGGAGTGAGAACTAATTCCAACAGTGGAGAT